>NC_135480.1:131821694-133021694 GCF_052094955.1 Ictidomys tridecemlineatus
TTATGTCAGATTACTGTATATACCTTGTTAGGTCTTAGAAAGTGACTGATCATATTCCTCAAACTAGGAGAAAGCACAGGGTGACATAAATAGCACAGAGGCAGAAAAAGAAGGAGAACAAATGGAAAAATTTAGAATTATAGAATACAGTTCCCATTAGAAAAATTTAGAATTATAGAAATTAGTTATGTGTTTTATACAGGAGATGATGGTTTATGACCATATATGTTCAAGGACTCGAGCAACTTCATAGAGATGGTTCATGTCTTACTTCAGACTAACTCTGGCCTGAATTTTGAAGGCACATGACCCTAGATATTAGCAGTAGCCAACAGAGTGCTTATCTGTTCCATGTAGGATTGTGGGTGATCTTAATAGATTGCTATTTTAACTCCCTTGACCCTATGAAGTGAATAATTATTAGCTCACTTGAGAGACTGGACAGCTGAGACTTAAAGAGACTTAGGTAACTTGTCCAAAGTTGTGAGCTTAGAAAGAGAAAAGCTCTGTTTAATGCTGTTTTAAATAGGATTAATATAAATTTATAGGTTTATATTTTTGACAATGGCACTTCCATTCATGAATAAAAGTCATGCTCATTTTATATTGAAAATTCACTCTAAGAAGTATTAAAAAACAAGACAAATATAATTTTCCCTCAGGAGTAATGCTCAACCTCTCTGAATACACTGATCACTTTTACTATTCTGAATCTAACATTTTAGAGCCCTAAAGCCTGCCTTCCATCAGCCGTCACATGTATGTTCCTCATTTCAGTTCTGAGAGTAAATAAAAGAGGAGATTACAGTGTCCTTTGTACTTACTCCTCCTAGGTGAGAGGGGGAGGTGATGGGCTTGCATAGTTGGCCTTTGAACTTCATTATGATTGAGATATAGGCAGAATATACTTATTAGCAAACAGCTAGTTTACTGTGCTAAATTTTTAAGAGAGGAGGTAAATAATCCACATGGGCAGTGGTTTTTCATCAATATCTAAGAAATAGACATGAGTATAATTATATGGCTTCAAGTCTCCTTATTACCAGGTTTGCAGTTCACTTACCTGAGGAGTCTCAAGTGTCTTTGATTATTGATTGGGTTGTGGGTTGGGCTCACTACATGGCTGTTCACTAATCTCTGAGGGATCCAGGCTTCAGCATGGTTTCCACACAGCAATCCTTTCCTAGCTTCTGAATTTAGACAAAGGAAGGCTTCCTGGATTGGGAAGCTTTTCCCTAGAAATAACACGTAATCCATCATTTTGGATTGGATGTCAATTCCTCCCTGGTTTATCCCTGCCCCTTTTTATGCCCTTGTCCTACAGTTTCTCTGCAGTTGTTTTCTCTTTTCACACCACATCCTTGATTCTAGCACTAAAGGGAGCTGTACATTTGGAACCAAAGATCAGAACACACATTTCAGCAAATGTTTTGGCACATGTTGAGACAATGGCACAGATTTTGAAATTTGTGCTGACCCAGAAATTGACCTCCTTCTCCACCTCAGCAGGACCAGAGGGAAATTCCAAATGCCCTTCTTTTCTCTGTGCAGTGATGGCCACCTGCCTCCACCTTCCCGTGTTTCTGATCTCTTGGCATCAAAGTTATCCCACAGATTGCAGGTCCTCAAACCTGGCTATACTTTATAGTTAACTGGAGAACTTTTAAAACGTACCATTCCCTGGGTCCTATTTCAGTCCTGTTTAATAAGAATCTTGGTGGGAAGAGGGTCCATATTTCAGTCTTTTTAAATTATTTTAGTGTGCACCTAGGTTCTAGACAAACCCCAGTTGCCCCCAAATAAGCCTATATTTCTTCTCCTTGCTGATCCTGGTACCCCAAATTCAGTAGTTCAACTTATATGAGTAAAACTGCCTTCCAAATCTGCATCTTGCTCATCTTCACCATCTGCCTTAGAACTTTCCTGGCTGGGGAAGGGGATCAGAGTGTGCCATCTCAAATTGTGCCACTTTGTTATAAAGATTATCTTCTTGGAGTTTTCCTTACCTGTCTAAAAGCAGCAACTTCTGTGAAAAAAAAGACCGCCGTGAATTATTCTGCAGAGTGAATCTAGAAGGGAGAATGAGGGAAAAAAAAAAAAAAAAAACTACCCCAAATCCCTTCTCTAGTGAAATTTTATGGACTTGGAAGGAGGTAAAAGACCACTCACACCTGAGTAGATAAACATCACCAACTTTCTTATCTTGTTTGTTCTCCTGAAAACTCATTTATCTTCCCCAAAGTCGTGTGTTCTTCTGTAAGCACCTTTAGCCTCCTCCCCTTCACCTGTTAATATTGTATAAAAGCCATAATTCTAACCTTCCCTTAGAGTTACTCCTCACTAAGCCCTTTTGCACATAAAAATGTTACACCTGTAAATAAACCCTGTTTTTTCCTGGGAATCTGTCTTTTGTTAGTATAATTTGCAGAGACCATGAATTGAACCTAAGAGGGAGAAGAGAAAGTTTTCCTTTCCTACATGGAGACCTCCAAGTAACTTTCTTTTTTTCTGATATTCTCTTTTCTCATTTAACAGAGTGATTTTTCTAGAACATGAATATACTCATGCCACCCACTCTCTTTCTTAACATTCTTTAATAATTTTTTCAGGATTTCAGGACAAAACCATTTCATGACCACTACCTGCCTCTCTATTTTCACACTGTCACCCTACTCCTATCCCCCTGTACTCCATGAATCAAATGACTGGCTTTCTCTGTCTTCATGCCTTTGCTCCTCCAATTCTCCACTGCCATGGCTCTTAAGCTAAGAGCCGCAGTCCTTCCTCAGGCTGAGATAAAGTCCTTTTCTCTACATAAACTCCATTTCTCTTAAGACTTGTGCCTAACTATTCAGGTATTACCACACTGAGTAGACTCTCAATCCCATACTGTGGATCTCACTTATATTTATACCTGAGAGCCTAATTCTGTGCCAGGCACAATAGTCCATATTTGATAATGAGTATCAATGTGTGGAAGAGTGAAGAAAGAAGTGGGCCTGTTAAATGGTAGCCTGCCATCTCTAGAATTGTCTTCATTGAGAACTTCTCCACGTCCTTTCAAAATTAACAGAAAATGTGTTGCTGTAGAAATAACAACTTCAAGATGGCAAGATATTAATAATGATGCTTATCTGAGCCAAAGTTAAATTTGACACAGGCATATACCATTTTGTAAGACTCCTATAGGGAAGTGAGGAAGTGAATGACTTTTATGATTTCTGGGATAAAATTTTCAGCTGTATAAAGAATAACTATTTGATAGAAGAGAAGAATTTGTAGCTAAGCTTGGCATAAGTGAATCTCAGGGTGAAAATGGCTTCATTCTCAGACCTTGGACCTGTTTTGGATGGATGTTGCTTAGGAAGCTGGCTTTTCCTCAGCCTTAATTATATATATATATATATATATATATATATATATATATATATATTTAGTTATAATTGGACAAATACCTTCATTTTATTTATTTATTTTTATGTGGTGCTGAGGATCGACACTGCTCCTCGCACATGCCATCGAGTATTCCCCTGATGAGCCACAACCCCAGCTCCTAGCCTTGAGTTTTGATGACTGTAAATGACAACTTTAGTTCTTTTGAGTTTAAAGATTGTTTTGAATGACTTGACCTATAATAATTAATATTCCCTGATTTTTGCTGAGAACCCTTGCTCCAGTGAACTACACACATACCTTCGCCCTCATTGACATGGCAGAAACTTCCTGATGTGGTGTGGGATCACCCAAATCATGTTTCTGGAAAACAGAGAATGTTTAAACAATAGACTTGCATTGCCAGTCACCTAGTGTTATGGTTTGGATATGAGGTGTCCCCCAAAATCTCACATGTGAGACAATGCAGGAAGTTTCAGAGGAGAAATGACTTAACAGGATCAGTGAATTAATCCCTAATAAGATTAACTGAGTGGTAACTGGAGACAGGTGGGGTGAGGCTGGAGGAAGTGGTTAATTGGGGGCGTGGCTGTGGGGTATATATTTTGTATCTGGAGCTGGAGTCTCTCTTGGCTTCCTGATATGAGCTGCTTCCCTTTGCCACACTTTCCCGTCATGGAGTCACTAGGGATTGAATTGATTGACTTAATCACTAAGCTACATTCCCCAGCCCATTTTATTTTTTACTTTGAGACAGGGCCTAGCTAAGTTGCTGGGGATGGCTTTGAACTTGCTGTCCTTCTGAGCCACAGGCATGCATTACCATTCCCAGCATGCCCAGATACTTTTTAAAGCAAATATTTTTCAGGCTATGTGTAGCCTAGTTAGGGAAAGAGCAATTTATTATAACCTCATCTGAACACTTACACTTTCTGTTTTAGGGAGGTGTGAGCACACACACACACACACACGTTGATAAATAGATACCTTGTTGTTCTGTTTAGCTCCCAAATGCTGGACCTCCCCTTTTTATTTTCCAGGGTGTGGTCTATATATGTGGTCTATATGATGTTAAGTTGAGTTGTTGGGGCAAAAGCTGCCTCTATACATATTTTAAATTTGGTCTAAAGATTTCTCCATACAAGTGAATGGCAATATAACTTGATATATAAACAGAATGCAACCTATTATGGTGACAAAGTACTGAGTCTTAGCCAATACAAATGGTCAATGGTTAAGCCATGTTCCAAGGAGACAGACAGGAGCTGTAGCCAATCAAGTTATCTCTATAACACTTTGATTTTAAATAACTCACTTTCTTTTTTGTAGCTATAATTATAACTTGCCCATGAGGTAGGAAAGAACATTCTGGCCTGGATTACTGCCAGATTCTAGAATTGCAAATAAAGCCAATTAAGATTTGCAAAATTAGATTTGTTGTAATTTTCTCTTTTAACAATAGAAATATAGAATTGGAAGGGAAATATTAAATGAGATCTTTGAAGCTAATCTTTGAGGCTCAGTTCAGAAATCATTTCCTTAACAGCTTGGGCAGGGGCTTTATTGCTTGATCATAAACCTTTTAGTGATGGGAACTTGACTACCTTGGACTATGCCCATTTCACTGTTGCTCAGTTTTAAACGTTAGAAAATTTTTTCTTCCCTAGGTGTCAGTAAGAAAATTTGAGTATTTCAGGCCATTATTTGCTTGTGAGCATAGATGGATCAGGACCTAACCTTAAGGTATAGTCCTCTAGCAGAAGAAATGGCTGCTTCCCATCATCACCCCAGGAATTCTCCACAGCAGGAAGGTGTACCAGCTGGCTGGGCTGGTGAGGTGAGCTGGGTTTAACGGAGCTGGCTTTATCAGTAACTAAGAAAACAGGGAAGAAACCATGTAGCACATGAACATGAGTCGAGGGCAAGATGGCTCGGTGACCCCAAGGGTCAGCTCCATGCTGGGCAGTGCTGTAAAGAGCAAGAGAGAGAGAGAGAGAGCACACCTGAAACCTCCCTATTTATTGGGGAGAGGATAGTCTATAGAATATTCCACCCAAATAAGGCAAGGGGTAGGGTTTCAAATGGTGGAGTCTTGCTTGGTGATGTTTTGTGGTTAGGAGATTGATTGACATCTTGGAAAGTCACACCCCTCACAGGTGCTATGTGGGATCAGAGGCAGAGCGAGAGGAAAGGCACATTTGTGTCTCACAGCCCGATCAATGTGTAATTCCAGACTAGTCCCCTCATATGCTCAAATGTGCATAGCTCACACACACAGCCTGTGGATGGCTCCTGATAGGGAAAGAAGACTTGCAGTGGCAAATTTTAGTATGAAAGTATTGAACAACTTGCTCCTTTCTTTCGGGTAAAGAAGGCAGTTTGGCTTGGATGCCGTAGTGTGCAGGCATAGAGAGATTTTCTTTTCCTAGGCAGAAGGGTAGGTGCTTCTGATCATGTGGAGGCAGCTTAGAAGTGAGTCAGAAAACTGTATTGGAGACCTCATGATGAGTATGAAGCAAACCAGGTGACTTCAATTTATGTGTACAGTCATTTTTCCATTGTCTGGATCATATTATGCCTATTGAAAATTACATTGTGTGCTTAGTCATGCTGCAGACTTAGGGGAGGATTTATGTTCATCAGTAAGGGAAAGGGCCACAGGGGTGAGAACATTGTCCATTCTCTTGGTGGCAATGCCATCAAAGATGTCTTTCAACTTCATAGTTTGGGACTTCGTGTCATTTTCCTTTACATATCTTCAAATCTTCCTCATGTTCTGCTCTGTTCCTCTCTTTCTAGTCTCTTGGATGCAGGCAGATCCAACTTTCTTCCTTAACTAGTATTTTCCAGGCTGTGATTTTGAGGTTCTTTGCAGTCCTGGTTAGTAGCATTAAGATGCCTGGTAGATGGTCCACATTCTATATAAAAAATAACTATATGGAACCCATTCATCCTCCAAATGAACAGAAGCAGAACATGCCAATTGAAAGGACTCTGATATTGGAACTATGACGTCATCTCTACCTGTGTCAGGGGTACTTCAACATCCCTGCTCACCACCTTGATTTCTGCTAAAGTTCAGGCCCTGGGGATCTAGGGAGACCACAGGTAAGTTGAGCAGTTGATAGGACAATTTTTCAAGGGGGACATGATGGTTGATCTCGGGTACTATATTCTAAGACAAAAGCTACATTTCTTTTTCTACTCTAAATCACTGGTAAAGTATTGGCAGTTTTTGAGCTTCTGTGTTTCCAATAATTCTTGGTTTTCAATAATTCTTCCATTAATCTGTATAATTATATTACTGTCAGTACATTAAAACAAACTCTCTGAGGACACAAAACCTTTACCAGGTCTGCTCATGATTGAAATAATTTATCTCTGTTAAATCACAAAACCTTTGTGTTTTCTTCAGAGAAGCTGCTAGAATTTTATTTCTGCATCTAAGCATCTAGTGGCTGATCTGAAAAATGCATCTAAAGAATTTCAAGGGGAAATAAATGAATGCTTCAACCTGGAGGAAATTTCTCAAAAGTGTGGAGAAAGAGTGACCAACAAAGGACCATTCCTCTTGTTAAAAAGAAAAGGGAATTGGGACACACAATCAATGTGGCCAGGTTTACAGTGGCATTTATGACGTGAACCTGGGCAAGCTCAGAGCATGCACTGGACAGGTGAGGTGAGGCAGCGGGCTTGTCGGTACTCTGTGAAGCAGAGCAAACACTCTGGCAAATACAGGGGCCTGTCACCTCTGCTCCCAAATAGAATTGATGTCACAGAAGGAAAAACTGTTTGGAGATTTCAACCCCAGACTGCTGATTGCCTTACCCATAATACAACACCTCTGTCAGTGGCTGCAGCCTGGCTTGGCTCTGGAAAATCATGGGAGAGATCAGCAGTGTGCCGGATAAGGGCTGATGAGGTTCAGCATCATTCATTCATCATCAGTCATCTAAGTCAGCAACTCGATTTTCCCTCAGCAGAAAGCCAAAGAAACACAATAGTCAGCGTTGAGTTCTTACAGTTGGGGATTAGTTTATAAAGGTTATGTTCGTTTGAGATTTTGGTCATCTGGGATGTGACCACAAGGAAGAAGGGGCTCTCTCATTTTCTCTTTTGGAGGTAGACACAGTAGCATCCTGATAATACTGTATAGAATTGGTAGGCCATGTATTTTATGTCAACTGATGTCATTGAATGAAAAGCAAAACAGAAGAGAGAGGTGTTTGGTAATTACTTTTCCCTTCTATTGTCCAATCTGGAAATATGAAATCATCAGAAACCTTCAACACAGCTCCAAATGTTGCATTGCTCTTTTTGACACACAAAGCTTGATCTCTCTCAAAAGGTTAGAGCATCAGCACCAACCCATACTCCACGTATGTGAAAGGGAATGGGCACAAGGTATGGAACATATACATTAACTTATGAATTTTTTTTGTGTACATTTGATCCATGGGATCATTGATGACTCTTGAGAAATAACTTATTGGGTGATTTTTTAGGAAAATTTTAGTGTTGTGTTGACTTTATCATTATATGCCACTTCTGGGGTAAACAAAAATTATTAATTAAACAAAAATGTATTGCATGCTTACCATATGCCAAACAATGAATTGGGTACTGGGTATAATGTTGATGCTAATGGAATTTTTTTTTTAAAAAGCAAAAATTTGGGATATAGGCCTTTTATTAGGCATAATGAAATTCATTTAGACAGTTAACATTATTTTATGTGTGGTGAGATAGGTGTTTGGCAAAAGATGTTTGACTTCTTTTGCTGAGGACATTCAGGGATTTTTATGATTATTTTGTTGTTTGTAGCATGTAGACCTAAAGTGAGGACACCTTATCTATGATGGAATTGCAAACTTTTTTTTTTTTCCCAGGGAATTAAAATCAGGCAGTTCCTATTTGCATTATTTTTAAAGGCTGAGCCTTTCCTATTCTAGAGGAATAGGAAAATGTTTTTTTTTCTACAATGATTAAGTTGCTTTAATATGACTTTTTATGCTATTCTATAGGAGAATCAACTTTTTGTGTTTATGCTCAGTTTTATGCACTTTAAATAGTAGCACAGTCATCATCGTCAGAGTTAATAATTCTTCTCTGTTTTGTTTGAAAAATCCCTGAAAGAATGATTTTGATCATCTGTAAGGAGTGCCACTAAATAGTCTCCATGTGGGAGGGAGCTGCTGTTTTCCAGGTCATGAGTCAAGTGATGATTTGGTCAAATGTGGAGGGACTTTTTCCATCTATACCAGGTGTTCCAAGGACCAACCCTGTGGAATCATTAATCATTATCTTTCAGCCACCTGCAGAGTCTCCCTAAGGCCTCCTCAGGAAAACTCAGGCCAAGGTAGACTTCTGGTAAGGTACTAATTGCCTTGGTGGAGTTGAGGGCTGGGAAGAGGGGAAGGAAGCTGCTCCGACATAAAAACAGGAGATTTGAACAGGACCTAAGCTGGTAGCATAGCTGGTGGTCATCCCTGTTAAAATAAAAATACATACTTATTCCAACTAAAGATTTTTAAAACTCTTAGCAGTTCCATTACTGAGATAAAACTATTATTAATATTTTGGTGTGATATTTCTATATAAAATGTGTCTGAACAGAAATCATCACCAAATGATGGCAGTTATCTTGCTTGATAGAAAATTAAACTAATTTTCCCCTAACACTAGTCCTCAACCTAACCCTATAAACCAGCTTGATCAATGTGAATATTTTACGGATCTGATGATTCAATATCTATGAACAATTAATTTTTAATTTGGTGGAAGATATATTTTAAATTCATTTAAAAATATACTCACTGGAAAATACTTATGTTTTCACATGTTTCATGAAATGAGTTCTTAAACTTCTCATTTTTAGTTCCACCTCTTTGCTATCTAATATAATTTCTAGAAAACATCATCTTGCTTTATAGGTAGTTTTAGATAAAGAACATTAAAGCTCTGTTAAATGTCATTGAAAACTTCACCCAACTATATTCAAATAATGTTAAGGTAGCCATTTTGTTTGCAATTTTGCTGTACATATATATTTGTGATTTGTACAATATAACTGCTTAATTCTAGTTTTTCAATTCATATTCCCAGCCCTTTTTATATATATATATTTTATTAGAGGCTGGGACTTGCTGAGTTGCTAAGTGCCTTGCTAAGTTGCTAAGACTGGCTTTGAACTCGAGATCCTCCTGCCACAGCCTCCCAAGCCACTGGGATTGCAGCCATGCCACGCTGGGCTTCTTTTGTATATTCTAAGAGACACTTTGTAATTTTCTTTTGTTTTGAGACAGTGTCTTCCTGTAGTGTCCAGGCTGGTGTAGGACTCAATGGATCCTTCTGCCTCAACCCCCAATTCATATTTTTAAATAAAATGCTTATCCTATAAATTTTTAGTATGACATATTTTCAAAAATTGCCATTTTTTTCTCCCTATCCCTGCTTATATGTATGCTTTCCATGAAATTTTGTTGCCCCTCCCTGATGTGATGGATTCTATTTCTCCAATGTGAGTCTGGACTTAGCCATATGACTTGTTTTGGCCAGTGTGTCCTTAGAAACCAAGAAACAAGCCGGGATTGAAATGGGGGTTTACTTTATTGCTGCTCATAGAAGCCCTGCAGCTACCATCATGTAAAGAAGCCTGGATGAGTCATGGTGCTCGACTTAGTCGTCTCCATTGACCCACCTGATGGCCAACTAACTGCCAGATGCAAGTGTGAAGCCATCTAGTGTTAGCTGACCACAGCACACAGTGAACCCAGTGAAAACAACATGGAGTAGAGATCATCTCATCTGAGCTCAGCCTAAATCATCATCCCATAGAATCTTGAACAAATCAAATGGTTCCATTCAAACTACTAACATTTGCAGTTATTTGTTACAGAGCAATAGCTAACCAAATTTATTGCCTTTCAGACATTGTTTATTGACTTCCTTCTATGATAAATGAGGATTTGGCTCTCATACACTCCTCTCTCTCTCTTAAAAGTTCACTTCTCTACACTCCACCTAAAATATTTATATTACAGATCTTGGTTAATCCAAAGTCAGTGATTGCAGTGTTGATTTTTAAATATTGTTTACATCAGAGCCAAATAGACTATTAGAAATTCTTTTTGAATTTTTCTTGGAGATAATTATTGTCTCTTAGAAATTCCCTTAGCTTTCTTTTTATTTCTTCTTCAACAGATCTTTCAACAATAAATGAATAAATATTCTTTTACTGATAGTCATGTCAAGCAATACTATAAGGCTATGATAATCAAGTGAACTGGCATAAAAATAGCCATACACAGCAATGAACCAGAAGAAGGAGCCCAGGAAGGAATCAACATTTACAGTCAACTGATCTTTGACAAAGGTGCGAATGACATGCAATGGAGAAAGGATAGTCTCTTCAGTAAATGTGGCTGGAGAAACTGGATATCCTGCTGCCTAAGGATAAGATCATACCCTGATGTCACACTGTGTACAGAAACCAACCCCAATGGGCTAACAGCTTCAAGGTAAGACCTGAACCTAAAACTAAAAGAAAAACAGGGATAACGCTTGATTGTTGACTTTGTTCTGGGTAATGTTTTTTTTTTTTTTTTTAAATATGACTCCAAAAGCATAGGCAATTACAGTAAAAATGGACCAAGGAAATGGCAGCAAACACAAAGCTTCTGCATAATAAAGAAAACATCCAGCAGAATAATATATAGTATGAGAGAAGATATTTAAAAACTATACATCTGATAAAAAACTAATATCTAAAATATATAAGAATTAGTTACAAAGGGATGAAGGACCTAAAGAGATGTTTATTTTTAAAAAGACAATTGGCCAATGTATATATGAAAAAATGCTTAAAATCACTGATCACCATGGAAATGCAATCTAAGACCACAGTGAGATACGACTAGAACATCTATTATCAATAAAACAAAAGATAACTCTCATTGGCAAAAGTCAGAAACAGAAAAAAATTGCTCAGTCTTGGTAGGAAAGTAAGTCAGTACATTGATTAAGGAAAAGAGTATGGGGATTCCTAAAAAAAATAGAAATAAAACTACCATATGATCTAAAAATCTTACTCCAAATGAAATGAAATCAATATGTCAAAGACCTATCTGCCAGTTCATCACAGCACTATTCCCCAAACTCAAGATATGGAATTAATCTAAGTTTCCACCAGCTGATGAGGAGATCAAGTAAATGTGTACATATTTACCAGGGAATATTGTTCATCCTTAAAAAAAAAGATAATCGTATCATTTTTAACAATCTAGATGAACCTGAAATGAAGCAAAACAAGTATAAACATGTATTTCATGACGTAATTTACCCATGGAATCTAAAACTCACAGAATCAGAGCATAGGAGAGTGGTGAGGGGCTAGGGAGCAGGGGATGCAGAAAGGAGGAGGTTTGTCTAAGGGGGCAAGTTTTAGTTAGGATGAACATGAATTCTGCAATCCACTGTACAGTGTGGACATTATAGTTAATATATTGTAATACTTGAAATTTGTTTAGAGAGATCTTAAATACTCTCACAGCAAAAAAGATAAGGTGATGGCATTGTTAATCAGTGTGATTTAATAATTTTGCTGCATATACATAATACGTCAAATCTTCACATCTCACACTGTAAATACATATAATTTTATTTGTCAATTATACCTTAACATAGTTGAAGAAATTAAGATTAAAAATCAGACGACTTATATTGGTTTTATTATTTTCTTGGTGGATTTTTTCTGGAGCTCTCTGTCCTCTTGCTTTCATCTCGGGTTGTATTACTGACGCTTGGCCACTCCTCAGTGTTAGATACTCTGATTCTTAGGTACTTATGTCTTTATCTTTTGTTATCTCAAACAATGCTTCCAAGTACTTTCTGGGTGACCGTATGAGTTATGTAATATATTAGATTTCTGTAACTATACCAAATATCTGAGATAATTGACTTATAAAGAGAAACTTATTTTGGCTCATACTTTTTGGGTTTTCAGATTCCATGATCCTGTTGCATTTGAGCCTGTGGTTAGGAAGCACATCATGGCGGGGAGCCCATGGTGGAGCAAAGCCACTTACCTCATGGCTGGAACGTGAAAAGGAGAGAGAGAAAAAAAGAGAGAGGTGGGGTTTCTGCTGTCTCCTTTAAGGACTATACCTTATGACCAGAGGACTTCCCACTAGGCTCCATGTCTTGAAGGTTCCACCACCTCCCATTAATGCCAAGCCAGGAACTAACTAAGCCTTCAATACATTGAACTGTCAGGAGACATTACACACCCAAACGATAGCACCTTACTTTTCTGATTCTTGTTTTCTTTACCAGTGAAATGAGAACAATGCTTCACCATGCTTCGTATGGAAAAAATTTCTTTGTGAAGGGCAATGACATAATGTCTGTGGTTGCAGTTTTTAACTTGTAAAGTTAAAAAAAAATGTTATTATGTGAGAGAATTAGAAGCCTGGATCAGGAATGAGAAGCTATTGTACTGAATCCAAATATGACCTTATGCTTGTAATCTCTCTCAAGTCCTAGACAGACTTCTGGGTGGGGGGCCTATAGTGGAGTACTGCAAGAACTGAATTGAATCTGGAGATTTCAGTCATCATCCTGCATCTGCCACTGATAACGTTGTGTGACATTGGATAGGCCATTTAGCCTTTGGGGTCTTAGATTTGTTCACTTGTAAAATGGGGCTCTGTGGGAGAGGGTCTCTGTGTCGCCCAGTGTTAAAATTCTATGGTTCAGCCACCTCTAGTTCAAAGGGAAGCAGTTTGTATTTTAGACTGGACATGTGACAGATTTTTGCCATGGTCAAGAGATAGTTAAACGAATCCCTGACAACAAAGTCAAATAACACACAGCAAAGAAACTCTGAGGTTTAATTTTCCTCCCTTGGAAATGCTGACCTCCTGAACACGATGGTGGACCTGCCTTGTCACTCCTTGCCTGGCTGCCTCCTGGAAGTGATGCCCAGACACACTGGCCTCTTGATAGCAAGCTCTCCCACGTGCTGGAGCTTGGGGCCACCTGCGGCATGTCTGCCCACCTCATCTCTCCACTGCACTCACTGGAGCAGAGAAGATTAACTTTCTGAAAATGAAAAGGACAGAGAGAAGGCGAGCTGCTTATCAAATATGCACATTTCAGATGGAACTTCACACTCAGTAGAAAGATGTTAGATTGCTGTTAGCTCTCTGGAGCGCTCCTGACAATGTGTTATCAGGTCATGTTTGCATGACAGAGGCAGCCCAAGCAGGAAACATTAAGTCATATGACTTCTAAGACGGAATCAATCAAGTGAGCAGTACAGCTCCTGAAAACTAATTTCACCTTCATAAGGTCTGGTTATCTATGCGGCAGACATGAGGTTTGTCAGCCCCATTTCAGTCTGACCAGGTTCAGCGCTGCATCAAGAATTTTAATGAACCGACACTGTAATATGTATGAAAGATGACACTGAGATGAATTCATGAAAAGCCAAGTCCCCATGAAATATGAACAATTACTTGCAGCCTCCCTCGCCTACTTAGCTCATTTGAAATGTCCATTTCAAAGGTCTTTGTCTTTCTCTGATTCATTTGCAAGTTTGTGCACAGATTTTCATCATATTTAACCAGTTTAAAAACCAAAGAAGTCATTCACAATCAAACAGTTCAGTGAGCTCTGGCTTGATGGGGGCACAGCCAAGGCCAGCCACAGCTTAAATCTTCATTTGGCTACAGATACACAGATTTCCTTGTGTGAGGAAGAAAGGACTTGATAAAACTGGCTTGCATATGCTGATTGGGTCATCTGCATTCAGTGTGGCCCTATGAAAGTTATAAAATTTATTTGAATGACATCATTCTTTCTCTGGTAGTAGTAATATTTATTAGTTTTCTTCATCCAAACAATGTTACTGGGCTTATGTTTTCTTTGGAAAACATGTGTTGTATTAGCTTTTCTACCACTGTGACAAAATGCTTGAAATAATTAACCTGTAAGGATGAAAGATTTATTTTGACTCATGACTTCAGAGGCTGCAGCCCCATTACTTTGGTCTTATGGTGAAGCAGAATATCATGGAGGAAAAAACTTGCTCACCTCACAGTGACTGGAATGGGGGAGAGAGAGAGGATGGGGTGTGGGTACCAATATTCTTTTCAAGGGTACACTATCAATGATCTGACTTTTTTTAAAGTTTGTATCACCAGCCAATAGCTCCAGCAGCTGGGGGACCAAGCCTTCAACACACAAGCCTTTGGGTGGCATTTACAATAACACCATAATGTGTTGAAGTCACAAGTAGCCTTTCCAAGAAGATCTTGTGTGTATGCATATGGCATCTCAATCCGTTCTCTAAATCCTGTACCTTTTTTTGTGAACTTCATTTGTGGTAGAATTGCATTTTGGAGGCTAATCTAGATAGCTTAAAGTATTTCATGTGCTACTAATCACAATTGTTGTTTTGCTGTCTGAGGTTTTGGACCTTATATACCACAGTCATTATCCCCACTGTCTTTTAAAGCTCTTTACTTAGCAGATGTTGCTTCCTATTTTACAGGCACTACCCCCACTTGGTTCAAGGGCAAAGAAAATCCTATTCTTACTTTTGTTCTGTGTATCTTAATATTTTTAAACACACAGAAAACATATAGGATAAGTTTTAAAACATTTATATATTTACTACCTGACTTCATACATTTTAGTATTTTATTTATTTGACTTAGATCTTTTACTTAAACAAAAATGCCCATGAAATGTGTAGTAGAGGAGCTCAATGTTCATATCTGCCCTTTCTTGTTGCCTTCTAAAAGAAAAGAATTATCCTAAACCTGGCAAATAAAATCCCATGCAAGTTTTAGCATAAATAAAATGCATATATATTTTTTAAAAATTATGCAGTTCTGTTTTCATGTTATATAAGTAGTATCATGTTGGTTATATAGTATTGTAACTTGATCTTTTTCTTACTTATGACATATGAATGTTTTTATATAGTCTTCTTCATTTTTACTGTTGTGTCTGTATGAAACCCATCATATGAATGCACTGTAATTATTAAGTCAATTTTGTTTGGGAAGGAAGTAAGAATTTTTTATTTTAAATATTTAATTAGAGATAGTGTTTCAGTGACTATTCTTCAATATGTGTGGAAGAGTATCTCAATTGTTTGTAACTAGAAATGGAAACCTGAGTGGTATGTACACCTCCCATCTTGATTAGATAATTGTCTAATGTAATTGCATTTTTTAGACCACTTGAACGAAATGAAAAATCTGTTTTCCTCCTGCTTACCCATACTGGGTATTTGTTCAGTACCTTAATGATTATTTATTGAGTAATTCCCATGAGCCAGGCACTGTTCTAGGTGCTGGACACACAGCAACGAAAAAAATTATGGATTCCTGACTCCATGGAATATCTCCATTATGTTTTTGAATTTTGGTTATTGTCATTCATGAAATGGTAGCTTGTAGTTATTTTAATTTGTATGTCTCATATTAGTTTTGAGACAGAATATCTTTTTTACTTTTTTAATCCTTTCCATGAATTACTTATTTGTAGCTTTGGACATTTTCAAATATTGGTAATAATTTTCTTATTGATATGTAAGTTTTCTTTACTTAGATTTCTCTTCCTAGATTCTAAACTTTGGTCAGTTATGGATCTTGCAATCTCTTTTTTTCCCAGTCAATAATTAACCTTAAACTTTATGGTGTTATTAATAAACAGAATAATTTAATATTTACTTAGTTATTTTTACTAGATTATTTTTTACAGTTATTTTTTTTGCATTTTGTGTTAAAAAAAACTCTTAAAAAACAGCTTTTGTTATACAATCCTGCTTTTATTTCAATTTTGTTTCTTTCTGTGTTACTTAGATTGGTTTTTAACTCAACTTTCATATTTATTGAATTGAGCAATCAACTCTTCATTTTCTTTCTAATTTTTCAAACAAATGTATTTAATTGCTAAGCCTTTCTGTCTAAGCTCTGCTTCAATTTTATCATATAAGCTTTGATTATTGATAAAAATTTACAAATTTTCATTGTAATTTCCTCATTAATAAGTTATTTAGGAAACCACTTTTTAAAAATATGTTTGTATCTAAAACATTGCATATTGTAATCTCTATTGCTTATCCTTATTTAAATTACCTTGTTACTGATTATGATTTTCTCTATGACAACTATTTAATGAAATGTATTACAACTTCCTCCATCATGTCATATATACTAATTTTCAATGCTAGAGTGCGTATATGTATTTATTTTCATGTGTATTCAAATTTTTTCATTTATTTAAAGTTATATATTTAAAGTTTTTATTTGTGTTTTTTCATGGGCTTATTATTTTTATTAATTCACTTATCTTTTCATCATTTCGGACATATTATTGAACTCTATTATTTGAATATATTAATTATAGTCACTTTAAAATTTTTATCTATTAATCTGGATTGTTTTTTGTACCACTAGTCTGGATCATCTATTAGTCTGCTTCTATATTTTCTTTTTATTATTGGTCACATGGTCATAAATTTTTTAATGTCTAATAATATTTTTATTTTATTATGTTCTGGACATTGTGTATAAAAGAGAGAATTCTGTAAGGTTGTCTTTCACCATAGAGAATGTGTTGTTCCTTTAGAGATAAGTTAAACATAATGTAAATTAAATATGATTTAAATATAAGTTTAAACTTAAGGTAAGCTCATCACCTCCATTTAATCCGGTATTAAGCTGGGTGTGGAATGGGTTACCATGTTTTTGAGACTCAGTTATTCTCTCCTTCTCCCCTATTCCCAGTGCACAGCACTCCCAGTGGATTCGTCTGGGAGCCTGATGGGTCTTTGTTTTCTTTGAAGATGGGGAAGGAAAGGAAGATTCAGATCTGTGCTTAACATATTTACAGTTTAGTGCTTTAGGCTTCAGCCCCAAATTCTTTTTGAGAGAGAAGCTAGCCAATCCTCAATGCTCATGTTGTCATTCCATGACATGAATACAGTTTTCTTGCTGGTTTTTCTGACTCTCAGTAACAACTTTTGGCAGGGGCAAAACCTGATGTTATGGTTTGCATGTTGTTTATTCCTCAAAGCTTTTTACATTGGTAACTTGATCTCTGATGTTGCAATGATGGCAGACATGAAAGAGGTAGAGCCTAATGGAAGGTCCTCATTGGAAGGAATTATGGGACCCCAGTTTCTATCTGACTTTCTATTTCATGATGTAATTTTTAACTCCTAGATTTTCTTCTGCTTTCTACAATGATGTCCTTAAAGATCCAAGCTAATGCTGATGCTTTGCTCTTAAGTCTCTAGAAATGTGAACTTTAATAAATCTTTTTTCTTCATAAAGCTAGTCTGTTTCCAGTATTCTGTTATGGTAATGAAAAATGAACTAATACACCCAAATTCTGAAAAAACTCCCATAATCCCTTTGCAGTGATTTTTTTCCAATTACCAAATAATTATTTTAAGTCATTATCAAATAATTATTGACACTTTTAAAGAGCCTAGTAGGTGTTATGCTCCATGCTGCACTCTATTTAATCATTTAATTCCTATTTAATCCTCACAATAATTGAGAAAATTAAGTTATTATTATTCCCACTCTTTAGTTGAGGAACATTGAGTTAAATCACCTCCCCGAGTTTTAGCTAGTAAGGCATAGAGAAATGGTTTGAAATAAAGAATATCTTATTCCTAAGCACATGCTCTTAACCACTAGATCATATTTTTTAAAGAAATACATTATATCCTTGACTCTTATCTCTTTTTTTCGCTGTTTTATTTCAAGTGTTTCTTGAAGGAGTTGCTTACATTTGCTTTTTACAATGAACCTATTGCCTCGATTCTCATGACCTGACTTCCATCCATGTTATCTTACTGAAATAGTCTCAACAAGGCTCACCCTCAGCCTCTTCTTTGTTTTGTATTGTATTATGTGTTTAAACTTTTAATAGAAGCCTAACGCCCTAGTGTGAAGTTGCACAAACACAAGCATTAAAGCTCGATGAGTTTTTGTAAAGAAAACACTCCTGTAAGTCCTTAAACACTCCTTAAACACCACTGTGTTCAAGAAACAGCACTTTAATCTTCTAAGAGACTATACTCAGCTCCTTCCCAAACTATCTTTCCCTCCAAAGTTTTCTGCTGTTGTAACTCTTATTTTTTCTTTTCATATTTTTTATTGGTACATTATAGTTGTGCATAATGATGGGATTTCTTGTTATGTATTTGTATATGCACACCACATAACAATATAATGTCAACAATCTCAGTCCCTAGCACTTCCTCCTTTCCTTCTTCTCACTTCCTGTTTTCTGCCCTCTACTGATCTCCCTTTGGTTTTCATGAGATTCCTTCACCTTTCTTTTCCTTTCTCCTATCTTCCACATATGAGAGAAAACACAATCCTTGACCTTCTGAGTTTGGCTTATTTCACGTAACATAATGATCTGAAGTTCTATCCATTTTCCTGAAAATGCCATAATTTCATTTTTCTTTATGGATGAACACTGTTGTAACTCTTAACATAATAGGTAAGTTTTTCCTGTTCTTGAACTTCATGAAATGGAATCAGAATCTATGTACATTTTATTTTCTGGCTTCTTTTGCTTATGGATATGACATCACGCAGGATACCACATACAACTATAATTTATTTTCTTTGCTGTTATGTGTTCTATTGTATAAGAATACACAATTTAATGACCTTAGCAACTTTATTAGGGTTTATTTGACATCCTAGGAACCACACATATTTTTAGCATACTATTTGTTAATTTTTATATTATGTATAGATTTATCAAACTATCATCACAATCAAAATAATGAACATATTCACCATCCCCCCCACCAAATTCCCTACTGTGCTTTTATAACTCTCCCTTTCTACCTTCATCTGTCTCATCCCCAAATAACTGATCTGCTTTCTAGTATTATCATTTGCACTTTCAAATTTTCAAAAATTTCTTATGTTATCATGTCTCTCGTGAACTTTTTGTATCTGTCTTCTATTATAGAGTACATATTTTGAGAATAATTGAATCAAAAAGTTTATTCATCTTTTTTTTTTCCTGAGTAATATTCTACTTTATGGATATACCAGATTTATTTATCTGTTCACCTGCTGATGGACATTTGAATAATTTCTAGTTTCTGACTTTGCAAATAAACTGTTTTAAATATTTATGTGTGAGTTTTTGTAAAGACATGGCATTTATTTCTCATGAAGAAGTACCTAGGAGGAGACAGTTAGGGCATGCTGTAACAGTTTAATTATTTAAGAAACTGCAAACTGCATTCCAACGCTTAGATAGCAGTTCTTTTTGATTTTAGGTATTTCTACAGTTTATGGATTGTTGGATTCCAGGATTTATATGAATGTAAAAAACAATCATCCTTCTAAAAATGATATTTGAAGAGTTCTTCATGATTTCAGGATATGTAAATATTTTGTAAATAAACACAGGACCTATGCACTATAAAATAAGAGATTGACACACTGATTTACATTAATTATAATTTAAAGAAATTCTGTTCATGAAAAAATATTCTCTTCAAACATGAAGTGTATTAAAAATAAGAAATGCTGACATTATTACATGAAGCATATTTTGGGGATGCTTTGGGAATGATGTGATGATTGTGTCTTGTTTGTGGTGTTATATAGAGACATGTGTGATCAAATTCATCAAACTGTGCCTTTTAACAAGATATATCTTATGTCTATAAATTAGTCCTCAGTAAAATGAAAAAAACCAATAACAACAGCATTAAGAGAATGAAGAAGGTTTTTAATCACTTTATTTCAGTCTTTCTTCAGCCTTCTCTCTTCTTGAAATCTCTGTGGCATGGAATACGGGTCACCATAATTTTCTTGAGGCTTTTTTTGGTTTCAATGATGCTGCTCTATGATCTTATCACATTTCTGATGTTTTTCAAATGGCCCTTGGGTTTTCAAATATCAGTAAACCCTTACCACGTGTTTGGCACTGTGCTAGGTGCTAGGAGGGAAAGAATGAAGAAATAAAGGCCTTGTTTCATGACCTCATTTGCTGGCTCCTGATTCTGATATGATTGGAAAAGATTTCCTAAGATTTTGTGATGATTTTTTTTTGTTTTAAACTCTCTCAGTATCTTTCCATTCCTCCAAAATATGGATGTGAACTCACTTAGACAAATTCAGGGACAAATTCTCCCTTTATAATTTACTGGATATATGACTTTGGGAAATTTATGTGCTAGCTTATCTAGACCTTGGTTGCCACATCCACAAACCAGAGATGATAATAATGTCTTCCACTTGGACTTTTGTGTACAGAAAAATGAAGCAATTAATGTAGAGTTTTAGGTCAGTACCTTCCCGGTCGCATACACAAAAAGTAGTTGCTTCTCTTCCTTCTAATTACTTGCTTTTCCTCTGTTTTTCTCCTTTTCATTCTTCACATACTTTTCTCATTTTTTCCTTTTATTCTTTTCCTTTTGCCTTCCCTTCCTGATTCTTCTTTTTCCTCTTGTATTCCTCCTCCTTCTCAGGAATAAATCAGACTATATAAGTAGAGAATACACACACATATGTGTGTTTGCATGCATATACATACATTATATTTTCTTTTTATAATGCAAACCCTGCTTCACTTCTCACTTATAAGCATATTAATCATACAATTTCAACATGATTTGGGTACCTCTCTGAATACAGTTGGTGAGACTCTGTCACCTCCAAAATTATTTGGCATCTTGCCCTATTGTTGTGGTTTATCTTATAACATCAGGCAGAAATAATTTGATTATACAGCTCCCATTTTAACAACCATTTGAGCCAGGGGGCTATGTTGTAAACAGTTCTCAGCATAGATTTTGATAATATAAGTCCTTATTAAATATAATTAATTGAGTAAAACAAACAACATATATGGATATATAACAGGTATAGCATGACAAATGTCAGACTACTACTTTTTAAAAAAGAATTTATTAGTTATTGATGGACTTTATTTATTTGTTTATATGAACCCAGTGCCTCATACATGCTAGGCAAGCGCTCTATCACTGAGCCATAACCCCAACCCCAGCCTACTACTATTTTGACTATCATAAACAGATTATAATATTCCCTAGGACAAGATTATTAATAAGTTTATTTCTCTTCAAAATTTGGACATATTCTGTACAGAAGAAAAGGTGAGCTCTGGTGCACACCTATAATCCCAGTGGATCTGGAGGCTGAAGTAGGAGGATTGTGAGTTCAAAGCCAGCTTCAGCAAAAGTGAGGTACTAAGCACCTCAATGAGACCCTGTCTCTAAATAAAATACAAAAAATAGGCTGGGGATGTGACTCAGTGGTCAAGTGCCCCTGAATTAAATCCCTGGTACTCCACATAGGTAAGGTAAACTCAAAGGAGGTGTGGATCTTTGCTTTGTTTACTAATGTCTCTCAAGAATCACTGTAATGCCTAGCTCATAAAACAAGGTCAGTAAAATTTTTTTTTGCCTGAATGAAGAATGTAAGAGAATTGCTTCTATATTTATATCTGTATTTTTGTATAAAAAGCATTCCTATTATTTAAAAATCAAAGTGTATTTTACCTGAAAAACAGAAATACAAACACAAATTTTTCTTGCAAATGTAACACGGTTATTGATAGATCTTTGAAGAATGTATTGGACTTGGCTGTGGTGTCCTAGAATTCACTATAGCCATATTGTCCTGAGAACACATTATTCTATTAATGAACAGTTAGTTGTAAAATAAAATCAAGAGAATAATTCTATTTACAATAATAGTAAAAAAGAGTGTGATGTTTAGAAATACACTTAACAAAAGAGGTACAAGACTTGTATGCTACACTGAAAACTTCAAAATATCATTAAACAAATAAAGACCTAATAACTAAAAGATTTTTCCATGTTCATGGACTAAAAGACTAATATGTAAGATGAAAATACTCCCCAAATGGTACTACAGAGTTAACAAAACTCTATCTAAATCTTGATGCAGTTTTTGTAAAACCTGAAAGGTTGATCCGCAAATTCATATGGAAATTCAAGGGATCCAGAATAGCCAAAACAATCTTGAAATAGAACAAAGTTGGAGGATTTACATTTCCCTATTTCAAAACTTATTACAAAGCTAGTGTAATCAAGATAGTATGGTACTAGCATAAGGTAATACATATTCATCAGTGAAATAGAACTGAGAATCCAAAAATAAGCATATATATTTATGCTCAATTGATTTTTGATAAGGGTGTCAAGACTATTCAATGGTAGCAGAATAGTCTTTTTACAAGTAGTACAGGGATAAGGGTATATTCACTGGTAAGAGACTGAAATTGGACCCCTATTTCATGCCATATGAAAAAATTAAAATTGATCATGGACTTAAATGTCAGAATTAAATTATAAAGTTGTTACAATGAAACATTCACATAAATCTTTGACTTTAGATTTGATGGTTTCTTAGATATGACACCAAAAACATAAATTAACCATCAAAATAAAAAAAATAGGTAATTTGAATATGATCAAAACTAAAAACTTTTATGCTTCAAAGATACTCTTAAAAAAAAGATGATCCACAAAAGAGGAGAAAATATTTGCAAGTCATATATCTGATAACAGACATATTTAGAATTCTTGCAACTCAATACTCAACTTGAAAATGGGCAAAGAATTAGTGTAGACATTTATCCAATGAAGAAATAGTGGCCAATGTACTTATGAAAAAATCTTCAATGTCACTAGTCATTAGGGGAGCATAATACTTCATACCCTTGAAGATGTTTAGAAGAAAGAAGACAGGCAACAGCAAGTATTAGTGAGGATGTGGAGAAATTGAATACTGTCATTCATTGTTGATCAGATTTCAAAATGGTGCTGCCATTTTGGAAAATAGCTTGCAGTTTTTCAAGAAGTTAAACATGATCACAACATGATTCAATAATTTCATTCCCAAGAGAATTGGAAACATAGGTCCACATGAAAAACTTTTACATGAATATTCCTAGCAGCATTATTCATCATAGCCAAAAAGTAGAAAACCATTCAAATATCTATTGACTAAATAATAAACAAAGGTGGCACACCCATATAATGGAACATTATTTGACTTTAAAATGTAACCAAGTACTGATTCATAGAACAACCAGATAAACCTTGATAACATTAACCAAGAAACCAGATACAAAAAAATCATACATTATATTATTTTGTTGATGTGACATATCTAGAAGGCAAAACTATAGAAACAAAGTAGATTAGAGGTTCTGAGAGTTTGGGGCAGGGAGAACTAGGGAATTGATTGCTAATGGATAAATCTTGTCTTTGTAGGGTGATTTTTAAAAAGGTTCTAAAATTAGGCAGTGGTGATGGTTGCACAATTATGAATTTACTACAAGCCACTCAATTTGACAATTTAAAAGAGTGAATTTTATGGTATATTAATTATATTTCAAAAATCTGCATTAAAAATCAAGTGTTTTGGCTGTAAAACAAAACCACAATCGCATTCTTTATAGAAGGAGCAGACAGTGAGCACATATCTAAAACAAAACAACAATAACAATAAACAAGGACCACGGCAGAGTAGTAAATTTCCTCTAATCCCTTAATCTCCATATCTTCAATGAAGCTTGACCTGATGGCAAGTGACAGGGAGTATGCAAACACTTAAATTACAACTCTGTTTTAGATTCCCAAGTTCTATAATATAGCTTACCTGGAAAGTGATTAAATGGTACTTTTGGTTTTGGTACTGAAAACTGAACCAGGGGTGTTTACCTACTGAACCACATCTCCAGCCCTTTTTATTTTTTATTTTTGAGGCAGAGCCTTGCTAAATTGCTGAGGCTGGCATTGAATTTGCAATTCTCCTGCTTTAGCCACCTGAATTGCTGGGGATAACAGGTATGCACCACCGTGCCCTGGCTTAAATTGTACTTTTCAAAGGCAGTCTATCCATGGGTTCAGCTTCACAGAGATCACCATGATGTCTTTATCCAAGTAACATTCATTAAACACATTCATTAAACTTGCCTGCCTTTTGCATGTTTCCTCTTGGAGGATGAAGGTACATCTGTTATCAGTGCAGTATCAACTATGTGAGTTGAGATCTTGTTCTTTTTGTGATTTTGACAAATATGATGTAGACTGATGCAAATCTGGATTTCTCTCATTTTATCTTCATCTATGAATTGTATCACATCATTTATGCCTGGGTCTATGAATGCTTCAAACCTTAGAAATTGGGTGGATAGGGTACTTAGAGTTTTTTTTTTTTTTTTTTTTTTTTAAGAGGAAAGAGTTTCCTTTCAATAAAAAAATTTAAAAAAAAGCTTATACTAACAGCATAGGTGTTGGGAGGCACTCTGGTTCTATTAAAAAATTAATTGCATAAATTCATTAAATACTAAGTTGGCCCAGTTACTATTGAAATTTGAATCTAAAGTTTTGCCAGAGAAAAATAATAAGACCTCAATGACATATCTCTACATTGCCTCAGATGAAAAGTATAAAAGTGAAAAAGTACCACAGATTCAAGAATAAGATGCTTTCCTTTCAATTGTATTATTTTTCTATTGCTGCAAAACAAATAACTAGGGGTTTAAGACAACAGAAATTTGTTATATCACATCTTCAAACAGGTCAAGTATCTTGTGTGGCATGACTAGATTCTCTGCTCAGGGTCTCAGCAGGCTAAAAGTAAGGTGCCAGCAAGGTCAGTGGTTGTCCATCTGGACTTGGGGCCTTCTTCCAAACTCTCTGATTGCTGGCAGAATCCGTTTCCTTGTGGTTGCAGGCCTGTCGCTATCTGTTTGCCATCCAGCTGTGGATCAGGGATTGATCTCAACTCCGCAGGTCATCCATCATTTGTTTTAATGAGGTCCCCAAAGGCAATTCACAATATGGAAACTGGCTTTCTTCTGGGCTACTAGGAGCACAGGTTTCTGATCTCTTTTTCTGTGACCCATTGAAGAAAGTCTCATCTTTTTAAGAGTTGATGTGACTATGTCAGGCCCACTCAGGTAAGCTCCCTGTTTTAACATAATCTACTATGGGAGTAAAATCCATGATAGTCACAACCCTAAGGATTACGTGGGGCCTGACACGGAGAGAGACAGAAAGTCTTGAGGGCCATTTTAGAATTCTGCCACCACACCAAAGCTTCTCTCTTTGAAAAAATAAGCCTTCCTCTTAATCCTTAATAGCAAACAAAGGCTTTGGTGTATTGCTCAATGGGATGCTTGTGTTCTGTGTATAATGAAAACCTGAAAGGTTGAGGCCAGAAAGAGTGGGAGATGGGATGAGTGAGAAAAGAGAAAGACACAAGAGCTTTGTTTTCATCATAAGCAAAGTTAGATTTAGTTCTATATTTGCAACTACTTTAAGGATTTTAAATCTCAGGAATTTCTGATATTGTTGTTAAAAATATTTATTTAAATATATTTTCATGACTGATAGCCATTGAGTCAGATCATTAGAATTTAGATAACTTCATCATTGTTGAAAGTTTTATTTGACTTCATCCTTTTAAATGTCTTTCTGCGCTAATAGAAAGCTTGAAAACTGTGGTTATAATCAACCTACATTTTCCAAAAGTGACACATCAGCTATGAATATTATGAAATCTCCATATAAATAAATATTGCATAAAATACAAGTTTCTCTCTAGGTATCCTTTTGTACATCAAAGATGGTGGGGACTATATTGTAAGGACTTTAGTGGGTTCAGAGGATCCCTGGGACTCTTCACCTTCATGATTAGAATTTAAATTCTGTACATCGAGGAGACCAGGGATTTTTCTGCTAGCAATAAAAAAGTGAGTTGAGTACTGTGCAGCAGAACAAGAGGAGAGGATCTAGAAATGGAATAGAAATAGAGTCCATCCCCAGGAGGATTTTAAAGCTATTTCTTCCAGAAAAATAACAAATGTGAAAATAAATTATACTAATCTGTCCATTAATTTCTTAAATTCAGAGCCCATTAACACATGCCTCAAAGAAAGCTTAGGATGACCTGTTCTGCCCAATTAATTTTGAAGTATTGGAAATCAATTAGTTACAATAAACAGAACTGTTCTCATTATTTTAAGCAGCTAGCAATTAGCTTCATAGAACGATGGTTGTACACAAGGCTTTAAATATAAAGACTCGCTGGCATTAACAAACAATGATGTGCAACTCTCCTTTCTAATTCTACATTTCTTTTGCACTACCAGAACCAACTTCTGAGAGTGCATTCCAACTTTTACCAAGTGGTTTGCTTTTTATAGAATGATTTAAATATTGAAATCTTGGATTTCTCCTTCAAAGTATGTGCAATAGAAACTGAAATTTTTCTCAGAATGTACACATAACATGGTACCAGTTTTTGTTTGCTATGCTTTTAGCCTGCATATAATGTAGAATGAAGTGCTTTTTAATCCTTTTCTCACTCCTTCTAACCACCAACTTGCCAAGGTGCCCCTTCCTAACTACAACCAAAAAGGGGCCATTGTTCCTCTCTCATTAAATGCAGTAGATTTTCTTGATGGAATCTGTTTGCTTGCCTATCTGGCATGCTGTCTGTTTTGCATCTGTGGTTTCCAAGGTATTCATTTGCTCACCAGAAAAAAAAAAAAATCAGGAAGAAAGCATAATCTGTGTGTGTGTGTTTTTTTTTACATTAGAACATTGATTCATTATGTCATTTCTAAAAGAGAGACAATATTATGACTCATGAACATGGAGGGAAAAATGGAACATTTTATTTCTTTGTTGGTTCAGTAAGTGTACATTTGATGGTGACATGAACTAATTGCATAGTTACCATGAAATAACATGCTTTATTTTTCTGTAATAATGTAGTAACTACATAGTAACTTCTTAGGAAACAATAGTAATTATATGGTAATGTGATAATGGTTCTGTTTATTTTTTTCCAACAACTATGCAATTAACCATGCATAAACTACAAAATACTCTATTTCTGAACTAATGTACACACTTGCCCAAAGGGTTTATTCTTTGATTTTCTGACCCCAATGACTCTCCCTTTTTAAGACCATAACACTATTCATTAGTCTAATCTAAATCTTTTCCATAATTTCTGTTTTTCAAGCCCAGCAAGCTATTCACAACACACAGTAGAGTTCTATCATGGTGGCTTGAACTAAAGCATAAAACTGAAATACTATGTAGTCTGTGTATTAAGTAACTTAGAAGTCACTTAGAATAGCAAAAGTAGCAAAACCAGGAGCATCAGTCTGTCTCTAGTCAAACTGACCATGAAGAAGATTTGAGATCCTCCTGACAAGTTTAACCCTGCGCTAAGCTGGGCTGAGTAGTCTGGAAGAAGCGTGCATCTTTAGTTTCCAGGATCAGGTGGTATAGAAAAGCACAGATTGCATATCCTCTGCTGGGTGATCCACAAAACATAGGCCGGTCTTGGAGAAAAGACAGGATGGAAGAAAACACACCTCCATGTCTCATGGGGCAGAAATAATTTGGGAACCTTTAAAAAAAAATATCACAGCAAAACAGCATTGCTAAAAGATTTTTTTTTAAAAAATCAGAATTACTCTAAGCACTGTTCAGTGTATGTGTATGTTTGTGTGTGTGTGTGTGTGTGTGTGTGTGACAAAAAGATTCATATAGTAGAAGAGACTTAGAGACGTGGTTAAGAAAAGAAGATGGGAAGACAGAGAGACAGAGGAGACACAGACAAAGGCATACAGAGCAAGAGACAGTAGTGAGGTAAGAGAAGGGAAAGGACAGAATGGAACTGGGAAAATGACAAGGGGACAGAGAGAAGGTGGCACAGACAGAGTCAAAGAAAACAAAACCTGAAACAAGGAGAGAGGGAGACACAGAGAATCAGGAGCAGAACAAATGATACCAAGACAGTCGGAGGGAGAGGAGATATATACTTGTAAAGACAAACAGGGAAACAACTTCTGAAAATATTCTGTATAGGACCATTCTGATTTTTTGGTCAGCCCTGTTCTGACTATTTTTGGAGTTGTGTGAGGACCAGAGGCAATGCTTCTGTTCATTATAAAATTGCACTGCATTTTCGATTTCTGGTTTGGTACCAAGAAATGAATCATGCTGCCTCAGAGGAGTACTGTCATTTTTCTCTGTGGTCTAATTTAAATTCTCTATCAAATACCATTGCAACAGTGACTTTTAACATTTTGCCTGATTTATGCTGTTAATGAGCAAAGAATCAGAGCAGGTTCGGGTGTTCTCTTTAAAGGGAACAGAATAAAATAAGATCCTGCACTCAAACCTTGCAGGAGTATTCTAATTCAGATGGATCTCATCCAAACGGATCACCTTAAGCATTTGCTTCTGCTTAATGCAAATGAAATGGCATTTTTCAATGACGGGGGTAACTGGATAGGATTCTTGCCCATAGCAGAGAACTAATTGAATGGAGCAGAAATATCCCAAAGGTAGAAAAAGCCACAGTGTCATCTGATTGAATCCAAAAGATAAGCACTTTAGTCCAAAGGAAGACAGAGAAGACATGGAAAGCTTCAAATATCTGGGTTCATGGAAACCACATGTATTGCATTTTGGTAGCCTAGAAATTTGAATTATACACTCTGAGTTTTGAATTTTCTAAAATTTGCATAGTTTGAAAAGAATATTTCCAGGTAATATTTTATAATATTAAAGCATTTTATAATAGATTAAGAAAGACATCAAGAACCCCAGTCTCTCAGATTTACTATCAATTTACCATGTGATCCTGTGTAATATGTCTGCGTCAGAGTTGTGCCAATCACAACCCTAGAATTTTGCTCATCAAATATAAATTTATTTTCCAGGTGAAGTTTTAATAAAGCAAAATTGATAGACGATTCAAGGAGAGAACAAGGAAACATCCATCCAACCAATATGACTGGAGCCCTTGGCTCACTCCTCATACCTGCAACATGCTGGGTGAGTCACTGTGCAGGCAGCGTGGAGGCACATGGCCACACGGCCCTGTGTGTTCCTAGAACCTACCATAAGTGGGACCTTTGTCAGTGTTATAGCTGAGTGGTGCCCTCCCAAATTTATTCCTTGATGTCTTAACCCAGAGTACCACTGAGAGTGACTGTGTTTGTACATAGAGTCTTTAAATAGATGATTACGTTAAAATGAGGTCAGTATGGTGAGCCCTACATCAGTATGACTGGTGTCTTGGTAAGGAAAGGAAATTAGGATACAGACATGAATTGAGAGAGGAATTTGTGAAGATAAAGGGAGAAGATGGCTATTATAGAAAACAGTTTCAGAAGAAATTAATCATGCTGACACCTTGATCTTGAACTTCCATCTTCGAGAACGGTTAGAAAATAAATTTTTGTCATTTAAATAACCCAGTCCATGGCACTTGGTTATGGCATTCCTGACAAATGAATATAATTGGAGTATGGTTTAGATATGAGTTATCTCCCCAAAGCTTATATGTGATACAATGCAAGAATGTTCAATATTGAAATGATTAGGTTTTGAGAGCTGTAACCTAATCATTGGATTAATCCATTGATATGGAACAATTGGGGGGTAACTACAGGCAGGTAGGGCATGGCCAGGGGAAGTAGGTCACTGGGTGGATGCCATTGGGGTTTATATTCTGTCCCTGGTGAGCAGAGCTCTCCCCCTGAGCTATCATGTCCTAAGCTGTTTCCTCTGCCATGATTCCAACCATGATGCTATGCCATGTCTTACCTTGGGCTCAGAGCAATGATGTTATCCAACCATGAATTGAACCACTAAGACCATGAGCCAAAAATAAACATTTCCTCTTCTAATTTGGTCTTTTGGTCACAGTGATGAGAAGTTGACTGTACTCCTTAGCTACCAAAAGCTATACTTTGTCAATGATGAAATCCTGCAGTATAGTGTTCACATACAAATTATGTTAACTAATCATCTGAAAAGTAGATAGTGGCTTACTCTAAAAATATACTTGGTGACCTTCTTGATAGTTATCGGTTTTCCTTCTTTCAAGAGGCTGCACCAGCTACTTGGAATATATGCAAAGGCCAGACACCCTCTGTCTCAGCAATGATGCTCATCTCTGTCACATCCACATGCTCCCTACATGAGCAGAGAGACTCTTAGCTCTCCTCCTTATTTCTCCTTCAGTGTCCTTTCTGCAGATGACTGTATTTTCCTTGCAGCATCCTTCTGTGGACACCATATCTTCTCTCTTGCCCTTGGGTGTTTCTGTTGCTTACTCTCTACTTGACACTCTGGTCAGCTTTTCCTAATTTGACCTCTTCTATCTTGAAATCTAAATAAGTTCTATTTAACAAGAAGAAGTTCTGTTCCCCAGAACTTCTTCTTGTTAATGTTGTCACTAGTCTTCAAGGAGAGAAAAAGCTGTCACCAGAATATAAATTAACCTTATCACCAAATTTGCTGTTGAGTTTGGCTATTCAGTTATTATTATTATTATTATTATTATTATTAATTATTTGAATAGCAGGAAAAACAGCAGTAGCAAGATCTTCTCCATAAAGAAAAAAAATAGATCGATTTACATCCTGGTACAGGTTCTGGTCAAGGTTGGGCACTTTGTGTAGAGTTGTTTTTCCTTCTTCTGCTTGCCACCTTTATTTTGTGACTTTGCCTGATCTTTGGAGTATCAACAAACTTATTTCTAATGCTCTAGTTTCTTCTCTAAATTCCTGAAAGTAGATGTTTCTTTGTTTGACTTTGTCCGCATGGACATCCATTCCACTCCTTGAATTCTTTTCCAAATTAGAGTGTTGTTCTAAAAAAGGAGATAGAACCTTTTACCAGAAGCAGCTCTTCTCCATTAGAACATAAGGAGATTGTCCAATTTAAATTTCCCCTTTCAGCCTCAATTTCACATTTTACTCCTTGGTCCTTGCCTGAGCTCATTCATTGTTTCTTTCCCTAGAACAGTAAGTATATTGATTGGACTAAGCTGCAAAATACCTTTTCTTAATGTTTTAACCTGTGAAAAAGAAAGTGTGAGGGGTGGACAGAGAACAATGAAATATTTAATGTCACTTCTCAGCCACAGAGAAAGAGAGAGAGAGAGAGAGAGAGAGAGAGAGAGAGAGAGAGAGAGAGAGAGAGAGAGAGAGAAGACAGAGAGAGAGAGAAAACACACACACAGAGAAAGAGAGAGAGAGAGAGAGAGAGAGAGAGAGAGAGAGAGAGAGAGAGAGAGAGAGAGAGAGAAAGGGAGGGAGATAAGGGGCAATAAGTGAAGAAAAAAGAAAAAAAGAAGGGAGGATAGAGATAGAGAAGAAATAAGGAAAGAAAAAAGTGAGAGTGCGTGCTCATTTGTCAGTATCTCTAATGGAAAACAGAGAATTCTTTCTGATTTTTTAAAATAATAATTATGGACTTCTTTCTAGAACTGAATATCCAATATCTACACACGGATTAGAATGTGGTGTTCCTGACTTAGCATGCACACATTTAAGAAGAAACACTCTACCTACCCCCACATCTATGTCTATAGTCAAGAGAGGCTACTTATTTCTTTCTGGAAGTCATTTTTCCAAGGAAATGGTCTGGTAAAGCCCTTTTGTTTCTTCTCCTCTCCATCTGCCCCCACCATGACCTGTGGCACAGGAGTACAGAACATCAGGAGGCTCTGCACTTTTTCTCTCCTTTCTTGCCCTCTTGTCCTTTATTCTCTTGCAAATCACTTTCACCTTACTCATTTCCTTAAATTCATCCTGACAACCCTTTTCGCTGTTCCTGTCAGTCTCCGCTTTCTCTATCATCTGCCACCTCACAATGACATTTATTCCAGTGCTTCTGTTCTGCTTTTCAGTAGTTGCTCTTATAATGCTATTTCCACTTTCCCATTTTAATTCTGTGTAAATTCTTCATTTATCCTCAACAGGCTTCTTTTTAGTTTCTATGAGCACATCCGTCATGTTTACTAGGAGGGGATTAAGGACTAGTATAGAAGCACTGCAAAAACACAGCTTTAAAAGACTCCCGAGCTCAGATTCTCCTTGTGTCTGCTTTTTACAATTGGGTTTACTATAGGTAATCCCAGTTTTCTGATAAATGAGGCTGATTGACTAGGCAGAGGCTTTGGAAGGAGGTATTTTGGTGGTGAATGAGATGGAATTTGAACAATGAAATATTTAACGTCACTTCTCAGCCTAAGATAACCCAGATGCTTTATGATATGGTTAAGGTCAACTTCTTGTTGCTATCATTGTTTATTCTATTTTACTTCAAGTAAGATAATAATTCATTTATAACACACTAAAGTTGTTTAGCAGTGATTCTCACCCTGAAGTCTAGGGAAGTAAAGTATACTAACTGAAAATTTGGCCTTTAATGTTAGACTGAATAACTTTCCAAACCTTGGGATCAGATGTATGAACCAGGGCAAGTTATTCAGCTTCTATGAGTTACTCAGCCACATCAGTTGGGGATGATGTATCTTCTTTTGGGACTATACAAATATTCAAACTATGCGAGTAAATTTAAGATTTTACACTTCCGCTGAGAAATATATTTAGTGTGATTCAAGGGAAACCTAGGTTAAATGGTAGATGAAAAAAAATAATTTTAGTGAATCTGGGCAGAATTGGACTCAGCTAGTCTTTTTCCAGAGTAGGTGTGACTGAGATCCCTTGAATAGACCTGTTTGATTTCCTTTAAAGAGAAATATATATACTAAGATAATGGGAGGAATGAAAACAGTCCGTAATTTAAAATACAAGTCCTAAATTCAAGTTACAATGCAGGTGCTCCCACTTGTAGGTGCTTATTTGTACTTAAGAAGCTTGTCAGAAGAGCAATTTCATGTAACTGCTCCAGGAATGAGTGGCCTAGAGTTTGAGTTTAATGATTCTTCCCAGCAGGGCTGAAGAGGCAGTGCCAGATGGTGTGATGATCTCTCTAAAGTGTTAGCACGGTGTCCAGCACATAGAAAATGCTCAAAAAAATTATAGCTATCATTATTATTTTTAGTTAATGTAAGGGCTTCAAGAAATTCACAGATACCTTCTGCAATTACATACCAATTCATTGGGTGCATTTTTCTAAGGATTGTACCACATTTTAAATTAGATTCTGATATGGTTCTTAAGCACTCAGCATATAGATATTTTATCTTCTTTCCCAAATATAGAGTATTCTGAATCTCTGTTCATCATTGAAGATGATTTGGGGCTGATATTAAATCCATGGACCTTCTGTTTCCAAGCAGAAGTCCAGACACAGATTTGTGATCAATCAGTGTAGAAATATGGAAACTGACAGAAAACTGGAGAGATTTGGGGCCAAGGTAATATTCTTCTAGTGGATCCAAGTTTCAAGAAACCTATTTAGTTGTTCTGTGGACTGCATAAATCCAGGTCCCTTCCTTGATTGTTGGTTCTTGAAGCTGCCTCCTCAGAGGTGTTGATAAATGCCTCTGGCTAAGTGATAAAATTTACAACATTTTTGGTGCCCTAAAATATTATAAAATCCTCCCTTTGGCATGTTGCACAATGATTCCAGGATGTGGAACCTCCTTTGCGTCTGAAAACTCAAATTATCGTTAATTGATCAGTGGCTATTCCTTCATTGCCAGATGGTACTGTTTCATCTTACAAAATATGCATCCAGCACTCCCTACTATAATACTATCTCTTGTGTTGTTTGTTTTTTACAGGGGTTAAACATTTTTTTTCCCTTAGAGTTAGTTAATTTCAGAATTATATTTTCCATTCTGCCACGCACAGACCTCACTAAACCATATGACTGGCTTTTAAAATTTTTTTTTAAAAAATAACAGTGTTGCAGTCTGGGAGTTTTGTTTTCAACTTACATTCTTTCTATTTTTCTTTTTTTTTTTTTCATCCTTCAGTAGTAATTTTGTGACATGATACATTTGCTGGCACCTTGGCCATGTTCATGCATTCTTTTACACCTTCTAAAACTGTAAATGTAATCCAACACACGGCTGTCGGAGGGAGTCCAGGAAGTGGGATACTGCAAATCAGAGGTGTGGTAGGAGGGATGAGTGCGTGCACCAGATAACTGTACTTGATTAGCTAGATTTAAATAGTGTTGGACGAATTTGCCAGGTGAAAATAAAAATTGTCAGTTCAGTTTAATTTCATGGTGAATCAAACAAGGAAATTAGATTCTGCTACTCTGTCAGTTTGACATCCACAGCAAGTGACAATTAGAGATGATGAGAGAACTTATATTTACTCTGAAACTCTTGATTTTCTGATAGGCATGTAACTTTTATTTACCTTGCATTGCAGAAGAATGTGGCATAACAGTGGCATTCGCAGAGGTTGCTAGAACATACAGGAGATAGGCTGTGGGGAAGGGGTGGGTAGAGAAGCCAGGACTCACTTTCATAGTAGTATAATCAGATTGAGCCATTGGTAGGCTGGAGAGAGGGTGCCCCTAGGCTGTTAAGCCAGAGAGGTTTGGAGCTGAAATACCCATCATAACACAGTGGTCACACCTCTTACTCCAGCAGACAAGATTACATTAGAGCAAGTGAAGGCTGCAAGATGAGGAATGAAAGTGACTGACCTGAACTGTGGCATCCGGGCCACTCCAGTTGATTTTAATAAGCCCCAAACTGGAGCACTAAGCAACTTGGAGGACTCAAATTTAAACACAAATGCCTGTCTAGATAGGCTCTCCCATCACTCCTAATATAAGGAAATGGAATTTTAATTCTAAATTAGGGTTCAAAGAGCACAAAAATTCAGTAGAACTCAAGCATGAAATGACCACATGGTAAGTTGATTCCTTGATTTAAAGCAAAAGTTCTTGGCAAGAGGTGAGTCTCAACAGCATGAGGAAATCATTTCCCTCTGACTTTGCTTCCAAAGAAACTTTCAGGGTTGACTGACTACCTCCGAATAGCAAAGACAGCACTGGGAGCTATAAGCAGAATGAGAGGCAAAAGATGGTTTCATTCAAGGGGAAGGATGAAAACGAAGAAATTCTCATCTTTGATTTAATGGTTATATGGTCATTTTTAAAGGATGCTTTATCTTGGGGGTATAAAAGTAGCAACAGAGACCAGATAAGTCAACTCATACACTTCTCCAGATTTTCTTATGGACCTGGACATTCTTAAGACCTCACACCTTGAAGATCTCTCCTCCCCTTCCCTTTCTTCTTCTTTCCTACCCCTGCCTTTCCTCTCCTTCCTTTCTCCCTCTCTTATTGGTTAAAGAGATAAACAATTGAGACTCCAGTTAGATAATTATTTTCTAAATAAAGCCAAAAAACAATATATCTATGTTCAATACTAATTCCTCATTCATTATCCCTTCCCCACATTGACTTCAGATTATTTTGTTGTAACTCAATCATCACATACCAAAATGATGTTAGAATAGTAAATAGATAAAAGACTAGGAATGGATACTTTTGGATTCTAATGTTTTGGAACCAAGAGAACTTCCTGGGATGTTTATCAACTGAAAACCAAAAATTCAGAGCCAGGAAAACTCAATAGCTATGTGGAATATATCTTTTTTTTTTAGTTATGGGTGATTTTGCATTTATTTCTTTAATCTAGTATGATCAAAGTTGTGGGGGAAGAATCCTACATAATTTGAAGGTGGGGATTTCAATTGCTCATGGAGATATGAAAATTCATGGAGATCAAAGTGTGGAAGAGGGAAAATGGATTTATTTCTGATGTGTCTCCCACCTTTCTTGGTACAAATTTAAAACAAAATGTGGGAGCAATGCACATTGCTTCAGCTATATAAAATTCTCAATGATTTGATTAGTGCTTATACCAGAATTCTAGTATTAGTGGAGTACCCTCTTTCTAGGGTACTTGTTACATATAAATTCCAAAATCATCTATTTAAAAACTTCTTCAGCACTTTAAAATGAAGTACAATAATGATAAACAACTTGAACTAGAAATGAATTAGCAGCTCACAGCTCAACAGCTTTACATAAACCCTCACATTTCTAAATCTTGTCTTTTATTGGGAGGCTAATTGATGCTTGAGCAGATCATCTGAATCATACAAGCAAGATAAATATTTATAAGTGAAGAATTGTGTAATATTTGAGAAATCTAGAAAAGGGCTCCCTTATTTGGTCTTCCTGTTCTCTGTATCCCTTAACTACTAACAATCTACTACCTATTTATGTAAAGTATAAGTTTATTTATCTCTACTGTTTTCTTTTTTCTTTTCCTTTCACTTCATTTCATTTTATTTCTCTTTCTCTTTTGCCAAAAGTTTTTTTAGGGCAGTTAAATCTTTAGTAGACCATAACCTGCAGTTCTATTTTATTGATGGCAAATACTTGAAACCGAAATTTAATATATATTTTTTAGTTAATATTTTTGAGGGGTCCCTGAAGGAAAATAGAGGCATAAGGCTATATGAGCTGTGCCTTTAAAGAATTACTTGCTGTGCAATGCTAGAGGGCTTTTATCTTTGACATTACCCTGTCCCCACCTTGAAATCCTTTGTGAAGATCTATGTTGGCAAAATATGATATAAATAGGATCTCTCTGTGGTTTATAAAATGTTTCAAATTATAATTCTGACTTTCCCTAAAAGAAATATACTTTGCTGCTAGCATATTAATTGCCAATTGGAACATTCTCTAGCTCGACCATAACACGATGCCATGGTTCATTACCTGCAGATACTCGGCTCCCCGAGCCAGTGGTTACATGCAGATATTCCAAATGACTTCATAAACACAGAAGCACATACTGTTAAGCAGTGATTAATTCCTACAAGACCATGTGATGCCCTGTAATTCTTTAATGGTGCCAAAGTGATCTATAGCATGAGTGCAGACTTGGCTAGCTCAGCAAATGCCCAGGGGAAGCATCAGGAACATCTCTCCTTGCAGGCATTTGTGGGGATTTTTATTCACCTTGGAAAAGGACCTGCAGCTTGCACTGCAAAGATACTTTAGGAAACTTGCACGTGCAGTTGCTCAGGGGGAATAAAAGGACATTTCTTTCCTCTTAAAGATATATTATTCTTTTTATGGTGCTCACATGATCATTACACCCAGCAGAAGGAAGTGGGATGGCTGCCCTTTCTCTGTTTCTTTGGCACCATTTCTGGGAGACATGGTAGGGCTTTTTTTTTTTTCATATATTTTGAGATTCTTTATTCATTATACAAAAAGGTTCTTCTAAGGATACACATCAGTAGCCAGTTCCATCAACAGCAGAGCATGAACAGAATGCATTTAGAAACCAGTGAGGTTACAACAGCAATCAACGTTTTTCAGCGATGCGCTCCAATTTTAAATGAGAATTCTGGTGATTCTGTGATGTCAGACAGCGTATTTTGATTAAAACATTTCTTTATTGAATTTTTTATGGGCCCATTACTGGAGTCCCTGGGTACATATAAATATTTTTTCAGGACAATGCAATCCAGCAGAGAGGTGGGACTGGGCCTGGAGTCATAAAATAGGAAACATTAAACTCAATGGCTAAGGAGTGCACAATGTCCTAAACATCAGTGAACCAAACTGTCCCTGGGGCCCAAGCCACACTCTGAACTAAATTAGATGCTCAGGGAGGAGTATGAATAACTGTGGGCACTGATGGGATAGTTAGTGCTGGGAGGGTCTTATTTCTACATACCATTTAACACTTTAAGCAATCAAACGTACTTGGTTAGGTTGAAAGAGAGTACTCTGCAAAGTCCTGCATTGGAGACAGGCACCTGGGATTCTAGTCCTGCTTTGAACACTTACTCTCTGGTGTAAATTGAGAAGTCAGTGAAAATACCTGACGTTCAGATGTGTCACTGCAGATGAAGAGATCAATGCCTGCCGGATGCAGCCCTCCCCAAAAGATCATTGAAGGGGAGGAAATAATGTATTCAGAAGAACTTCTGTAAAAGAAGAGAAGTGGGCAGCAAATAGAAATGGCTCTTATTTATATGATGGTGAGGACTTTAAAAGAACCCTTCAAAGTCTTCTTTTAAAAGAAAATAAAATTCAAAATTGGAAGCTTTAAAATAATCCCTTTCTAAGGTGAGCTTTTTGCATTGAGACCTGATCACTCTTACTGTACTAAGAGTCAATACTAGAAATGATGAAATGGATCAAGGATAAATTCCTCAAAGGATACACTCTGCTGCTAAGTGGGACACCTGTTTGGCCAAGAGTCATAGCTCAGTGGTGAGACAGGAGGATGTTCTCTGTGCTCTTCTCTACGTTGGGAAAATTGCTGACAGCGAACGTAGTTGTAAATGAAGAGCTTCATGCGGTTCACATTTATTGCAGAGGAAATCACAGCTTTCTTCTCTCTCTCCTCTCTCCTCCCTCTCTCTCCTGGTTTGTTGAAATGATTTATGTGGTTTTAAAGATGTGGGATGGCACAAAATCAAGTAATTCCTGTGAACTTGGAATCTTGGCTGTCTTTGTTTTAGAGTAGTTCTTATTCCTGTGCGATTTCTGTATGTGTGTGTGTATGTGTACTGTATGGTTTAGATGAAATTAATTCTGTTACAAGATTATATAAATGATCCAAAGTAATGAGGAATCTGAATGATAAAATAGGTATTTTGCCCTAGTCATCTAAGGTTCAGGAGAATATACTTAGCCCATATTAGCTCTTCAGCATTCAAGGCCAAGATTCTCATAAATGGTGAAGGACTAGATGCCATCTCAGATCATAAAATATTGCTTTTAAATCACTGCAATTTCCAAAGTAGCTGCTAAAGATGATCTGGATTGATGCTGATGTGCTTTGTAGTTATTTTTTTTTGTGGGAAGGTGGCTGAGGTGTAGTAATTTTATATACAGAAGCATACATATAGGCCATTTTTTTTGGAAGTAATTTCTGATTTGAAGAGGTCATAGTGTACCTGATAAGTAATCTGATTGGCACTCAGTCTTTTTTCATCTTATAGGATTAAAAGGACATCTTGGATTGGTTTGAAAGAAGAAAACTCACATTTATGTTGTCCTTATTAAAGAAACATCAAGCATTTTAGATGCTTACTGGAATTCATGACCTAAATTCTAAGACAAATTGAAAAGTTTAATTCCATTATATAAATTGAGTCAGCATGATAAATTCATTCTCAGGAATAAATATTTTTTTTCTGAGTTTAATTTCAAAAACAAATAAGTTTTTAGTTAACACTATAGTCCTAAGTGCTAAGTGCTGGGAATAAAGGTTGAACAAGATGTAGTCCTTGCTTTCAGGTTGCTTAGAGGAGAGGAAGGAATCTTTAACTCTATAGACATTAGCTTGAATGATATGAACTTGAAATAAGGTGACCATCACTTTTATGTTGAGATCAATCTGCATGCTCTGGAGGGAAGGCCAGGAAACGCTTGAGATATGCCTTAGTTCTAAGATTGATCAGTAAGATAGAGAAAAATAAAAGGACAGAATGGGTGAAAAAAAAAAGAAAAGTTGGCGGTGGTTGAGCAGGGTGCTGGTGGCACTTGACTTGAAAGAGTATTGCATGCATGATGAATTTTGTGTCTTCAAACATAGGTAGTTATGATATTAAGGTGCTTGTGAGATCTTTGTTTTCAATTCTAGGGATTGAACTCATGGCTCAATGTATACAAGGCAAGAGCTCTACCACTGAGCTACATCTGTAGTCCTTTACTTTTACTTCTCTCAAATCAAGTGGACAGATTTCTTTGTATTAATCAAAACTTGCATAGTTGTATTTATACTTAAATAATATAAACTTCTCTCAAACTAAAGGCATATGGTGATCTAATTTATTGGGGACATAGAATTACTACTGTATTTAGTTGTTGAAACCAAAATGCATAAAATGTCATTTATTAGTTGTATTACTATGTAAGATAAGTCTCAAGAAATGCTTGAACACTGGATCAAGTTACATTAGGTGCTATAGGTGTGGAAGCACATTTCAAGGAAAGCCTTCTTTATGTTATATGTTTAGTTCTAAATACTTGTAGGTACTTTGACTGAAATAAGCTTAGAAGACTCTGTCCTTTTTTAGTACAAAGCCTAGAGGTATAATTGGCCTAGTTCTTGCCTTTCCCTACTCTCTTAATTTCTGGTTGGTTGGCCTTTTATGGGCATATGTGCCTCCTGTTTTAGTCAGCTTTTTTTTTTTTTTGTGGCTGTGACCAAATGACCCGACAAGAATAATTAAAGGAAGAAAAGTTTATTTGGAGGCTCACAGTTTCAGAGGTCTCAGCCTAAAAATGGATGACTCAGTTGATGTAGGCCTAAGGTATGGCAGAACATGGCAAAAGGGTAAAGAAGAGGAAAGCAGCTCAGGACATGGAACCAAGAAGAAGGGTGGGCACTGACCACAGACACAATATAAACCCCCAAGGCATGCCTGTAGTGACCCACCTCCTCCAGCCACAATCTACCTGCCTACAGTTATCATCCAGTTAATTCCCATCAGGGGATCAATGTACTGATTAGACTAAGGCTTTTGTAACCCAATCATTTCACCTGTAAACATCCTTGCATTGTGTCACACACAGGAGCATTTGGGAAACTCCTCATATCTACACCAAAACACCTCCTGACATGATGGAGGAATTCCTGGCCTAGTTTATTTATTTGTATGCATGAGATGGTAGAAAACCACACAGATGAGGGCTGGGGATATGGCTCAAGCGGTAGCGGGCCCGCCTGGCATGCGTGCGGCCCGGGTTCGATCCTCAGCACTACATATCAACAAAGATGTTGTGTCCGCCAATAATTAGAATAAATATTGAAATTCTCTCTCTCTCTCTCTAAAAAAAATACATAAAAAAGAAAACCACACAGACAACAGATGTGTAATTTGGTAGGTAGGTATGTACGTAGGTAGGTAGGTGGATAGATAGAGAGAAATGATGGAGATGCACTGACTTTACTGGTCTGGGCCCAAAGTGAGGCAGAACATCAGGGTGGAAGGGTGTGGTGGAGGAAAACTGTTCAGCTCATGGCAGCCAGTAGAGAGAGAGAGAGAGAGAGAGAGAGAGAGAGAGAGAGAGAGAGAGAGAGAGAGAGAGAGAAACACATAGACAAGACAGAGTCCTCATGGGCACAACCCAGTGACCTATTTTCTCCAGCAATGCCACACCTGCCAAAAGTTACCATCTAATCTTTCATTCAAACTAATTAATCCACACAATGGTATAGTCCACTTATTAAGTCATCCACTGGTAATCCAAACTTTTCACCTCTGAATATTGCTGCACTGTCTAACACATGAGCTTTGGGGGTCATCCATAGATTCAAATAATAGCAGTTGATCTAGAATTCTACTATAAGATAGACACTATTCTTAGGGAAAGTTGAAGTTTTACAGGTCCTTAGTAGGATTCCTAGTGCCTCATGGTCAAATATCCATTATTTAAACTGACACCTACTAGAGTACTTTTTTATGTTCTTTAGAATGACATAATCCTAATAGCATTCTGGTACATAACATCTAAAAAAATAGATATTGGGAGTCACTGGGGCAGTCAGAAATCATCAAATTCCATTCAATAGGTTAGGCTATTTTGCTAGGTACATTTTTGGTACATTATTATCATTTGTTTTTCTTATACTAGTAGGATTCCTTTCAGTATTGAATATTTTTGTAATAGCATGAAGATTAAGGAAAATTTGATTTTTCCCCCTTACAGAAGATAAGAAATAGAGACCCATTTTCACTAATTGCTTTTGCCATACAACTTTAAAAGTTAATGCAAAATTGTGTTCTTTAGGGTATCAACACACAAATACCTTTGATTCATATTGTTCTTTGTATTCTAGAATGATGAAGTAGCACAAAAAAGGAAATACATCAGATTAGAAAATCCTGAACATGCACTTAATGTGATGGTGAAGGGGAAAATAACTTTTATTACAGAATGATGTCTTTATATAGACATATAATAGCAAAACTACAACCTAATTTCTATGGACAGATGTAAAATTTCTATTAAGAAAGAGAACTTAGAAACTCTTCATTCTTCTTTGGCCATAGATCTTGAAAAGATCCTTTTGTAACTGTCTCTCACCAATTAAGTAAACTTTTGAAGTTAATGCCTTTAGGAGTATATAATTCACTTTTCTTATATCAGTGTTAGAAAAGGATTCCTTTGGACTACAAGAGCTGTGGAATTCAATTGTACTTGTATTTAAGATTTTCATCTGTCTAGTGTAAATGACTTCATAAAAACATAGGTAACTTTAAAAATCTTAATTTTATATACATGTTTTTAGAATCTTCCTCATGAAATGCAGATGACAGTTGCTGATAACCCCTGCTATTCCATCCTAGAATTAGGGATTTTAAATTTTTTTAAAAAATTTTATTTTTTTTTTAGTTATACATGACAGTAGAATGTATTTTGACATATAATATATACATGGAGCATAACTTTCCATTTTTGTAGTTGTACATGATATGGAGTCACACTGGTCATGTATTCATATATGAACATAGAAAATTTACATCACATTCATTCTAATGTCTTTCTCATTCCCATCCCCCCTTTCTTCTCCCTTCTTCGTCCAATGCAATGAACCATCATTCCTCCCTTGCCACCCATGTCCACACCTGTGCCCCCACCTGATTTTGAGTCAGCATTTGCTTATCAGAGAGAACACTGGCCTTTGGTTCTTTGGTATTGGCTTATTTTACTTAGCATCCATTCACCAGCAAATGACATAATTTCATTTTTCATTATAGCTAATATTTCATTGTGTATAAGTACTACATTTTCTTTATCCATTCATCTGTTGAAGGGTACCTAGATTGGTTCAATAGTTTAGCTACTGTGTATTGAGCTGCTATAAACATTGATGTGCCCTCGTCACTATAACATGCTGATTTTAAGTCTGTTAGGTGTATGATGAGGAGTGGGATAACTGGATCGAATGCTGGTTGCATTCCTGGTTTTCTAAGGAATCTCCAAACTGCTTTCCAAAAGGGTTGCACGGGTCTGCACATCCACCAGCAATGTATGAGTGTATCTTTTTCTACACAGCCTCGTCAACATTTATTGTTAGTGGTATTCTTGACATTTGCTCTTCTGACTGGAGAGGAAATCTCAGTGTAGTTTTAATTTGTATTCCTCTAATTGCTAGTGATGTTGAACATTTTCTCATACATTTGTTGGCTGATCATATTTCTTCTTCTGTGAGTGTCTGTTCAGTTCTTTGCCCATTTATTGATTGGGATATATATATTTTTTTGGTTTTAAGTTTTTTGAGTATATATATCCTGGAAATGAATGTCTATATGAAGTGCATGTGGCAAATATTAAAGATTTTCTCCCATTCTGTAGGTTTTCTATTCCTTTTCTTGATTATTTCCTTTGTTGTGAAGAAGCTTTTTAGTTTTATACCATCCCATTTGCTGGTTCTTGATTTTACTTCTTGTGCTTTAGGAATCTTGTTGAATTTCAACAAGACATAAGCTGACGTGATGGGCATTTGGACTTTTTTTTTTTAGTAGGGGCAGGGTCTCTGGTTTGATGCTTAAGTTCTTGATCCACTTTCAGTTGAGTTTTGTGCAGGGTGAGAGATAAGGGTTCAATTTTGTTTCTTTACATATAGATTTCCAGTTTTCCCAGCACATTTGTTGAAGAGGCAATCTTTTTCTCCACTGTATGCTTGTGTCACCTTTGTCTGGTGTGAAATAATTCTATTTATGTGGGTTTTCTCTGCTTCTTCTATTCTGTACCATTGGTATTCATCTTTGTTTTGGTGTCAATACCAGGGCATTTTTGTTGCAATATGTTTGTAGTATAATGTAGTATGATGTAGTATGATGCTTCCTGCTTTACTTTTCTCACTATGGATTGACTGCTTTGGCTATTCTTAGCCTTTTATTTTCCAAATGAATTTCATGCCTGCTTTTTTCTGTTTCTATGAAGAATGTCATTGGAATTTTAATAGGAATTACATGAAGTTTGTATAGCACTTTTGGTAGTATAGCCATTTGACAATATTAATTCTGCCTATCCAAGAAAATGTGAGATCACTCCTATTTGTAAAGTCTTCTTCAATGTATTCTTTTTGTGTTCTGTAGTTTTCATTGTAAAGTTCTTTCACCTCTTTTGTTAGATTGATTCCCAAATATTTTATTAATTTTTTGAGGCTATTGTGAATGAGAGACTTTTCCTAATTTCTCTTTCAGTTGATTCATTATAGTTCTTGGTCGGTCTCAGTTTCTCAGGTTCAGGTCCAAACTCACCCCTGCCTTTCTGAATTCCCAACTGGGCTTATCTTTACTAGCCAGTCCTGTAAGCAGCTGGATTGGTGGGAGAGAAGGAGAGCTGGGTGGGTTTCCATGACCAGTTGTCCCCTGTGTAAACCTCTCTCCACATTTGATTATTTCCTGGTTACATGCTCTGTGTTGTGTAGCACAGGCTTGGCAAGTCTGTATTTTGGGCCAGACTGGAGTTTGCAAAGAATTGGCTTCCTCAGCTACCAGTCCCAGCCCCACAACTGCAAAATGGTTCCTTCCCTGTTAGGGTCTGTAAACAAGTCAGGATGGCGCCTGGCATTTTGCCAGAGGGAGTGGTTTGTGAAGTAACGCCAGCCAGCCTTTAAGTGTAGAGATTCCTTATTGGTTGACTGCTGTATCTAGTTTATGTTAATTAATATAAGCTGTGTGGAATGTATACATACCCCTCCTATCCTATAATAAAGGGCTCCCACTCCAGCTGTATCAATGTACACAAGTTGCTCATCATCCCCCGGTTATTTTACTGCAGCCGGACTGCGGCACTTCCCTGTCTCCATACTGCCAGAAGAGATGCAATTTCTTTTCTGTGCAATATGTCTTTCAGTTTACTAAGGCAGTGTGTTTGATCTCTGAACTGTCTGTACCAAGACATTCCTCAGGTCTCCTAAAAATGTGGTTCCTTTATTTTCCTTATCCTTCCACTTCACTTGCAGAGGGAACACTCTGGCTGGTGCCTCTGGTCATGGCAGTGACTGTGACACTGGGGGTTTATTTCTTCCTTACTTTACAATTTATAATATCCAACCTTCTGAGTGCTGCTTTGAATGTCCAGTTTTAAATGTCAGCAAAGTTGCCTCATCACTCCCCCTTTTTATTCACCCACCTTGCTGAGAAGATGCCTGTCTGCTTTCTTGGTTGCACACACAGAGCAGCTAGGTAAGCAACCTTCTCTATTCTGCCATCTTAAAACCCCTAGATTAGGTTTTTCAATGTGATGCTGCAAAGTTCCAATTGCATAGATCATGATTTTTCCATCTGGGCACATTCACCAAAATATGCAAATATAAAAGATATCTTCTATTTACATTTTATTTTTAATTTAATTTAATTTTGTGATCCTGAGTATTGAACTCAGGTGTCTCTATCACTGATTTATATCCCCAACTCTTATTTTTTTAATTTTTAATTTTTTTGAGACAAATCAACAAGGCTGACCTCGAACTTGCAGTTCTCCTTCCTCATTCTCATGAGTCACAGATTACAAGCATGTGCCACCATACTTGGTTTATTTATATTTTAGACTATTTTCCAAACTATGTCTATATGTATGTTTATAATAGCTATATCTGCATCTATATGTATATAAGTCTTAAAGATTAAAATATTACTATTTTTTAAATAAAATCTTTCTCTTCATTTTAAAAATCAAGACAGTTCTTTTACGTCTATTCTTTCATCATAACTTCTGATTTAGAGGGTTATTATTCTACAAGCCATAATAATTAATACCTAGAATAACAGTGGCTAAGCATTCATTCTTGTCACTATCATCTTTTCTCTGAGAGACACAGTGTAAATTTGTATTGCTTTTAGAGAAACATAAGAAGGCAAAATACATATCTTTTTCAGAATTTATAATTTCAACAGAGAGGAACAATAATTTTCTTTTTACTTTTGACTCTCTATAAGGAATGTAGAAGCAACTTCATGTGCTTGCTCTTTGTATTTAGTAAAATAAGTTGATTAAATGGTAGAATTATCCTTGTGGATTATAACAGAAAAGTTCCTTGGCCTACACAGATTTTACTCATATATATATATATTTTTTTAAATTAGACATTTCTCTGTGAATAGTGCTTCATGGTTACATGTCCATAGCAGATAAATTCGTGATCTAAAAAAATAAAGTGCTTGGGGTAATGTTTGGATTTGTATTTTAATTGTATTTTTCAAGAAGCCAAATTAAAAATAATATTAAAAATAACTTAATTCTAAATATCTGGCCTCTCATTCTATACTAATTTATTCATGGTATTTCTTCTGAGAAGAAAGAATAATCTATTAATTTTCCATGTTGCACTATTTGAAGCATTTTTTTCACTTTCTAATCGCCCAAGTTTTTTATTGGTATATAGCAAATAACTTCAAAATATATTATCTTAGAACATGTTTGTTATTAATATCTCCTGTGCTGTGGATAACTGGGGTGAGTCTTGCCCTTGGTCTCTGATGAAACTGGAGTCGTTGTCATATTCCAGATGGTCATTCACAGCCTGGCAATTTGTGGGGCATCAGCTACAACTTAAAATATTGATCAGAGAGTCTACAGTGCTTTTCCATGTGAGTTGGGCTCTGGCTTCCAAGAGCAAGCATTCCAAAAGCAAATATCACAGGAGATCCATGTGAAAGCTGCAAGGCTTCTTATTATCTAATCTTGAAAGTCCTAAGAACATTACTTTTACTGCATAGGTAGACTGGCACTCGTAGATTGAATGAGATGTGCAATAGTCAGAAGAAATAGAACAAAGAGGGTGTGTGTGTGTGTGTGTGTGTGTGTGTGTGTGTGTGTGTGTGTATGTGTGTCTGTGTGTGTCCATCTCTACAACCCTACCACCCATTCCAAATTAGACTATTTGTCAGTATTTAATGGATAGCTTAATTTTTTTATTCGATCTCTTTTTCTTTAGTCTCTAATAGAAATTCCTATGTTTCAGATCTTTATGAACAGAAAGATACTCTTTAAACATGAGTCTAGCTCCAGTTCACATATTTTAAATTTTTCTATAGCACTATTTGCTTCTGTTATCAATATTTGTTTTAGTCTGCATATAGAAGTTTACTATGGTACAATGGATTTACTATGGTCACTCAGTTTTACATGGTTTGTGGCAATAGAGTTCCAAAGGTGGGAGGCTGTTAGAGGATCAGGAAATGAGACTCATGGGTCCTAGTGTGAGAGAAGGAATTTTGCTACAAGTTTCAGAAGCTGGACATATCCAGCTTTTGGACCATGCAGGGGCTGATGGAACTCTGGCAAGTTCTTGGTTCTTGGCCCCTGCTGTCTTCCTGAGTTCCCTACTCAGTGGTGGTGGTAAGCTTGGGGTCACTGTTGGTCATCATAGCCAACAGTTGGGAAGCCAGTAGGAAAGGAAGACAAGCTGGGATCCATCAGTTCCTTGGCATTTGTGTATCTCTCTTCACCTCCAATCAATAGTGATATGGAGAGTGTAATGGCTGGTGTTTTACTGCCACTTCTCAGATATCCGGAAACCTCACTTTGAGCCAACTCTATGCCAAAAACACACAGAGGAGGGGGTTCTGGGAGGCATTGCTCCCAATGTGAACAAGCTGACAAAAGAACACTCCAACGCACTTCACTCCTTGTCAACTCAATATCTATCTACAGCTCTTTCATCATATTTAAATTTCAAATAAAGACAGAAAAATCATGCTTCTGACTAATATACATCTGTACCATTTACAACTGAAAATATGTCTTCTCTCCAACAAAAGATTCACAGAATTCCATTATATCTATTTTATTTATGACTGATGTTCATCCCTTGCCCAAAATAGGCTTATAGAAATAGCTTAGAGCTAAATTTTAAGAAATAAAAATTATAAAAAAAACTTGGACTATAAAGGAAAATTATGTAAATATCACTATTGAAGCTGAAAGTATCTGTGAATTTGGTAAGCCTCTTTCCAATAATTTTTTAGTGTGATATGTTATATATTGTGAATTAAAAGGCATGCAAGGTTTAATTTAACATTCAATTTAGTATTAAATTATAACTGTGTTTCCAGGTTATTACATAGACTTCCCAATAATGCCTGCATAATATTCTACCTTGTGATTGTGTCATTAATTAATTTGCTTCCATTGTACTGATGAATATTTGGATTGTTTCCAATTTTTTTTACATGTACAAATAGTCCCATGTAGTCAAATAGAATGCATTGCCAAACAGACCTATGAAAGTAAAATGCATGAAATTTGTACAATATACTTACAAATTCTGAGGGAAAGGCCATTCCCCAAAGCTAAAAAATTCATGGGATTCATCACTATACTTCTTTTAAGACAATATGTTTCCAACAGAAATCCACAGAACCTTTTATCCTTTTATTTGAAGTAGAATACCATTGACTAGTTTAATTCTAGCAAGTGATGAACAGAAGCCTAAATTTTCTAATTCTTTTTTCTTTCTGCAATTACATAATGTTTGAGAAACCAGAATGTTTATATATAGAGAGGTTTTTCACTAATTTTATAATGTTTATAAAATAAGTAAGGTTTCCAATAATATGTCAACATATACAACACAACAATTTATCAAAATAGTAAATATTATATCAAAATAATAAAACTTTCAATAACATCATTAATGAGAGGATAAAATAAAGGCAATGCTGCCAAATCTAAATGCTTCTAATGGTAAAATTATGGCTTACAGCATTCATTTTTTTAGTTGATGTACAGAAATAAAAAGTCTGAGGAAGGAGGTGATTTGAGGTTGTTGTGTAATTAGTATTAAAGTTTTACAGAAGTTGAAAGTATAAAAAGTCAGGTATTCTCCTGGTGACAATGACTCTACGTGCTTGTGACCTTTCCCATATTTTGGAATTTTTAGAATAACTATATGGTTTATATAATATGAACATTTTATAATTCTAGATAAATAGAAAATGTTGGGGGGATAGAAATTAGAGTATAATTGGATGGATAGAGAAATGTTTCCTGGAAAATAATATCTGAGTTGAGTTCTGAAGGAAAAAAGGAAATAAGCAGGTGAAGGTAATGAAGACAGGGAATAAGTGAGATTTTGGGCAATCTGAGAGATGCAAAGTGTATGATTCATTGAGGAATTACTAGTAGCTCAGCATGGCTGGAATGAAAGCCACATAAGGTGACAAAATAGGTGGGTGGAAGTATGAGTTAGCAGAGACATAGTGGTTAGAAAAAACTCATTTCAGATACACATGAATTAATCCAGTAATTCGTCTTGATCCTAAAAGCAAATGCTTCTTGAAAGCATGAGATCAGCATGTCCAGATACGTTTTCATAAAGATTTTCTTTGGCCACTGTGAGCAATAGCAATTGGAGAAGCTAAAGAGAAACTAGATAGGAAGATGCTGTAACCCAAGAAAGACAGTGGAAAGAAGGAAGGTAAAGGCACTGGGGTAAACGAGAAGGAAAATGATAGGCAACATGGCAAAGTTTGATCCACCAGAGATGAGGCCTGTGCATATGGACGTGGGAAGAGTGAGTATGAAGAGCCTTAAGATGGAAGTCAGAGTGCCCCGTGACAGGAAGCATACAGAAGTGATTCCACTGGTGTACGTGGTGAGTTCATTTTTACCCATAATGAGTTAGACATACCTGTATGGTAGGGAGCAACATTCATCAGAGTTAGACGTATGAATACATGGATGGGGGTAAGAGAAACAAATTGCAGCAGTATTGGTAATAAAGAAATTAATCTTTAAAAGAACATTTGGATGAGAAATCCCAGGACCAAAATGGAAGGGAAGAAGAGCAGAGGACATAAATATTATATAACCATGGAAAGAACAGAAAATATAAAAAAGAAGCCTAGAAAAAAGTACAGGGAGATGTAAGATCTTTAGTGTCTTATACATACTATGTGGGCAGGTTTACTACTAGTTAATGAGTTAATGAGTCAGACAAAATATGCTATTGTGCCTTTTCTTTTTTCATTTTTATTTGTTTTAATTAGTTACACATGACAGTACAATGATCTTGACATATCATACATTTGAATCAGATGGGATATAATTTCTTATTTTTCTGAGTGTACAGGTTGCAGAATTACATTGGTCATACAGTCACATATATGTGCCTTTCCTAGGGATGGGGACTTGGACGCATCACTAAACATCACTGAATTGTTGTTTTCTCTTAAGAAAGATGAGGTCATGGTTCCTGCCACCCAATTCATATTAGATAAGATGATACATATAAAAGCATCTGGGAACAATTCAAGGCACCAGTACCCAGAGTCACTAAGGTAATGCCTTAAATTTTATCACAATATTTTAAATCATGTCTCTTATACCTACTTTGCCCTTTGATTCTTCCTTTCCACTGAATGGGATGTTAAGTGGCCTTTTAATTTGTCTTCTGTTATTGTATCGTTTCTTATATTAAAAGAAAAATGACTAAAACATTTACAATACCAAATGGTCTAAGCCAAGAATCTCTAAGATATAAAACAGAATACACACTAAATTTTTTAAGACTTATACACTGAAGATCAGATAGACATTGAATTAGGACTAAAAACAATCAATCTTTGCAAAGTTGGTTATGTGCTTGGCATCACTACAAAAACAACTGGAGAAAAGTGAGGTTTCTAATTCAAGAAGATTGGTTGAGTATAAATACAGTTTTAAAGCATGCCTCATAGCAGAGATGCCTGAGGCACATTTATATAGTCAGTGGAATTTATCTTACTATTTGCTTCTATTTTTTTTAAATAGACTTTTTCTCTGTTTTGGTCCTGTCTGATTATTCCCAATCTACCTCAATTCTAAAGAAATTTTCAGCACACACAGTGGTGGATGCCTGTAACCCCATGCTTAGGAGGTAGAGGCAAAGAATAAGTTTGATCCTATCTGAAAATAAAAAATAAAAAGGGCTGGGGATGTAGCTCAGTGGTAGAGTGCTCCAGGTTCAATCCCGAGTTACACACACACACACACACACACACACACACACACACACACACTCAGGAAGAAAGGAAAACACATTTTCAAATATTAAAACATGAATATATTAATTTTTTAAAAAAATTTTTTTTAGTTGTAAGTGGACACAATACCTTTATTTTATTTATTTATTTTTATTTGGTGCTGAGAATCAAACCCATGCAAGCACTCAACCACTGAGCCACAACCCCAACCCCAATATATTAACTCCTAAAGGCATTGTTTCTTAAAGAGTTAACTGTGAAGTACCCAGAGTCACTAAGGTAATTTTGACAATCCCATTGGAGAAACATTCTGTTAAGAACTGATCTCTTTAAAAAGGAACAAAAAAAGAATTTTTTTGTTATGACAAAAGAAATGAATGAAACATTGCCTTAGTACAGTGAAGATAGTGCTTGGAATAAAAAAAAAATTCTTGATTTTCTTTTTTGTGTTGATGAAATGTGACATGTTTAGTTTGATTACTTCATCTCTGAAATTTCTTATTCTCTCATTTTTAAAATGGATATAATAATAATAATAACAATAATACCTACTCAATCACACAGAGTGATTTTTAATATCAAGAAATAGAGACAGATTATTGGTGAAAGTAGTTTGAGTTCTGAAATTTGTCATGTTTTTTTTCTTAGCTAATGGTGGAATGACTTGGGGTGGAGGATATTTTAGTATATTTTACAATGACCTGTATATTTTACTAATACCCCAAGCTTCTCACCTATTGATTGTTGAGTTATAGAAATATAAATATAACATACAATTACACATAGCTAAAACTATTTATAGATTTGGCCTTTATTATTACAGATATAGTTCAAGCAAAAAGCTTCATATTATGTCAAAATTATGGGATTTGTGCTCAATAAGTATTTATTGAGTAGATGAATATACTTGAAATAGATTTATTTTATATTGGTAGCACAGAGCTATTCCTTTTGATTATATTTTCAAAAAATCCTTCATAATAACAGAAAATATGAAAACTTTGTAAATACCTTATTGATGTAGCATCATGCAGAAGTATTAATATCAGCATGACAGCATATCAATAGTGATATGACTAATGCAGAGAAATTCTGCCTTGGGGTTCATGCAAGAATCCACTTGAGCTTTATTCTTATGATTTAAAGGGTAATGACCCTTTCAATTCAATTGCTTTTTAGTCTCAATGAAATGAGCATATGTCTGTCAATAGCATTGTTTATTAATTCCTTTAAACAAACACATAATGTACTTAAGGGGATCAGATCTATACCCGTTGGACTCCTAAGGGAACAGTTATTTTTCACTCCTGTGGTGAATATTTTATTTAAATGCTTTCTAAAATAGCATATAAGAGTTTCTAAACAGGATTTTTCATTCAAGAGTTAGCTTTTAATGTTTAGTTTACAATGAGCATTAAACTATCTGGTCTCTGAACTTAAATTTGAAATTTCTGTGAATTAATATTAATAAACAGTAACACTTATTAATAATTGTTGATAAAATTACTAATATTTACTTTGTTCCTAATTTCTTCTCTCTTCCCTTCTTTCCTTCCTGTGTTCACCCATTTCCCTGTCCCCCCCTACCTTCATCTCTAGTATCAGTGCAGCCTACATGTGTTGGTTGTCTTCTGTGTATTGCAGAATGCACTAGGTAATAGAAAAGACTTCAAGCCAGGGTTCTCAACTGAGGGTAATTTTGCTTTCCGGGGGCGTTTGGAAATGTGTGGAGACAGTTTTGCTCCTCACAACTGGGGTCATTTTACTGACATATGGGTAAAGCCAAGGAGATTGCTAAATTCAAAGGCAGCCCCCATAACAAAGAATTTTCTGTTGTAAATGTCAGTATTTCTGAGGAGAAAAGACCTTGACTTGCTTGATTGCTAACTTTACCAGAGAGTCAGTGTTGGCATCTTCACTGTAATGTCCATACCAGATGCTGCCTGCCTGAACCCCCACAACTTCTAATATGCAATTTCTAAAGATAACTCTACAGGACTTCCTCCTCATGTAGAAAACATTGAGGTCCTTGGGTAAGTGCTGGGAGCCTCTCTTCCATCCTTGGTCATCTTCATCATCTGTGACAAATTATCACTTTTTCTGTATTCAGTTAATACTGTCTATTAACGACACTGCTACACAGCCACACTTTCTGGTAAAAATTACCATCACGATGTTTTACATTTCTTTTCAGTGAATGTGATTGTGTGAGCAAGTGAAAGGTCTTGTTTGTAATCTGAAATGTTGCTTTCTTTTTCCCTTTTTCTTTCCTTTTCCCCCAAAGTTTTCTTTGACAGGCATTATAGATAGAGGCCACAGTACAAAATTGAAATCCATACTTCCTGGGTTTAAACAGTGGCTCTGATGCTTATTAGCTATATAAACATGGGAAAGTGTCTTAACTTCTCTGTAAAGTTCAGATTTTAGATAGAATTGATGTAAGTATCCAAGTAGCTACTGCTTTATTACATCAATATAAAGATACTATTGACTAAAAGGTACCGATTTATATACTGCAAAGAAGAAAATACTGTCCATTAAATTATTATTTGCCACTGTTAGGCATATTCCAATTCAGAAATCATTAAAATGTGGAAAAATTTGAATCTTAGGACAAATGAAATACAGAATAAAGTGTTTAGAACTACGCTTGACACTAAGTATATATAGTACATATTCATTAGCACCTAGATCAATGATATATGTTTAATAAATCAAAAGTATACATTACAATTCAGAAAGAAATCCAGAATTGCACTCTGCCTAAATTCTCCTTTAGGAAGAGGACATTTTTTTCTTTACTGATAATACTTCTATTTATACATGTTTTAGAGAGTCATTAACAATTTCATTATGAATATTGATTGTGCTATTCTGTAATGAACTCATTGAAAAAATAAGTGCAGGCAACTAAATAAAATCATTTTATGAGATAAAATGTTTTGAAATGTCCTTTAACCACTTTTCTGTTTTGGTCCATGTTTTGTAATATTGCATCCTGGTATATTTTCTTTACTGCCCTGTATGAGAGTAAATCATTCTCAGTTTTATCAGTTTTGTAGTGAGGCCTGGGAATTTGAATGTATTTTATTTTATTTCATTTTTTTTTTAAAGAAAGGATCCTGCTATGTTACCCAGGCTAGCTTTGAGCCCCTGGGCTCAAGTAGTCCTTCTCAGATGCATGGAAATTGTTTTTGTGATGCTGGGGATGGAACCCAAGGCTTTGCTTGTGCTAGGCAAGCCCTCTAAACTGAACTATCCCCCAGCCTGAGAGTACATAATTCTCTTGTGCGTTCACACCATTCCCTCTGAATGCTTGTTTGTGTTCTTCTCTGTATTATATCTTGGTTTTTCTGTGAATGCCTTCTCCATTTTAAAACCAACACCTAGAGAAAAGGGAGGTGTTAATAGTCTCTGTACATCAAGTATCTGGCACGATTTCAGCTATAGACTAGGTGTAAATTTCATACTATAACAAATCGTGAGCCTCTTTTGTGCCATTAGATGCAGAAAACGTGGATATTACAGGACTACCAATTAAACTAAATGAATTGGTGAAATAGTCTCTAAAAGACTAATGTGAAGCCAGAGCTCAGTGAGTCACTCTGGATCACAGAAAGCTCCATAATTCAGAAGGAGCAAGGATTTCTGAAAACACATCCATGACTTTTGTTTCCTCATTAGCCCTTGAGTATGCGTAAGCCTGAGAAATCAACTTCTTTTTTTTTTTGTTCCAATGTGGAGCTGGCTTCTGATTTGCCCCCTCTCTTTCCCACTGATAGCTCACTTTTGTGTGAAGATGACAGAACTAGAGTACAAAGGCAATGCTAGAGGCTGAAAAATTTTGCCACCAATTATGATCAGATAAGCAGACAAACAGGGGGTGCGTTTAGGTCTGTAAAATCTGAGATTATGTCCTTAAGTCCAATCAAGGCAAAGACAACAGTTCAGTTGGAGGTTAAAGGCCAGGACTCCATTTCCCTATGATAGAAGCCAGAAAGCAGAGCAGCAGCCCATTCCAAGAACAGGAAGTGCAACCAGGGGAATTGAAAGCAAAACCAAACTGTTCTAAGATTTGGGGAATACAAGAATGCGTTCCTAAAATAAACCTTAATCCACTATATGTAAATTATGGTCTCCTTTTACCTATGAGAGGTGAGACTAATGTCTACTCCTGCAAGAGTCTTGTCAGGAAGCTGTTTCATGAGATGAAGCATTTGTCCGTGTTGGGTCACATATAGGGGACAATGGCCAATGGCAGGCTGCTCCTTGCCATGTTGTTGATTGCACTCAGCATACCAACAAACATGCTCTAGAATTAGAGCTCACACGTCTAGTGTTTTCCCATTTATGTAAGTAGTTTCAAGTCCTTGACCCAGAAATATTACTAAGAAAGCCAAAATATAACCGTCATAGAAGAGAAGAAATTACTAAGCCGTTTCTTGAATTTTAGAAAACGGCTCAGGAGTTTTATATTCTAATTTATCTCATTCTCTGAAAGGACACTTATTTTAATAGCTTCTGGTTTCTGGTTTTTATTTAGGCAGATGGTTGGAACATTAAGATAATATATAAACAACAGATGCACACCCTTCCCTGGACTTCACTGTGAGGAGGCTGCTGTCTTAAGAAATTACTAATGGAATTTAAAATCTCTCACTTCCAGTTCATAGGTTGGAAAAGTGCTACTTTTGTTGTGTCTAAAAAATCATTACAATTTAATATAGGCTATTTATCATGGATTCAGTGCAGATATCATATTGGACATTAATAAGTAGCAATTGCAAGTAGACAAGAAGTGATTTCTTTTTGAATAGCACAACAATGAATTACTATTCCGGGCAGTGTTTAATGTTGCCCTTAGGCAGAGGCCCTGTGATTTGGACTGAGGGTGACTAAATTCTGTTGGAATTGGCAGCATCCTTCATAACCCTTTCTTTTGTGACACAGGAAAATTGACACTTTGAGTCGATTATTTTCTAAAAGGTGAGTTTACTATTAAAGTATGCCTTTGGGATGTTCTTAAGTTCTGATAACATTTGAAATAATTAGAATTGTATGGAAAAAATAATAATTTGAAATATAGAAGAACTTGAGGTATGACTTTTATTCTTATAGTATGAAAGGTTACTGCCTAAAAGAAGTATGGAAAGAATATCTTTGGGGTCTGGGGAGACATGCAGTGTGATGCCACTTCCAGAAAAACTTTTTAGATTATATCAGCTTTCCTGAGAAGAGACAAGCAAAGCTGATGTTGGACTGTTTAGGGGGCACCTTGCTCTAAAGAGTGAAATGATTTTACTCCCACAGCATTGTACATGCATATTTTAAAAGTTTTTTTTCAAAGTACTGTCTTTCAAGTGAATTTTTGGTGGATAGTTGCAAGAGTTTTATTATAAAATTTTGAATTGATGCCACCACAATCAAAAGGCAGATGTTGCTGTAAGTGGCAAAAAAGATTTCTAATCTTTTCTCTGATATGGCAGTTTTTTTCCTTTTGTATTGAATGTCTTATAAATGGAATCAAACAATATTTAACCTTTTGAAAATGGCTTTTCTTACCCACCATTTGACCAAGTTATCCCATTCCTTGGCTTGTACCCAAAGGACTTAAAATCAGCATATTATGGTGACACAGTCCACTATTAATGTTCCTAACAGCTCAATTCACAAATAGCTAAGTTATGGAAACAACCTAGGAGCCCTTAAACAGATGAATGGATAAAGAAATGTGGTACATATACACAAGGAATATTCCTGAACCATATAGGAGAATGAAATTATGGTATTCTCTAGCAAATGGTTGGAACTATCATACTTAGTAAAATAAGCCAACCCCCCAAAACCAAAGGCTGAATGTTCTCTCTTATATGCAGATGCTGACTCCCATTGGTAGGGGCAGGGAGGGAGGGAGGAGTTGAGATTTTCTGGATTGGACTGGGCGGAGGGGATGGAGAAAATGGAGGGGAAAAGGAAAGACAGTAGAATGAATTGGACATCACTTTCCTATGTTCATATATGAATACATGACCAGTGTAACTCCACATCATGTACAACCACAAGAATGGGATGTTTTACTCCATGTGTGTATGATATATCAAAATACGTTCTACTGTCATGTATAAGTAAAAAGAATGACTAAAAATGTTTTTTTTTTTAAAAAGAGAAAATGGCTTTTCTTCACTGAGAATAATGACTTTGAGATCTAAGGTGTTGTGTGTCAGGAGGTTTCTTTTTCTTGTTGTGTAGTAATCCACTGTATGAATGCATCATAATTTGCTTATTCATTCACTTTCTGAAGAACATTTGGGTTTCTAGTTTTTGATCCTTATGAATAATGCCACTATGAACATTCATGTATAAGTTTTTCTTTGAACATAAGTGTAAATTTATGTAGAATAAGTACCAAGGTGTGGAAGGGATGGCTATGTCAAATGTGAGGTTTATGTTTAATTTGATGCAGACAAGCTTTGTCTTTTTGCATTGCCATCATTGCATTGTATGTGAGTTATAGTGATTTGGCTTTCTCACCAGTACTTGGAATTGTTAGAGGTTTTCATTTTGGCCTTTCCTGTAGAGTTTGTGTTAGTCAGTTTTCCAATACTGTGACAAAATGCCTGAGAAAAACAACTTAAGTGGATAAAATTATTCTGGCTCTCTTTCTGAGGTTTCAATCTATGGTTGACTGGTTCTAAGATACATCATGGCAAAAGAGTATGGCAGAGCAAAGCTGTTTACCTTCTCTCCAGGGAGGAGAGAAGGGAGAAGAGAGGGCTTGGGAAGGGGCTAGAGAGAACACACTTCCTCCAACTAAGTCCTACCTCCATAGTTTTCATCAACACCCTATAGTCCATTAAACTATGAATCTCACAATAGATTAATCTATTGATGAGGTCATTCATGAGCAAATCATTTATTTATTCCTTTCCAAACCAAAGGAATAAACAATCTATTCAGTGAAATAATACAAGAAAACTTCCCAGACTTGAAGAATGAGACAGAATCCCAAATCCTAGAAGCCTACAGGACACCGAATGTGCAAAATCATAAGAGATCCACACCTAGACACATTATAATGAAGATGTCCAACATACAGAATAAGGAGAGAATTTTAAAAGCTACAAGAGAAAGGAAGCAGATTATATTTAGGGGTAAACCAATCAGGATAACAGCTGATCTCTCAACACAGAATCTAAAAGCTAGAAGATCCTGGAATAACATATTTCAAACGCTAAAAGAAAATGGGTTCCAACCAAGAATCGTGTATCCGGCGAAATTAAGCTTCAGGATGGAAGATGAAATTAAAACATTCCATGATAAACAAAAGTTAAAAGAATTTGCAGCTAGAAAACCATCTCTTCAAAAAATCCTTGGCAAAACACTATCGGAAGAGGAAATGGAAAACAACAATGAAAACCAACAGTAGGAGGTAGGACAGTAAAGGGGGGAAAATAATCAAAGAGGAAAACAAATCAGGTTTAGTAGCATTAATAAACAAATATGGCTGGAAGAACAAACCATATCTCAATAATAACCCTAAATGTTAATGGCTTAAACTCACCAATTAAGAGACACAGGCTAGTTGAATGGATCACAAAACAAGACCCAACAATATGCTGCCTACAGGAGACACATTTGATAGGAAAAGATATACATAGACTGAAGGTGAAAGGTTGGAAACAATCATATTACTCATATGGACTGCGGAAACAAGCAGGAGTGTCCATACTCATATCAAATAAAATAGATTTCAAGCCAAAGTTAATCAAAAGGGATAAAGAGGGACACTACATACTGCTCAAGGGAACCATACACCAACAAGACATAACAATCATAAATATATATGCCCCAAACAACGGTGCTGCTATGTATCAAGCAAACTCTTCTCAAGAGTCTAATAGACCACCATACAATAATCATGGGAGACTTCAACATACCTCTCTCACCACTGGACAGATCTTTCAAACAAAAGTTGAATAAGGAAACTATAGAACTCAATAACACAATTAACAACCTAGACTTAATTGACATATATAGGATATACCACCCAACATCAAGCAGCTACACTTTTTTCTCAGCAGCACATGGATCCTTCTCAAAAATAGATCATATATTATGTCACAGGGCAACTCTTAGACAATATAAAGGAGCAGAGATAATACCATGCATCTTATCTGATCATAATGGAATGAAACTGAAAATCAATGATAAAAGAAGGAAGGAAAAACCATGCATCACTTGGAGAATAAACAATAGGTTAGAGTTAAATGAAAACACAGACACAACATTTCGGAATCTATGGGACACATTGAAAGCAGTTCTAAGAGGAAAATTCATTGCTTGGAGTTCATTCCTTAAAAAAAGAAAAAAAACTAACAAATAAATGATCTCATACTTCATCTCAAAATCCTAGAAAAAGAAGAGCAAAACAACAGCAAAAGAAGTAGAAGGCAAGAAATAATTAAAATCAGAGCTGAAATTAATGAAATCGAAACAAAAGAAACAATTGAAAAAATTGACAAAATGAAAAGTTGGTTCTTTGAAGAAAAAAATAAAATTGACAGACCCTTAGCCATGCTAGCGAAGAGAAGAAGAGAGAGAACTCAAATTACTAGCATACGGGATGAAAAAGGCAAAATCACAACAGACACTTGAGAAATACAGAAGATAATCAGAAATTATTTTGAATCCTTATACTCCAATAAAATAGAAGATAGTGAAGGCATCGATAAATTTCTTAAGTCATATAATCTGCCCAGATTGAGTCAGTAGGTAATAGACAACCTAAACAGACCAATATCAATTGAGGAAATAGAAGAAACCATCAAAAGATTACCATCTAAGAAAAGCCCAGGACTGAATGGGTATACAGCAGAGTTTTACAAAACCTTTAAAGAGGAACTAATACCAATACTTTTCAAGCTATTTCAGGAAATAGAAAAAAAGGGAGAACTTCCAAATTCATTCTACAAGGCCAACATCATCCTGATTCCGAAACCAGACAAAGACACTTCAAAGAAAGAAAACTACAGACCGACATCTCTAATGAACCTATATGCAGAAATCCTCAATAAAATTCTGGCGAATCGGATACAAAAACATATCAAAAAAATTGTGCACCATGATCAAGTAGGATTCATCCCTGGTATGCAAGGCTGGTTCAATATACGGAAATCGATAAATGTTATTCACCACATCAATAGACTTAAAAATAAGAACCATATAATCATCTCGATAGATGCAGAAAAAGCATTTGACAAAGTACAGCATCCCTTTATGTTCAAAACTCTCGAAAAACTAGAGATAACAGGAACATACCTCAACATTGTAAAAGCAATTTATGCTAAGCCTCAGGCTAGCATCATTCTGAATGGAGAAAAATTGAAGGCATTCCCTCTAAAATCTGGAACAAGACAGAGATGCCCTCTCTCACCACTTCTGTTCAACATAGTTCTCGAAACACTGGCCAGAGCAATTAGACAGACGAAAGAAATTAAAGGCATAAAAATAGGAAAAGAAGAACTTAAATTATCACTATTTGCAGATGACATGATTCTCTACCTAGCAGATCCAAAAGGGTCTACAAAGAAATTATTAGAGCTAATAAATGAATTCAGCAAAGTGGCAGGTTATAAAATCAACACGCATAAATCAAAGGCATTCCTGTATATCAGCGATAAATCCTCTGAAATGGAAATGAGGACAACCACTCCGTTCACAATATCCTCAAAAAGAATAAAATACTTGGGAATCAACCTAACAAAAGAGGTGAAAGACTTATACAATGAAAACTACAGAACCCTAAAGAGAGAAATTGAAGAAGACCTTAGAAGATGGAAAAATATACCCTGTTCATGGATAGGCAGAACTAACATCATCAAAATGGCGATATTACCAAAAGTTCTCTATAGGTTTAATGCAATGCCAATCAAAATCCCAACGGCATTTCTTGTAGAAATAGAGAAATCAATCATGAAATTCATATGGAAGAATAAAAGACCCAGAATAGCAAAAACAATACTAAGCAGGAAGTGTGAATCAGGTGGTATAGCGATTCCAGATTTCAAACTATACTACAGAGCAATAGTAACAAAAACAGCATGGTACTGGTACCAAAACAGGCGGGTGGACCAATGGTACAGAATAGAGGACACAGAAACCAACCCACAAAACTACAACTTTCTTATATTTGATAAAGGGGCTAAAAGCATGCAATGGAGGAAGGATAGCATCTTCAACAAATGGTGCTGGGAAAGCTGGAAATCCATATGCAACAAAATGAAACTGAATCCCTTTCTCTCGCCATGCACAAAAGTTAACTTAAAATGGATCAAGGAGCTTGATATCAAATCAGAGACACAGCATCTGATAGAAGAGAAAGTTGGCTACGACCTACATGCTGTGGGGTCGGGCTCCAAATTCCTCAATAGGACACCCATAGCACAAGAGTTAACATCTAGAATCAACAAATGGGACTTACTCAAACTAAAAAGTTTTTTCTCAGCAAAAGAAACAATAAGAGAGGTAAATAGGGAGCCTACATCATGGGAACAAATCTTACTCCTCACACTTAAGATAGAGCCCTAATATCCAGAGTATATAAAGAACTCAGAAAATTAGACAATAAGATAACAAATAACCCCATCAACAAATGGGCCAAGGACTTGAACAGACACTTCTCAGAGGAGGACATACAATCAATCAACAAGTACATGGAAAAATGCTCACCATCTCTAGCAGTCAGAGAAATGCAAATCAAAACCACCCTAAGATACCATCTCACTCCAGTAAGATTGGCAGCCATTATGAAGTCAAACAACAATAAGTGCTGGCGAGGATGTGGGGAAAAGGGTACACTTGTACATTGTTGGTGGGACTGCAAATTGGTGCAGCCAATTTGGAAAGCAGTATGGAGATTTCTTTGAAAGCTGGGAATGGAACCACCATTTGACCCAGCTATCCCCCTTCTTGGTCTATTCCCTAAAGACCTAAAAAGATCATGCTACAGGGACACTGCTACATCGATGTTCATAGCAGCACAATTCACAATAGCAAGACTGTGGAACCAACCTAGATGCCCTTCAATAGACGAATGGATAAAAAAATGTGGCATTTATACACAATGGAGTATTACTCTGCATTAAAAAATGACAAAATCATAGAATTTGGTGGGAAATGGATGGCATTAGAGCAGATTATGCTAAGCGAAGCTAGCCAAGCCCTAAAAAACAAATGCCAAATGTCTTCTTTGATATAAGGAGAGTAACTAAGAACAGACTAGGGAAGAAGAGCACGAGAAGAAGACCAACATTAAACAAGGAGGAGAGGTGGGAGGGAAAGGGAGAGAGAAGGGAAATTGCATGGAAATGGAAGGAGACCCTCAGGGTTATACAAGAGGTTATTACATACAAGAGGAAGTGAGGGGAAAGGGAAAAATAATACAAGGGGGAGGAATAAATTACAGTAGTCGGGGTAGAGAGAGAAGAGGGGAGGGGAGGGGAGGGGAGGGGAGGGGAAGGGAGGGGAGGGGCGATAGTAGAGGATAGGAAAGGCAGCAGAATACAACAGACATGAGTATATCAATATGTAAATCAATGGAAGTGTAACTGATGTGATTCTGCAAGCTGCATATGGGGTAAAATGGGAGTTCATAACCCACTTGAATCAAAATGTGAAATATGATATATCAAGAAGTATGTAATGTTTTGAACAACCAACAATAACAAAAATTTCTGAAAAAAAAATTTTATTGATTTTTTTAAAAAATGATAGTAAAATGCATTACAATTCTTATTAAAAATACACACAATTTTATACAGCACCATTTTTCATATCTCTGGTTGTATATAAAGTATGTTGATACCAATTTGTGTCTTCACATGTACTTTGGATAATGATGTCCATCACATTCCACCATCCTTGCTAATCCCCTGCCCCTTTCCTTTCCCTCCCACCCCTCTGTCCTATCTAGAGTTCATCTCTTCCTCCCATGCTCCCCCTCTCTATCCCACTATGAGTCAGCCTCCTTATATCAGAGAAAATATTCAACATTTGTTTTTTTTGGGGGGGATTGCATAAGCCAAGCATTTACTGAAAACCCCACTTCTGAACTCTGAACATTGCTGCATGGGGGAACCAGGCCTTCAGTGTGTGAGCCTTTTGGAACATTCCAGATTAAAAAACAAAAACAAAAACAAACAAACAAACCCCAAACCCTAACCCTCATCATTGTACAAAGTACACGTATGAAGATGTGAATTTGATGTCAACATACCTTATGTACAATCAGAGATATGATAAATATTGTGGTATAAAGGTGTATTAAGGATTTTAATGCAAAAATAAATAAACTAAAAAAAGAACAAAAAAATTAGTGGTAGATCATCATTTTAACTTTCATTTTCCTAATCACTAAATGTGTTAAATAGCTTTATATTGCTTATTTGTCATCTGTATATCTTCTTGCCTTTTAAGCCTTTACATTTTTTTTTTGTTAGTTATACATGACAGTGTAATGTATTTTGACATAAAATAAACATATGGAGCCTTTTAGTCTTTTGTCCAATTTTTAAAACTGGGTGTTACATTTTGAATTTTTAAAGTTTTTTACTCTAATTTGTTATATATGACAGCATAATGCATTAAAAAATCAAATTACATATATATAGCACATTTTTTCATATCTCTGTATACAAAGTATATTCACACCATTTGTGTCTTCTTCATACATGTACTTAGGGTATTGAAATCCATCTCACTCCACCACCTTTTTTTTAACCCCCAGCCCACTCCATCCCCATCCCTCCTTTTGCTCTATCTAGAATTTATCTAATCTTCCCATGCTCCCCCTCCCAACCCCATTATGAATCAGCCTCCTTATATCAGAGAAAACACTTGACATTTGTTTTTTTTTGGAATTGGCTGACTTCACTTAACATTATATTTTCCAACTCCATCTATTTAGCTGAAAATGTCCTGATTTTATTATCTTTTATTGCTGAGTAATATTCCACTGTGTATGTATACCACATTTTCTTCATCCATTCATCTACTGAAGGGCATATGGTTGGTTTCACAGTTTAGATATTGTGAATTGTGCTGCAGTAAACATTGATGTGGCTGTTTTCCTCTAGTAGGCTGTTTCTAAGTAATTTGGGTATAGACTGAGGAGTGGGATAGCTGGTCCAAAGGTGGTTCCATTCCCAGTTTTCCAAGGAATCTCCATACTGTTTCCATATTGGATGCACCATTTTGCACTCCAACCAGCAATGTATGAGTGTGCTTTTCCCCCCACATTCTCGACAACACTTATTGTTGTTTGTATTGTTGATAGCTGCCATTCTGACTGGAATGAGATGAAATCTTAGAGTAGTTTTATTTGCATTTCTCTAATTGCTATACATGATGAGCTTTTTTTTCATATATTTGTTGTTGATTGTGTATCCTCTTCTGAGAAGTGTCTGTTCAGGTCCTTGGTCCATTTATTGATTGGGTTATTTATTTATTTATTTATTTATTAGAATTTAGCTTTTTGAGTTCCCTAGAGATTAGTGCTCTATCTGATGTGCAAGTTCTAAAAATTTGCTCTCAGGCTGTAGACTCTCTATTCACCTCACTGACTGTTTCTTTTGCTGAGACAAAATCTTTTAGTTTGAATCCATTCCATTTATTAATTCTTGATTTTAATTCTTGCACTTTAGGAGTCTTGTTAAGGAAGTCAGGGTCTAATCCAATATGATGGAGATTTGGGCCAACTTTTTCTTTTATTAGATGCAGGGTATCTGGTTTAATTCCTAGATCCTTGATCCACTTTGAGTTGACTTTTGTGCATGGTGAGAGATAGGGGTTTAATTTCATTTTGTTGCATACAGATTTCCAGTTTTCCCAGCACCATTTGTTGAAGAGCCTATCTTTTCTCCAGTGCATGTTCTTGGCACCTTTGTCTAATATATTGACATATTTAATATGTCTAATATTAGACATATATTAGACATATAATCATATTTTTGTGGGTTACTATCTATGTCCTCTATTCTGTACCATTGGTCTACCTGTCTATTTTGCTGCCAATACCATGCTGTTTTTGTTACTATTGCTCTGTAGTAGAGTTTAAGGTCTGGTGTAGTGATGCCACCCACTTCACTCTTCTTGCTGAGGGTTGTTCTAACTATTCTGGGTCTCTTATTTTTCCAGATGAATTTCATGACTGCTTTTTCTATTTCTATGAGGAATGTCATTTCAACAATATCAATTCTGCCTATCCAAGAACAAAGTAGATCTTTCTACCTTCTAAGGTCTTCTTTAATTTATTTCTATTGTGTTCTATAGTTTTCCTTGTAGAGGTCTTTCACCTCTTTTGTTAGGTTGATTCCCAATTATTCTATTCATTTTTTAATGCTATTGTAAATGGGGTAGTTTTCCTCTCAGAGGATTTTTCACTGATATACAAAAATTTCTTTAATTTATGGGTGTTGATTTTATATCCTGCTACTTTGCTGAATTCATTTACTAATTCTAGAAATTTTCTGGTGGATTTTTTTGGGTCTTCATTGGCAAATAGTACCAATTTGAGTTCTTGTTTTTCTATTTGTATCCCTTTAATTTCTTTCATCTGTCTAATTGCTCTGGACAGTTTTTCAAGAACTATATTAAATAGAAGTGGTGAAGGAGGGCATCCCTATCTTGTTCCAGTTTTTAGAAGGAATGCTTCCAATTTGTCTCTATTTAGAATGATGTTGGCCTGGGGCTTAGCATAGATGGCTTTTACAATATTGAGATATGTTCCTGTTATCTCTAGTTTTTCTAGTGTTTTGAACATGAAATGGGTGCTGTATTTTGTCAGATGCTTTTTCTGCATCTATTGAGATGATCATGTGGTTCTTATCCTTAAGTCTATTGATGTAATGAATTACATTTATTGATTTCTGTATGTTGAACCAATCTTGCATCCCAGGATGAATTCCACTTGATTGTGCTGTACTATCTTCTTGATATGTTTTTGTATTCAATTTGCCAGAATTTTATTGAAAAATTTTTGCATCTATGTTCTTTAGAGATATTGGTCTGAAGTGTTTTTTTTTTTTTTTTGTGTGTGTGTGTGTGTGTGTGTATCTTTGTCTGGTTTTGGAATCAGGGTGATATTGGCCTCATAGAATGAGTTTTGAAGTGCTGCCTCTTTTTCTATTTCCTGAAATAAATTGTAGAGTATTGGTATCAAAAGTCTTGTAGAACTTGACTGTGTATCCTTATGATTCTAGGCTTTTCTTGGTGGTAGGCTTCTGATGGAGTCTTATATTTCATCATTTGAAATTGATCTTTTTAAATTGTGTATATCATTCTGATTCAATTCTGGGCAAATTATATGACTCTAGAAATTTGTCAGTGTCTTTGATATTTTGTATTTTATTGGAGTACAAAGTAATTTCAAAGTAATTTTTAATTAATCTCTTTATTTCTATAGTGTCTATTGTGATATATCCTTTTTCATTATGGATGTTAGTAATTTGAATTTTATCTCTCCTTCTCTTTGTTAGTATGGCTAAGGGTCTGCCAATTTTATTTATTTTTTCAAAGAATCAACTTTTTGTTCTGTCAATGTTTTCAATTGTTTCTTTTGTTTCAATTTCTTTTGTTTGATTTCATCTCTAATTTTAATTATTTCCTGTTTTCTATTGCTTTTGGTGTAGATTTGTTCTTCTTTTTCTAGGGCTTTGGGATGTAATGTTAAGTTATTTATTTGTTGACTTTTTCTTTTTTAAGAAATGAACTCCATGTAGTGAACTTTTCTCTTAATATTACTTTCATAGTTTCCCAGACATTTTGATAAGTTGTATGTGTGTTCTCATTCACCTCTAAGAATTTTTAAATCTCCTCTTTGAAGTCCTTTGCAGCCAACTGTTTATTCAGTAGCATATTATTTAGTCTCTAGGTGTTAGAATAGCTTTTATTTTTTATTTTATCATTGATTTTTTATTTCATTCCATTATGATCTGATAAAATGCAGGGTAGTATCTCTACTTTTTTATATTTGCTAAGAGTTTCATTATGGCACAGTATATGGTCTATTTTAGAGAAAGATCCATGTGCTGCTGAGAAGAAAATGTATTCGTTCATTGAAGGATGAAGTATTCTATATATGTCAGTTGCATCTAAGTTATTGATTGTATTATTGCATTCTATATTTTCTTTGTTCAACTTTTGTTTGGAAAATCTATCCAGTTTGTTGTCTATTTGACTCTGGAACTTTAGAAGAGTTTGTTTGTTGAAGTAGATGCTCCATTGTTTGGGGCATATAAATTCATTATTGTTATGTTTTGTTGATTAATTGTTCCCTTAAGCAGTATAAAATGTCCTTTTTTATTTCTTTTGATTAACTTTAGCTTGAAGTCTCCTCTATTTGATAAGAGGATGAAGACCACTGCTTGCTTATTCTTCAGTCCATGAGAATGCTATGATTTTTTCCATTTTTACCTTCAGTCTGTGGAAGTCTTTTCCTATGAGATGAGTCTCTTGGAGACAGCATATTCTTGAGTCTTTTTTATTAAATTCAATCTGCCAGTCTAAATGTTTTGATTTTAGGCCATTAACATTCAGGCTTATTATTGAGATATGATTTGTATTCCCAGCCATTTTTTTTTTGTATTTAACTTGACTTGGTTTTTCCTTTGATTAGTTTTTCCTTTAGTGTAATATCTCCCTTTGCTGATTTTCATCATTGTTTTTAAATTCCTCTTCATGGAATATTTTGCTGAGAATGTTCTGTAGTGCAGGCTTTTGAGTTGTAAATTCTTTTAACTTTTGTTTATCATGGAAGGTTTTTATTTCATCAACAAATGTAAAGCTTAATTTTGCAGGATATAAGATTCTTGGTTGTCATCCATTTTCTTTCAGAGCTTGATATATGTTGTTCTGGGATCTTCTGTCTTTCAGGGTCTGGGTTGAAAAATCTGCACATAATATAATTGGTTTCCCTGTATATGTAATCTGATTGCTTTCTTTTGTGGCTTTTAATGTTACCTCCTTATTCTCTTTTGTTAGGCATTTTCGTTATAATGTGTCTTGGTGTGGATCTGCTGTGATTTTGTACATTTGGCATCCTGTAAGCCTCTTGAATTTGGTTTTCCAATTCATTCTTCATGTTTGGAAAATTTTCTGATATCATTTCATTGAATGGATTGTGAATTCCTTTGGTTTGGAACTCTCTTTCCTCCTCTATCCAAATAACTCTCAAGTTTTGTCTTTTTATGTTATCCCATATTTCTTTAATGTTCTTCTCATGGTTTCTTACCATTTTCACTGTGTTGTATATATTCTTTTCAAGATTATATATTTTGTTTTCATTGTCTGAGGTCCTGTCTTCCAAGTGGTTAAATATGTTGGTGATGCTTTCAATTTGGTTTATTGTTTCTTTCGTTTTATGGATTTCTGTTAGTTTGTTTTTAGCACTTCTACCTCCTATTGATGTAATCTTTTGCTTCCTATATTTTTTTATGTAGCTGTTTGTCAAAATGGTCTTTTGCTGCCTGTATTTGCTCTCTCTTACCATCCTTTAATTCACAATCTTTTAATCATCCATATCCTGAATGCCTTCTCTGTCATCTCTTCACTGTCTTCACTGTGCTGGTCACTGATTCTAATAATGTAATATCCAGATATGTTTGGGGCACTTTCCTCCCTTTCCTTTTAATATTGCTTGTGTGTCTTCCCTTCTAGAACTGTGGCTCCAAGTCATTACTGTTTTTACCCTATAGGCTTATAGTGCCCCTCTAGGGATCCAGTACCTCTTATTTGAGGTGAAGGACAATGTTATCAGATCCCAATGTTTACAGTTTAAACCCTAAAAACAAAAGTTTGCTATTAAGACATTTACAGTTTGGTCATAGTGTTCATAAAGGGTGAATTCAATTATTATTTACAATATACTCAGTAGGTTTGTAAAAGTGTTGACAGTGTCTTATGGTGGACAAAGAACCAGGATGAGGAGTAGGATAATGTGCTGAGGAGGTAGAAGGTGGGGATATAGAGTTATTATATCTTAGGAAGTGTGACAGAGAATATAAAGAGGAAGATTAGTAGCAGGAGAAGGGAGAGGATGTAATTTTGGGTAGACAAGTGGGAAAACAGTAGAGTTTGTTACATAAAACAAACACACAAATATTTTGAAGAAAATGCTTTAAAAAGTTTAAATAGTAGAAATTTGTGGGATCAAAGAAAAAAAAATATATATATATATATATAACACAGCTGTAATATACTATTCAGATGTCCTAGCCCTCAAAATCCTAATTCATGCAAAGTACTTGGTATCACATATGTTGGGGATGTGAGGGTGAAGAATAGAGAAGGAGATGGGAACAACATCTGTTCTTAGATGGTATCACCACCCTCAGGGTGGTGAAGTTAACCAAGGTGTCACTGTACTGGTGTAGCAGCTGCTGAGGAGACCGGGGAGTTAGACACTGGATACCTGGCCAGCTGGAGTTCCAAAACTATGAGTTGTCCCATTGAAGATGGTGATGAACGTGGACCAAAATGGAAGTGCCTACTTTCAGCAGTGGACTGTTGAGTGAAGTGGGGGAAACTGAGAGATGGCTTTGGAGGATCAATTTAGAGATAAGCTCATGCAGTGTGTGATGTCAGCTGACTTCAGAGTCTGTGTGAAGTTCCCAGGTGCAGGCAGGCTACTGTGTGCATAGGGGACTATCTCTGCTGCTGCAGAACCCCAAGATGGCATTGATAGGGAGAGCCCCACACTGATAGATGGGGATCCACACAAAAGTGCAACCAGAATTCCTGCGTGTGGGAAGCTGCCGTGTTTCCTGTGTTTGAGTGGCATTGGTTATTTCTGCCCAGGTGAGTGGCCAAAAGTTCTGCTGGTCTTGAGGTGCCTGCTCAGGTTCCTGATAGTCCTGTGTGGGTGAGTAGTTGGGAGACCTACTCTGATGTTGAGTCCTAGAGCCATGAAGGGGCCCAGTGACCATGATTCCCACTTGGGAGCAGAAATTTTGTTGGCAGAGAAGTATTCTCACAACTTGAGTCCCAGGTCACTGAGCAGCACAGAATGCTGCCTCCCTCTGGCCCACCATCTTTAATCTCTTATGTTTTCAATTTTTAAATTATTAATCATAGATATGGTGATACATATATATCAGTTGGTAGAAACTATAAATATCACTATATGTATATATTTATATATATATCTCAGTTGGTGGAGTTGGCAGAAACTTTATATTTGGGGATATATATATATCTACATAGTATACTATATATATACCTCATCCACCTCAACCGTGATCTTCTCTCAGCTTTACTTGTTTGTAGGTTCTGTTGCTGCTGCAGGTTCTGAGTTCATTTGGGTATGATCTGATGGTGTCTCATCTCTTGTAATTTCTCCCATGTTTAGCTCTGAAATTTTTAAGTTAACATTTCATATTTAGATTTATGATCAACCTCAATTTAATTTTTTGTGGATATTATTAGGATTAGGTTGAAATCCAAGTTTTTGCATATAGATGTGCCCAATGCCATTTGTTTTAAAAACTTTTTTTCTTCTTCCTTGAAATGACTTAAGGTTTGGTCAAAAATTAATTAGTATATGCTCTAGTTTGAATCTGGAATATATCCAAAGAAACATGCCTTAAAACTTGTTCCCCTATTTAGTGACATTAGCAGGTGGTGGAAACTTAAAAAGTGCTCCTGCCATGATATACTGTCTCATAAGCCTGAAAGCAATGAGGTCAATTGACCATGAACTGAAATGTCCAAAACTGTGAGATAAAATAAACTTTTTATCTTTTTAAGTTGACTGATTCAAGTATTTTGTGATAGTAACAGGAGGATAGCAGCATATTTGGGTCTATTTCTGGACCTTCCATTCTGTTACATTGATCTAACTCTAACCTTTTACTAATATCACAGTGTTTTGGTTACTGAGGCTTAATAAGAAGTCTTAAAATTGTTAAGAATGAGTCCTCTAAAATTAAAATTATTTTGGCTATCCTAGTTTTGTTGCCATTATATATCATTTTCAGAATTATATTATCTAGAACCACAAAAAATGTGTTGAATGAACTAATGAAGATAGTCCTTCTCTCTCCAACATGCATTAGTTGAAAAAATAATCTGTCGAGGAGACACTATGGAGAAACTAGCATTTCAAAATTGTCAAGATCTTAGAAAGGGAGGGGCTTTATTTCTCACAAGGCTGAGCCGCAGTCCAAGCTTGAGCAGCCAAGTTACACAACCTACTCATTCACATAATGATGTCAGATTCCTTCCTCTTGACTTTCTTTGAAATAACAAGCAAAGCAACTTAGTGGGTACTCAGCAAATGTTGAAGTCTTAGTTAAGAAATGCTAAGTAATTCATAACATGCACATGAAAAAAACATCAAAACCTTTAGATTTTTCTACTATGCTACTAGAGGTTGGAAAGTATTAATGGCATAATAGTTCAATAAGAGCTATCATGGTAGTTTCCTTTTGCTTGCTACGTCCAACACACAGGTTTGTTCCCCTTTGTGGTGCCTGATTCTAAAGTGTGCTTCATTTGGGTTGAAATGTGACGTAGCAAGGAAGATTGAAAATAGGCTGGAAATTTTAGCTCAGTAGTCATTTGGGGACACACTGGCAAGAGGAGAACACCAGCAGGATGGGGGCTGCAAGGTATTTATAAGAATAAACAATTCTGGAATATAGAAGCCACTCTATTTGTGGTGAACCAGTGTGTTAGTCAGCTTTTCACCACTGTAAAAAAGACCTCGGGAAAACAATTCAGAGGAGGAAAGCCTAGAGTTTCAAAGGATCCAGTCCATGGTTGACGGACTCCATTGTTCTGGGCCTGTAGTGAGGCAGAACATCCTGGTAGAAGGGTTTGGTGAAAGAAATCTGCTTACTTCAAGGCAGCCAGAAGCAGAGAGAAGAGGAGGAAGGAGCCAGAAACAAGATGTACCCTTCCAGGGAATGCCCCTAGTGAACTACTTTCACTAACTAGGCTCCACTTCTACCACTTGCCAGTAGTACCATCCAATTATTAATCCATCGGTGGACTGATCCATTGACAAGATCAGAGCCCTCACTATCCAATCATTTCCCAAGAAACCCCACCTCTGAATGCTGCTGGACTGTGGATCAAGCACATGAGTCATTGAGAGCCATTTCAGATGCAAACCCTAACAACTGGCCATCTCTCCCGCCTCATCCCTGATCTCTCTCAGCTTCACTTGTCTGTACGTTCTGTTGCTGCTGCAGGTTCTGACTTCATGTGGGTGTGATCTAATGGTGCCTCATCTCTTGTCATCTTTCTCTCACTTCTACTTCAGGGCTTCCTTGTTGACCCAGAGGCAGGGGACGCCAAAGTTCTGAAGGTCAACAAGAGTGCATAGTGACCTTTTATGCAAAAAGTTTGATTGGCATGAACTATGAGCAAATTGTTTCCCTTTTTCTTTCCTCTGTGCACTCAAAGAACAGTCCTGAGATGCAGCTGAGGTCTCAGCAAAGGTTTCAGGAAATTAAGCAATGATAAGCATTTATTGGCAGCCAACTGGTAACACATTTTCATATTGGTTCTTTCACCACCCCTTTTTTCCTTCTCTTTGTGTCTGCTTCTGCTCCCTTGTACACATCAGCTCTTAAAGCTATGTTTAATGTTTTATTTTCCGGGGAACATTGGCCAAGGCATAAAATAGCACCATTGCTTAATTAAGAGACCTATGTGAAGGATAATCAGATATGAGGCAAGCATTTAACATTGAATATGGATATTAAATAATTTCTTTAGTATACCACAATGAAGTTTTTTCCCCCTCCCTTTTCAGATTTGATCTCTACTTTCCTTTTCCACTGCTGTACACTTGAGATGACTCTGGCCTTCTGCCTTTTAATAAGTAGGGAATATGTGCTCAATAAATAATTGTTAATTACTCTTGGGTTGTTTTAATAAAAACTTAAGCAATACATCATATGAAAGAAGCAATGATTTTTACATCTCCGCAGAATCATATAACATACATTACAAACCAAATTTACAATATCTTTGGGTCATTAAAATAGTAAGCAGCAAAGCAGATTTACTTATATTGTACAGCATGATAATTGGGGTTCAGGGCCATAAAGTGACTTACCTTGGGTCCCACAGAAGATAATTGGCAGAAACAGACCCATGAGGGTACCAAAATTTCATTTTCCTTGGTTTCTTTTATATCAGAAGTTTGCCATCCCTGGGTCTTGTAAATAAATAGAATTTACTTATGAGCTATCTGTGAGTGTCTTCTCTAATACGGTCTGATCTTTCAGTTGTTAATTGTTAAAAGTTTTATAGTTTATAATATAAAATATTTAATGTGTCAATATGAACTTGAAAAGAATAAATCAGTTCTATAAAAGAAGCAAGTTACATTTCGTCTAGACTTTCATTTTGACACATCCTATGCCCTTTTATAAGTGCTTATTATTCTAAGTTCCTCCTTGTTTATTTTTTCAAAGCTCTCTGCTTCTCTTCTTCAATTCTCACACATCCTCATTAAAACTTTCATTGGAAAAACTACAAGACTGGCTATTTCTTCAAATAAGAAACATTTCTATTTAATGAGCATAGTCTTTTACTGCAATAGAAAAATTTATGTCCACAACTCAAAATTGTACTAATGAGATATGTAGGCATAGATAATCAAAATATGAAATGCAAATGCAGCATGTATAAAATATGTACTATGCATAATGTTACAGATAACTACAGCTCTTTATTTTTTATATTTATAATTTTATTCACCTAAAACTTAAATAATATTAAATATACAATTTTTAAAGAGTTTTACCAATAAGACTAATTCAAATGAAGATTTTTTTTATCATAATATGCATCGTGATTTTTCTCGTTTTTGTAGCTGGTGTCTGCTTTTCACCATGAGATTTCTCAAATGATAGTTGAGGTAATAATTATTACTGCTTAGGTATCAACAAATCCTACTTCAATACTTTCTGTATGTACAATAAAGGAAAAAGCGAAATATTTTTTTCAGTGTGTCAACATTCTCACTCCTTATACTTCATTAAATCAAGATGATATAAATCCCTGAAGCCTGAAGTACAAATTTTAGAGCTGTATTGATTTAACCTTCCCTTTGTAAATATTTCATAGTTCTATAATGTGCAAATGCAGTCTCACACAGAACAAAGGATCGCACTTTTCTGTTAGTACTCAGAGGGGGGTAACTGACAGCTTCTATTATACCATTTAGAAAATAATACATATGAAAATGTGTAAGGATATTTTTGTCATTATTATGAATGTCAAGATTGATGAAACAAGATTTTTGTAGAGATTACTTTACATGTGTCATTTTTTAAAAAATATAAATCCATTTGTCTTTTATAATTAAAATTTTTTCTTTTACTATTTTTCAAGTTATTTATTAGTTCTTTGCTTTTGTTGTTGGCCTTTTATCTCTCCCTCATTGACACTGGAGAGCCTAAGGAATTAAATTTGTGATATTCAGGTTATTTCTACAATAACACACTGTGAGATCATGAAAGTATAAAAATAAATATTTCATTGAATGATCCATCAAGGCAGAAGTAACCTTTCTTGTCTAAGGGTTGGAAGTAGGCTGTAAAAATGACAAATATGTTTTACTACTGCTTAATATTTTCTCAAAAACTTTATATAAAAATAAAACCATAGTCAACATAGAAGATGATTGAGAATACTGATATATTGAGACATAACAAAATTAGTTTTCTGCTGCCATAGAATGACATAAAAAGAAGATCATTATTTGTTTTTGTTCTTCAATGCTTTCTTTACTAAGAGGAAGGCAGAGACAAAAGAATCTAAGGGTGAATGATAAGAGACTGGTATTATATCAGTATTAACTATATTCATCAAACTAAGAGGTTTGTAATTACATAACACGTCTGCACATGCATGCATGTACATGGAGCAGACATGAGTGGGAAAAGATTAGAAGTGTGGTTCTAGTAACATCAATTTGTGACTTAGTGGCACACAGAAGATGTGAGTAAAATAAGCCAAAATAAAGCAGTGGTTATCAAGGACTGAAGTGGGGAATGGGAAGACATAGGTAAAAGGATAAAATGTAGTAGATGTGTAAGATGAAAACATCTAACCTACAACTATGATAGCGATGGCTAATAAGTAACTATTAGGAATTTTTGTTAAAAAGCAAATTTTATCTTCTCTTGTCACAAAAATGTAATCATGCGAGAGATGATAGATATGTTAATCTGCTGTAACATTGTGAGCATTTTACTGTTCTAAACATGTTCCATAATGTTATGTGGTAAACCTTATATATACACTATGGAATGTAATTTTTAAATATAAGCTCAGCATGGTGGCACACGCCTGAAATCCCAGTGGCTCAGGAGGCCGAGGCAGGATTATCACAAAGTTTTCAAAGATAGACTTGGAAATTTAGCAAGGCTCTAAGCAACTCTGCAAGGCTCTGTCTCACTCAAAAAAAAAAGAAAAAGAAAAAGAAAAAAAAAGATCTGGGGATATAGCTTGGTGGTAAGTACCCCTGGGTTCAATCCCAGAATAAATAAATAAATACCAGAATAAATAAGTAAATAAAATCAGGATAAATAAATAAATAAAATAAAGCCAATTAGGTAGGAGGACATCACCAAATGGAATTGAGTGTAGACAAGAAGAGGTTTATGAAATGTTGGGCTACCTCACCTTAGATGGAGAATAAGAAGCACAGTTTGTTTTTGTTTTGTTTTTTTTCCTGGAAACAAATGAAGTCTATCAAGGAGGGAGCAACTGTGATACAAGCTGCTGATAAGTCAAGAAAGAAGATGAGGAATACTTCAGGAAACTCAGAGGGTACAAATAAAAGCCTTTTAGTAAATTCTTTTTCTTTGTAAGACAAATATCAGAAACTTTTTTCCCCCTATGGTTCATTTGAGTTGATAGTTTTTACTTTTTCTTTTCTTTCTTTCTTTTATTTTTTAAATTAGAGTTTCATAGTTATACATAGTAGTTGGATTCATCCTAACAAAACTCAGACATGCATGGAATTTGATTTTAGATTACAATTCCCCCTTTTCTTTCCCTTTTTTCTATCCCCCATTCTCCTTTCTCTATTCTGTTAGACTTCCTTTCACTCATCTATTCATTTATATTTGACTGTTTTTTAAACTGGTACATTAATTTACAAATGTGCAATTATATGTGGTGTATTTACGTATGCATATGATTTTTTAAAAAATTAATTCTGCATTGCTTATCTTTTCCCATCCTTCCACTCTGCCTCTTTGATCTCCTTCTTTACTACTGATCGTCCCTGTTTTTTTTAATGATATCCTATCTTTCCCTCCTTCTGTCCTTTATTTCACTCTAGCTTCCACATCAGAGAGAAAACAATTGACCTTTGAAATAACATAATATTCTATTTTCATTTATTTATCAGTGAATGCCATAATTTCATTCTTTGTGGCTTGAGTAGAACTCCATTTTATATATATACCACAATTTCTTAATCCATTTACCTATTGATAGGCACCTGGATTGATTTCCCAATTTAGCTATTATGAATTGTGCTGCTATAAACACTGAGGGGCTGTATCACTCTAGTATGCTTCTTTTAGTTCTTTTGGGAAAATACCAAGAAGTGGGATAGCTGGGTCACATGATGTTTTCATATGACCCAGCCGTCCAGAGTGTTTTTACTAGTCTGTAGTACCAAGAACAATGTACATTCCCCTCAACATTCTCACCAGCATTTATTATTGTTTGTATTCTCAAATGTCAAAAACTTTTAAGAGACAGTTGTACTATCTTGTTGTGGCTTAAAACATGACACCCCAAAGTATGACATTTGGCAGGCTAAGTACTTTGGAGTAGGATCGGAAAGGTTCAGAAGCAAGGTTCTTTTGACTCTCTCCTACCCTCATATCTCTTGCTCTTCTTTCTCTCTGAAATGAGTAACAGAAACCAGAATCCCTCTTCTGCAAGGCAGGTCCTAGAAACTAGGCCCCTCTCCCTCAAAGTCAGCCATGAAACTTAGAAAGTTCACTCATTCTTTCTTCTCTCAGACCCTATACCTGAGGGGTCCTGCACCATGCTGAAGAGAAAAAATGCTCCTTAGAGAGGCAAACAAGAATGTGAACAGGCACACTTTGCTAGGTTCCTCCTCAGTTTATTACCATCAAATCACATACTTCTGTTCCATCCTATTTTTCCAGGACTATCCTCCATTAAATCTAAGCATAAAAATGGGCAGTTTTCCCTGGGCCTTTGGGTCTTAACTTCTGAAACCTCTTGTTTTAGTCAGCTTTTGGTCACTGTGACCAAAATACCTGACATGAACAACTTAGAGGAGCAAAAGATTATTTTGGTTCACAGTTTCAGAAGTTCAGTGCATAGTCACCTGCTTCTAGACCTCTGAGCCTGAGATGAAGCAGAACTTCATGGTTGGAAGAAAGCAGCTTAGGACATGCCAAGCAGGGAGCAGAGAGAGAGAGAGAGAGCTTTGCTTACCAGGGACAAAATATAAACCTCAAAGGCAGGTCCCTAGTAACCTCTTTCCTCCAACCACATTGTACCTGCCTACAGTTTCTACCCAGTTAATCCATACCAGTGGATTAATCCACTGGTTAGGTTACAGCTCTCATAACCTAATAATTTCACCTCTGAACACCTTTTCATCATCTCTCACATGAATTTTTGATACCTCATATCTAAACTACAATGGCTCCATGTCAGGTAAACTCTGACTAAATAAACTTTTTTACTTTTCTTTAGTTAGCCAGTCTCTTGTCATAGCAATATCAGCTGTGACCCTTATGATGGAAAGTTCTCACACACCATATCCACCCTGACAGTTGTCATGAATACACACCTTTAGAATCAAATGGATCTAGGTTTGAGTCCCAACCCTGTTGTCTATTAGTTTGTGACTTTGGGGTAGTCATTTAATATTCATGAACCCCAATTTCCCCATCTATAAAACGTAGATGACAATATCTACCTCACAAGGTGAACAGAAGGGTCTAGTATTTAGATACCAGTCATCTTCCTGACGTATAATGAACAACAGTAAATGGCAGTTATTATAATTATTGTATTATTATTATCATTAGGCCTATTAGTCAAGGCTACCTATCTAGCTTATTTGTACACTACAGTCCCACATGGTCTCTTGGATCTAAAGTTATTGTTCATCATCCTCAGTGTTTTCTTTGTGCTTTCTTTTAACTTTCTCTCTTCCATGTGTATTTGTCAGGTTAAAATACCTTATGCTTATTTCTGTCAGGATCCTCTCCAATCTTTGACACTTGGTCAGGTTCTGTTCTCTTCTGGGAATCTCCCTCTATTGCTCCAGCAAGATGCAGCTTTAATTTCCTCTGAACTAGTCCAAGACTACTAACTGCCCTGTCAACCTGTCTTCCATGCATATTGAATCAAGAAGACTTATCTATTTTACCTGCTTTATCTCTCTCATTGACAGGCTAAGTCCCAAGAGGTGGAAGAACAATTCGACTCCTCAGAAGACCCATCATGGTCATTCACACTGTTCCCTCATTGCTGGTGGAAAGAGGATGATGTCATTGCTGTGGACTTGTTTTCAGACCTGGACACCTCCTGTCTTTTGAGGACCAGATTTTGGATCCTCTTCTATAGTTAGGCAATGTACCTTAGAAAACTTTAAAAGACTTTTAAAGAAAATGATTAGATTGTAGCCTCATAAGATTGAGGTAGGAGGATTGCAAGTTTGAGGCCAATTTTTTCAACTTTAGTGAAACCCTGTCTCAAAAAAGAAAAAGGGCTGGGGATGTATCTCAGTGGTGGTTAAGAGCTCCTGGTTCAATCCCAAGAGAGGAGGGAAAGAAGAAAGGAAAGAAAGAAGGAAGGAAAGAAAGAAAGAAGGGGGAATATGAGTGATTAGATTGTTAAAACCAAAACCAAACCAAAATACTGTGAGACCTTAGGCACCTAACTATCACTAAGGGTTAGCAGGCACAATAAAAGGTTGTTCCTAGAGACTAAATTAAAAGGTATATTTAAAATGCCTAAGTATTTTAAATACAGAAAAAAACCCACTAAAAGTAATTATTTGTTATTATTATTCATCAAAGCACATATTTTTGTATAAAACATTGTGGTTTTGGAATATGAATATTTCAGAACCAGATTTAAGTAAAATACAGTAGGATGCCTATATGTGCTAGGTACTTTCTTAGATGTTACCACATTTAATTCCTAAACAACTTAACAAATCTTGAAAAAGTTCCTTTTTAAACAAAAGAATGATCTGAGTTTCAGGAGGTTAAGAAGCTTGCCCAATGTAACTCATTGAACATCTCCAGATTCCAAGTTTAATGTTCTTATGTCTGCATTAATAATTCTAACATCAACACTTAATGGGCACCGAGTTTGTAGAGTTTGTAGAGGGCATTATACTCATGCAATCACACATCACAGAACTTAATCCACACAACACATCTATCAGGTAGCTGCCAGGGAGTCCTTGGGGATTCAAGGAAGTCAAGTCACTCACTGCCTTAGATCACACAAGTAGGAGCTGTAGGGCAGAGATTCAAATTCAAACCAGTCTAATGCTGAAGTCAGTGGTTTCCATGCTCCTTACACCATCCATCAGTTGGGGGATTTATGTTTAACAAATGAAAGTCAACTTGAATAGGGGAAGCACACACCTTTTGCTCAGTGGGTAACACTGTAGACTACTCCTAAAATGTCATGAACCAGGGGCCCCTGGCCTGAGATATCCTGCTTTGGCTATTGATTGAACTGCTCATTGAATCCCTGAAATGCCTTTCACATTTTTGGTGCCATGTCCTTCCTCTTCTTTGCTAGAGGAACTCCCACACCTCCTTCAAATCTTAGAATAGCCAACACCTCTATGGGAATCTTTCCCTTCTATTGTGTATTTCAGATGTGTGCCTGAGCTAAATTCTAACCCCCACCAACTCCAAAGTCTTCCTCTTATTTTTCTTTCACCATGTTAGGTCTTTCAACTTTGTAACCATCGAAGACCCAAGAACATAGAAGGTGTTCAAGCTAATCCTTCAAATAAAGAAAATAAAATTTACTTCTTACCAGTATCTTTCACTAGTTCCTCAAAGCCAGTGACTTGTTTTGAAGCAAAGCCAACTTATGTTTTCTACCATTGACACCATGCTTTGCTCTACCTCCCACTCTGAAGGGGTTAGCCACCTGCTATATGCGGGGATCAAGAACTTCAGTATGTTTAAGTAGCTTTAAGCAGCTCCTTCTGAATTTCTCATATTACTTCTTAATTCTTTTTTTAAATGTATTTTTAGTTGTAGTTGTACACGACACCTTTATTTTATTTATTTATTTTTTTGTGGTGCTGAGGATTGAACCCAGCGCTTCACACTTACTAGGTGAGAGCTCTACCGCTGAGCCAAAATCCCAACCCCTACTTCTTAATTCTTAAGTAGCCATTACCTCTGCGCCAAAGTTCCAGCTTTGGAAAATTGCATTTTTTTCTAAAACTGAATTTTGCCCTTTTATGTTCTTTTCTGAATTGCTGGTTTCTTTTGTTTTGGAGTGATTTACATATTAAAAATAAATGTGAACAAAGTTTGTTTCTGTACTAGCTAAAAACCATGATCCTAACTCTCATGAATGAACTATCACATAAGCAGAAAATCACAAATGCTAATGCTGTTTTTGATCCTTAGAGTGAAGAAAGGAGGATGTGGTCAGAATGATTTCTCCAACTATATATCCCTGGAGTATAGCCCTTTTAGTAACTCTAGGCTAGACTGTTTTAACTGACTCTAAAGCTCACCTCAGCTCAGATCTAGGTGAGCAGAGAATAATGCTTACTGGTATAGTTTCAATAATAATCTTATATTAGGTTCTTCTTCCTAATAAGAGACTGCAAGAACCAGGGTTGGAGTTGACTACCGGAAGTACCCACCATGATTAAGTGTTTTTGCTTTTATACTGGACCCAGTTTTAAATCCTGTTTTGTTAATTTCTTAGAAACTATTGTGTAGGACAAGACATGTTATTTCCCTGAAGTTCAAATTACTTATTTTTAAGTAGCTAATCATAGTTCATCAAACTTGGAAGCATATGTATGTTATGATAGTATCTGCATGTTGTAGGTGCTCAATAAATAAGTGAATGTTACAAATACATGCTGCATAGCAGTTTATGAAGCACATTTGCATAAACAAAGCAAACTTGTGAGATAGACAGTTTCTATCTCTGCCACAAATGTGAACTAGAAAACTTAGTTGCTTTTTTTTTGGGGGGGGGGTACTGGGGATTGAACTCAGGAGCTCTTGACCCCTGAGCCACATCCATAGTCCTATTTTGTATTTTATTTTGAGACAGGGTCTTACTGAGTTACTTAGTGCCTTGCTTTTGCTGAAGCTGGTTTTGAATTCCTGATCCTCCTGCCTCCACTTTCCCAACCACTGGGATTACAGGCATTACCACTGTGTTTGGTTCCTGGTTGCTTTTTATTACCCTATCCTCTGTTTAGATTATGTACAGTCCATGGCAAGGGAAAAATTAATATTCATATATATTTTTTTAATCTCACAGCCTAGAAGAGCCTATGAACCAGTAAACTTTCTTTATACTTTCTGAACTTAGAAAGGTTCAGTGACTTCTTCAAGGTCCCAGAGCAAGAAATTTCCCAACTCAGTGTGGGGTACGCATAGTTATCAAGTCCAATAAGCTTTTCACTAGAGTTTTCCAATGGTTGTATATTATAAAAGTAGAGTGTTCACTGGTAGCCTAGAACTTTAAATAAACTAATTGTTCTAGATAAGATTTTATCGTAACCAAATTTTTCCATTCTTGATTAAGCACCATATGTCTTATATATAATGTGTTTTCCCTAATTTCTTATAAAAGAATTTAGGGAAAACACATTAAAAGACAGAGAATCTTTTAACAGCGCTATAAAGTACCTTTGTGGGGGCAATTCTTTCTTCAGAGTGAAGAATACATCTGGAGTGACATTTAGCTGGAGGTCTGATAGTTAATTTTTGTGGCTCCGAGGCATGCTTATTGACTTGAATGCTCTTTGTGCATTGGCTGTGATAGGGATAATATTTGTAAGCCTTTAATTTATGTGGTTGGAGGTCAGAATAATGTTCCACTGATCTCCTTTTGATGTTCCTTATTTCCAGGCAGATCCTTTCCATTAATTGGTATATATTTTCCTTCAGTGGATATCAGTTGAGAAATGTAGATGTTAAAAGACTCACTTTCACTGCAGAGAACATTGCTGCCATTTTCCAATGAAAAGTTATAAAAAAGGATCACCAGTCTTTTCCCTTTTTCCTAATGGACAATCAAAGCCAGACTTTCAGTAACTTGACATTGTAGAAAATCACCACATTCCTTGAAAAATCTGTTTACTGAACTCCTCAATTAACATAATGTCTCAAGAAAGACCTAGAGAGGGTACTGTGGATTAAAATTCGAGAAACTGAGGAATAACAATGAGTAATATCTAAATTACATGAAAAGATGTTGGGACCTTTTACCTCCCTTGGGACCACGGCCATTATTGGGTGTTGGCTGAAGTGGCCTCATGGGTTCTTCCAGAGCATTTCCATATATGTGACCTGGCGTATGCGGGCTTTTTTGACTTTAGCCTCTCCTAATGGTTTAATCTGAAATCTGCCTAGGCCCCTTAGTGATAGTGATGTAATTGCCTCTTATTGGTTCTCCATACTGTCTGTTCTTACCCCCTCCTTCGATCACTATATAACCTTGTCCCTGACACAATAAAGTTGAGATTGCTGCACCTCTATGGTTGACTCAACTCCCGACTCGGTGTGATTCTTGGCCAGGCTGGGTGGCGGGCCGGGTTGCAACATTCATCATTTCGCTCAGCCCCAGAGACACTAGCTGATCCATCTAGTGCACTTCACTACCTCTGTCGGAGGGCGGTTCCGACAAAAAGACTCTGTTATGGTTTGGCTACAGTGTCACCCAAAAGCTCACATGTGAGACAATCTAAGAAGGTTCAGAGAAGAAATGATTGGGTTATGAGAACCTTAACCTAATCAGAGAAGAAACGATTGGATTATGAGAACCTTAACCTAATCAGAGAAGAAATGATTGGGTTATGAGAACCTTAACCCAATCAGTGAATTAATCACCTGACAGAATTAATTGAGTGGTAACTGAAGTGAGTGTAGATGGAGGCGGTGGGGAATTGGGGCATGATTTTGGGATATATATTTGTATATGGCAAGTGGGATCTCACTTTGCTTTCTGATCATCATGTGAGCTGATTCCTTCTGCCATATTCTTCTGCCATGATGTTTAGCCCTTGAGCCCTGAGGAAGGGAGTCTGCTGTCTATGGATTGAGACCTCTGAAACTGTGCCTCCAAATAAACTTTTTCTCCTCTACAATTGTTCTGATTGAGTCTTTTAGTCACAGCAGCAAAAAAGCTGACCAAAACAGGCTCTTCAATGCTTGAGTGATACAATTTCCAAACTATCTTCACTTATCAGAGAATGATTTTGTTTAAGAAAAAGTTGTGTGCGCTCAAGGAAAACCCATAAAAAATTTTGAAATTATCATGTAGTCAAATGATGGCAGTAAGATTTTCATTTGTGTACCAACCAGAAATGTTGATCTCTCTCACTTCTAGTAGAAAAGAGCATTATGGATAAATAGAACTGTGCATACAGTTGGTGCAAAAAGAAGAAATGACAACATACATACTATGAGTTTGCCATTGTAGACCAGAGGGGCTCAGGTTAGTTCTGAAGAAAATGTAAATCCATTTCATTGTTTTTATAATTTATCTAAATATATTCTGGATGTTTACCTAGCAACTTGCAGTAATTAAACATCTGTGAATCTTATTTCTACTCTTTATCAGAGTGAATTTGGTGCAAAACTCTGCAATATGCCAACTAAATGGGGAGCAGATCATAGGTACTTAAATTTCTCAGGTTATCTTTTCTAGAACTTGTTGATAGCAGGAGCAAGCCTGAGCAGACTTCTGTATCTCTTGCTCAAAGGAACCCTTTGGTAATAGGTGAAGCATCTACAGACATGGAATACTTTTGTTACAATGACCATCCAATAACAGTGGGAGCTTGCTCTCTGTATTGTTTGGGCATCTTTAAAACATTGAATCCAACATTACAAAGTCATTTAGCAGAGTCTTTGTTTTATTGAGCTACTATAAAGAAATAACTTTTTTTTGCCATAATTTCCCTTGGGTTATGTGTTAAACTGTAGCTTAACTCAGGAAGGCCCCAAATGGGTCTCTTACTGCTCTACTATGGCCACTCTATGAAAGTGTTCTGTGTAGCAATTATGCATAGTTGCTTCAGCAGATCTTTCCAGAGTCTACTCCAGAATTTAATGCTTGACACAGGCAAAATGTTTTACTTATGGAATTTTCTAGTTTCCCTCACTGTCCTACAGTGAATCCCTAACATGTTCCCAAGTTTCCGTCTTTCTGTTCTGTTTTTCTTCTTCCCTTTCTTCCTCTCTTTTCTCAACCATCCCTACTTTTTTCTTCTTTCCCTTCTTTCCCCCCATTACGCTCTTCCTCAATCAGCCAGTCAAAATAAAAAAAAAAATAGACATCACCTTTCTCTGTGAACTTCTTTCCCAATCAAGGACATGCTGGCTCAACAACATAATGAATTTATAAAACATTGGCAATAGATGTGTACTATTTCAAAATGATATGCATGAAGCCGTATGTGGTCTTGAACATGTGCCTTCCGTTCCATTTTCAGGAAGATATTCATGGCCTAAAACTTACCGCTTATTTACAGCTAATGACATATGAGAACAATATGAATACCAGGAAATAAACTCTTTCCCCCATATATCTGCAACAGTTTTCTTCTGATTTGATTCTTTTGATTCATCAAGTTAATCTCAAAATCCTTGTAGTGATCATTTCCAAATGAAGCTCTGTTGACATGTGACAGACACTGTGGCCACAATAGATGAACTGAAACCTGACTCAGAGGAGAATGAATTGTATTAAACATACATCCCCCGCCCCGTTCTTCCTGCCACATGTACATCAGCCTCCTGATAATTTTGAAAATGAGCTCAGCTGAGTGTACTAGACAAAGAGATTTTCTCTCTCTCTTTTCCAGGATTAAAGTGTTTGGTTTTAACAAGAACTTCAGAATTAATCTTTGTGTGCTTCCTTATCTTTTCTTGCTCCATTGAGCTTTTTAAACATAAATGCCCTGAAGCAGCACACCACTCATCTTAAAACACTGGAGGCTTAGAGCGCCAGGATCACAGGGTTCTCTTTACCGTTATATCTTAGAAACTAGTCACAGGCTCCTGTCTCTTTTTTGCATTTACTGGGGAAAACCACTGCTTGACTCCCTGGGCCTGCCTGGCCTGAGCTTTCACATTTCTTCTACATCAACACCACCATGAACATTGGGTTCAGGTTTTAATATCAGGAAAAATCTGACCTATTTAATTGCTTGGGAGCAAAACAATCAAACAAAAACCTTCCACAAAATCCGTTTTCAGAAATGGATGTATTGCCTTTTTGTACCAGAAGCTTAGAGAATGTTCTTAAAGCAAAATTTTCATTCCTTTTTTAAAATTTTTGTTTGTTTTATTTTTTGGTGTTGGGGGATGGACCCTCATGCATATTAAGCAGGTGTGTATTCTATTGCCCAAATATATCTCCAACCCTTATTCCCATGCTTTACCCTATACCAGGAATCAAGCTGCTATTAGGCATACACCATTGTTTTACAAAATCATAGGAAAAAAGAGAGATGTGATAAAAGAAAAACTTTAGCCAATTCAGATTTAGCAGAGTTTATGTGAAGAAAGAATGATTCATGAATTCTGTGACACTCCAAACCAGAAGATATCCAGAGAGTTCCATTCTACAATGAGGTCAGAAATATTTGGGTTGGACATGTTCTCAGCAGTTTACAGCCTGTGATTGGCTAAAGCTCAGCCACTTGTTGAGCAGAGCCTTGGCTGTTAGAAAATATATACTCCTAAGTTAGGTGTTGGGTTGTTTGTGCACTAAGTTATGTTACAGTTCCTTGCATAGGGATTCAAATAAGCAGGCAGCCTCAGGGCAAATGTTAGTTTAACACTTGTGTACAACCATCCCTGTCCCAGTATATTTTATGAATAAGACAGTATAAAATAATATTTTTGAAGAGGGCCATTTTTGAGGAATAACTGTCAAATGATGAAATGTGTTCTAATGACTAATTGAAGTGATGAAAGGCTCTCTCATCAGTTCTCAGGCTCCCTGGGTCTCTGTGCTCCACAAGATCTTGAAGGAGAGGAAAGGCAGGAATAAAAAAATCCTGGAGAGATCTTTGGGATGCTGCCCTACTCTTTTCTCTGCTTCTCATACCTGGCATGCATTTGGGGTTCTCATAGACCTATAGACCCTGTTGTTATTACCTTATATGCACTAGTATTCCCAGTAATCACAAGAAAGAGGCTCTCTCAATGTCTTTAAAAACAGTACACACAGCATTTGGTAATATGAAAAGGGGATGGAAAAGAGAGAGACTTCATCTTGATAGCTCTATGACATCTGGTCCAGTTGTTTCCTGCTCTGAAGATGCAGTCTCTTTCTTGTATGTCTGGCCCTGTTCCAGAATCTGAAAGCAATAGCAAGCCTTGGATCAGTAAGTTAGTGGCTCCGTTCTGAGTCAGGTGAGATGCTAATTTTTCTATGATACCTGGGTGCTTGACCAATGTCCTTCAGCAGCCATACCCTTATTTTTCGCCCCCATTATTCTGTAATGCTATCCCTCAATTAAGCCCCAGTTAACTATATTCCTAGAAGAAATGCCTCCAAGAGCTTCCATAGGTTTCAGGACAGGAGTTCATTCTTTCTTTTCTTTTTTCTTTGTAATACTGGAGATCAAACCCAAGGACCTACATATGTCCCACAAGGCTCTACCAATGAACTGTGTTCCCCAGCCCTTTTCTAATTTTATTTTAAGACAGGATGTTTCTAAGTTACTCAAATTGATCTCAAATTTGTAATCCTCCTGTATCAGCCTACCAGGTAGCTGGGAATACAGGCATGCATCATCCAGGTTTGATTTCTGAATGCTAAATTTCTCAAGTTTGAATCATTAATAACTCCACCCACAGTTTCTCAATAAATACCATTTACTGACATAGACTAACCAATTGTGCATAGCTGCTCCTTCCATTGATTTCTTAGGGGTTTTATGTGTATGTATGTTCTCTCTGTGTTTACTTGAAGCAAAGTATAAGCTTGTAGATATTTTAAAATAATATTTAAGACCTGATGCTTCTTTACTATTGCTAATATGAAATTAATATTAGATTATTTTAATATTAGATTATATTAGATTATACCCCTGAACCCCCCACTATGACCCCCAGTAAGAAATCTTCGTTCTGGCTTTGATTCATAGAATCTAATATCTGGAGCCTATTTACACTCTTAATCTCAATGTTTTTCAATTCCTCATGCAGTAGGCAAAATTCTAAAAATGTTCCTCCAAATCCCACATCCTAATTCTTAGAATTTGTGACTACAGTGATTTGTCACTCTGGGCATTATGACACAGGCAGCCTTGGGTTGGGGATTATCCAGGGACTTTCCAGATCACATGAAACCCTTGAAGATTGGAGAATGTTCTCCAGTTGGTTAGAGAAGAAGTTAGAGAGCTTCAGTGCTGTTTTGTAGATTGGAGGGAGACACATGCCAACAAATTCTGACAAGTCCTTTACCTCCCACTGCAGCTGATAGCCAGCTAGGAAGGGAGACCTATCTGACACCCACAAGGAACTGAATTCTGTCAGTGACTTTAATAAACTTGGCAGCAAATCTTTTTCCAGAGCTTCTTTGATTTGAGTTTGTGAGACTCTGATGATGAAACCCAGTTGAACCTGGTGACTTACAAAACTGTGAGCTAATAAATTGTTGCTTTAAGGATAGGAAAGGTAGCAGAATACGACAGTTACTAATATGGCATTATGTAAAAATGTGGATGTGTAACCTATGTGATTCTGCAATCTGTATTTGGGGTAAAAATGGGAGTTCATAACCCACTTGAATCTAATGTATGAAATATGATATGTCAAGAGCTTTGTAATGTTTTGAACAACCAATAACAATAAATAAATAAATAAATAAAATTGTTGCTTTGAGTTGCTAAATTTGTGGGTTTTGTTATAATGGCAAAATGAATATACCCCATCTTCCTTCTCACCCCTGAAACATTAGTAGAAATAAATTGCTGTAGAAATACAAATATTTTAAGTCTGAATGAAATATTACATGTACCTGGCAACTTTTTTCTCCCTTTAAATGTTTGAGTTTGAGAAGCTCTAGGAATTTATAGAAACTATGAAAGTCTATCTTCTTGTTGATGAGTGTCCATTATTGCTTATTCAAGGTTCAAAGACAATTCAATAACTTTTAAGATAGAATAATATAAGTTTTTATATGCTGAGTAGAAATGGAACCCTGGTTTCATAAACACAATGTACCTGTCTTTGTATCTAACAGGAATTGGCAGGGATGAAAGAGAATTAGGCTTCCTGCTAGCCTTAGTGAGACTGAAATGTTAAAAAACACTTATCACAGTCATTTAGTTATCAACATTAGAGATAATTAATACATTTGGAGGAATTTAGTTTTACAATAATATATTTTGCTATATCATTTAATATTTTATTCACTCAAATTTATCTTTAGGGAAATAGTGAAGTATTTAGCATAAATTCTAACTTTACTGTATGATAAAATGTGAATGTTTTATGAAAGCACACCCAGTAAAACTGGCTTTATTGGATATGTTATTTAAGTTCAGCAGCAGAGGAAAGGGATGTGTAACGATCATGTCAAGTCTAGGTAAGAGCACATCAATTTAGATTCTGTTTTAGTCTCGAATGGACTCTAGTGTTCAACTTGTAAATGTGAATAATTAACATTATTTACGGGTTTTTATAATTTTAAGAAAGCTTCTCTACAACACCCTGAAAAATTGAAACTTGCTGACTAATGGATGTTTATAGAATATATTCTAATTGAGTTTCTAATTAACTTTGAGTTTTTATTTTTGACCATGATGACTGAAAACTGGCTTAGGAGTACAGTCCTACTTTTTTTTTGTCTTAACAATACTATGCAGAAAATAAATATATTTTGACCCCATCACAAGATCAAAGTTATTTTTAATTCAAGAGTTAATGTCAATTACTTGAAACCATTTATATTGTAAGATATTTGGTTTTAGAGTACACTCAAATATAAATTCTGAATTCTGAATATATCAATAGTCATTTTCTCTCCAAGAGAAATGAAGAGTAATATAGAATTGTGTGACAACTTCTTTGATTTTCTTCAGGTAACTGAGAGGCATAGTGTACACGCGTATAATTTTTGTGTATACAATCCATAAAATTGTGGAAAAAGAGAAACACAAAGAAAAAAATTTTAAAAACACACATAAAATCATGTTTGCTTTTAACCTCTTGGGATATATTTTTGAGTTCTTTTCCTACTTATGTAATTATATTAATCAAGTTAAGAAAATATTAAATATAATATCAACTATATTGAATACATCATGGTAGATGGCAATTAAACTATAATTCACTGTATCTAATTATAATATTATGATTTATTATAATATTATATTAAAATACAAGCATAGAATGCTTATTCTGATACATGACTTTGAAGGAATATTCACCAAGTGGGCCTCACTCATATAGGAAAGATGAAGAAATCAGTCTTTAAGAAAGAGAAGGGTGATAGAAAGGGTAGAATATTAGAACTCCAAATGTAAACATAGGCTAACCTCTTTCTAATGGAAGAGAGAAGTGACAGAGTAATGGGTAATTTAAAAGCTGTTTATATTAGTCTTGGAATGCCATCAGAGAGGCAAAAATACACACATACTCAGACACATGTATATCCCCCTTGGACCTGACTGGGTGGTAGTAAGGAAAGACTGGGTTAGTGAGAATAAACCACAAAACATTCCACCATTGATGAGTAATTGAGGGTGACTCTCTTCTCAACAATATACAATCTGTTTGAGTCCTGACATTCAAAGAACCCAGTGTTTCTGCACAGGCAGGGGAATTTTCTGGTGTACTGAAGGATGTCTTTTCTTCCCTGTAAGTTTGATCATACAATTTTAGAACTGGAAGGAATCTTAGAGACATTTTGATACTAATTCACTTAATGAAGGAGGATATTAAAATCCAGGGAGGTAAAGTGACATGCTGAGAGTCATTAAGCCTTTCCAATAATGGTCAAGAACTCTTGTCCCTTAATTTACAGTTCACTGCCTTCTCAATTATACAATGAAATTAATTAATAAACATCTACTGAGGACTTTATGTTCAGGGAGATATTTAAATGTAGTTATAAAGAAATGTATACAATTCTCTCTGTCCTTAATGCACTTCTATGCATGAATCAATTTGAAAATAAAAACACAAAGTAATTTAATAATCACATGAATTAGACTGTGCAATAACAGATATAAAGAGAAAGGATATTGGATTGAAGCCAATAGAAAACAAAAATAAGGAAGATGTTTTAGAACCAAGTTTCAGAATTTGGAACAGAACTGCCTTTGGAAATAATTATCACAATTTTTAAAATGCTATGTTTGTTGCTGTTTAAAACCTGGTGCTAATTTTTAATTTTATTCCATTGTTCTTAGGGAATGTAGTCTAATTCATGCTGCAAAGGTTTTGTTAAGATTTTTTTTTGCTGTAATGGGTTTAAATTTGTGCAAGTATTTGATGGATGCTCCAAAAGTCTACCCTGGATATATCATACAAATCTCTGTGCTCTTCTGCTGATTTTTCTTTATTAACTATACATTCTTCATATACTTTTCTATAGGTCCTATGTTTCTATTAAAATTTTATCATATTTCTGTTAATTTTTCTTCATGTATTTGAAAACTATGTTAGTGAAAATAGATAACTTCTATATTTTTCATGGTGGTGTTTATATCTATTCTACTAATACAAAATGGTCTTCTTTAATTCATTTAATGACTTTTTCCCTTAAATTCCTCTTTGACTGAAATTAATATGCTTACCTCTATTCTTTCCTTTTATTGGCTTGCCAATCTTTACTAAATTTATTTTTTATTTGTTGTTTTAGATATCCATGACAGTAGGGTGTATTTTGACATATTATGTATTATGTGTATTATGATGTTCATGAAGTGCAACCCATTTTAATTTGGATTCCGTTCTTGTGGTTGTACATAATGTGGAGTTACACTGGTCATGTATTCATTTATGAACCTAGAAAAATTACATCTGATTCATTCTATTGTATTTCTTATTCAAATCCTCTTTCCTTTGCTAAATCAATCAATCTCTCTCTCTCTCTCTCTCTCTCTCTCTCTCTGTGTGTGTGTGTGTGTGTGTGTGTGTGTGTGTATGTGTTTTGGTTTTTAAATATAAGTGTGCCTTTACAAAATAGCAAATAGTTGTTTTTTATTTTTGGTGATAACTTTATTGAGATATCATTAATAAATCAAATAACTCTACTAATTTCATGGCCTTTATTGTCATAGGCTTGTTGAACCATCAGCACAATTTTAGAGTGCTTATATTATCGCAAAGTGAAATCCTATGACTTTTAGTCATCCTTTCCCATTCTCTAACTCCAGCCCTAGGCACCTCTTAATTTATTTTCTGTCTGTATACACTTCCTACTATGCACATCTCATATAAATGGAATCACATCATATGTGGTCCTTTGTGTCTTTTTTGCAACATAATATTTTCATATTATAATAGGTATGTCACTCTTTCCTTTGCATAGCTGAAAATTATTTCTTATATGATACCAGATTTTGCTTATCTGTTCATCAGTTGGTGAACATTTAGGTCATTTCCACTATCTGTCTGATGAATACAAATGCTATGATCATTTGTGTACACTTGGATCTATACTTAGGAATAGGATTGCTGATTTAAATGGTATCTTATGTTCAGTTTTTGAAGAATTGCTGGACTGTTTTTCAAAGTGACTGCACTGTTTTCCATTTTCACCAGCAGCATAAGAAGGTTTTGATTTCTCCCCAAACATGTCAGCACATTTTATAATCTGTCTTTTTTAGTATAACCATACTAATGGGTGCAAAGTGGTATCACATTGTTTTTTGTATTTGCATTTCCCACGTAACTGATAACATTGAGCATTTTGCATGTGCTTGTTGGCCACTTGTATACCTTGGAGAAATATCTGTGGGGCTTTATTTTTAATGCAGCATTAGAGTCAGTGCTTTTTAAGATAGAAGACCAAATTATTTATACACATTGATTGATCCAGTTATATTTTCTGTTTCTTATTATTTTGTTTTACAAATTTTATTTATTTTGATGTTTTCAGATGATCTGGCATTTACTAATACTATTTTATTTATTCTAATGTTTTAAATTAAAATACATATAAAAATTTATTAGCACCTCACTGGTTATTAAAATGAGAATTAAAAGTATACTCTGAGTTCTATTGAGCTAAAATGAAGCATTTGCTAAACTTTTACTTCCACTTTTCACTTCTTTCCCAGATTTTGTGTATAGAAGTTTGGATATGAGAATCAGGTAATGGCTATCATATTATTCTATAATCATGTTACAAACATCCTATTTTACAAATTAGTTTACATTTAATTCATATTTAGTAAAACTCAATTCTATTCTATAGTTAATGTGAATTAATACACATTTGAAGTTTTTAATTGTTTTTTTAACCACTCTATCATTTTTGTTTCATTAATTTGTCAGTTGTTATGTATTATATAGAATATAATTTTTTTCAAGAAAAGCATGAGTTAGCATATCTGGACAATGGCATACCTAGAGAAAATCATTGCTGTTACATGTAAATAACAAATTAAAAGGCAATAACATTTGGATATAATCCTTTGCTTCAAATATATATACTTATTCCCCTATTGTTCAAAAATACTTGAGACTCAAATATAAGTTTGAAAATAAAACGTTATAACTTTTTTCATTTTTATGATTTTTCTTCCAGTTTGTTTAAGGATATTTTCACTGTTCTTACATTCAATATTTTTCCAGAGTATGTTTACCTCTACAGTAGACCAATACTTCCCCCTTACCTGTGGTATACTTTCTGTTGTTTCAATTACCTACAGTCAACCGTGATCTGAGAAGTTACTGTATTTCACTGAATCGTCATCGCATCCTGTTTTTTTCAGTCCAGAAGTTGGTTTATAATCTTTCCTGGTACAATCATCTCATGATATAATTCTGTTCATCATGCCACTTAAAAGGTAAACGACAGCAAGATATTCACCAGTGGCATATGGATGCACTTTTGTCTTCTTGTGCACTGCCAGCCTTGAGCCTAGAATTCTCAGCAAACATACATTGTTGTCAGTGTATTTCTGAGTGCTGACTTGCATGGTTTGTTTCGGGCTGGGCAGTACTAAAGTAAACACGTCTTATATGAATAGTGAGGACAGGGTATCAGATACCCAAACCAATAATAGTGGCACAGGCACAGAAGATCAAATTGTGTAAGTCCAGACTTTGCAACACCGTAGTAAATTTTGTCAGGTAGAATATTTTGACTTCAATGTACACATCAATAACAACAAATAAAGGAAGCCATCTATGAATTACATGAGGATCTGCTCTGGGTATGGTAGCCAGGGAGATTTAGGTTTGACATTGTGAATTCCTGTGGCAATAGATTGCCCAATGCACGTGACCTTTATCTCTGCTCTGCTTAGAAGATACGTCACAGTAGCTCTGGAGATAGGCATAACACATTGGGAACTGAACAGCCCACCTTTAACCTTTTTTGGTGAAGAGAATTCTTTGGAAAGCCTTTGATATTTCCCAATATAAATGAAGCAGGTGTGGACTCCATTTTGCCAGTCTAAAGCTCAATCAATCTGATTGGCATGCACGTCCTGCCCCCACTTTTGAAACTACTTTCTGTGTCCTGTGGTTTTTCCGTCCTTCTATTTTTCTTAGCTTTTATTTCTCAGCTGTCGCATTCCACTGAAGGGAGCCCCATTTCCACTGCCTGCCTGAGAAACTAATGGGTTAACTTTTCTTTTCCCCCCAGACCAGAAAAATGTTCCCTGAACTGACCCAAAGAAAGGATGTGCATTGTTGTGGACTATACTCTCTAGAATTTTGTGGATCCTGATCTTGCAGTTAAGATGGTTTAATAATAAATAATTTTTACATAATAATAGCACATTTTTTTTAAAAAAAGCGCTACATAATGGTTGTACCACAATTTTTTTTTCAAAATATTGGCAAAAAAATATGCAATGACTATGTGGTGAAATATGGTTAAGTGAAAAATTCTATAATTTATGAGTTTTAAGTAACTTTAGGATATTGTCATGATTATTTCATTTTATTATTAGTTATTATTGTTAATCTTTTACCATGTCTACTTTATAAATTACACTCCATTATAGGCATGTATAGGAAAGAGCACATAAATTTAATTATGCTATTTCAGGCATCCACTGGGGTCTTAAAATATATCCCCCATGGATAAAGGGGGGTTACTATAATTTTCTTTGTCATTTCAAACCTTCTTTTGTTCTTTTTAAAAATTTTTACAGTTCTGTAAAATTTTAAATAATGTTATTGCTTTCTTTTTTAATGTTAAACTTGCTCTTTTTTTCTTAAATATTGTTTTAAACTTACAATTCTCTTTCAATTGAAAGTGTTTCAATTTTATTAAATTCTATTCATCCAACATATGTTGAGCATTTCTTCTTACAAGGTGTGCTGAGGACAGACCACAGACCTATGCCTTGCTCTTGTGGAAGTTAAAATATAGTTGACTAAAATTAGTATTAAAAACCAAATAATTGATTTTTTAAGCAGAATGGTAAATCATTTTGCAATTACGTATTTTAGATAAACTTTTCTTCAACACCTTTGTTTATTTGTGTACTTATGCATCTCATGATTTATTTCAGAATAAATAGAAGAAAATGCCAAAAATAAATAAATGAATAAATTACGCTAGGTATGTGTGCAATGGGTGGGGAAGTAAATGGGAATGAAGTGAGGGAATCATATTTTATCAGTGAGGTCGGCAGAGTCCTTCCAGAGAAAGTGAAATTTAAGGATGAATATGATTAGCATAAAGTCCCAGTGATATTTGGCAGGGTGATAGTTGGGGAGGGAGAGAAGACAGAGAAATTTACTCAGACAATTTGGAAGAAGAAAAACAAAACATAATTCAGATATGTCATTGAGCAAGACCCAAAAAAGTATAACCCATCGTCTGATTTTATTAGATAAAATTTTATTGACTGACAGCTGTGTCCATTTGTCTGTGTCTGTGACTTCTTTCCTGTTACAATAGCAGTTCAGTAGGTACAGAGAGGTCTTATGACCACAAAACCTAACATACGACATTTGCTATTTGGCTCTATACAGAAAAATGATATAAACTTCTTCCATAGAGGACAAAAATACAGTGTTGGATTGTCTGTATATCTAGTTGTCTTTATAATGAGAACAACTGGAGCACATCACAGCATTCTGAGCCATTAGGCATAAATTTGTGGGAGAGCTAATTCATATTTATACTATCTTTGAGTTAAAAAGGTGAAGCATATAGAAACATTTCCTTCATATTTTATTGATCAAAAGTAGTTACCAAGCTAGTCTAGGATCACCCAGATTCAAGGGGCTGAAAACACAGACTCTACCTCTTGAAAGGAGGAGAGATATCACCATGTGGCAAAAAGGACCTGCATCTTTATTATACTTACCATATAGCCCCAAGGAGCTACATAAGACCTCATAGTCAGAAAATGAAACCTCTGGGTTGGCAACAGAATCTCTTGTTTATCTTTATGTATGGAGCCTGAGAGTGGACTCAGGATGCCTGACTGATGGTGATCTGACCGGCAGAGGACCAGAATGAGGGGATGGATACTTTCTACAAGCCCTGGGCTGCTTCATGCTTGCCTTTCCCTCTGGTGGCAGACTGGATCTCATTGCATTGCAGCCTCTAGGGGCCCTTTGCACACACCCAACTTAAATCCCAGGAACAGTTCAGACTCTGTAGACTTTGTGTTCTCTTCATGGTAGGCAGGTAAAAAAAAAAAAAAAATTAAAAATAAAAAAAAATAAAAAGGTGAAGCATGAGTAAAGTACCTACTTTCCCCCCAGTGTATTCCAAGGATTTATAGTTTGTGAAAATCCTCAGATCTTGGCCATAACTAGTCTGTTGACTTTTGTTTCTTTTTGCATGTTGGTATTTTAGAGAGCAATAATGTAAAACCCAAACAAAAAAATATCTACACAGTTATAATTGTAAAGCCGAATTATATCTATCATTTGAGATTTTAATTAAAAAGCCATCTATCTTTGTAAGGTTAGGGCTTGATGACCCAGCCAAATCTTTACCCTCTGGGTTGCTATAATCTAGTTATTGACACCACCATTACTTCAATGATCTGGTCTTAAACTACTCCAGTTAACCTTGACACTCTTTCTAGCCTCATATCATCCTTCCTTTTCTGCTTAACAAAATAATCCAAGATTTTGTCAGGTATGGTATCTTGCTCACCTTTTCTCCAGTTGCCTTTCTGAAATGCTCTATTACTGCACTTTTCCAAGTTAAGATACATAGAAATATTTAACATTGGTTCTCCATCCCCTGCTCCAATCAAAAATCTCTTGTGATATGCCATTACATACGGTAGGGTTTGGCCAACTGTGGCCAGCAGGCCAAATCTGACTGTGTTCTTTTGTATGGCCTTGGAGCCAAGAATAATTTTTACATTATTTATGGTAGGAAAAAATTAAAAATCAACGTTATTACTTGCAGGGTGAAAATTACATGGAATTTAACTTTTCTCATTTATAAATACAGTTTTACTCAAACATAGATATACCCATTCATTAATATATTATCTATGGCTGCTTTCCCCTATAATGGCAGGCTTGAATAGTTTTAACAACATGGAGTGGCACAAAAATATATTTACTATCTGGCTCTTCTCAGAAATAATTTACCAAACTCACCTGTGGAATTAGTTACAAAGTTGTTTTTTTTCTTTTTCTTTCTTTTTTTTTTTTTGGTAGCAGGGATTGAACCCAGGGTCCCTTAACCACCGAGTCACATCCCCAACCATTTATAGGTTGCTTATTAACTTCCTAAGTTGCTTAGCTTCACTGAGTTGTTGAGGCTGGCTTTGAACTTGCAATCCTCCTGCCTCATCCTCCCAAACTGCTGGGATTACAGGCATGTGCCACTGTGCCCTGCAGTTATAACTCCATTCTACCTCATGTTTTATGTAATCTGGCCTATTAATTTTCAACCCCAGCTCCCCTTACACAGATCATCAAACAAGTTACCATTTGGTAATTCTATTTCCACTTTTACTTTTCTTTTATTGTAGACCCTGTATATAATTCCTGACTCTTTGTTTCTGCTTTTTTAAAATAATCAATAAAAATTTAAGCTAATCACTTAGAGAGTCTTTTCTTATTTTTCCCAACCGCAATTCTGACACACAGTAGTTTCTTCATTAGTCAGGATAAATAATTTCTGTAATCTCAGTGGTTTAGCTCAGAAATGATATCTCTCAATTAGGACATAGTTTTGGTGGTTGGTAGCTTCCTTCCCATGTGGTAATTCAGGACTCGTGTCTCATTCTATATTGTGGTGCTGCTAGCTTCTCCTTTAGAGTTCTCTCTGGAACTGCTGCATCCAGTATCAAAAAGAGAGGGTAAGACTGGAAAGTCTATTTTATGGATGGCCTAGAAGTGTTATGCTCACTTTAAACTCACACCACTTTGAACAGATTTTATTACTTGGCCAGAGAACTGGAAGCTTCAGTTTCCCTGGCATCCTGGAAAAGGAAATGGAATTGGTAGACTTCTAGCTGGATTACGTCATACAACCAAACAAGTGCTAATTGTTTTATGACTCTTCCAATCAAGAAATGACACTCCTATTTATATCCCCACCCATGTGGCATATGGCCTTGTAGCAGCTAAGTAAATACATCTGCATGATGCTATGCCAACTCCACATCCATACTGTCTATAAAGTCATCTTCTTTTTAAGTTATTGGCTCATTTGAGGTGCCAGGTTAATTTCAGCACTGCCCATTAACCACAATGATACACTCTCTTAATTTAGTAAGTTGAAAAGACAATCATGTTGGGTAAAGCTACCAATAGAACATTCCTTAGGAGAGTTTTGACCCCAGGATTTCAATCTTCATTTTTGGGTCACAGCATCATCAGAGTGGCTATAATCTTAGCCAAGTCTCATAGATCCTACTGTGTGATTAAGATTGTATTAGAAAGTATTTAGTAGGCAATAAAGCCAATGGTAAGAACACATTCTAAAGGTGCTTTGGATGTAAGAGTTTCATAGCAATGAAAACATCCACTAAGTCTGAGCAGTAATATCCAGTATGGCTCTTATCCAGATGAAGTCCCAGTGACATTTTCTTGCATGCAGAACAGTGACTTTTCTCCTTTTACTCAGGATTGACTCATGATTATTGTTCAGGTCCTAATGAACACTGGTAAAATATTCAGTGGTGCCTGAAATTTTTATATTTTTCTTAAGGTGTTTTGAAATGATGCTCTTGAGTGTATGACTAAAAGTACTCTATAATAAAAGTACATAAAAATAGGTCAACAAAATGAAAGTGTCAATAAAAATCCTCTCTAGGATGATTTCTAAAGGATGCTTACTGCTGACCTGACTTTTATTTCTTCTTTAAATATTAATTGCTGGTTTGCTAGTTTGAAAGTTTAGTTTTGAGTACAATAGGTCTATTGCTACAAATTTCAGACTTTTTTATTTTAAATTTGAAAAAGAAAACTGGATTCTACTACTCTCATGAGAAGTGTTGGGTTTGCATGGTAGTTCCACCTATATGTAATAAGTTGTTACTCCACTTGCTGAGTCTCCATGTTTTGTTTTAATACATCGTTGCACTAGAGATGTTGGTGAGGAAATTTGCTCATGAAAAATAACAGAGCAATAAAAAGGAAAAAAAAATAAATAGCAAAGGCAGCACTTTCTGTTTTGAATGTGTTCTTTCCTAATCCTGTACCAACTCCTCACACATCCCAAAGAGGCAGTTCTATATAATGGAATTTATAAACTTTGGTGCATAGCTATTTTTTGACCTTGTAACTTAAAAGTGATATGATTTCAGGAAGATTCCTCATCTATAAAATTTGGAATAATATCTATCTCAGAAGAGTTGTGGGATATTAATCTTAATTAAATTTGATGTTAATTAAGTTAATTTTAATTGATTTTCATTACATTTGTGGGAATTAATTTTGAAAACAGTTACCAGTCATTAAATTATGTATTTTGTGTATTCATAAAACTTCTGGTTTATACCTAGTTTTCCTACCCTTTTGTACTTCTAATTCTGCCCTACTTGCTTATCTATGTTTGTTTTTGTGTTGCTAAAGGACAAATGCCTTTAAAAGCTGCCTTAAATACTTTGGGTAAATGTTGGAGTATGTCAGCTATGTATTGCTTCTCAGCATCAGATTTGTACTTCGCTGTCCTACTTGGGTGCTCTTGGAGCTACACTCAGCAAATAACATTTATTCTTTGCCTTCTGGCTCAGTGTTCAGCCGTATCAGTGCTGAGCACAGAGAGGCTGTGAGCCTGGGGAAGAAGACGGGACTGACTTCTTCCTGGTTATGGGTTTTCATGTGCTAATGAGTTTTTGGCAAGATCAATGAATTTGACTGCATAGGCAGGTGAGCCATTCTTACCACGTCGTGAAATCTCCTCATCATCTCTGTGTGTTTCTCTTTATCCCCTTTTCTCTCAGCTCTTAGGGGAGGCAGCCACCCTCTGCAATTCCTATTTCTGTTATACCTAAGAATTTTATTCTACTCTACCAGTTGTTAACCACATTCTACCATGATTAACCTACCTAGTTAACACATGTGTCCTAATTAGACTCTGATGGATACACAGAGAATAGGTATGACTGGTAACATTGATAAAATTCAAAATAACTTTTCTAGTTAATATATCTGAGCCAAGCATTCTCTGGAAATAATAAAAAAAAAAGAATAACAAATGCCCCTCTCACAGAACTCAAGCATGGTGAATACTTTTTTAAGATACATATACATCATGCTGTAGAAGAAATGCTTAAAATCAGTTTGTTTAGTATTCTAACTTATTTCCAACTTGTTTCTAAAACAATTGCAGTAGGTTATCTTCCATCTGGGCTCCTACATGTCATGAGAGACACTTGCCTTTTTTGCCATCACGGATTATGTTCTTCTTAACATTCAAATGAATCTATTGCTTAATAATTTCCATTACTGAAAACAATTTCAAGTTCTGGTATAATTGATCAACTCAATAAAAATTTACTGGGTACCTTCTATATGCCAATCACTACTCTAGATCTGAGGGATGCATTTGTAAATACAAATAAGAATTCCCTGCCCTCACTGAGCTTACATTCCAATGCAGAGACAAAGAAGAAATTTGTAAACATAAAAGTAAAGAAGACAGTATTGAGAGGGGAAAAAAAATAAATGAGGTGGTGCCTGGAAAATGCCCTAGGTAGATGGTATACACTTTTAGAGATGGTAGCCATCACAGTTCTGTCTAAAGAACACCATCTTCAGGAATGGTGTGTAGCATGTCATAGATTCAATAGAAGCCAATGTATCTGCACAAAACTAGGCACAAAAACAGACAGTATGACAGTGGAATGACATGTGATGGGAGACCAATAAGCCATATAAGCAAGATGAGCTATCATTTACTCGGTAAAAATGAAAAAAACCAAAAAAGTTCTCTTCCTGTGAATGTTTCTTTCTAGTTATCTATCCTGTGTTATGTTTTTCTACTCTTCCTGATGCTCAATTCTCAGCTCTTTCAACACTTCCCTTTCTCAATGTACTATGTTTCACAGACCTCTATTATCTTAGTCATCTTCAAGATTTATAGTATTCATACTATTCATTTGTCCAGACTAAGGATTTAACCCTTCATTTTGATTTAACCAATGTATGTAAAAGAAGTCTGTCAACTGAGTAGGGCAACAGATAGGTAGTGGGCAATTTATTTATTTATTTTTAGAAGTAAACCCTTTTAAATTCTTGACTTTTGCTGAGCCAGTCCTCAGTATGGACTATGGTTAGCAGATTGTTTTAATCTTATATTTCACTTTGTGGAATTAAACCTTTGTATTTGAATTATACAAGCTTGCAGCATTTTTTTTTTCAGTTGTAAGCATTTTCTTCTTTGTGTCATCAGTGTTTTTCTCCTAATCCTTTTTTTCTTTGACAGCATCTAGGTAGGTATGTCTTTCCCTTCAGGAACTGTCACAATTGAAAGTCAGAAGTGAGGGACTGTGGCTATAACTCAGGGGTAGAGCACCTGCCAAGCATGCATGAGACCCTGGGTTCAATCCCTAACATCAAAACAAAAGCAAAACAAAAATCTCATGTGAAATGTTTGATTGAACTTTAGAAATTAACACTAGAATTCCTCAAAATTCCTTCATGCTTTTCCATACCATATACTCCAGAAAGAGATTTTGTTGTAGAGAGAAAAGAAAGTCCTTTGATTAAAAAGTGATATTCATAATGATCCTTCATATAAATACATAAATAGAGAGAGTCTGAACATAAGAAATAGGTTTAAGTTAATGGAGACACCTATGAGAAACAGTTTTGATTTATGCTGATAAAAGTTATATTTATATTAGAAAACATCTGAGAAATAGGGTACATGAGTGTATGTGAAAAAACATGTCCGAAACTTTGTAATACGTAGGACCCAGTTTCTTAAAAAAAAAAAATAAGTGCTAAAGTCTACATACCCTATCAAAGGAGTGTAACAGTCTGGAATGTCATGCTGATGGGACCAGGGTTTTTCTGCAGTCTTAAGGACACAGTCACTAGAGCCTGTCGATGAATGTGTACACAATCGTATAATTCACAGAACGCTGCTTTAGGTTATATTAGAATTTCTTTCTTCATATTTGGCTATAATCTAATCATAGAAAATTGTTGTTACTTGGAAGAATTTCCATTTTATCTCTGGTAGAATAGTTATTTTATTTTGCCAAAGTACCAGATCATAAAATCTTTCTAATTGCTATTTTTTAAATATATTTTTAAAACATTGATGAACATTTACTTTATTCATTTTTTTTTATATGTGGTGCTGAGAATCAAACGCCTCACACATGATAGGCAAGTGCTCTACCACCAAGCCACAACCCCAGCCCTAATTGCTATTTTTGAATGGTGAAGATGATATGAAATTAAGTCAAAGAAAGATAGTCAGATTTGGTCTGGGGATATAGTTCAGTTGGTAGAGTGCGCTTGCCTTGCAAGCACAAGACCCTGGGTTTGATCCCCAGTATCATAAAAACAAACAAACAAATAACAAAAAAAAAAGAAAGGTACTGGGATTAAAGTAGACAGGGTTTCAAATCTGATGGTGTGTCTATCCAACAAATCTTTTCTGCTTAATACTATCATGACTGCAAGTTTGCTCAGGACATCTCTGTGCCCAGATTTTTTTTTTAAACTACCTTCTCAACTGCCATGCAACTATGAGTAGTCATAAAACTAAACCATATTCAATGATATATAAACAGAAGTCAACTGGATTGGGACTCTGGGAATGCTATGGCTTTCCCATTTAAAATTTTTTTGTAAAGACATCTTGTTCTGGCATATATTCTTTTGGGGCCTTTGACCTTTCTTTCCTAGAAAATGAATTTAAGGTTGAAATGCCTTCTTGTAACCATGGGCAAACAAATGGGAAGAGGAAAGCCACATAATAAGAGCAGTGAAGTGGACAGACAGGTTGTGTGTGATTATGTGCATAATGAACTGCTAATCATCTAGGGGCCAAAGTCTTCAGACTTTATGTTCTATGAGCAAATGTAACCTTTATTATAATAGGTTTCTAAAAATTTTTTTAAATTATTTATTTATTATGTGATGCTGAGTATCGAACACAGGGCCATGCATGTGCTGGGCACATGCTCTACCACTAAGCCACAACCCCAGCCCTATAATAGGTTTTCTTTACATGTAAATGAATGCAATTCTGACTGAGAAATTTGATCAAAAATATGGATAAATTTGACTTAATGTTTACAGGAAATGTGTGAAATAAGCAATGTTAAATAAAAGTGAGCCAAATAAATGTCCAAGATGGCTTTTTTAATCCTTTGAGCAAAACTTTCAAGTAAATGTTATCAAAGCAAAATTTGGTCATGTTTGTATTTCTGTGGGTTCCACAGTAAATAAAATACTGGGTTGAATTTAGCTATCTTTACTAAATATCACATAGTTCATATCAAATGAAGACTAGGGGAGCAAACACATTTCTATTTGCGTCTTTCAGTTATGCTTGCAGACACAAGAGTACACACACACACACACACACACACACACACATACACACACACACACACAATGTGAAACATCCAGTATTTGCAGCGCCTCCTTGTTCTCTCTTCTGAATCCCTTCAAATGCAAGTAGGGTTTTGAGCCTTTGGCTGTTTGCCTACCTTTTAGTGCAAATTACCTTCAAGATGAGGACCCTTAATCATAATGGATTTAGCCTGCCCTGCTATATAGTGCTGACAACCTATGTCTTATTAATGAGTATTTCAAGCATCCATTTCTGTATATCTTGTCTTGTATGACAGGAAAACATACCAATAAATCTTTTCCCCTCAGTTCATCACAGGTTTTGACAGCAGGAGTGTGAGAAAAGATAAAGAGGCTTGGAGCTTAAGGGAATGTTGCTGTCCCGCAATGTATATCACAAAAATTCTCTTCTCTTAAAATCACAGGCACTTCACTTATCTTCCCATTGCTAAACAACGAGACTGATTTTTAAAGTTGCCATTATGATCAACACCAATTAATTCAACTTTGCACAGTGTGCGAACCTATCAAATTTCATGTTTAGAAGGTCTGACTACAAAAGTAAATGCTTTAGACACTATTCTCTACTAAGAATCTCCTGTCGTTATGATAGAATACTGTCTCTATAAGCCTGTGAAATTCCATAGAAAACTTTAGAATAGATCAATCTATTCTTTTTAGCAATTTTACTAGTAGAGATTATCGATTCTTGGCAAGATGTGTAATATCTATGGATATTTCTTTTTGGTAAAGTAATTATCTGTTGGTGATTACTGAAGAAAAAAATGTGTTTCAAGCCAGAAATTTGAGGGATCTACTTGCTTTCTGCTATCACCCCTCCTGATGTTTCCCTTTTCTCCCTTATGGGTTGAGTCCACTTCATCACAGTACTGTGAGTTTTTCATTTTTAATCCATCCTATTGCCCTTATATTATTTAAAATCACCACCATGATTTTCTAACCTAACCTCAGGAGTTTTGTAATTGGTCTCCTCATCTTGACTCTTGAGGCTTCTCCAATTAGTTTTCACACTCAGCACAGGTCAATCTTGTGTTTTAATTAGTAGACTGTGATTATGGTTTGGCTCTTTAATGTGCTCATCAAAAGCTCATGTGTTAGGTAATGCAGCAATCTTCAGAGGTGAAAATATTGGATTATGAGAGCTGTAACCTTATCAGTGAATTAATATATTTGATGGATTTATAATTGGACTACTGGGTGGTAACTGCAGGCAGGTGGGGCGTGGCTAGAGTAAATAAGTCATTGGGTATATGACCTTGGGGACTATATCTTGTCCCTTGCTCTTCACACACTTGCATGCTTGAGTCCCCTGCCCCTTTCTCTCTCCCTCTCTTTTTCTCTGCTTTGGGGTTCCCGTGACCTGAGTCTCTTTCCTCTGCCGTGACTTTCTCACCTTGGAGTCAGCCACCCATCGACTGAAACCATGAGCCAAAATAAATCTTTCCTCCTCTCAGTTGTCCTTGTTAGGTGTTCTGGTCATGGTGACGACAATTGTTTTTTAGAATAGTTTTTAAATTGATTGCAGAGGAGATGAGCAGAGTGTTCCCATACACCACCTCTCACACTGTTTTGTATATATATTTACAATTAATGAACCAGTGTTGGAATATTATTATTAACTAAAGTCGATAGTTTAGATTAGTTCATTCTTAGTGTTTCCCAGTTCTATAGGTTCTCACAGAATACGTTTACTGCCCTAAAAGTTCCCTGTGCTTCACTAATTCATACCTGAACACCACCCTAAATCCCTGGCAGATTTTTTTTTTCTTTTTAGTTTTGTAGTTTTGACTTTTCTATAACATCATATAGCTAAAACACAGTGTGCTGCTTTTAAGACTGGTCTCTTTCATTTGCAATATGTATTTAAGTTTCTTTCATATTTTTCCATGAATCGGTAGCTAATTTCTTTTTATCATTGGACAATATTGCATGGTATGGATGTTTGAAAGTTTATTTACCCATTCACCTATTGAAGTACATCTTAATTGCGTCTAGTTTTGTGATTATGAATGAAGCTGTTACAACCATTTCTAAGCAAGATTTTTTCTTTGAGCTCAATTGGGAAAAGATGATCCCTTGACTATGATTACTTGATTTTATGGCCAAATTGTGTTTAAATTTATAAGAAACTTCCAGAATTTTCAGGGTGGATGTGTCATTTTGTACTCACTCCAGCAATGGATGAGAGTTCCTATTGCTCTATATACTGTCAAGTATTTCCAGTGTTGTGAAATTTAACCATTTTACTTGGCATGTAGTGGTATCTCATTGTTGTTTTAATGTGCATCCCCTGTGACATATAATGCTGAACATATTTTCATATGTTATATAATCTCCCCAGTGATGGGTCTGTTTAGATCTTCTGTATATTTTTAATTGAATTTCTTGTTTTATTACTGTTAAATGTTAAGAATTTTTATGCACTCTTATCACAAGTCCTTTATCAGATATGTCTTGCAAATGTTTTCTCCTAGTCCATAGACTTGTCTTCTTTCTTTATAGTGTCTTTCATAAAGCAGATTATTTTTAAGTCCAATTTATCAACTTTCTTCGATGGATGATGCTTTTGGTGTCTTATGTAAAATCTCATCACCAAAACAATGATTCCCAAGCTTTACTCCTGTTATCTCTTACAGGTTTTATATTTTATAGTTTTGAATTTTAGATTCAGGCCTCTGTTCCATTTTGAGTTACTTTTTATGGTATTAGGAATTGAACTCAGGGTGTTCTACTACTTGGCTACATCCCCAGAACTTTTTATTTTTTTTATTTCGAGACAGGGTGTCTCTAAGTTGTTTAAGCAGGCATTGAACTTGTGATCCTCCTACCTCAGCACCCCTGCCTCCAGTCCCTAGAATTACAGAAATGGGCCACTGTGCCCAGCTTGAATTAATTATTGAGAGATGACTAAGGTGTGTGTCTGAATGTCTACATATTTTTTTGACATATGAATGTGTAAATTTTTCTAGCTAAATTTTTTAAAAAGATTATTCTTTTTCTATAGAAATTCTTTTGTCCTTTGAATGAAGATGAGTTGACTCCATATTTGTAGGTCTCTTTCTGGGGTGTCATTTAATAACATTGATCTACTTGGCAATTCTTTCTAATTGTACTGCTTGACTACTATTTTATCATAATAAGTTGAAAAATGTTGGTTTTCCTACTTTCTCCTCCTTCTCCTCCTCTTTTTTAGCATTTTTTTGGGGGGAGTGGTTCTAGGCCTCCTACAAAAATGTTGGAATTAGTTTATTAATATCAGTAACTTACTACAATTTTTATAGGGATTGACTTTGAATCCATAGATCAAGTTGGTAATAATGACAAGAGTATTCACTATTCTCTCTTCCATGGAAACCTGGAATAACTCTCCATTTATCTATATTTATTTTGGTGCTTTTTGTCAGAATTTTGTCATTTCCTCATATAGTTTTTATGCATAATTTATTTGACTTATGATTAGATTTTATTTTGGGGGTATGAATAGCACTTTAAAAATATATATCAAATTTGGAGTTAGCTTTTTTAAACTTTACTTATTTATCTATTTTTGTGCTGTTGGGGATTAAATGAATGGTCATGTACATATTTCACATTATATTCTTTTTGTGTGTATGTGTGTGGTTCTGGGGATTGGATTTAGGGCCTTGTGCATGCAAGGCAAGCACTTTACCAACTGAGCTATATCCCCATTCCTCATATTATATTTATATTTTTAATTCAAAATTTCAACTGTTCATTACTGATGTGTAGAAATAAAATATTTACCACACACACCTCAGATACAACATTAATCTATCAGAAACATAAAAACTCTAAAAACTTAACATATACACACACAATCAACAAATAGACAAAGAAACTGAACAAGTGCTTCACAGAAGAAGAAATATAAATGGTCAAAAATGTATGAAAAAATGTTCCATATCTCTAACAATTAGGGAAATGCAAATCAAAACACTCTAAGATTCCATCTCACTGTAGTCAGAATGGCAAATATTAAGAATACAAACAACATCAAATGTTGGTGAGGATGTGGGCAAAAAGACACACTCACACATTGTTGGTGGGACTATAAATTGGTGCAACCATTATGGAAAGCAATATGGAGACCATGCAGAAAACCTGGAATGGAACCACCATTTGACTCAGTTATCCTACTCCTCAGTTTATGCCCAAAGGACTTAAAATCAGTGTAATTACAGAGATGTAGCCTCATCAATGTTTATAGCAGCTCAACTCACAATAACTAAATTATGGAACCAATGTATGTGCCCTTCAACAGATGAATAGATAAAGAAAATGTGGTATATATAATGAAATATCAGTCAGCCTTAAATAAAAATGAAATTATGGCATTTGCCGATAAGTTGATGGAACTGTAGAATATCATACCAAGTGAAACAAGCCAATCCTAAAAAACAAAGACTGAATATTTTTTTCTGATATGCAGATGCTAATTCACAATAAGGAAAGGGGCTAGGGAAGAATAGAGGTGCTTTGGATTTGGCAGAGGGAAGGGGAAGGATGGGAGAGGGTGTGGTGGTAGAAAGGATAGTAGAATGAATCAGACATTATTACCCTATATGCATATAAGTGTGATTCTACATCATGTACAATGAGAAGAATAAGAAGTTATACTCCATTTATGTATATGATGTGTCAAAATGCATTCTACCATCATGTATAACTAATTAGAACAAAAAATTTAAAAAAAACATAAAATAACTTGTATATTATTTGTTTATCCTGAATCTTTGCTTGTATTGGTTATTATTTCCAAGTGGAATTTTTATGGTCAATTATTTGGTAGTTTTGACAAAGACAATTATGAATCTATAAAAAAGATTTATTTGTTTTTCTTTGTTATCTGTATGCTTTTTACTTTCTTGTCTTATTGCATTTTCCTTTTTTTAATTATAGCAACTGGATGCTTCTATGTGATATTAAGTAGGAAGGTTCAGTTTTAAGTAGGAAGGTTCAATTTTGCTTTTGGGAAAAGGAATCTAGTTTTTTACCATTATATGATGTTAGCTATAGTCACTTGCAAATTTTCTTGTGGAAGTTAAAGAAGTTTCCTTATATTCTTTATTTCTGAAAGTTTATTTTTATCATTAATAATTTTCTACACTTGTCAATTATTTCACTGAATGTAGTGATATGGTGAGAGGCTTTCCTTATTTAGTCTGGGACTTGATATGATGAATTATATTTATTGATTTTCAAATGTTGACCCAAGTTAGTTTATCTGGAATAAATATCATTTTGTTACAGTGTATAATTATGTACACTTTTTATTAATTGTTGGATTGCACTTCCTAATATTTTGTTTGAACTTTTACTTTTATGTTTGTGAGAGATACTGATCTACAACTGTCCCTTCTGGCAATGTCTTTGGTTTTATTATTAGACTAATGCTGGCCTCATAAACTGACTAAGAAATTGTGCACTCTGCTTCTCTATCCTGGAAGAGACTGTATAAAATTGGTATATTTTTCTCCTTAAATTGGTAGAATTAATCAGTAAAACCATCTGGGCTTATGCCTTCATTATTAGAAGATTTTAAATTATTCATTTAATTTTTAAATAAATATAGGCCTATTCAGATTATTTATTTCTTTTATAAATTTAAGTAGTTTGTATATTCAAAATAATTGTCTATTTCATCTAGGTTATAAAATTTATAGATATATATTTGTTCTGGATATGCCTTAATAATCTTTTTAATGTTCGTGGATAAGTAGTGATGACCATTCTTTAATTTCTGATAATAATAATTTATCCTTTTCTTTCAGTTTTTCTTGGATTGCCTGGCTGGAATTTTGTCAATTATACTGATCTTAAAAAACAAAACAAAGAATGAGCTTCTGGTTTCATTAATTTTTTGTAGTGATGTCAAATTTTTAATTTTAGTGATTATTGCTATAATTATTATTTTTACTTAATTTAGCCATATATTTCTCTTTTCCCTCCAGTTTCCTAAGGTAGAAGCTTGTTGATATTAGATCTTCTTTTATAATATATGCACTCAATATTATAAATTTATCTCTAAGTACTTTTGCTGTATCCCATGAATTTTAATAAATGTGTTTTCATTTCATTTTCTTCAAAATATGTTAAAAATTCTCTTAAGAGTTCCTCTTTGACCCATGTGTTATTAAAAAGTATGCTATGTGATAGCCAAATATTTTGGGATTTTTCTGTTATCTTTTTCTTATTAATTTCTAGTTAAATTTTACTGTGATCTGAAGACATGATTGGTATTATCTATATTCTTTGAAACTTGTTGTGTCTTTAAAGTCCAGAATGTGGTCTATCTTGATGAATGTTCCATGTAAGCTTGAGAAGGATTAGTATTCTGCTATTGTTGGAAATATTCTTTGAGCACTGATAAGACCAACTTCATTAATGGTGATGTTTAGATTGACCCCTCTTCTAACTGCTAGTTCAGCCTAATACAGAGGAAAGTTGAAGTCTCTATCAAAGTGAATTGTCTATTTTTCCTTAAAATTCTTTCAGATTTTGCCTCATGTATTTTGTTAAGTTCATAAACATTAAAGATTATAATTTCTTGGAACATTGGATTACAATGGCTTGGGGTTAACCTCTTGTCATTTATGTAGCTCTAAATCTACTTTGAGATCAATATAATCACTTCATTTTTCTTTTTTTGTGGGGGAAGGGGTGGTACCAGGGATTGAATGCAGGGGCACTGGGCCACTGAGCCACATCTATAGCCCTATTTTTGTATTTTATTTAGAGGGTCTCACTGAATTGCTTAGTGCCTCACTTTGCTGAGGCTAGCTTTGAACTGGCAAATCCTCCTGCCTCTGCCTCCCAAGTCCCTGGGATAAGTTCAGCTTTCTTTTGATTAGTGTTAACATGGTATATCTTTTACAGCCCTTTACTTTTAATCTACCATATTGAATAATATTCATATTGAATGTGGGTTTCTTCCAGACGGCATAAACTTGAGGTTATTTAAGTAGACACTTATGCACTATCTTTTAATTGATATATTTAAATCATTAAAACATAAAGTGATTATTTCATTAGTTGCCTTAATATCTACAATATTTGTAACTGTTTTCTGTTCATTGCATGTAATTATCTCCTTCTTTTACTTTCTGCCTTTTCTATTTTAATTGAGCATTTTATATTACCCCATTTTATTTCCCTTTTAGCATTTTATTCTACTACTTTAATTTTTTTTACATGTTTGCACCACATTTTTTCCATATGTGTTTACAGCTAGTCTAAGTCCACCTGCAAATGAAACTGAACCACCACAGAAGGGACTCCCTACTCCTTGTGGAATTGCTTCATTCATTTCAATACCCATATACTAAGATTGCCCAATACATTATTGCTATTTTTGCTTGGAACAGTTATCTGTTAGACCAATTAGCAATAAGGAAAAAATAAATTCTATTTTGCTTTTGTTTATCCCTTCTGTTACATTTTTCTCACTTTATATAAATCCAAATTTGGAACCAGTAAGGTTTTTCTTCTTCTAAAGAATTTTGATATTTTCTTGTAGGACTGTTCTCAGGTTTTATTTCTGAGATAGCCTTTTTTTTTAATTTGAAAAATAGTTTCATTGGATTTTCAACCAAATTTCTATGTTGGCCAAGTACAGTGGCACATGCTTGCAATCCCACACTTCCAGGAGACTGAGGTAGGAGGATAGCAAGTTTGAAGCCAGCCTGGGCAGTTTAGTGAAAGAAAAGTGTGTTGGGGGACTGTGGTATATAGCTCAGTGTTAAGTGCCCTTAGGTTCAACCCTGAAGACTGAGAAAAAAAATACAAAAGAATCAAATACTTACACATAAACCTTTAAAAAGGAGAACTACAAAATGCTAAAGAAAGTAATCAAAAAGGATCTAAGTAAATGAAGAGATCACATGTTTATGTGTAAGAACGTATAATATTGTTAAAATGTCAATTTTTTGAAATTGGGTTAGTCAGTTTTTCATTATTATGACCAAAATAACTGACAAAACCAACTTAGAACAGGAAAAGTTTATTGTGGGCTCAGTTTCTGAGGCTGCAGTTAATAGTTGGTGGACTCCATCACTTTGGGCCTGAGGTGAGACTGATCATTATGGTGGAAGGGTGGTACAGGAAAAAGCTACTCCCCTCATGGCAGCCAGGAAGTAGAGAAAAAGAGCTGGGAATGGGTTGCAGGGAATATGTATGCCCATCCTGACCCATTCCTTCCAGCCACACCCACATCCCTGTAGTTACCACCCAGTTAGTCCATTCAAGTTAGGATGGATTGATGAGGTTACAGCTCTTACAGCTTTTGGAGAATACCTTATATCCCAACCAAAAGATTAATTTCATTCATATATTCAAAGTAATTCTCATCAAGTTGTTATGTGGATATTGACAAACTGGATATCTAAATTAGAAACTGGAGAGGCAAAGGAACTAGATTACAATGTCTTCACATGGATGGAGGGAGGCGGGGCGGTGGGTTGTTATTTATTTATTTCTCTACTTACAAGGCCAGATTCCTACAGGAAGAGGCACCATGCTTATGATCTGTCTTAGTCTATTTTCTATTATTATAACAGAATAAATGAGACCAGGAATTTATAAAGGAAAAAAAATATTTATTTTGATTTATGGTTCTAGAGGGTGGGAAGTCCAAGATTATGGTTTTAGCTTCTGCTCAGCACCTGGTGAGGGCTTCAAGGTAGAAAGGAAAGCAAGTGCATTCAGAAAAGACAAAACATAAGAGGTGGTCTTGCTTGACAAAAATTTGCTATAGTGAGAATGCACAGTGTGTTAAAAGAAAGGCATTAATCCCTGTAAATGACATAATCACCCCTGAAAGGCCCCCACTACCTCTCAACACCATTATATTTGGAATTAGATTTCAACATGAGTTTCAAAAGGCACAGTCATAACACAGCATAGCTCTACCTCATTCAGCCTTAATTATCTCTGTCTCTCCATATGTCTGTCTCTCTGCTATGTGAAGACACATCAAGAATGTAGATATCTAAAAGCCAGGAAGAGAATCTCTCCAGAATCCAATAATGCTGGACTCCTAATCTCAGTTTTCAACTTCTAGAACTGTAAAAACATAAATTTCTGTTGCCTAAGCTACCTAGTCTACAGATTAATATAGATGTTTATAGAAGCTCTTTTCATAATAGCCTTCAAATGGGAACAACCAAGGTAATTTTCGTATGCAATTTTCCATGATATAAAGCACAGTCTTTGATTCAATATTGAAGTGATGTTACTGGCAGAAGTAGAAGGTACTTACAGAATCTATGAAAAGGGAAATTGTGTGTATCAGGAAGAAAACTTTAATAGCCACCAAGAAAATGTATCTATTTTATATGTGATATACCTTACAAACAGGGTTAAGGAACCTTTGATTCCCAGTGATTTTACAGATCACATTCCCAGATTTTTATCCTTAGCTCAGTCTCAACTTTCTTACATAAAAATCTGGAAAGGAGGGTGCATTGGTTGCAAGACATATTACTGCAAGCTTCAGAAAACCTTAACAGCTCTAACATATGAGACAGTTTATTTCACATTAAAAGAAGGCTGGGATGACAGGCCAGGGTGGAAACAGCTGCTGGAGAAATTTACAGGGACCCCAAATTTTAATTCTGCTCTTTCATTTTTCCTTACACAATCTTCAAACTTGTGTCTGTATTTTAGGCAGGAAGAAATAAGTAGAGGAGAGTGTTCACACGGGAGTTCCATCAGTCTTGATTTTTTTTTACTCTATGTGTGTCTTTATACGGATAATCAACTGAATTCAGTCCATAACACTTTACCAAGAAACATCCTTTACCAAGAAACCTGTCTCTTGGAAATGCACTATGATGAAAAAGAAACAGAAATTGATAAAAGAAAGACATATTTAAACTGAGGTCAAGTTAAGACACATTTGGGCTTAGTACAAATACATTGAGTTTAAATGAGAGAAGGATATTTTACTATTACAATATTGTTGAAAATTGATTAATGTAGTGTGCAAATATGCCTTTGTGTCCCCTTTAATAATGTAAACCAATATATCAACCTCTGTGCCCAGATATTTTTAGAAAAATGCATTTTATTTAAATGGTTTATCATTTCTTCTAAATGATATAAAAACATCCTCTCCTAGCTAGAATTTAAGATCCTCCACATTATGACACCAACTTACTTTTATAGATTTTCTTACTCCACTGCCCTCTATGCAATCATTGCAATGGCTTGATGGTTTTTTTTTTTTACATGTCACAGACTTATTCATGCTATTTCCCCATCTTTCTGCCTGTTAAACTTTTATCCAGAGAAACAAAAGCAGTGGTTATGTGAGACAAAAGTATGTGCAGTGAGGATTGAACAGGAAGCAGTATAGGGAACTTTCTGGGGTAATGTAAATGTTCTGTTTTGAAATGAGTATGAATTACCTGAATGCACACCTTTGATCCAACTCAAAGGCACATATGAGATAGATAAAATTTCATATTTCATGTACAATATGCCAATTATACTTCGATTAAAAATGTACAAGAATTTGAAACTCTTTCATATACAATAAATAATAAACTCCTAATCACTTACTTGTCTCCTAAATGGCAGTAATAATTTTCCATTCATTGAACTTTCAAGTTTTATTTTCAAAAATGGTGTGTGCGTGGTTACATACATTGTGTGTGCACACACACTAATGCACAAACACCCATACACAGTATCATATCCCTCATGTGTTATGGTTATATTGGTACTTGTCTCATTCTCTTTTATTATTTCTTTATTTTCCTAAAAGTACCTTCATTGAAGGACTCAACTCTTTGCTCTTTCAATCCTTTTAACACCTAGCAGAGAGTCTTGTATGTCAGAGATGTCCAGTAACATTTGCCACATTGTGAAGGGCACCTGGAAGCAGAACCTCCCCTGGTAACTCTAAGTATGTCCCATGCAATCCTTGATATCCTGTGATGCCCTTTAATTCATAGTTGTTACTTGGAAGTCACCAACATAACATTAGCTTGAGATATTAGAGCCCTGTGTGTTCTTGATGATTATTTTATGATGTCTGTTCTTTGTCTCATTGAAAATTCATCACCTTCCTCCCCCACCCAGAATGTCTATGAAATCCACTGGATTAGGGTGTACAGACAGATGAAACTAATGGTTAATGGTGATTCCTATAGTTATGGAATAACTGACCAATTCCCTTCATTGACTGAATTTTTGCTTTGAGTTGCGGTAGCCTCTTTATTTGCAACTGGAATTGAACCAAATGTGAATATAAGCCTCTTTTCTAAATTTCTAATTCCTCTCTCTCTCTCTCTCAAAAAAAAACAACCTACATGTAACTATATTTGTGTGACAAATTTTATTTAGTGCCTGTAGGTGATAGGAAGGGATTTACTTCTTTGCAGAAACATGATCAGCTTGAAATTCAATTTTTTTCTCAACAACTTTCTATCAACAAATTCTTGCTTTCTTCTCTCTCCACCCTCCAACTGAAAAACTAAAAAAAATATTTTTACATGAACAATTCAATTTGTTGTAGTGCTCACTCTTAAACTTAGCTAAAGCCTCTCCAATTTAAAGACTAGATGGAAATTATAAGTTATACTTTATAAAGGCTTGAAATTGAGTATGTTGGAAGAGACTATATTCTTTTTGTGGTGTAGTCTGGGAAGCATGTTTTGATTCTCTATTACATGTTAATATTTCCTTTAAGGCTCTTGAAATCAGTAAGAGTCAAATATTGAAATGCTGAAGTCATTTGATCCATTACCACTGCCTCAAGATTAAAGATCTCTTTCATTCAAAATTAATTTTTTTTCATCCTTTCTAAGGGTAAAATAGAGCACCCTATTTTGGGTTTATGCAACATTTAATGCAATCATTTGTCCCTGAGCCTCTACAATGACTGGGTTCTGAAACTAAAACAAACAAACACTGCTCTTCCCACTTACATTTTCCAACAAACATATGAAAGATGAAAGTTTTGCAGTTTCTACAGCCATCTTGAGAGTGATGCATACTCAATGATATTATAACCTTTTTTTTTCATTTTTCCCAGTTACCTTCAGTTGATCTTGGATTTGTAGCAAGTTTGCCAGACTTGGTGGAAATGGCAGGTAAAAGAATGAAAGAGATGTGGAGGGGTCCTGAAAGGATTTGGATTTCAAAGCAGTTCTATCTCAAATGGCAGTGATCTGTTAGTCTCGGAATAGAGCCAAAAATATCTTATTTATCTGGTTTGCAAAATTCTGCATCATAGGGAACATAAGACTTTCCACTTCCAAACTAAATCTGCTGTAGTATTTCATTACTTTGCTGAAAAGCTGACATTTAAGTTCATAGTTTCAACATAATTCAACATAATTTCACATTGAAAATATGAGTTTTTTTTCCAATTAAGAACATGAGATCACTTTTATTAATTCTAATACAAAAGATATATAAACATTATAAGTCTTCACATCTGTATGTGTGCGTATTCCTGACGGGGCATTGCTTAATGCCTTGTCACATACTAAATAAGTTCTCATAAAAAAATCTCTGAAATTGGCTATTATTTCATAACATATAATGAATTTGACTGTAATTCTATTTCTTTTTTCTGTTGTACTGTCCTCAAGATTACCCATCCTCAAAATTTACTATAAATCTACAGTTTTCAAGACACTGTGATTTGGTGAAAGAATAGATGAATTTAACAAAGAAATAGAATACAGAGAGCACAAAATTCAACCCACAAAAATACATTCAACTGATCTTTGACCAAGGAGGAAAGGCAATACAATGAAGAAAAGGTACTCTTTTCAAGGAATGATGCTAGAACACCTGGACATCTACATACAAAGAAAGAGAATGACTCTAGTCACAGACCTTATCATCTTCCCCCAAATTAATTTGAGACAGATCACAGACCTAAATGTATGGTGCAAAACTATAAAACTAGAAGATAACATAAGAGAAAATTTAGATGTCCTTGAGTGTGACAATAATTTTTTAGACATGAAACAAAACACATGATCCATGAAATAAGTAATTAATCATTCATTCTAGGTTTCATTAAAATTTAAAACCTCTGCCCTGTGAAAAACACTATCAAGGAAATGAGAAAACCAGCTATAGAGTCGGGGAGAAATATTTTCAAAAGACACATATCTGATAAATAAAGGACTATTATCTATAATATACCAAGAACCCTCCAAACTCAACATTTAGAATAAAAATAACCTGATTAAAAACAGGCAAATATTCTGAACAGACACTTGTCAACATATGAAAAGATTTTACACATCACAAGTCACCAAGGAAATCAGAATTAAGACAGGATAACCACTATGCTTATTGGAATGGCCAGAATTTAAAACACTGACAACATGAAGATGTGGAACAACAGAAACTCTCTTTCATTCTTGGTGGGAAGACAAAATGATACATCTACTTTGGACACTTTGTTAGTTTCTTACAAAAGTAAACAGTCCTACCATATGATCAAGTAATTACACTTCTTGATATTTACTTTAATGATGTGAAAACTTATGTTCATACAAAAATCTGCAAACGGATATCTATAGTAATTTTATTCATGATTGCCCAAACTTGGAAAGAACCAGAATGTCTTTAGTCCATAAATGGATAAGCTATGGTACATCTATGCCATGGTATATTTTTCAGAATTAAAAAGTAATAAGCTCTCAAGCCATGAAAATACATGGAGGACGTTTAAATGTGTATTGATAAGTGAAAGTAGTCAATCCATGTATATTTACTTAATAAATTTAAATAAGGAAAGAGGAATAAGGACTGGGGATGTAGTTCAGTGGTAGAGCACTTGCCTAGCATATGTAATGTTCTAGGTTCAATCTTCAGCATCACAAAAGAAAAGAAGAAGAAAGAGGAGGAGGAAGAGGAGGAGAAAGAAAGAGGAGGATAAGAGGAAGAAGAAGAAAAAGTAAATACACAAAATGCAGAAATTTTAAAGGACAGTGAAAGTCTTTTTGTAGGATACTATAATGTTGGATATCTACAGTTATACATTGATTGGATATCTACAGTTATACATTGATTGGATATCTACAGTTATACAAGTGTCCTTCATGGAAACTATGGATTTTGAGTGGGAATAATGTGGCTTCACCAGTTTTTTTTTTTAACAAATATATCATTCTCATGCAGGATGAGGGGGATAAATCAGTATAGGGGAAGATAAAAATGGGGTATACATAAGAATTCTGTACATTCTGCACACATTTGCTGTGAACCTAAAAATGTTCCAGAAATAAAGTTTACTTAAAAGGTAGAATATATATGAAATTTACCTATTATCTCTGGAAAGGATGAACTTTGAGGGTTCACTACAGGCATTTTGTGAAAGTTTTTGGTTCAGGTCATGACAAATCATATTTGAAGTATCCCACATATAAAACTGGCAGGGTCAGAACTCAGCTGATCCAGTAAAGCAAATACAGAAGAATTAGCACTTATTGATTTATCAGGGGTAGGAAAAGGAGAGCATATAAAATATAAATAAATGGTGAAGGAGAGTATGTTTTGACAATGCAAAGCTAACTTGATGAGTGAAGACACAATTGTAATTTAAGACAAAATCTAAAATGTCTTTGGTTATCCCAAAGAGTAGGAAAAACATATATTATAACTTTAGAAATCATCTGAACACTTGATTTAATCCTGGGTATTATATATGGGATTGATATAAAGAGGCTATCTCCAGTTAAATATCACCATGACTGTTTACTGAATGGGTGAATAGGATTTTTTTTTTGTCTCTGTGTTTGACCATAAAATATCCTCATGTCAGCAGCTGAATAGTAGTAGTAGAATGTAAATAAATCTCATGTTAGCAAATATTTAAAAGAAGCAAAAACACTGAATGTATGTGTGTGTGTGTGTGTGTGTGTGTATGTTTGTGTATGATTAGAAAAGAGTATGACTTTGCTGCATCCAAAGCAATTACAATTTATATTTGATGATGTATTGATTTGAAGAGGATTTTGCCTACAGAAATATCCTTGGGTAAATCAATATAATTTGAATAAATATATTAATTACTCAATTGCTTGGGGTAGATGATGGTGAAGAATGAGGATGATATATTCAAGGTCTGGATGGGGAACTAAAGAAAATGTTTCCTAATTTTTACTGAATGCCTGTGGAATAGTCGAATGGTATTAGTGCATCTAAGTTGAATTTTAAGAATTGGACTCAGGCTAAATATTGCTCTAAAATTACATGGCTGAGGAATTTAAATTTGGGTATGAATGGATGATTCTAAGGTGGAGGATGGACACTGGACACTGAGTGAGGGAGCAAAACCTCAATAATAATACCATTATGATTTTTTTCTTTTAGAATTGACAAGGTAATTCTAAAATTGCTATGGAATCTTGAATATCAAAAGCAATCTTGAAAAAGAAAAATAAAGTTGAAGATTTCACACTTATTTAAGAATTACTATAAGCCTGTAATAATAAAGACAGTTTGTAATTTGAATAAAGATTAGCAAATAGAGCCATGAAACAGAATAGTCAACCTAGAATTAAATCAATATTTGATTTTCAACCAAGGATTCAGATCATTTAAACGCAAAAAGCAATGTCTGTTAAATATAAGATGTTGAAACAAATATATGATATAGGGAAAATGAACTTAAAACACTACCTTGTGTCATACCAAAAATTAATTTGAGATGGCTCATAAGTCCTAAACATAAAAGCTAAAAAATACAAACTTCTAAAAGAACATTGAGAGAATAGCTTTAGAACTTGGGGGTTACCAATGTTTTTATGACTTTAATTAATTTACTATTATTAATCTAAATTTATTTTATTATTTATTAATTTTAATTTATTAAAATAATAATGACATACTGTGAATTTTAAAATATATGTGGAATTGTAATATATAACAAGAATAGATGAAAAAGAAAAACAGAAACCAAAGTGAGAGCAATAAAAGAAAACAAGTAGATGGAATGGAAAATACAAATACTGCTGTGGTAGACATGAAGCTATATGCATGCGTAGTTACAGTAAGTGTAAACAGATTAAATACTACAATTTAAAGACAAATAGTGTCTTTAAATTGTAGTATTTACAATTTAAGGATCGAAATCTAACTATATGCTACTTACAGTAGACTCACCTTAAATACAAGGAGGCACAAAATTTGAGGGTAAGAGTACATTAATGTCATATCACACAAACACTAATGCATAGGAGTCAGTAAAGTTATACCGATGTTAGTAAAAGGAAACTTCAAGGGAAGAAAAAAATGAAAATAAAGACCATAATTTTATAATGTTAAATGAATTTATCAAGAAAAAATAGAATGGAATTTATACATCTTTAGTATCATAGTTTTGAAACATAGAAAGCAAAATCTGTCAGAAAGAAGAGGATGCTGACATGGATTTACAATTAGATTCATTATGCACATCTTTCTCAATAACTGTAAAATACACAAATTATCTGTGGGATCACAAATTTAAGGAATACTTGAGAATCTTAAGTCATGTGTAAGTACACGGATCAAGGATGTTGAATAATAGCTATATCAAGAATGTAAATTTTGCAACTAAGAATGAGAATATTCTTAGTTGTGAGGTTTTCTTGTTTATGAATTTTTTAATCCAAGACCCTATAATTACAATGATTAGAATAATATGTTCTCAAAGAGTTCTATTTAATATTTTGCAGTAGTCTTTTGTAAGGAATAGTATTTGACTCCAATTGTAAGCAATTAAAATACTATAGTTATTTAATAAATTTATAATGGATCTTCCATCAATACAATCCCTCTTTCCAAAAATGGGCAGATATTATGGCAACAAGATATAGAATGGAAACTTCTTGTTATGAATTGAGTCAAGTGTTTGAGCACAAAGCTTTTATAATCTACTGTGTCTTACCAACCAGTTATATTTCCTAATATAACTTCATTACTTCTAAAAATAACTGGAAAGTAAAAAATGCATCAGCAACTCATGTGATGGGTAGCATGTCAGGGGACAGCAGAGGAGATTAGTAGTTTGTAATAGCAATGGAAAATTTTTCATAGTTGTAAAGCTATATAAAAAAGTATACAGTTTTTAACACACTATGCCTAAATGATAGTTTATAGTATGTTGATTGAAACAATTGCTGACTAATAGAGGATGCTTTGTAAGTACTAGTTGAATAAAATTAGATTGAGTAAAACCAAAAATGCAGGTACTATATTTATTAGTTGTTCATAGGTGTGCATACCTTAGCAAAAGGTTTCACTTTGATTCACACATGAAGCCCTAGATGGCAAAAGTACAAAATTAATCCCTTGTACCATTTGGACTGATTAACTGATTGATCCTTTCATAGTCAAGAAATATTGTCTTGTTTGTATTAAGAGATCAGTGGACAAGGTTGACAAAGCCCTAATCTCTTAGCCTTGATAAGTTCACATTTTCATGTGAGATGTCAAGATTTAAAAAAAAAAGGAAAGATAAAACATTGTGCCAACTTACCACACAATTAATTACTTAATTGTAATTGTAATAAGTGCGAAAAACGTGTAGCATGTCATTTTAATTAACTTTCATCACTGTGACCAAAATACTCGACGAGAACAACTTAAAGGAGGAAAACCTCATTTAATTTATGGTTTCGGAGGTTTCAATGCATAGATCACTGACTCCATTGCTCTGGGCCCAAAGTGAGGCAGCACGTCATGGGGGAAGGGTCCAGCAGAGGAAAACTGCTCAGCTCATGGCAGGGTCCTGAACCAGAGAGAGAGGAGGGGAAAAGGGTTACAGGGAAGATGAACACTTCTAGGCATGCCCCCAGTAGCCCACCTCCTCTCACTACAGTCCACCTTTCTGCAGGTACCACGAGTCAGTCCATTTGAACTAGGATGGACTGAAAAGGTTATAGCTCTCACAATCCAGTCATTTCACCTCTGAATATTCCTGCATTAGCAGGAGCTTTGGGTGTACACCTCTGTTCAAACCATAAAAGGTGTTATAAAGTATTACAAATGTTCCTGAGTTAGTCTTGATGGTGGTCATGGAGAGTGTGGATCTGTGTCTGACAACATGGCTGAGCCAGGCTTAGATGATTAATTAGATGAATTAGTAGGGCATGGGCTTATATCCCAAACAAACCATGCTATGTGTCAAAAAGTTATTCCTTCCTTGAATACAGTGTACTTAATAAATTAAGAAGGCAAATGTGACTTAAGAAAGAGTTTAGGCACACGCCTGTAATCCCAGAGGCTCAGGAGGCTGAGGCAGGAAGATCATGAGTTCAAAGTCAGCCTCAGTGAAAGTGAGGCACTAAGCAACTCAGTGAGACTCTGTCTCTAAATAAAATACAAAATAGGGCTGGGGATGTGGCTCAGTGGTCAATGTCCCTAAGTTCAATCCCTGGTACCTCCAAAAAGAAAGAGTTTAGGGTACACATGGAGTAGAAAGGACCTTTTCCAGATAATGAAAAAGCTTTTTAAGAGATGTTAGGGATGTTCTTCATTATCGTTAGAGAACTGAACACACAGAATTTTAAACTGGGAAGTCAAGTAATCTAAAAAAGGACTTATATAGATTGACTCAAGGTAAGAATATATGCAGGGAAGTCATTGAGGAAAAAAAAATGTCCATAGTCCAGAAAATACTCCCCAGTGGATGGAATACGACGGTGAAAGTGTAAATCAGAAAAAAAAAAAAAGAATTCATTCAGGGAGTATTTAGTCTGTAGCACAGAAAAGAGAAAAAAAAAACTTGTACATGATTGGCTAAGAAGGGTGAGGAGAGGGAGGAGCCATTTCTGATGACAGGTCCTTAGTTTTTCAACATTGTGTGTTGGAACTCCTCTTGTAGAATCTAATCAATGGGAGAAGAGCAGGAAGGTGATGATGTTCACTATGAGGGGGCTGTGAGGCTTCCAAGCAGAAACATAGACAGTTTCATGTTAGTCTAAAAATCAAGGGGAAAAGGTTTATAAAAAATAAGCAGGTGATAATCAGACACCATTGTTTGGGAACCAGTATAGCATAGAAGTAAATTACATTTAGTTCCACCCTTCAAAGAATTCTTTCATTTAAAGACAACATGGAAAGGATAAGCCAGTAGACCCCGAAAGTGGGTATTCATAAGAGGAAAACCTACAGATGTGGTTCATCTAAGGCAAGGGGAGTGCTTTGACAGTTAGGAGAGTGATAAGTGCTATTCTATAAAGTGAAATCTTCCCATTGTAATAAAAGAAGGTTTGTTTAGTGTTCTCTTTGAAATGCTAATGTTACCTGTCTCTTCTGAGAGTGATGGTCTAGCTACTGTAGGTGATGAGAAATAAAATACTTGAGAACTGGTGACTTCCTATTGCTAAGAGTGCATATTGCCAAGTCTATTCTAGAATAACATTTATCTCTTGAATGGTATAATTTAGGATGTCTTCATTTAATTTACTGATAATGTTGTATTAGAATTTAATATGACTTGTCAGTGTATTATTGTACTTACTTGAAAAGAATTCTTTCTGACATTAAGTAGGAGCATCTGAAAGTCTGAATGTGTTGAAATCATGCATACGTGTAAGTATTATACCATCAGTTACTTATATAGGAAATTTTCATTCACTCCCCCATTCGGCAAACATTTATTAATTGCCTAATGTACACCAGCAGTTACTAAATGCTGGGGATGTAAAAAGTTCTTGAAACACAATCTTACAAACTACTCCAGACCTGGACAAAATGTGTGTGGTGGAGGAGAGCAGGTGATGAGAAATAAAATATTTGAGAACTGGTGACTTCCTATTGCTAAGAGCGCATATTTTATTTAGAGACAGGGTCTCACTGAATTGCTTAGTGCCTCACTTTCACTGAAGCTGACTTTGAACTCACGATCTTTTGCCTCAGCCTCCTGAGCTTCTGGGATTCCAGGCATGTGCCTAAACTTTTTCTTAAGTCACATTTGCCTTCTTAATTTATTAAGTACACTGTATTCTTTAATGAGAGGTGTGATGAGATTTGTCAGTGGATTGTGAAGTGCTTTCAGTACAAAACTTAAAACAACATTTTAGGGTAATCAACTAACTGATGAGGAAAAGTAATCTTTTATGGGAAATTTTGGGTTAATAAATCAAGAAGAGATGATAACATGTCACAATTAATTATGATTAACATGTTGTAATCAATAGATAAAGATAATAGTAGTAACATGAAAAAGAAGACAAACTGTCCTTATATACCTGTTATGATTTGCATGTGAGGTGTACCAAAATCTCATGTGTCAGACAATTCAAGAAGGTTTGTAGGATAAATGATTTGGTCATGAGAGCTTAATCCGATCAGTGAATTGATCCTCTGATGGGTTAACTAAGTGGGAACTGAAGGTAGGTAGGGTATGACTAGAGAATGTGTGTCATTGGGGCCATACCTTTGGAGTATATATTTTGTATCTGGTGAGTGGAGTATCCTTGACTGCCTCCATGTGACTTGCTTTCCTCTTCCACTCTTCTGCCATGATGTTTAGTCTCACTTCAAGCTCCAAGGAATGGAGCCAGTGGTCTATGGACTGAGACTTTTCAAACCATGAGCCCTCAAATACACTTCACAATTATTCTGGTCAAGCCTTCTAGTCATAGCAGTAAAAAGCTGGCAAACGCAATATCTCTAAATGCAAGTATACTCTTGAATAAAATAATAAATCAAAAACAATAAGTCCTCTGTATCTAACCACCAATCTGTAAGAAGTATATAGAGAATTCATGAACACATTAAAGGATACTATGGGGACATTATCAGAGAAATCCACACAAAAAACTGAAATCCATTTTTTTTCAACAACTGTAGGGAAAGAGAAAAAGAGCAATGAACATTATAGAGTAAGAAACTTTAAAGAGAGAAACAATTACAATTTATAGTCCATATTTAGATTTGGATTCAAACTGTAAAATGAGAACATATGAGATAATCAGGGGACATGGTAAATTAATTCATTGAACATGGTAAATGAATTCATTGAGCAACATTCATTGTTGTTATATTGTTGTTATATTGTTATTCAATTTCAAGTGTGATAATATTTTGATATTAGACTTTAGGAAAAAAGAGTTCTTGGAATCTTTAGAGTTGGAATGATATGATGCCTGAGATGTGCCTCAGTATAAGCAGGTATGGGATATATGTGAAACCACGTTGGTCACTGTAAAGAGAAATTCCCATAGCTCTCCCTACTTACAAAATACTTCTACTCACCTAGAAGTGGGGAATTCTTTTTTCCTCCTACACCAAACAAAGCTCCAAAGATTCTCTGTACACACCACCCAGGTGTTTGATAAGTTAACTTACTTCTGATTCTATTTATCTGAATGTAGTGGCAGATCCCACAGATTAAGGGTTAATCCCCCCAAACTGCTTCCACTTAAATTGCCAATACAAGTCTAAGCTGTACTTCTAGATGACTGACTGTCAAAGGAGGGTTTCCATAAGTCCCTTTTCATTTACTAGAACAGCTTATAAAGCTCAGGAAAACAGTTTATATACTCATTTATTATAAATGGATACAACTTAAGGATAGCCAGATGGAAAGGATGCATAAGAGAAAGTATGGGGGAAAGGGTGTGGCATTCCCGTGCCCTCTCCAGGTATGCCAGACTCTAGGAACCTCCAGCACCCAGAGACCCTCTCACTACCATCCTTTGGGGGTTTTATGGAGTCTTCATAACATAGGTATGATCAATTAACTTATCGGCCCATTGATGATCTATGGTCTTTTACCTGACTCTGGAGGTTAATAAATTGAGATTAAAAGTTCAACCTCTTTAATCCTATGGTTGGTTCCCTTGGCAACCAGTCCCCATCTTGTGATTAGCACTTTCTAAAAGCCATGCTATTAATGTAAACCCGTGTTGTTGGAAGAGCTTGTTATGAATACCAGAACATGCTCCAAGAGTTTTGGGAACTGTGCCAGGAGTGTGGACAAAGACCAAATATATATTTTTCATAAATCACAGTATCAGTCATGAATTGTGAACTGTTGAAACTAAGTTGGTGAAAACGTGGGCTTCTTTTATTATTTTCATCATTTTTCTACAGGTTTTAAAATTTTCATAATCAAAAGTAAAATCTAAAAGTTCTTAATCACAGGAAAATTAAGGAAAGAAAAGGGGGAAGCAATTTCTGATGGCAGGAAACTAAAACTATTTAAGTGGCTATTGTAAAATGTGGATAAAAATGATGAAGAATTATTAAACTAAGGCTTTGATGATGAAGATGGTGATGAGAAAGTGTTTGAGATGCTTTCAATTAGAATCACTTGGATGTAGGAGATGAGAGGGCTATAAGGTTTAAATCTTGAGCAATTTGATGATGAGATTAATCAAATCATTTGGAAAAAAAAAAGTGAATGTCCCAGGAAACTTAATGAAGAGGTCTTTTTTTTTTTTTTTTTTTTTTTTTTTTTTTTTTTAAGAATCATTGGCTTGAAATCCCTGTAAGATGCCAAGGGAGAGTTTTCCAGCAGGAAATTGTTGATCTAAGTCTCAAAATAAGAAAAGTCACAGAAACTAGACCACATTCCAGATTCAAGTTATTATTACTTTGTGAAGTTTAGAAACTTTGAACTCAGCTCTCCTGAAATGCCCCAGTTCCATTTCTAAACCCCACCCAACACACACACACACACACACACACACACACACACTCACACACCAACCCCTTCCTTTAAACCGATTGCATACGGAATGAAATGCTATAAGTTGAATAAATGCTAGGTTCCTTCTCCTCCTCTGCTTCCTTTAAGGTGGTTTTCTTTATTTTGTGAAGTGATTATATAAAATGAGAGGGTTGGACTGGGGATGTGCCTCAAGCGGTAGTGCACTTGCCTGGCATGCGCGGGGCGCTGGGTTTGATCCTCAGCACCACATAAAATAAAATAAAGATGTTGTGTCCACCAAAAACTGAAAAATAAATATCAAAAAATTCTCTCTCTCTCTCTCTCTCTCTCTCTCAAAAAAAAAAAATGAGAGGGTCAGGTATACATTTTGGGGTAGATTAGACTGAGAGAAGACAAAAGCCATAATTTTGTTACTGTACAAGTCCTCTTTTGCCCACCATGCAGGGTCATTAACCACTGAAGTAATGATTTTTTGCAAAATAGAAAGAGTTTATTCACAAGGTGTCCAGTTATGTGGAGGGAGAGCATGTAGACTCAAATCTGCCACCCTAGGATAGAGTTGAGGGATTTTCACAGGTTGAAGGAGTAGGGTCATATAAGATGTTCACATATATGAAGGGAGACTGGGATATAGATGAGTGAAGCAATCAGGGGTGTGTACATGCATAAATGAACTTCATGACTCTTCATAGAATACATGTCCAAAAAATGGCAGTGTTAGTATGATCGCAGGTTAGAGTGTGGAGTTCTTTGACATCAAGAAGTCACATATTGGACATTTTGGTGTCTCAAATAGAAGGATTGGTGGCTTTGATCACATTTCACAAGTTAATCTCCAAGTTCCTAAAAATTCAACTTAAAATAATGATTGCCAAGGTGATCATACATTAGAGGTTTAAAGCAGATAGGGGTAACTTTGCATCAGAGCTAATAAAGCAGGCAGTAGTATTTGGTAATTAGTTAAGCAAGCAACTTCTAAAAACGAGTGGTGAAAGCCAGTAGCCATGCACATGAAATTAGGAAAGATATTGAGGTTTTTCCCTAAAGTCAAAGAATATGCTCTTTGACTTTAAAATTTTAAGGAAGGAAAGTGGCTCAAGACTTCTACAAGAGAAAAAGAAATATTAATTTCATCGTGAACTTGTACAAGGTCTTTCTTTAACTCTTCATCAAAGAAACAAACACAATCTGTTACACATCAGTGCTTTGGGTTAGTTCCTTTGGGTTATATGACCTGCTTTCTGTGTTACATTTTCAAATGCCAGTTTGTGCTGAGATAGGCTTTGGAGATGAAGGATTGTGGCAGTAAGATTTTCTTTTCTATAGGGGTTCTATGTTGGGTGCTTTCAGGGGGAATTGTTGGAGGGAACACAATATGCATTTGTATAATAAGTGTTTTATTCTAGATTTTAGCCTTCCATTTTTATGGACTATTTTTATTTGCTATTGAGAGGAGGGTGAAAGATCTATTAAATTTTATATATTAAAAACATCCATACTACAATCATGAGATAATGAATGTGGTAGTGGTATATTACTTCCTATAGGAATCATAAAATTCCATGGAGCCACCTGATAGGAGACCTGTATGGAAAGACATTTATATTCTATAGATTGGAATCATACAAAAAAAAAAGTGTGATGACGGCTGGTTGGTCATGTTCATAATAATTATGAAATATATTCCTTTTGCAGCAAAATACAAATGAGGCGGTCTTTATGAATGTAGTTGATAAAGTCAGTGCTTGGCAGGTATTATCTTTATCATTGTTGCATTTTCATTGTCACCTTTGTCATAAATCATAGAAATCAAATTGAGAGAAAAAAGTAGACACATGGAAACACCATATGGACAGGAGCAGCCTCACTGGCCGAGGCTTGCTGGGCTACATTAGAATGTTCCAGCATGTTGAGTAGGACACACTGCTTTTTCAACCACCTTCCCTGGTGTTGGCAGCTGTAGTTTCTACCTCCTGCAATCGGATGCCCTTAGTTTGCACCAATGGGGCTGAGGGAACAGGATGACCCATGTAACGTTGACAGAAATTCTGTTAAAAAAGAGCAGTTTTTGGCATTAGGACAGATAATCTGGCGTGCAAGCAGAAATGAAACATTAGCCTGCAAATATATTAAACAGGGAAAGAAGGCTCAACGAATGGGAAAGAGCATACTTGAGCCTGAATTGGGTCTTATTAATTCTGAAGAAGCACAGCTCTCTCACTGATGGAGCAGAGTTATTTGAGATAGACTGAGGTGATAGCTAGCAAGGAGAATATTACTGAAATTGGCTTCATAATTAAAATGTGGGAAGACCAGCACATTTCTACAGGGAAAAAGAGGGCATGGTTTCTCAGTAGATTGTCTTAAAACAGCTAATACAAATGCTGTGAAGGATTATTCATAGAACAACATTTTTAGTAACAATGCAACATATTTTAGCACAGCTATTATCAGATTGTAAACTACAAGGAAGTGGGATCCCTGGGTTCCTTGGGTATCTCCCCTAACTTTACAAGACCAGTAGAAATATAAAATACAGAGATTTTAAAATTAATCAAGCTGAATGGTGATCTAAAAGGAAATAAGGCTAGAATCTAGTTCTAGATGTGGCTGTAGCACTAGTAAGCCCTTTGACCTAGGGAAAGTTCCCTAATTTGTAAAATGAGAAGATTCACACAGATCTTTTCTAATTTCCATTTTATGATCCTAGGAGCAATTAATTTTAAATTAGAAGTGAATAGACCTGAGATATATGCACACATGCACACACATGCACACACAACACAAAGAAATAAAACAAAATATCAAACCTAGAATACTTTACCCAGGAAAATGAACCACAATAAATATGTTAATTTTTACACTATGGCAACATAAGTATTTATTATGAACAATGTGTTTTCCAAATAGATACTTATGATTTTACTGTGACCCCTCTTTTGGCCAAAGCACCCTGGAACATCTGCCACTAACAGCCCGCAGCTGCTTCCTTCAGTGGGCGTTGCCCTTGGCTGTAGGAACTGAACCAGCCAAGGTCATATTCCCTCATCTTTCTGATAATGGAAGGAATTTCTTTCCCTCATAAAAGGTGGGGGAGCAAATATAATCAAAACGGATTTCATTTATGTTTTTTCTCTCATTTTGTCCCCACACCCTATGATTGGGGATTGAATGCAGGGGTGCTTTGCCAATGAGCTACATGCCCAAACTTTTTATTATTTTTAAATTTTAACACAAGATCTCACTAAGTTTCCAAGGTTGCCCTGGAAGTTGGCTTCTTCTGTCTCAGCCTCCCCTGTCACTGGGATTGTAGGCATATCCACCAAACCCAGCTTCTAATGTAATTTTTGACTTCTTTCAGAATGAAAAGTTTTCTTAACCTTCAATAAGAAAAGCAAATCTTAAAAAGAGGGATAGGTCAGCACTTATAAATATGTTAAAATATTTTTATACAATTTTCTTATGTATGGATATCTCATAATAGTTGAAATAGTACGTGTTCAAGATTTTTGTTTCTTAAAGTCATAATACAGAAAACATGGTTGAATATGAAGATACATTCTATGAGATGTGATAAATTTCATTTTAGTTGTAAGAGAGTTTTAGTATCATCTTGAATTCAAACAAGAAAGCAATCTTTTAAAGTTTTGGTTATGATCCTTATTTATTTTCTATTTGGTCACATAGAACACAAATAGATCTACTATTATTTGAATTTTTCTGTCTTGTGTAAAACTAAGACAAGATGTTACCATAGTGATCCCAGAATGAACAAACTGGAGAATCATCAGTACACAGATTGTACTTCTGACCAACACACACATTTCTTGGGACACTGAACTATTAATTATTCCAATTATTTGTGTTTGAAATAGATAGTGATGCTTTCCTTTATCTGCTAGTCCTTGAAATTATATAGGAAAGCTAAGTTTTCTCACTTTACTGTCAATGGCTTGATGATCCAGCTGGCAGAAACCCAAGGGCAAGTCATGACTGCACTCAACATCAAGGAGTACATTTCAGTATTCACTCCTATTGTCATCTTGGCCTGTTGAAGATACAACCAGTTTTCAGTAAATTTCTGTGTGTCCTTCATGTTTGTTGCCAAAGGCACAAGATGAAATTGATCAGGCAATATAAACTATGTTTTCCAAACTTCACCCAGTGAAAATCTTGCTTTACTTTTATTTATTTATTTATTTATTTATTTATTTATTTATGTATGTATGTATGTATGTATGTATGTATGTATGTAGAGCAGAGGATAGAACCCAGGACTTTGGGCATAGTAAGCACATGCTGTACCACTGATTTACATCTCTAACCCCACTGTTATGAATTTAGTTATGAAATAAGATTACATACAAAAGCACATAAAACTATACTTTTCATCGAGAACTCCTTGAATTTTCTATCTGGTCTCTTTGCTCAATCCATATAAGTTTTTCATAAATATTTGTTCTATGTAAGCAAATTCAATTCTCAATCCCAAGCCATACAGCTGGAGATAGAGGCAGGAGGCTACTCTTGTTTTATGTTATGTCTGTAAAAGTTCTATTTTAATTCAATATTTCTTTGAGGATCTCTGTATTTCTGGTCTTCTAACCACTCTTCCCATTTCTGGTAGGGAGTGTCATGCGAATGGAAGTCAGCTTTTAAAAACATCACCCTATTTTAAACAACTAAATATATTCTGTGTGCAAAAGTTTTTAAAAATGACTATCTTACCTAGACAGCTGAAGTTCATTCTGTGAGAGCACTGCTAAGACACTCTCCAAATTCATGGTGGGCAGGGAGCATTTGCACCCTTAGTGATCAAATCCAGGAAGTAAAGTAACATTTTTTTCTGCAAAACATGTCTTACTCTTTATTGTGATTCTAAATTACAGGCGCAGCAGACATACTCTGGAGAATTCCTGGGAATTGCACTATTTGTGCACAAAAAACTGCTTAAAATGAAGGGTTAGTCTTTTCGTCATAAAAACATTTTATGTGATTGGCAAATCAGAAAGTGGTCAATCAGCAGACAGTTATAGAGATGTTTTTCATCTCTAGTAACAGCAGGATGCTAACGGGAGAGTTAAGATGGAAAGGAAAAAAAAAAATACATTGATTTGTTGACAGAGGCCCAGCAGCTGTCACAGTAAAACATGGTTCTCTTGCACTTAATCAATGTCAGTCTCCAACCCAATCGTTTTGTAGCTCAGATGAGAAGCAATCAAGAGGAACACCTTCATAAGCATGAAGCTTGCTAGATGGGATTCAATGAAGTGTGTCTTTAAGCTTAGGCACTCAAAATGTGACGCAGGACCCAAAGCTAATCAGAAATGCTTAACCCTTTGGGGGAGGCAGCAATTACTTACTAGTTTTTCTTTTTTAAAGGTAGAAAATATACTTTTTGCTCCCTCTACAATTTTTGAGACACCTTGTGTCTGTTTGGATGTGCAATTCTTTTTCTCACTGGGAAGTTGAAGCATGATCATTCATCATGCTCCCTTCTTGAAGTGTAGGGTGCTATTTTAAACACATCTCATTTCTCAGACAATACAGGAGCAGTGACTAATCTAGCTCCTGATTTGTGATGGTTTCTTTCTGTGTGAATATTTACTTCATCAGACAGTGTCTTCACTGGCAGTGCCTCTGGCCCAAGGATACAAAATTATAGCCTTGGAGACTGGTGTCCCCACAAAGCAAAACCAACATCATGTTTCCTGTAGTATGAGATTTAATGTCTTGAGAATTTGATTTTCTGATGACCAGTAAGGAAGGATAATCTGAAGCTCACTCAAATGGAGAGAAATGGTAGAGCAACATTCCTCTCACTTGGAGGAGACGGCAGCCTTCAGGGGCCATGGCCCTCTTCCTCATACCATTGCTTTTGTGGTGCTCAGAGAAGCATCATCATCAGGGCGTAGGTTTCTTTTCTGAATTTCATAGAAATGGGATTTGTAAGTGGCTATAGAAGGAGTTGGTTGAGAGTGGGCTGTGAGCTATCTGGGGAGACACAGAGACACAAAAGTCCCAAATCCCTTCTTGCTCAATTATGGTGAAGGACGGAAAGCAGAAACACGTATTTTCTGTTTTTTTTTTTGTTGTTGTTGTTGTTTTTTTACTTTATTTGCTCACAGAGATAGTCTGTGAACTAAGGGTGTATATACACATGGTGGTGGTGGGGGGTGAGCAAGAGAGAATCTGCTGTGTGTCATAGATTTTTCAGACTCAGTATGGAAGAGACCATGTCCTTTCATAGCTGCCCACATTCTCTTGGTAAATTCAGTTTTTGCCTTAAGCTATACACACCTAAAGAAGGCAAGGTGGGGGACAGCTGCATTCAGCAGTTTGCTCAAAATTAGACGGAGATGTGTGATTTTCATGCCATAGAGGTCTTACAAATTTTCATCAAGGCTAACGTATCAGGGTGACTAAATCCTCAATTTACTAGCATCAGTAAAGGAGATTCTGCAAACTAGAAGGGGAAGCTTCATATGCCCATTACAATCAATTAACAGTTCCTGAACATCTAAAATTGACACACTCCTAAGCTCTTGAGGGAGTTGCAAAAATAACCATAGAATATATATCACAAATACACACACACACACACACACACACACACACACACGTAGACTTTCTGCAATTTACAAAATCTGATCTGTTTGCTTACAAGATGGTATATTCCCAGGGACTGACTATTCAAGTGACATATTAAAGAGACTTCTCATATAATAGTCACATCGATTTGCTCCTAGTTCTTTTTATATTTTTACTTAAGGGAAGGCAAGGAAAATGGCTCCCAAATGTTCTCAATTGACAGCAATTTTTGTTCATTTACACATGAAAGCATGTGGAATGAACAGATTTGGAGGGAGAGTGGCGTGAAGGCCTACGGAGCCTGCAGAGAGAGCATGGTCCCCATGCTAATGGGAAAAATTATGAGACATGAAGTTTACCAAATCTTCCTGAATATGTTATTAAAAGGAAGCCTTACAGGTTTTTAGTTATTTAGTCACCACGGTGTGCAAAGCATTTGGAAGGTAATTCTGGACGTTATTTGATCAATGGAAAACGATGAATCATCACATTTCAATAATACTGTATGTATGGGAATGATAAATGAGCAAGTGATTGGTGGCCGGGTAATGAAAGGAAATGCAAGCGATGCAGATGCTGCTCAGCTCTGGACGTGGAAATTAACCGGTGAGGCATATTTGTCAGAAAATTCTCGCTCAAAGTTATTTATTTCCCTTTCTTTCATTCATCATCCATCTTTCCTTTATGCTTAATTATGCCCAAGCTATGCTTAGGTGTCTAAGATAAAGTATACAGAAAAATACCTGACACATTTTTTTCTTATTTTCCATGTTTGTTTTAATTTTAGTCCAAGTGTGTTATTACTTTCACTGTTGCTGTTTTTTGCAGCTTTGAGATTTCTGTTTTATTAGAATGTAAATATTCTTTACATTTGGCATTGAGAATTGCTTAGTTTGGTTTGTGGTTTAATTTATCATTTCTATGTTAAAAAAACAGAATTATGAATGATTTCAGGGTAAATGTTGAATTTACAGATCTTGTCATACAAATTAAAATTTTATTTGTGTGTTATTTATTTTATCAGTAGTAAGAAAAAAGGGAATAACGGGAGATATCTTAGACCTAAAAAGAAAAAGGTAAGAGTCCAGTCCATGTACCTCCTATGTAATATATAATTAGAATATATTTCTGGAATTATTTGAACAACAATTCTCTCAAAAAATGAGCATGTTGTGTTTGAAAAAAATCGGAATTCTTTGTGCTGTGTTTTCCCTTTCATGTTTGATATAGCTCACAGTGGGCAAGAAAAGAAAAATGTACTGCATCTTATTTTATCTTTTCTCCTGTAAGATTACAAATGTTGTGTGAGTAGAATAATAATCTTGAATCAATTTGGGCTGCCCTCCCCCTCTCTGTCTACCCCAGAGCTAGTCCTTCAACTATACAAAGCAATCGGTCTGAAGTCCATTAAGGATTTATTATACATCGACTATATATACCCTCGGTTGCTATCGGGTGTGAGAACTTGACTACAAATTCAAGTACATGGATATATTAGTTTACTGTGGTGGTGGTAACAAACTACTACAAACTTGGAGGCTTGAAATAACAAAATTTGTTCTCTCAGTTCTACAGGTCAGAGTGTGAAATTAAAGTGTGTCAGCAAGGTCATGATCCCTCTGAAGATGGTGAGGAAGAATGCTCCTTTACCTCTGTCAGCTTTTGGTGGCTCCTGGTGTTCCTTGATGGATGCCATAATTCTTGTCAATTTCTCCAGGACCTCCTCCTCTTCTTGTGTATATCTCCTTTTTATGTCTCTTATAAGGACACTTGTCATTAGATATAGCTCTCGCAGGATTATCTCATTTCAAGATCCTTACTTTCAAGATACTTACATCCTCAAAGACCTTATCCAAATAGGGTGAGATTAATGAGCTCCAGGTATTATGTCATGGGCATATTTTTTTGGTTTTACCATTCAACTATCTGTAATGGCTTAGAGCTAAATCGTGCAGGCTGCTGGTAAACATCTAGAGTTAAGGCTTGATGTAGTAAACCTACACGTTTCCACTCTACAGGACATTCCAAATATTTTAAATTTGCTATCTTAGTGTGACCCACGCTTGTCTACATTTTCTTATCAAGACAACAGAGCTAGAATAATGCCTGCTGCATAGTATGTATGCAACATAATAGTAACAATTACTAGTCAAATTGAATAAATGAGAATTCCCTTCTGTAGGTTTTATTGTGGAAGCAGTACATGTTTTTTTAAGAGAGAGGGAGAGAGAGGAGAGAGAAAGAGAGAGAGAGAGAGAGAGAGAGAGAGAGAGAGAGAGAGAGAGAGAGAGAGAACTTTTTAATATTTATTTTTCAATTTTTGGTGGACACAACATCTTTATTTTATTTTTATGTGGTGCTGAGGATCGAACCTAGCGCCCTGCGCATGCCAGGCAAGTGTGTTACTGCTTAAGCCACATCCCCAGCCCAACACAATATGGTTTTAATTTTTTTTCCAAATATGGTTTGGAAATACATTATGTTAAATTGATCTAAATTTATCTTTTACTTGAGTGATAAAGTTCAGCCCCAAGTGACCTCCATCCATAGTAAACTGTAACTTTGTTAGAGGTATACACAAACTGTCCTAATCCAAGAATATATACTTACACCAAAAGACAATCTGTCTCAGCCAATCATGGCAACTGAACCTTCAGCCAATCGGGGGCTGAACACTACAAAAACATAACCATAGAAGGCAAATGCCAACTGCAGCCAGTCAGATTGTTTCTGTACATCACTTCTTTCCCTCTGACTATAAATATAACCTGCGCATGTGGTAGAATGGGGCAATCTAAAGCACTTTTAGTCTGGAATGCTGCCCATTCTAGAATCATAATTAAAGTCAATTAAGACCAACAAAATTAGATTTGTTGTATCTTTGTCTTTTAGCAATTATAACTTTGAAACTGATTTTAGGAGTACACAATCTCCCCCTCAAAACCCAAAGACTTATCCTACTATGATATGCCCCACTAAGCAAGGTCACTTCTAGAAATATACACTCAATGAATCTTTTGAACTAGGACAGTAGCCTGCTAAATGCACTTGTAAATATCATTTCATAAAAGAAGATTAACATTTAGAACACCCTAAATTAGCTACAGTCAGGATGACTGAGAGGCTGAGGAAAAGTGGGCACCAGTAGGGGAGGCTATGAGAAACCCGATGGGGCTTCTACTTGTAGAAAGCTGATGATTTGACTACTGAGAGCAGGATGACCAGGCAGATTATACTGTTTAGCTTCCTTTTTATAAAAAGAAAAGTAATTTTGGTGTTTGCCACTTTTCATAAGAAAGAAAAAATATTCCATAACTTTACCACCCACACATAAATTCATGCATACCTGCTGTGGTTTAAATGTGTGTCCCTCCAAAAGTCACAAGGTTATGATATTAAGATGGAGGGCATTTGGGGGAAGTGATTGAGTGGATTAGTGCTCTTAAAAGGGAAATTGAAGGTAGTGATCTAGAATCCTTGGTGTCTTTTTGCCCCTCTGTCTCTTCCACCAGGTGAGTACCCACATGGAAGGTGGTGTCTTCCATGAGAAACCATCACCAGATGCAGAGCCTGTTGGTGCCTGGATCTTAGACATCTTAACCTCTAGAAGTGTGAGAAATAAACTTCCATTGTTTATGAATTACTTCTATTGTTTATAAATCATCAGGTATTTTGTGATAGAACCCTATATAGGACTGAGAAAATATCTAGGAATAGTTTCTAATGGGAGCTGAAGTTTGCTGATGTGGAGGGAAAGTTGGATTTATAATGAATAAGAGAACTGAGTCCCCCTTAAGCTGTAGAAGTAGGGCTAACGAGCAGTGGTAATGGGTCACGATCAATACTGAGGTCAAAAGCCAGAGATATTAGAAAAAAAACCAGGAACTGTGTTGTAAGACAAGCTAGAACAAGCAGTTTATAAAGTTTGCTTTTGAATGGTGCTAGTATATTGCCATAATTATAGACTTGGTTGGTTAGGGGAACTAAGAAGTATCAGATGGCATTAGATTCAGGAGAAATTAAAAGGGGAGTAGGAGGAAGTTTCCCCAATGTGAAGAATTTGTAGGAACAATAATTTAATTATGCTAAGATTAACACAGTAATTAATTATCATGACAATAATTTTCATACTAGAACATTTTTCTTACTGCTTTACTTTATGAATTATAGTCTTGCCTACTAACAGTTTCCAAACCAGAACTGTGTACGTATCGTACACATTTGCTGTCACGTTGGCCCAGAACTGACTTTGCTATCTCAGGCAGTTTTTCTCATTTTGAGGGAATGTGATTTGAGTTGATTCTGTTGTTTGCCCAGGGTGAAAAGCTGCTACTCTGGGGTAGCTGATTATAGATGACTTTTCCACTCTGAGTGGTGAAGGTTCTCTCTGCCAGAAGCATGGGTTGATTTGAGGAACAGGATCTAATCTTTTGAAATGTCATTTGCAGAAACAGCCAAGATCACCGGAGTCAGAGGTCAGTTTGAGGGAGCCATGTTGAGGGAACCATACTAAGGGGGCCACATTTGAGATTTGAACTGAAGACTCTAGGTATGAGAATAGTCAGACAGAATACAGCAGTTACAAACAGTGGGGATGAGGTACAGTGGCAGCTCTGAGCTCCTAGGAGAGGCTCAGAGGACGGGCTTTTCTCTAAACATAGGAAAATGTTCTGCTTTAAACAGAGTTTTCATCACTGTGACCAAAAGACCTGTCAAGAACAATGTAGACGAGGAAAAGTTTATTGGGAGCTCATGGCTTTAGAGATCTCAGTCCACAGATGGCTGAATCCACTTGTTCTGGGCCCAAAGTGAGACAGAACATCATGGTGGTGGTGGGGGGGTGGGATTCAGGAAAACAACATGGCAACAAGGAAGCAGGGAGAGTGGTCTCCTCACCAGGGACAAAATGTAAGCCCCAAAGGCAAGCTCCCAGTGACCTACCTTCTCCAAACACACCCTACTTGTCTACAGTGACCACCCCAGTTAGTCCATACCAGTGAATAATTCCTGGATAGGTTACAATTTTCATGATCAAATCATTCACCTCTGAATGTCTCTTGAATGAGCTTTGGGGGACACCAAATATCTAAACCGTAACAGATGGCTTCCAATCTAGAGGGTCTGGAGAGCATTTGCTGCTTCCCCACAACAAGGTTGGTTCTCCTAGGTACAGTAATTAACAGGTCAGACCTGTAAAGCTAGAACTTTGGCACCTATACCTGAGCAGGACAAGGGCTAGGAGGAAGAGATATGTCTGGAATTTGAACTTGTTTAGTTCCTGCTTTTGACTGGAAGATTAATGATGCTTGTTCTGTAGAGCTTACAAACCACAGTGCCTGAGTTAGCTGAGAAGGGCTGCTGAATATATCACAAGAATGAGTGTATTTTCATAGAATTGGGACAAAAGCCACCCACTTTACCCCTAGGCCTAGAATCCTTGGCACTAACTACTTCAAACTTTACATCTAGTTAGCTATTTGTGAAACCAAACTCACTTTGGAGCCTAAAAATAACACCAAACTGCATTAACTAATTCAGATTCAAGGATCCTTTTGTTGTTGGTTTTTGAGGTGGAAAACAAATACTAAAGGGAATTCGGAAATAGAGGAAAGCAAATCTCTTTAAAGGACAATACTAAATTTCAGGTTTGGACAAAGAAAATTAAAAAAATAATGAAATACAAAGTTTCCATTTGAATGCATGCATGTGTGTGTGTGTGTGTGTGTGTGTGTGTGTGTGTGTGTGTTTTGGGGGGATGATAAAAAGGTAAAAAAAATTGGGGGAAATATAGCAAAATGCATATAAATATAAACAGCAAAACAACTATACCACTACCAGTTAAAATACAAAGAAGCATTTGGTTAACTGAACAATTAAAAGATGATTTCATATTGCTTAAGATTAAAGATCATCTAGATTAAGAGGATATTAAAGTAACACTAAGATATATTAGCTAATTCAGAGTCGAAGTGTCTTTTGTTTCTTTGTGTGAAAAATAAATACAAAAGGGAAACTGGAAGAGGAAGAAAGCAAATCTCTTTAAAAGACAATAGTAAATTTTATGTTTGGACAAAGGAAGGTAAAATATGGTGTGGCTGCAGACACTCCTGGGTGCTCTTTAGCTGTGGCGAAAAGCAGACAATGACAGGCCTTTAACAGTGATTATTGCTGATGGGAGAAGCAGGATCCCTGGGACTCAGAGCAGGCTGGGTCTCTGACACAGCTTTCGGCTCACTGACTTTCAATCCTCACAGGTCAGTTTGGCCTGATCGGTCATCTTCAACTCAGGGTAATAGCAGTAATTTTCGCTTTATTCATTTTTGCCTCTTGGCTGGAGATTCTTTAGCACATCACTTAGTGAGGACCTTAGCCAGTAGTCATCAGCTGTGATGAAAAGCCTCGACTGTGACTAGCATTTTAAGCTGTCCTATCTGCCTCTAACACAATCAGTACTTTCTGGGTTATTTTACATATGACTTATGCTGGAACAAATGATATTTCCTTCCTGCCTCCTTTTTTTCCCCTTTCTTTCCTTCTTTTCCTTTTCTCTGTCATGAAACGTTCTTACCATATAATGTCATAATTAAGGAGAAAAATTGTAAAAATGCCTCCTTTGTGTAAGGTGATATTTTAACATTGAGCATGTTCTTTGCATGGAAAATATGAAAATTGAAAGAACACAGCAGTCCATGGTGAGTGTGGATTCTGTAAGCCATTTCAGTCTTGCAGGTGTCTGGGGTAAGTCTGGTCTCGCAGGAACACCCTCTTAACTGAGTCACAGATAGATTCCTAAAGCTTTAGCAGTACTGAACCAAAGGTTTTGTGATCAATGTATCTTAAGGATTATATCTCAAAGCACCACCACCACCACTACCACCTCCAACAAACGAACAAACAAACAAAAACTTTCCAAACTATGAGCAATGATAGAATACTGAAAAAATCTCTCTCTGCAAACTCTTCCTTGGGTGCCTTCCTTCAGGAAACCCTAGAGTACACATGATTTCTTGCTGCCTCTACCTGGGCATTCAAGTGGTGTATAGCACTCTACAGCTCTCATAATTGGACTCTGGCTTCAATCCTTATGCCACTGTTACATCCGTGGTTCCCAACATCTATTGCAGATTCAGTTGCTATCCTCCTTCTAGCTCCTTTTTGACACCTCTAATTTATACTGTCACCATAGATTCCTTTGAAAATTTAGAATCATTCCATTTTGTTCCTCAAAACGCTAAACTATTTCCCGGCACCTTATTCAGGAATAAAAGCTTATTCCCACAACATGGAAGTGAGATTCTCTCCGAATTCTGCAGAATAACTCAAAAATTTTAAAGCATATTTTAAAAGATATTAAAATGCAAAACTTGGGTGGAAAATGCATGTTTTAAGTTGACCCTGAAAACAAACATACTGAAAAATGCATATACATTTGTTTTCTTTTTATCTGAATATATACTAATAACCTTATTCATCAGATTAAACATATTCTAATAATCTGAAATAATTGACAGAAACATTATGTGGTACCCAGAAGAAGCCTATGTGGTTCAGAAAACTCAGTATGAATATATTGCAAATATTATAGAATTATGTTTTTATAACTATCAGATAATTTTGTAAACATTTTATAAAAAGAGAAAATTTACTTCTTAAAATTTGTAATATGAATGTCAATGTACATGCAAAAGTAGAGTAAGATTATCAAAATTAGGAAATCAGCTTTTTTATAAATAATATTATTATTAACTTATAGACTTTGTTCAAAAATTTTTCCATTGTCCCACAGATACTCTTTTTTTCTTTTGGTTCACATTTACATATTATATTTAGTAAACATATCTCTTTAGTATCCTTTACCAGTTATTTATTTGGGACCACAGCAAATAAGGATTTATCATAGTCCTCATCTCTCTGCACCTTGCTAAAAACTTCCCAAATCCTGAAGTCTTAAATAGTTAAATTGAGATTTTAGAAGACTGTAGGAAATGATCTATCACCTATGTCTTGGATTTCCAAAGCAACATTAAATTTCCCAGAGATTTTTTACTCCTTTATGCAACTCATGAAAAATGGATTTGGGATCTCCTGAGGCTTCTTGGGCATGCAGCTGGAATACCAGCAGGGAATGAACTGATTTGCTCAAACCCTGTGCTATTATTGCTGTCTTTTTCATCACAACTGTAGCTAGTGATCCTGCCAGATAGAGTCAGGATATAGAATCTGGCCCTCTGCTGAACCTTCAGATGGCAATTGAGGCAAATCATCATCTCTGTATAATGGGATAGGTAAGAGAACTGAGACAAGATCACATATGCAAACCAACTGGATATGTAAGTAACTAAGTCAAACATTACAATTGCCCCCCAAACTGGCATATCTTCAGAAATAAAAAAAATAGGTATAAAACTTTCAATCCTAAAGTAACTCTTTTCTCTGTTAATTAGCACATTGTTCTTAGCTCTAAGATATTAACAATAGCTATTAAAGTACATTCAATTAAGCATACTTATTGAATACCTGGGTTCTCTATGTAATTGGTATTTAAGTATAGAAATTTGCAGAACACAATCTTTATTTTCAGGATGCTCATAGACAAAGTGTGTTAGTCAGATTTTTGTCACTTTGACCAAAACACCTGACAAGAACAACTTAGAGGAGTAAGTTTATTTGGGGGTCAGAGTGTCAGGTTTCTCAGTCCATAGTCGGCTGGCTCCATTGCTCTGCTCCCAATGGAGGTAGAATATCATGCAGAAAGGTGTGTCAGAGGGAAGCTGCTCTCCACATGGCAGCCATGAAGCAAGACAGAGGGAAGTGGTAGGGAAGACGAACACTTCCAGTGCACACTCCAGTGACCTACCGCCTTCAGTTAAGCCACACCTGCCTACAGATACCACTCAGTCCATTCAAACTAGGGTGGGCTGACTAGGTTACAGCTCTCATACTCTAATCATTTCACCTCTGAAAATTCCTGCATTAACTTAGAAATTTTGGGGGGTACAACTCATATTCAAACCATAACACTAGGGTAACACTGTCAAATAGAAATATAATACTATGGATGCTACAACATAGTTCAGTAGTACAGGGTTTGCCTACTATGTGGAAAGCTCTGGATTCGAGCCTCAACACATACACCAATACACTCACATGCACACACAAAAGAAAAATAAATTGATATCAGCCACATTTTAAAATATTTTAAAAACTTCAATTAAAATAAAAACAGGTAAAAATTAATTTTAAGATGTTAAATTATCATTATGAATTATTTTATTTAATCCATGCCCAAATATTGAAAGTACAACATTATTGAGTTGTATGTTTAGTATTTACTTCGAGTCTCTAAAATTTGTTATACGTATTACAATTGTAGCACATCTAACTTTAGACCAGCCATATAAAGCAGTTAATAGTCCTGTGTAGACAGAGGCTACCATATCGGACAGTGCAGGTCTGGAGGAAGATAGAAATGAGTATGCAAGTGTTCTTGGAAGAATATGATAGAGTGACTTGCTCCTTAGGACAAAAACTATATTTTCTATTCCCAGTTTATATAACAGCATGTATGCTCCCAAAACATGTATGCAATTTAATACATTTGCTTTTTTAAATGAAAGCATAGCCACAGAGTCAAAGAATTAATCACATTTGACAATTGAGCCCCATCTTGAAGGATGTGCTGGGGTCCACCTGTCAGTGGAGTATGTCAGAGTGGAAAAAAGGCTGAAAAACATTGCCAGGTGGGAGGAAGGCAATGCAGAAAGGTCTTGAGATTTGAAATTTATTTCAAAAGAATCTTTGCTTGTAATCCCAGGACCTGGTTTCATTTCATAATTAAAATAATCTATTAAATTTGTTCAGAGTCTTTTGATTACAGTTCTAGAGGAGAATGCTGAAGAAATAAAGCACAAAATTAATTGTTTAGGGAGTTTTCTGCCAGACACTTAACTGATTTGGAGATATTAAGTTGGTTTTCTTTGTAGCCCCATTTTCCCCCAGGTTCTTTTCCTGAAAAAAAAAAAGGGTGTATGTATGTGTGAATGTATGTGCATGCATATGTGCACACTGTTTGTGTTACTGAGGATTAGTGTAGAAGGATTCAGAAGTCTTATTCAGTCTGGCATTATGAACATAGGTTTTAGCTTTAAAAAAATTGAATATCAGCAGGACTCTGGTGTTAATGTTTGAAAGATGCCTCATGGCTTTGAAGTGAATTGAATACAGAGTAACATTTCTAAAATCCACTTGACCAATGCCAGTTCCTTGTGAGTAAAACAGATTGTTCCATCCCAGTGGAAGGAATCCTATCAAGGAAAGGTATGCCAATAACTCATCCCCAGAGGCCCCTTTTATGTCTGGTTCAAACTCCCCCTAAGCTGAGGTACTGTTTTCTTCCAGCAGAATTTTGTCCTTGTTCTGTACATAAAAGATGAATTTATGTGTTTAATGCTACCATTAGCAAGCATTACACAGCTTCCAAGTTAAGCAAAGAAAGAAAAAGATAAACAAAAGAAGAAAAATCTATTTGAGAAATGCAGGAGTTGAATAAAACACCCATTTACGTAACAAGCTTCAAATATGCAAACCTGTCTTTTATAAAGGAAGGGGGTCACCAAACAGTCCTAGAACTGAAAAGCACACCAGCCTCATAGAATTGCTCATTTTCCTCAGGAAATAGCAAGAAAGGTGAAAATGAAGACCTCGTCCAAATGCAAACCCACTCAAATGAAGTGTGAATGCCAATCAATGTTAGCAGTGGTCTGGCAGCCCTGGTTCCAAACAGCAAGTTGAGACAGCAAGTGCCCAAGTATCTCTGCCAGCTCTGTTCTGCTTGTTCATCTAGTCTGGGGATGGGATGCAGTTGGTGCATACACAGAGCAAAAAGCCTGTCTTGTATCTATAATGAGAGGCAGATTCTGCGCTAATTATTCTGGCAGCAAGCTTGCGCAAAAGTGACGTACAACATTTTTGCAAAGGTCTGCTTTTTATTGGCCTGCTCATTTTCCATTTTGTGATTCATGTGTAAGAAACATGTGGAAAACTTGAAAATTGATGGTTAAGTGAAAAATGCACACATGAAAAGCAACCCTTTTTATTTATACTAGATGTACTTAGCTTTTATTTTAAAGGCCAAGTATTCTTAATATTTCTTTCTTCTGGAAAGACTGACCTCAAGTCTTTATATACGCAATTTTTATTAAATTCCATACATGATGTTATAAATTTTTTAACCAAATGAAGCAGGAAGCTTACAAAAAATAGAGTTACACTTAAAACAGTTTGTACTGTAAACAAAACCCACTCAGATTTACTAAGTTTTGCCAGTGTTAATCCAGGGCAAGACATTTTAGAAAAATTTTTTCAAAGTCGACAAATATTAGATCCTAATGTAATACTGTTCCATTAACACAATATTTCAAAGTTGAAAGGGAAAAGATCTTAACAGATATGCTTTTAAGTTTACATGAAAAGCAGAAATAAATCTATTGTGAAGCCCATGTCAGTCTTAATGAAATTCAAATTTGGCTAAACATTTGAATTGAATTTGTAGTGGTAACACCTTCCATTGCTATTGGAATGAGCTTCAAGAGATGAAAAAAAAATAAAAAGAAAGGGGTGGCAATGTCACAACAAGGGTAACACAAAATAAAATGGAAACCACATTGTGTATAACCTTCACCAAGTATTATTGGATTTTAAATAATCCAAATTTTAAATGTTCCAAGACACCTTGTTTGTAAAAACTCGAAATACGACCAAACAATAAGAACCAAATAAAAAATGGGATTGTTTTTACTTTAAAAATTATATATATATTTATCTCTAAGCCAGACATTCAGTAACATTAATGACTCGGGACAGAATTGTGAAAACAACGTTAACGAAAAAAAAAATCCTTCTAAGTGAAGAAAAGCTATTGCAAAGTGCATTAACATTTTTTTTTCCATAAAAGAGTTACCACCAAGCTATGTAGTTGTTGAAATAAGGCAGTAGATTAAAAACAGATGGGAATACACAAAGAAAAGAAATATGTGTGTTCATGCGCCTGCACACACACACACACTCACACACACTCGAGGAAAAAAACTCACCTTCCACAATAAGTCTTGACCAAAAGAGAGGAAAATACAATTCAAAAGCACTGCTCATATTGTGGTTGACACTAGGGTTTGGCTCTTCTAATACACATTTTCAACTCCTGTCACATTTGTCACTTTCTACTAGAAAAGTTAGAAATGCTAATTACTCATTTCCTTGCAATGGGAATCAACTATGTGATGCACTTCAGTACAAGGACCATGAATGAGAATATCTGTTGGGAAATTTCTGGAAAGATCTTTGCATTCCAGAGAACAGGGATAGAAGTTGCTGATCAGTCTCTCCCTGTTCCTTTTTAATGTCCCAAATAGAACTATGCTGTTTGGAATGGGGGTGACATCTTGGGACCTTGCAGGGAAAATAAGTATAGGTCTCTTAGACATTATCCCATAGCTTGAAGTTGCTGAATCATTGTTGATATCACAGATGTCTATGTGATTTTTATATAAGAAAAAGAAATGCCTATTCATTTAAATGTGGGAAAGGATTTAATCTTTTTTGTGGCAAAAGGATAATTTATGTTCCTTATTAGTGGAGTTTCAGGATCAATAAATAACCATCCTCTGCTCGAATTAGGAACCAATGCAGAGTCACAGTATTCATGCAGAAACCAGGATATTAATATTGTATCATGTTTTATGTTAAAAGGTATGACTTTGGGTTGGATGAACCTATCATTGCTAATAAGTATCCCATATCAGAAGGATTTACTAAAATCTAGTCAATCAGACAGTAACTGGCTCTGACAGATGAAGCTTACACTGTGAAGGAGCTCAGAATATGTTTCATGAGGATATGAACCCCAAAACAGAGGAGAGGGCAGACACTTAGTTTCTTCTTCCAGTCTAAACAATCAGAGAAGAGCAACAGTCTGGGAGAGCCTCCCTGCCTGCTTTCCATCTTTATTGCTGAATACCAATAGGTGTTTTTTTTTTTTTTCAGTACCTGGGATTGAACCTGGGGGATGCTCAACCCCTGAGCCACATCCTCGGCCCTTTTTAAATTTTATGTTTTTGAGAGAGGGTCTTGCTAATTTGCTTAGGACCTCACTAACTTGCTGAGGGTGGCATTGAACTTGCTATCCTTTGGTGTCTTCCTCCAAGCAGCTGGTATTAGAGGCAAGCGCCAGGCTACCAATAGCTTTTTCCTTTTCGATTCTCTTGGATCCACTGGTGACTATATCTTATTTGTCCCCAATAATTTTCCATTGTCTAATGTCTATTTTGTCTGAAATTTATACAAGTTCTCCAGGTGTCTTTTGATTAGTGTTAACATGGAGTGTCTATTCCATCCCTTTGATTTTTTTGTTGTTGTTGTCATTGAATAATCTCAAGGGATTTATTGAAAAATTGTACTGAAAGTGAAAAACAGAATGCTTGTATGAGTATATTTTCACACCCTGGTAAAGTTGAAAAATCCAGTCAAACCATCAGGATTCAAGAACATCTGCAGTAATTTTATTTATTTATTTATTTATTATAATGAAAGAAGTTTATTTCTCACAGCTCTAGAGTCCAAGATCAAGTCATGTCAGATGTGGGGTCTGATGAGGGCCTGCTTTCACATAGACAGTCTCTTTTCACTGTAACCTTACATGGCAGAAGGGCAGAAGGGTCTCTCTTGCCATCCCTTTAATTTTTAGCCATCAGTGTCTTTATATTTAAATAGTGTTCTTGTAGATAACATTATTGTGTCTAACCTTTTCCTATCCACTTTGGAATCTTTGTTATTTAATAAATATATTTAGACCATTCACATTGAAAGTAATTATCAACATAGTTCAATTAATAGCTACCACATTTGTAACTTTTCTATTCATTGTGCTTATTTTTCTTTCCTCTTTTTCTGCCTTTTCTGTTTTAATTGAGGATTTTATATGATTTCATTTTCTCTTTCTTAGCATACTAATTATGATTCTTCTTCATTGTTTTTTTTTTTTGTAGTTGCCCTAAATTTGAAATATATGTTGGCAACTAACATAAGTCCATATTCTAATGATGCTCCACTGGCTTATGATTTGTATGGGTACCTTATACCTCTTATTGCTTATGACATTGCTGTCATTCTTGCCACTTAACCGTATGTTAAAATCACTGTACATATTGTTGCTACATTTTGTTAACTTTAATGTTATATCCATTTGATGATAATAAGAAAAATCAAATATATAACTTTCTATATTTCTTCTCTGATACTCTTTCATTCTTTATATTGACACAAGTTTTTAACCTATGTACTTTTTCTTCTTCCTGAAGAACTTCTTTTTAACATTTCTTGCAAGTTAGGCCTTCTGGCAATGAATTCTCTCCATTTCTATTTGTCTGAAGCACTACTTTACTTTTGAATTAGGTTTACTAAATACAGAATCTGAGGTTGGTAGTTCTTTTTTTCTTTCAACACTTAAATATTTCATCTCAATTTCTTCTTGCTTATGTTTTATTTTAAAAGACTAATTCTTATTCTTGTTTATGTATTTTTCCAGTTTATCTATTTTTCCAGTTTAATTTAAAAATTTCTCTTTTTTTGTTTTCTGCACTTTGAAAATATATGGGTATGTCTGTATGTATTAATCTATAGTGTGCTCTTTGAGGTTGGTTTCTAAAGATGTTTTATCATTATTACTTCAAATGTTTTTTTTATTCCTTTCTCTCTTTATTCTCCTTCTTGTATTACACCTTTTGATATTGTACATAGTTGTATGTTCTCTCTCTCTCTCTCTCTCTCTCTCTCTCTCTCTCTTTCCCTCCCTCCCTCCCTTTCTATAAATTTCAGAATTTCTTCAAGCTCACTTATTTTTTCCTTGGCTCTGTCAGGATTACTGAAGGAATCTTTAAGTTCTATACTTTGAAACTGTTTTTAGCTATAAACCATTGTTTTCAAACAAAAGCCTCAAGGACAACAATAACAATAATAACAACAACAACAACAACAGGCTCACTGACATGGTACTAAACTGGTAGGGATGGGAAGTGTTGCATTGACTGAATCTCAATCTTTTAGTTGCCCTGTGTCCCAGGGCTGTGGTTTTTACAAATACTTCTTGGTTTATGTCCCCCACCAACTCACCCACTATGTGAAACAGGAAGGCTAGAGTTAGGTGATTTCTCTTCTAAGTAGGTAGAATAAGACTCTGATAAAGTTTTCTCTTCTGTAAAGTAGGAGCCCTAAATATAGTGTACAAAGGAAAGGAATTGAGATATAGTTAAGCCTGCATGATCAGAAAACTATTGTGATTTAATTTTCACAGTTTCCAGGAGGATAGGGCATTGTCATGGAAACAGGGGCATGCGGAAGAACCTCGGGGTTCATCATTCACTTTATTATGGTTTCTGAGGAAGGGGTGAGGCAGGGTAATTTAGTTAGTATTGACTAGTTTGAATAATTTCGATACACCTGACATACAGAGCCTCCTTTGTTGTTTTATACTTGGCTCTAGTCTGATTAGGGAATGAGGATAGTGGCCCAGAATATAAAACCCAATAAAGGAAGTGGTTGAGCTGGGACTCTGGACAGGCTGGTTTGTACTTGAAAAGTGCACTCTCCAGTGAGTTGTTGCCTAGGAGCTGGATAACTCTGGGATTTCAGTTCTTCCAGGGTCAGCAAAGTTTAAGACGTCAAAGCATCATAATACAGAAAACAAAAACATGATTATTAAAGTACAATTTTTTTAATGGACAATGTACTTGTGTGTTTTATGACGCTTACTTTCCCTTTCTGTTGCCAGAAACACGAGGGAATTGTTTATTTTTAATTTTGCAAACCTAAAGTTTCTAGAAGTAAATCTCTCAAAAGTGGGAAGAATTTCCCAAGACACTGGCTTACAATACTCACTCACTTTCATGCTAGTCTAGATTGATCTTCCAGCAATTTGTCTAAACTACTTTTTAAGTCTTGCTACCAGCTTATAGCTCCAGCAATTTTTGCCCTGGGTTGGCAAATCTTGGCTGTGACTCTTCCTTTTGCCTGTCTGCACAGATTCCATCGGGGTCGTTTAACCTCCAACTTCAATTTTGATGGATAGAAGGAAAGGCATCATTCCCCAGTTTGTTGAGCTTTTATTCTTGTTGTAAAGATGAGAGCGACAACTTCAAAGGAATTCCCAGGTTGGAGACAAAATGAGAAATATTTTGGCTGAAATCAGAAGTTGAACCTTTAAAACTACAATATCACCAGGACCCTCTAATGATTAAAGCACTCAATTCTCTAAAAGATGAATATGTCTGGTCTTTCACCTTAGCAGACTTGGCTGAGAAATGCAGAGAAATGCAGCAAGAAAACATTCTAACTTGTTAAAATTTTTAATAGTCTATGTATAATGAAATATTTCCATTAGTAGCATCTACCTTTAAGAGTCTGATGCTTCATCAGAATGGCTGGTTGGCTGCCCCTACACAGCCACTGGTATGAACAAAGTCATGATAAGCTGCAGCAACCCATTGAAGACAAAACTACACTTCACCGGTGCTCATTAAAAATCTATCCTAAACCTGTCCTTTCAAACCATGTGTGTTGAAAAGCCAACCATACCATTTTAATAATTGTGCAGAACAATATAAGCTGTTAAAAATTCCAAGACCCTGAATTTTCACCGTCTATACATGTGGAAGCCTAAGGCATAAAGCCACATTTCCTGACTTTGTTACACCACAGTCTTTGTATATTAAAAATGATTTTCATTCCTGAATCCTAATCTTTATCTATTGCTCAATGTTCCTGGCCCATGAACAGAGTGATGGGTGGGTTCTGACATAATCCAATCAGTAATATTCCTCTACCCTACCCAGATTCAGAACCAATTAAGAGATTGACAAAGGAATTAGATGGGTGGAGATGTAAACATTACCTTTGCTACTGGTGTGACTATATTGAAAGACATGGGTAAAGTCTGTGAGTGATATTTCTATCTGCTACTCAATTTGGACCTTGGTGTAGCCTACCTATGAGAAATAATGCATTTGGCAATGTCAATTCATTGCTGTCAACTTCTCTGTGGTGGAGAGCACAGAAAAAGCCAACACTCCTTCTACGGTCCTTTTCAAAGATTGGCTCCATTCAGCTAAGAAATAATGACACCTATTAAAAAGATAACTCATTCCAAATCCACAGGGATAAGATACTGGAAGTATTTGGGCAAACACTTAGTTGTATGAAAAGTCAAAGAATGGGTAATCCATGTTCTCTCTTTAAGAGTGAAGAAAGAAGGAAAATATTAAAGCAGTTCATAATTTTCACATTCCAGTCAGGAAAATTATAAGGTGCTTTTCTTAAATGTACAGTTATCAGTCAGATAGAAAATCACCTATTTAGGCAGCAAATATTTAGCTTAGGAAAAAGAAGAAAAAACAAGGAAAGATTTATGTTGTCCTGAAACTCTGAAAGCTCAATATTGATGTGCATTGTTTTTATCATTCCAAGAATTAAAAAAAGTCCCCTTATCATACACAACATCAAAATTCTCATAAACTTTTATTCATTTGAAACACTGAAATTTAAATATTGAAACAAAATGTTAATTTTAAAACCTAACTTACATAACTATTTTAGTAATAACTCTTCTGTAATTTAAAAAAAATCAAGTAACACTTTAATTCCAGCACAAGAATAAATGTGCCAATAAACATTCTTAAAATTTCTAAGAAACACAAGAGCATAATTTGACTACACATAATTCTATGTTACTATTTACCTCCCTCTGAGGGTAAAACATAATAGAAGCTATTTAAATGTGTTTAAGTTAATTATGTTGATCTTTTAAAGTATAGATAAAAATAACCAGATCTGTTCTTTGTTGTCAAGACCCCAGCAATTAGCATTGAAAATTTTCTAATAAATATGAAGAGACTATTTCCTAATTCAAGAAATACACATTTTAATGGAATATGTCTATTCTATTCATTTCCAGATATACAAAGAAGTTTTCTTTTGTATCATATTATAACCTTCTTTTTTATATAAACTGGAATTGCAGCACCATTTCCAATTTCCTTTTCTCTACTGCTAAAATGTAGTTATTCCTATTTGGATTTAGTTTAATGACAAATTTGCTTTAGGGATCAGATCCACAAGTGACCATTAGAGAAGGCATGTACAATTAGAAACAAAATGGAGGAGAGAGCCTAAGACACCTATTCATCAGTTCAAGGACTTTTAGCAAATATGTACTGAGCCCTTACCATGTGCTGGTGGAGTGGTTCAGTAGTTGGGTGTTTAAGGAGAAGACAATTTCTCAGGATGCTGGACGCTATGTTTCAGTAGGAATAAGACAGATCATAAGCATATGCCAGTAAATACAGATATTCAAGCAGTGGTCATTACTTTGGGATGATGATAGGGAGTAACTGAAAGATATATGAGATTGGCAGGACAGAAAAGACCTCTGGGAAAAAGTGATATTTAAAATGAGACCTTAATGTCCAGAATTAGCCATATGAACAAGAGAGGCAAAGGCATTCTAGGAAGACAATACAGTTTCTACCAAGGCCTTCAGGTTGGAATGAGCTTGATATTATGGAGAAAAGACAGAAGATGCATGTGGCATTTAAGGAATTATGGAGGAGGAGTCTGGTAACACAAATTTGGATGGGGATGGATTGTGTCGGACCCTCAGACATGGCTAAAGATTTCTAGTTTTATTCAAATGTCTTTGTGGAGGATTTACACTGAAAGCTGAAATAATATAAATTCTGTTATCAAGACTATATGTAGATAATTGAATGGGGAGGATAAAAAAATAGAAGAAGAGATATGAGTTTCAAGGTCTTTTTACTGATCCAGGCAAGAGAGATGGCTGGTAGCAGATGGCATGGGATGTAGAGAGATAATGAGAGGTTTAGGAAGTAGAATCAAACGAATTTATGGTGGATGAGGCTTAGGGAACAAAAGAATGAGAAGAATCAATAAGCTTTTGGATACAGCAACTGAGTGAGTAGCATTGCCATTTGTAGTGACTGGAAAAGAGCCAGTTTGGGGTCTGAGAATTAATAGGTCTGTTTTCACAGGATAAGTTTGAAACACCTATTAAATATACAGGTAGAGATAATTAAATAGGTAATTGGACATATGAATCTGGAGTAAGTAAAGAGATCTGGGTTAGTAGCAGTAGATAGATGGTCTTGGAAGTGATGGGGATGAATGAAGTTTCTAGGGAGGAGTCTTCCTAGGAGTGAAGGGAGACACAGGGCCTGCAGCACACTTAAATGTTCAGCAGAGAAGGACTCACAGGAAGTGATCCATGTCATATGCCCAGTTTCTGGCATAATTCTCCCTTCCAGTCACAAATCGTGACTAATCTCAATCTCATATACCCTTGTATTTCTTCCCAAAGACAGTAAGAACTGTGAATGCTATTACTTAGTCCTTGTTTTGGTGACAGTGCTACTGTTGTGATGTGAACTGATAAGTATAATCAATAAGAGTGGAAGTCATAGATTATAGATTAGTAAACAATATAGATTATAGATATAAGATTTTGATAAGTGAGATAAAGCAAGAACTGTCATAGATAAGCCTAAGACTGCCTTCTATAAAAAAAAAAGTTATAAGAGCTGTTTCTGAGAAACTGAAATGAAAGCCATTTTCTTATATTGTTTTTCTGTACTTTGTACCCCACAAATTGTACTTGATCTAGGATATGATGGTCCTGGTGACCTACATGACTTTGAAATGTATTCTCATCCCCACCTCCCACCTGCTCAAACCCAGGATATGGTTGTCTAACACCTGCTTAAGCCCAAGATGGGATTGTCTCTGAGTTGCTCTACTAACTGCTGTTTTAGCTTCTATGACTGGCTTGCTTGCATGATGCTAAGGAAAGTCTCTGAGTTGTATTTTTCATCATTAAATTCCCAAGACATAGGGCAGGGAATTGCTGTTATTCCACAGAGCTTCAGTCTCTACTAGTGGGTGACAGACCCTGGCCAGGTAATTAAAGCTCTCTTTGATGTGAATTCGGACTTAAGAGTGTTTTCTGAAGTGGCTCCTCAACACTACGAGTACAATTGCGATTGAGGTTAGTCAAATTTGTTTTATTTTTCAAAAATATTTGAGAGACTAACTGTTAAGAAATGAATGGTTTCTTAAACAGGCTTTATAAGTCAAAAGGTACAGGTTAATGGATTCCAAAACAGCCTCATCACAGTGAGATCAAGAGATTATGCTTGTTTCTGTCCTTAGCCATTTTCCTCCTACCAAGATTTCTTTGTTGAACTGACAATGTTTTCGTAACTCCTAGTGTCCTTTTCAATTCAATCAGCTATTCCTTATAAAACAATGGTCTTGACTGGGTGAGATGGTGCATGCCTGTAATCCCAGCTGCTCTGGAGGCTGAGTCAGGAGGATTACGAATTCAAGTCAGTGTCAGCAGCCGCAAGGTGCTTAGCAACTCAGTGAGACCCTGTCTCTAAATAAAATAAAAAATAGGGCTGAGGATGTGGTTCAGTTGTCAAGTCCCCGTGAGTTCAATCCTTAGTACCAAAAAAAAAAAAAAAATTGTAGTTAAGTCTTGTATTTTTTACCACTGTTTCTGTTATTCCAGACTTGCCTACAATACCTTGAGTCAAATTTATTCCCCTAAATTTACCCATCCCAAGAAACTCTGTTTCTTAAATTTCCTCTGAAGTTTATTTTTTATTTATTTATGTTTTTTTTTTGTGGTGCTGGAGATTGAACCCAGGGCCTTGTGCATGTGAGGCAAGCACTCTACTAACTGAGCTATATTCCCATATCCCCAGCCCTCCTCTGGGGATTGATCGCTTATCTTTTCTCTTCTGGAGGATTGCCTGGGTCTTATCCCTGCTGAATTACTAGCATCTATTTTCTTGCACAATTCTTTCCAGAGCAACTTGTTTAAAAGAGACTGCTCAAGGTCCTCTAGAGTTACACTGGAGAACAAAGATGGAATGAGAAGCACCAGATGTCATCTCCTTTCTGTTTTTAAACCCTACTCTGCTGAACAGCTTTCGACACAAAGTCCAGATCTCATGATCCCTTCTTGCTGTTTATCCACTCCTTCAAGGGAAAGTTCTTAGGACATTGAAAATTGCAATCAGTATACAGGAATCAAGAGACAGTGGAGACCATGTTCTGTGACTTCTTTTTTCACAGGTGTGATATAAATGAAGGTTTCTCTGCTCCCTATAGTATGTTTTCTGGCATGCAGAAGGTGTCAGACAACATGTACAAGCTTGAGTTCTTGAACTTAGGGTTCATATAAATGGGTCTATGTTTAGAGGTTTTCAAAATTCCTGGGCTCCTAACACACTCCTGTCTTAATAGTTTTACATGTTATCCTGAGCACATAAGGAATAACATTCTGGTTGTTATTAAATGGTTAGGGTCAACTTCATAATGGTAGTTTGTGTGCTATGGGTAGCTATTGCCAGTTTCTTTTTAAAATTTAAAATATCCTTCAATACCTCTGTGAGTTAGCTTCCCTGGAGCACTTAGGTGCTCGGTGGGTAACTATGGGGTCATGTGGGTCACTAAACAATATCAAGCCTGACACTCCCAAAGTATCCCTCATGGAAGATGATGTCTGTATCTCTAGGTCTCCTGCATTCCTTAGTAGTAAAGTAGCTTTGAATATTAGAGAAATTATGCATGATGATCTTAAAAATTCCCCATTTCCGGCAAATATAAAACAAATGGCAGGAAAATTAATCTTTTCCACAAGGAGAGGAGGAATTAGTGCAGCCATTCCCTGTTGATTATTAGTAGCAGTCATGTACACAGCAAGGCATGTTTATGTGAACATGAATGCTCCCCGAATCAGTGTTGGTCGGAAAGTTTATAAAATGTTATAAAACAGTGTGCCCTGGCCAGTGGTGAATGACACGTGTTTAGCATTTGGTTGCTGTCCTCTTATCCATTCTGAATGTGAAAGCCTGCCTGCATTTGATCAGGTTCTCCCATCATTAACAGCCCATAAAAAGTCACAAGATGATAGAAAAAATATTTCTGTGGATTTAAAGAAAAAAGTGATGAATGATGCATTTCCCCCAGAATCCAGGTGTTCTTCCTACACAGCCTGCCTGTGAACGTTTTATTGCGGGGTCTAATAGCCAAGTTTCAGCAAGCAAAACAAGATGTCCCTTTGCTTTCTATCAGGGGATATAAAATGCTTACCTTTTGCTGACTGCATTTATGATCACTACTAAGCCTATACAGTGGGTGTGGATATAATGGTCAGGATCAGTGACCAGTACAAAAGGCACAGTTATGCTCCATGGCTGGCATATTTTAAAATTCTCTTTGTTCTTTATGGGAGGCATTTTGGATTTCTCAGGACTGTGCAAAATATTATTTCTATCTGGCAATGCCAAACTACCATACCATGGAGATTAGAAGAATGTCTGTATTCTGAGTATAATTAGTTAAATTGGCCACTTGGCACTTTGTAAAATATAAGCTGGATGTCTCCTGTCCTGAAGTCTAACCTTCCGACGACCACCCACAATTTGTTCCACACATGAGATTAGGGGCAAATCCACTTATTTATTTACTTACTTTTTTGAGAGCTGGTTAAAAAAAAATGTGTGCCAGATGATCTTCCTGCCCAGAAAATATGTTTAACTAGAAAGGATAGGTCAAGCATTAGCTGAGAATCAGGAGACAGAGAGATGGAAGCCAGGGGCAATGGCCAAGATTGTACTTTTCCACCCAATGTTGCTTAAGACAAAGCACATCCACGTTTATTGCAGAGCTCTCCTTTCTGTATTTCATTTTGACTTTGTACAAGACTACAGTGGAATAGAGCCAGATCTATGATGTCTTTTATGTCTAGGATATAGGCATTTATCCCGTACTGCCTGAGGATACCAATCAGCATGTGTTGGACATTCAGTAAAAGTTTACTGACTCAAACCATGAAAGTGTTTCCATTCACTTCCTCTCTGGAACAGGTTTTGCCAGATGGGAAATTGGCTAATGATGGAGGCTGGGCTAGTAATCAAGAGCACGGTGAACCAAAGATTAAAACCAAAAGACTATGGAGGAAAATCTAAGGGAGAATATAGCATCTGACAGAAACTGGAGTCTATGCTGTGGTTGGAAATGGGTCAAAAAAACAATACAAGAAAAAGCAGGGTGGAAGGAGATGATCTTGTGTAGTTTTTAATGTGTTTACCCTTTTTTTGTTTTGTTTTGTCGTGAGGAGAGCAGTAGAAGAAATGTGCTATCTGGGTGACATCTGCCATTTGCCTGTGTCCATCAAATGCTGGCTATATGCTTCCCCCCCCCTCCAAATTTGTTATTTGCTTTAGTCAGGTACACATTTTAAACTGACAACAACATGATGTGTTAAAATTTAAAGAGTGCAAATAACAGAGTGGATTAAACATTAAGGCATAATTATAACGATTATCTGTTGAATGAATACTATGTACAGAGAATGTTTTACATAATTTATCTATTAATCTTTTGGTATTACAAGATCTTACTATTGGCTTTATTATCCTTATTTTTCAGAAATAAAGAAACTGAGTCTTAGAGACATTTAGTAACTTGGCAAAGGATAAAAATTTAGTAAGAGGGAGAAGTCAAAATCCTAACAGAATCACAAAACTAACACTGATATTAGCCCCTTTGTGGTCCTCCTTGGAGAACCATAATCCAAATACAGACACATAGCATAGTTCCATGAAAAATGTTGAGAAAAATTTTTGGTGCAGCATATGAATGGGGAGAAATGATAAAGGAATGAAGTGATACACTTCCTTGGAGATTTTGTTCATGCCAAGCAGGAGCAGAACAAATGTAAGACCAGTGGCTGACTTGTCAAGGAGGGAATAGATAAAAATGGTGACGCTGAATGTTAGTTTAAAATTTTCATTTTCATTATTTTGGAAAAACAAGACACCTGGTTCAAAATTCAACAGAAAAACATGTAAATAAGTGTAAACACATTTAAGAAAGTCTCCCTCAGTTTCCCTTCACAGAGCAACTGCTGGTCACTATTTACAAGAGTGTCCCTTCATTAACTATTTAATTTTTTTCCCCTCTAGATTGAAGTGATTAGATAGGTCTTTAGGATGCTGAATTTAGAACAGTGAAATAGTAGTTGTATATAATCCCATTTTCAGATATGCTTTACTTCCTAGAAGATCTCAGAAGTCTGAAATTGGTGATGAACCACTTTAGACCAAGCAACCTTTCATGTTATTTTTTTTTCTATAATCGTTGTAATCTGCAATGGATCCTAAACTTACTCCTCCATCTACCTGAAGTTCTATACCCTTTGATTAATAACTATCCATTCCCTTTTCCTCAGTCACCAGTGACCATCATATATACAGTGAAATACCATTCTGCCTGTATTAAAACAAAAACAAAAACAAAGGAAACCTGTCATTTAAGATAGTGTGGATGAACCTAGAGGACATCATAAGGTAAGATAAAGCAGACACAGGAAGACAAATGCCACTTAATCTCACTTGTATATTCATTATATTTAAAATGTTCTTAAGAAAATGAGAATATAAACAAGATCCAATGGGAGAAATTTCTTAGTCCTTGAGAGGAAATGGCTCTCAAGCCACTTTAGAGGAACTAAGGTAGTAAATTATTCTTAATTCTTATCAAAACATCCTCCCGAATCATCTCAGAATCTCCACTGCCTACTTTCCAAATCTTGCCCAGCTTGCACACATATGCACATGTGTAATCTAGGCATGTCACACACGTAGCAACGTGAACTTTTTGTCATTTCAGACTCTTCTTGGCTCAGTGTCTGACTTACTGAGATTTGTGTGGGCTCTAGCATCATCTCTATGTTACAAGAAGGCAGGAGAGACAGCTTTGTCCCTGAGAGCAGTGACACATTAGCACTGCATTTTGGGAGAGTTGACAGCTCCTTTTTATTCTTTTGAGTGCCCATGGCCCCTTAGCTACTCACTGGCCACGAAGCATATCTGCAGTGCAGTCATCAGTGTTAAAGTACAACATACACTGATGCTTCTCAGTCGGTGTAATTTGTGACACTTATAAAGTATACACTAGGAACATGATAGTGATAAAATATTGTAACAGGGTCTTGATTCTACTGAATCTTTCTGGTGCCTGTTTAGAGAGAAAGACTATAGAAGTTCATACATCAAACTTTGAGGGTTTTTGGCAAGTGCCAACAATAATTCTAATCACCATGAAGTAAAGGGGAATGGAGAGGGTTCTATCCTAGAAATTTGAAAGTTGACTCTGAAGCAAGAAGACTTGTCTTCACAGACAGTTGTATTGGGACTAAAAAGAATCAAAGCCAAACAGAGTTAAGTTCAGATCTCTTCTACTGCTAAATATATTATCATTGACAGATTCTTTGGTCTGATTCTAAATTTCCTTACAATAAAATAGGGATAATCCTCACACAGGAATGCCATCTTTGCCGTTTTGTTTAAGTACTATGTTCATGGCACTCAATCGGCTTCATTCTCCAAGTATATGGGGAGTCAATACTTGGAGAAAATTCAAGGAACTTCTTCTCTCTTTCTTATAAGACCAGCCTCAGATTTTGGGAATATTATGGGAACAAGTTGAGATTGTGAAATTTGAAGGTGGTTTAGGATTTGTTTTCTTGAATTCCTTGAAGAATTGAAGGGGTTTATCTCCCAGGCATTTGTGAACAAAATGTTCAGTCTCATGGTGACGAGGATGCATGGCCTTTTCAGATAAATTTCCCTACACTTCCTGTGTTTGGCCATGTGTGCTGCTATAACAAAATGCTTAAGACTGGATAACTTATAAACCACAGAAACTTATTTTTTTTTATAATTTGAGAAGCCAGGAAGTCAAGATCAGGGTGACAGCCCATTCTTCATAGACGATACCATGTATTTGTCCTCACATGGTAGAAGGGACAAAAGGGCAAAGGCAGGGGCCAAACACTATATGAAGCCTCTTTTATAAAGAACTTAATCCTTAGCACAAGGGAAGAAACTTTATGACCTAATGAACAGATAAAAGCCCACTTATTCATACTTTTGCACTGGAGATTAAGTTTCAACATTAATTCTGGAGGGAATACAAACATTAAAACCACAGCACTTCCAAATCCTTTCTAAGAAAAATAATTTTTTTCTGTCTCCCAGTATTCCTATCCCATCATAGAAAACGGGCAGGAATGTAGTATGTATGTATGAAGAGATGGTCTTTCCCCAAGTCCTACAAGGCTCTGTTCCAAGCATCCAACTTCTTCTAACAACCAAGAGAATGAATGGTCTAAACATTCTGTCACAAAGAGCTCACAAGCATATTCTTATTACCAGTCTCACATATTCTTATTAAACTGATACAAAATTCCAGTATGATCAATTTTTCCCATTTATTATTATTTTTTATATTTTAAGTGAAATTATTGATTATCCAAAATTCATACCTTGCCATTAATCATGTTTAACAGAACATGCGCCCCCCCGAAATATGCATACACAATGAGAAAATATTCTCTCGTGAAATTTAGAATTTCTTTGAGATTCTGAGGTTTAGTACATGTAATCACTTGGTGACTGAGTTTTTATGTTTTTGACATTTTTTTTTCTAAATTAATTCTTCTCTGCTGTCAAAACTGGAATAATCACTTGTCTTTCCATGTCTTGGGTTAAATGTTGAGGGGTGAACCTAGTTCAGGAAAATCCCTGTGATGTTGTAGCAAGTCCTACGAAATGGTGTGGAGGTGTGGGCTTCCAGACATGGTCAACCCCCCCTGTGATAATTTGATCACTGTGAACTGTTCAAAGCATCCAATATGTGAACTGACCCAACCATTCTCCATGGCCACCCAGGCAGCTTCCTTGAGTATATTTTTTTTTTTAAAAAAATGATCCAGACAGCAGCTGCAGAAAATTTGGGGACCTTTTTTCCTTTGAGTGAGCATTTCCAGAAAGAAAAATAAATAAAATGTCAGGGTTTGTTCATCTAGTTGGCCAGGCAAGCTCTCCCAGTCCTCTGAAGGAGGTTGAGTTGAGGAATGCTGTGGTTTCTGGTATTCAAAGCTGGAGACAGAGCACAACACACACCTTATTTGAGAACGATTCACATCATACATTTTCATAAGGCATGGACCAGAAAGCAAGCTTTGTTTTCAAACTGTGTTTCCTTGGCACTAGGTACAGCAATATGGTGTGTGGTTCATTGTCAAAATGCTGTGGGTGGCAAAAGCAATCAGACTAAAGGTGCATGAAATATTTAAATTGGGTGGTTGGCTGAGGCCATTTTCTCTACTCCTAACACCTGTACTTAAATGACAACAATTAAGCCTCTTGTGGGGTAATAATCTGCATCATAGGATGTCAGACTTGGCAGAAACCTCACTGAGCAAACTTTTCCTGTATTGGGCCAGACAGTAAATATTTTAAGCTTCACAAGCCACATAGTCTCTCTCAAAACTACCCAACTCCATTCCATTCTGTCGTTGTAGAGATCCAGCCGTAGACAATGCATGAACAAGCAAGTGTGGTTGTGTACCAATAAAACTTTATAAAATAAGCAGTTGGCAGGATTTGGCCCACTGCTTGAAATTTGCTGACTCCTTTACAAATGAGGAAACCAAAACTCAAAGAGGTTAAAAGAGCCTGTCACTATGATGGGCCAGTTAATGGCAAAATACCAAAAATATCAAACTCCATTTCTATATTCTTTTTAAAAATCAATTAATTAATTTTTTGGTACTGGGGATTGACCCCTGGTACATTCTGCCTGTGACCTATGTCCTCAAAAACCCCATTTTTCTTAGTGATAAGTTTCCCAGTCTGGCCTCAAACTGGCAATCATTCTTCCTCAGCTTCCTGAGGAGCTGTTAGTTTATTTTTTTCAGTTTATTTTTTTTCACATGCAAAATCAGTCCCCTTGCTCCTCAGAAGCCTCAAGAAGATACAGACGTCCCCTCTCTGTCCATTTCCTTGCTGAAGTAAATGTCGCATCTTGAGAATGTGACTGCTTTTTGAATGATTAACATAGAAGAAATTTAATGGAATAGATAGATATGAATCTGTGTATGAAAAACCATGTGCAAAGTTTGAATACTGACTGTTGCTTAAACCCATAAGAAAGAAAATGAAATGGAAGAGGAACAGAAGATTTGGATGCTTACAGTTTATTTTTGTGCTCACGACATCCCGGTTCTCCAGAACTCCCATTTCTATTCATACCAGCCCTTCCAAATTTCCTGTGAGGCTTCTGTCCTTGGAGAAGCCCCATTTGCTGTGGATCTCAGCTTCCCATACATTTAGTGCTTTTTCTTTGGAACATTGTATTTCTCTGCTGATATCATGGTCTGCTTTATTTTGTTCTTGACATTTTGATTTGTTTTTTAAATCAATTGTTAATGAAGGAGAATTAGAAGATGAAAAAGAAATAAAGTACATTATTTTTAATGATAGAGAGAAATGGAGAGGGAAAGGAAGAAGGAGGGGAAAATTTAATGAAGACATCACTAATATTTTTCCTATTAAGAGGACTAAGAAGCAGGGGATGGCCCAGGACACAGTGATGCTCTCCTTTGATGAGCTCTAGTTCAAGATCTTCTAGGGTAGGACGACCATGTTATGAGAACCCTGAGTGTGGTGAGATGAAAGGTGTCTGCAAAGACAATGAGATGCGCAAGGGCATCTTTCCCTTAGCTTTGCCCGGTGCAGTGTGCCCAGAAAGTCGACAAGACTTCATTTCACAGGAGGCTCTATGGATCATTAACTCTGGTAGGTGGATAAAAAGGCTTCTTATTCAAATAAATTTTGAAAATGATGGATTAAACAAAGCTCTACGGCTTCCTCATCTCAGGACTTCTTTAAGCCTTTGATGAGCCAGTGTCATTAGGAATCTTAAGACAAAAATAGAGTGTGCTGTGGTTTTCTACCATATTGGATCAGTGAACCACTTTACCACAGATCACATAGTGGGACACATAAAAATACACCTGGAAAACTCTGAATCCAGTTATCTGAATCATTCTGCATTGGAGGCGCCTCACTCTCTGCAGTGCAGACCCAACATGTATGCCCTTCTTAGAGGTGGCTTGGGACCTCCCCAAGAGCAAGGCAATATGACCTTTAGTGAGTGTGTCTCATAGATGGTTGTTGAGAGTCAGCAGGCCATTATGCATTATGCATCTCACTATGACGGTGAGAAAGTACATACCCAACTCACTTTCATATTTCTTTCTTCAAATATTTTTCAATTCCTCTCAACTGGTTTTTCCTCTGTGTAATGTCTTCTTGTTCTTCATTTCCTCCTCCTGATGCCCACTTAAGGGGTCACTGATTGTCCTGGTGACCCACAGAGTTCCTCTGGACTTTGGATTGTGAAACAGAGCTCAGGTTGCTAAGAACACTAACTACACAGCAAATCTATAGCCTCCTCATCCTGCTCCTGCGTGAGGTCCCCTGCCCAGCCTATCCCTCCAGTGCCTTCCCCTCTTGCACTTGGCACTCCTGCTTTCACTTCTCTTGCTTTAATTCTCCCTTCTACTCCCTACCACTTATTAGCATCTGAACCAAAAACTTCCCTAATCAGCCAATTTAATAAATTTTGTATTTTGACAAAGGCAAGTTTAATTTCCCCATTTTTCCAATAGGTTCTTTTATTATATTAGCCTAGTCTTATTTAATGAATATAAAATCTTTTTGATGGCCCATATTTGTTTTTTTTTGTTCATTTTCTTTACAAACCACAGTTGCCCTTTGGGCCTCTCTTACATGAAACTTACTCTGAAAATTATACCCTTTTAATTCAACCCTTGCTTTTTTCTTGCCCATCTCCACACAGGAGTAGGCAAGCTCAGGCTGCATTCATTTAAAAGTTCTAATGATTACACCAATGATACACTCCACCAACATTACTGTTGTGCTGTGTACTAGGTGAATTTGGTATTTGCACACTATATCATAAGAATCACATGAAGTTGGAACATCTAGCTGGTTTGATAGTTTTGTTCTGCTTTAGATTGTATTAAAAATACTTAAATGAACTTTTCAATCTAAGGAATTTCACATGCTTCAAGAGAGTCCTGAGGTGAGGGTATTAGTAGGCCATCCATGAGTAGAATTTAGAACTATTTTTGCTTTCCTAGAAACTTCATGATTCCATAAAGATATATGATTTTCTCTGGTTGTATTTCTGGAAATTTAAAGTAGATAGTTGTGTCAAATTATACTTTATTTCCTACTATCCCACCTGCTCACTCCATCTAGAACACTTGAATTTCCTGCTGCTCCTCCAACACATTAAGCTCAATCTTCTTTCAGAAGCCTTTGCATTAGCTGTTTCCTAAGCCTTCAATTCCCCCTGCTCCATATCCACTTGGATTCTGGGTCGATTTATTTGGGATGCTGTACCAAAATACCATAGGCTGGGTAGATTATACATAAGAAAAAAATTATTTTTCATGGTCTGGAGGATGAGAAATCCAAGACCAAGGCTCTGGGCTCTGTTGAGGGCTCCCTTCTTCATATGTGGCCATCTTTTGTGTAATCTCCCATGGTAGACATAATCTGGGATCTCTGGGACCTCTTTTATAAGAGTGAAGATCACATTCATGGGGGTCTTACCTTATGACCTAATTAAAGACCCTACCTCCTAATACCATCACACTGGGGTTTAGGATTTAACTATGAATTTGGGGATGGGACTAAACCATTTAGATCAAAGCAGATGATTTACTCACTTCCCTCATATGAGAACTTCCAATTCATTCTATCCTGGTACTCTACCATTTTGTTTCATTTTCCATCATACCACTTTAAATCTCACACTGCGCACGCGCACACACACACATACACACACACACATGTTCAGTTCTTGTTTGTTTATATAAACTGTCTCCATTAAGATATAACTCCCACGAGACATAATTTGCACTACAGCCCCACTGTCCCTTGTTTTACTGCTACTATATCCCTAACATCTAGAATAGTGCCTAGGGTATGGTAGATTTGTCAGGAATATTTTTTAATCAGTGACTCTGAAAGTTGTTTAGAGAGCAGCAGACAATTCAATTGTGTTGGTAAATCACAATCAATACAATGACTTAGCCAGGGGCTGGGGAGACAAGGCAGGAAATAAAGGGTAACTTTTGGGGCAGTGACAGTAGTTCTCACCTGGAAGAAACATTTGTGCTTATTACCTCAGCTGGGGGTTTTTAGGAGCAGACTCAGAGAGCAATACCATTAGACCATGTCATTTTTCTGCCTAATTCTCAAGGCCTTTCTGTCTCATTCAAGTAAAACCTGAAGTCTTCACCATCAAGGGTCTGCTTGGTCTCCTTCCTCCCTAACCATTTTCTTTCTCATCTATCACTCTTGCATAGCAATATAATGTGAGCCACATACGCAATTTAAACGTTTTTAGTAAAACATTAAAAAATAAGAGGGAGGTAAAATCAATTCGACATCAATCAATGTAAAAAAACAAAAGCTAATGAGATTATTTGATATTCAAATTTCTTACTATGTCTTTGATCTTCAGTTTGTATTTTCTAGCTGTGCAGCATGTCTGAATGTTGACCAGCCACTTTTCCAGTGCTCCATAGCCACAGGTGGCTGGCGGCTGCTATCTTGACGCCTCTCTTTCCAACTTCTTTCCTCCATCAACCTCCTTATTGTCCCTCTAATAGAGAAAACACATTCTCAACTGAGTAAAGATACCTATTGTCCAAATGAAAATACAAGACACTCTTTTAAATATGTATTTCAGATAAATAATAAGGAAGATTTCAGTATAATTACATCCCAGAATATTACATGGAATGTGCCTACAACACACTGGGATATCCTGACATCATATAGACATACTGTATTTTATCTGGTGATTTCCATTTCCTGTTCCTGAAGCCTATGTGCTCTTCCCTAGGTATGCTGCTTCCTTCAGCTCATTCAGATCTTAGCTCAGAGGCCTTTTCTTATGATCCTATAGCAAATCTATTTGTGTTTCCACATTGTTACTTAGTACTTTTCTAATCAACTGTATGTTCATTTCTACTTTAAGTTTATAAGAATCTATTTTTATGTCTTTTTGCCCTCCCCATTAGAATATGGATATTAGATTTTAGAGATTCTATGTATTAGATGGTCTAGATATTAGAATGTGTCTATGAGAACAGACACTTTTGTTTGTTTCCTGTTGTCTCCCCAGTGCCAAGAAAAATGCTTGACATATTGTAGGCACTCAATAAATATTTGCTCAAAAAAAAGGAAGCAAGAAATAATGGAGAGTGCAACCCATGCAGGAGTATATTCATTAAAGAACTAGTATAGTAATAAGGTCTTCTGGATGTGAATCAGACATTTATAAAATAGAATGAAATAGAAAATCAACTTAAATCCATGCCATGTTTCTTAATTACTTAAAACATATTATTATTTATATTATTATTATTACTAATGTTACTGAAGATTGAACCCAGAACCTTGCACATGCTAAGTAAGGACTCTATCTATCAGTTATCTTCTAAGCCCTTATTTTATTTTGAGAAAGGGTCTTGCTTAGTTGCCCAGAATGACCTCAAACTTATGATCCTCCTGCCTCAGTCTCCCAAGTAACTGGGATTACAGGTGTGTACCACCATATTCAGCTCAGAATGGCATTTTTATTATGCATCTAATACACTATTGTAAAGATCTGGAAAATGTTTAATAAGCCACCAGCAAACTGCCTCCTAATAAGTAGTAATAATACTATTATGAATAATAATATTATATAAAGTACTACAATATAAAGAATAACAACAATTTCTGATCTTTGGGTTGACAAATCTTTAGCTGCAATTCTTTAAAAATATCTAAGTCTTTTCTATGAATTTGAGGTATTTGTTTTGGAAACAAAACCTCCAGAGGTGAAAGACTTACAATCATATTTGCATAACTTAGTGTGACTTTACCTGTCTTATTGCAGGAAAGTTACTGTGATAGATTACAACATGTTATACCACACCCACCAGTGGGTAGTTTAATATTATAAAGCTAATGTGCTATAAACTTTCCTACATTTGAAAAAATATCAAAATTCTCAAATACACCAGGCCCCAAGTTTTCATTAAGGAAATGTAGACATCTATGAGCTATCAACAATCTCAAAACTTTGTCAAACAGAACTTCCAATAACAGCACATTTTTGCCTCTCAAGTCTTGCTGCTGTCCATGAGAATATTAGGTTTCTATATATTTTTATATATTAGGTTTCTCATATATTATAAAATATAAGTCTACATTGTCCTTCTCCCTAATAATATTAACATCATAAAATTTCTTAAAAAATTTAAATTGTTGGAATAAACTCTGCTATAACATGTCTATAATTCTCAGTCCATTGGCAGTAGACCATGCTGATGTTAATTACAGCAGTTTGAATAATCCATTCAAAAAGAAGATTAGGGATCTTCTGAGTGAAAGAGCTATTGCTCTGAAATTACTAGCTCTTCAATTTTAAGAAATGCTTTCTTTCTCAGAAAGAAATGAGTTAGACCCCATTCATATCCACCTGTATCTAAACTAATGAATCTATAGTCTGAGTCTAATGTCCCCCATCTTATCCTTTTGGGGTCAAATTTCTTAATCTATGCTCTCCAGACCTTTCTACACTTAGTGATAACTCCTTTGTCAACTATAAATATACACTGGGATATATTTAACATGAAAATAACTATATAGCTTAATAATTATGTAATATTTTCTTATAAATATTAGCGAAAATTTATTTGCACACTTTAGATTGTTAACCTCTATCTTTGTATAGCTCTCAGACTTAGAGGGCTTTCAATTATTTGTCTTCCAATGAAAATAGCATCATCTATTTATTTGAATATTTTAAAATTTATTTATTTATTCTAATTTGTTATATATGACAACAGAATGCATTTCAATTCATAATACACATATAGAGCACAATTTTTCATGTCTCTGGTTATACACAAAGTAGAATCATATCATTTGTGTCTTCATTCATGTACTTGGGGTAATGATGTCCATTTCATTCCACTGTCTTCCCTACTCCCTGCTCACTCCCTTCCCCTTTTTCCCCTTTCCCCTATCTAAATTTCCTCCATTCCTTTCATGCTCCCTGCTCCGTCCTGATTATGGATCAGCATCCTAATTTCAGAGAAAACATTCAGCATTTGTTTTTTGGGGATTGGCTTACTCCACTTAGTATTATATTTTCCAACTCCATTCAATTTACCTGCAAATGCCATGATTTTATTCACTTTGAATCTGAATATTATTCCATCGTGAATATAGACCACATTTTCTTTATCTGTTCATCTCCTGAAGGGCATCTAGGTTGGTTCTACAATTTAGCTATTGTGAATTGTGGTACTGTAAACATTGATGTGGCTGCAGTACTATAGTAAGCTGTTTTTAAGTCCTTTGGGTATAAGCCGAGGAGTGGGATAGCTGGGTCAAATGGTGGGTTCCACTCCCAGTTTTCCAAGAAATCTCCATACTGCTTTCCATATTGGTTACACCAATTTGCAGTCCCACTAGCAATGTATGAGTGTGCCTTCCTTCCCACATTTTTGCCTACATTTATTGTTTATATTCTAAATAGTTGCCATTCTGACTGGAGTAAAATGAAATCTTAAAGTAGTTTTTTTATATATATTAATTTTTTTAGTTGTAGTTGGACATAATACCTTTATTTTATTTATTTTACATTTATTGATTTCATTATGCTGAACCAACCTTACATCCCTGGGATGAACCCCACTTGATTGTGATGCACTATCTTTTTGATATGTTTTTGTATTTGATTTGCCAGAATTTTATTGAGAATTTTTGCATCTCTGTTCATTAGATGAAGTTTTCTTCCTTTGATTTGTCTTAGTCTGGTTTGGGGATCAAGGTGATATTGGTCTCATAGAATATAAGTTTGGAAGTGTCCGCTCTTTTTCTGTTTTCTGAAATAACTTGAGGAGTATTGGTATTAGTTCTTCTTTGAAAGTCCTATAAAACTCAGCTGTGTATCCATCTGGTCCTGGGCTTTTCTTGGTTGGTAGGCTTCTGATGGCATCTTCTGTTTCATTGCATGAAATTCATCTGTGTAACTTGCATATATCATCCTGATTCAGTTTGGGCAAATCATCTGACTCAAGAAATTTGTCAATGCCTTCAGTATTTTCTATTTTATTGGAGTACAAATTTTCAAAATAATTTCTAATTATCTTCTGTATTTATGCATTGTTTGTTGTGATATTTCCTTTTACATCATGGATGTTAGTAATTTGAGTTTTCTCTTTGCTTCTCTGTGTTAGCATGTCTAAGGGTTTATCAATTTTATTTATATTTTTAAAGAACCAACTTTTTGTTTTGTTAATTTTATCAGTTGTTTCTTTTGTTTCAATTTCATTGATTTTTAGCTCTGATTTTAATTATTTCTTGTCTTTTCTGCTTTTGGTGTTGTTTTGCTCTTCTTTTTCTAGTAATGTTCTAGTAATATTAGATCATTTATTTGTTGACTTTTTATTCTTTTAAGGAATGAACTCCATGCAATAAACTTTTCTCTTACTACTGTCTTCATAGTGTCCCAGAGATTTCAATATGTTGTATCAGTGTTCTCAATTACCCCTAGGAACTTTTTAATCTACTCTTTTAAACCCATTGTTCATTCAATAGCATGTTATTTAGTCTCCAGGTGTTGGAGTAGCTTCTATTTTTTATGTTATCATTGATTTCTAATTTCATTTCTCATTATGATCTGATAGAATGCAGGGCAGTATCTCTATTTTTTTGTATTTGCTAAGAGTTGGTTTGTGGCATAATACATGGTCTATTTTAGAAAAGGATCCATGTGCTGCTAGAACAAAGTGTATTCACATTGATGGTTGAAATATTCTATATATGTCTATTAAATCTATGTTATTGATTGTATTCTTGAGTTCTATAATTTCTTTGTTTTGCTTTTGTTTCGAAGATCTATTCAGGGGTGAACGAGGTGTGTTAAAGTCACTAAAAAATATTGTGTTGTGGTCTATTTGACTCTTGAACTTTAGATGGAATGTTTGATGGAAATAGATGCTCCATTGTTTGGGGCATATATATTTATAATTCTTATGTCTTGCTGATATATGGTTCCTTAAGCAGTATGAAATATCCTTTGGCTTGAAGTCTACTTTATTTGATATGAGCATGGAAAACCCTGCTTGTTTCTGCAGTTCCTGTGAATGGTATGTTTTTTCTCCAACCTTTCACCCTCAGTCTGTGGATGTCTTTTCCTATGAGATGAGTCTTTTGAAGGAAGCATATTGTGTTTTTTTAAAAAAATTTTAATCTGCCAGTCTATGTCTTTTGATTGGTGAGATTAGGCCATTAATACTCAGGGTTATTATTGATACATGATTTGTATTCTCAGTCATATTTGTTTATTTTTGATATTTAACTTTACTTGGTTTCTCCTTTGTTTAGTATTTTCTTTAGTATAATACCTCCCTTTGCTGATTTTCATTGTTGTTTTTCATTTCCTCCTCATGGAATATTTTGCCAAAGATGTTCTGTAGGACAGGCTTTCTAGTTGTAAATTCTTTTAACTTTTGTTTATCATAGAAGGTCTTTATGTTGTCATCAAATGTAAAGCTTAATTTTGCTTTGGTTGATTTTTGGTTGACATCCATTTTCTTTCAGAGCTTGGTATATGTTGTTTCAGGATCTTCTAGCTTTGGGGTTTGGTTTGAAAAATCTGCCGATATCTCAATTGGTTTCCGCTATATGTAATATGATTCCTTTCTCTTGTGGCTTTTAAAATTCTCTCTTTATTCTGTATGTTACACATTTTCATTATATTGTGCCTTGGTGTGGGTCTGTTGTGATTTTGTACATTTGGTGTCCTGTAAGCCTCTTGTATTTAATTTTCCAAATCATTCTTCATGGTTGGAAAATTTTCTGATATTAATTCATTAATAGATTTTTTTATTCCTTTGGTTTAGAAATCTATGCCTTCCTCTATTCCTATAATTCCTAAATTTTTATGCTATCCCATAATTCTTGAATGTTCTGCCCATGGTTTCTTATCATCTTTACTGTGTGGTCAACATTCTTTTCAAGATTATATGTTTTGTCTTCATTTTCTGAGGTCTTGTCTTCCAAGTGATCTAATCTGTTAGTAATGCTTTCTATTGACCTTTTAATTTGGTTCATTGTTTGTTTCATTTTAAGAATGTGTTTTTTTTCCAAAACCTCTATCTCCTTATTGAAGTAACATTTTGCTACCTGTATTTGCTCATGTAGCTCCTTATCAAAATGATCTTTTGCTGCCTGTATTTTCTCTCTTATATCATTTTTTGATTCACAGAACATTTGAACTATGTACAACCTGAACTCCTTCTCTGTCATTTCTTCTATTCTGCCATTGTTTCTACTAATGTTATATCTTGGTTTGTTGTGGACACTTTCTTCCCTTGTTTGTTCAAGTTGTATGTGTGTCTTCTTTTCTAGCACTGGAGATCTGAGGCATTGTAGTTTTCACCCTATAGGCTTACCATGTCTCTGCAGGTTTCCAATACCTCTTCAACAATGTGAAAAGATACCAATACAAACAATATACAACCTTAAACCAAATAGCTGCTATGAAGACGTTTATGGATTTGTCACAATATACTGAAATGGTAAATTCATTTTTTATCTACAATATAAACAGAAGGTTTGCAAAAGGGTCTACAGAGTGAGGTGTAGGATGAGATGTTGAGGTGGGTAGGAGGTGAGGATTGTTATTAGATTTTAGAAATCATAAAAGAGGAATCTAAAAATTTTGGTTAGTAGCAGGAGAAGAGAGAGAAAGTGATATTGGGGAGACAAGTATGTAGGAAGACAGTACAGATATATATATATATATATAAAGAAAAGTAAAAATACGAGATAAAAGAATATACAACAACTGTAATATATTATTCAGACATCCCAGTCCTTAGTAGTCTAATTCATGAAAAAATCTCGGTTTCACAAATGTTAGGTATGTGATGGTGGGAGAGAGGGAGAGAGAGAGAGAGAGAGAGAGAGAGAGAGAGAGAGAGAGAGAGAGAGAGAGAGAGAGAAATTTTAAAAGTCTTGAAGGAAGATACAAGGATTGTTTTTGTTGAAGATCAATATATTTCCAGTTTTCCTTCTCATCCGATAGGTAGGGTTGTCTGTTGTTTGCTTTATATCTCCACCAGGAGCCACATTATAGGATGCCACAGAGCTGCATCTCTGAATATGCTGCTCAATGCCACTGCCCAGCTCCACCCAACCCCCTCAAACACACCCTGCTGAAAGCAGCCACCTCCATCCCTCCATCTTCCTTGCCATGTATGGTGAAGGTTATTAGGGTGGGAGGGTTGGTCCAAGAATGACCTCTGGGGCCCGCTTGTCTGATGTGGGTGCCTTGTCTTATCTCCTGTAGACCTCGTAATTCCTGGTCTCTAATTTAGTCTCTAATCTGTATCTCCCTCACCCCCTCCCTTTTAACTTCCTACTCAGGAACCTCTCTCACCAGAGGTCTTGTGGGCTTTTCTCTTGGGGCTACGCACCTGTCATGAAGAGCTGTTTTATATTGGGTAGCTCAGGACATGGTTTTGCAACCTATGGACTGACCGTGTAGCCATAGGCACTGTGCCAGGTTAGCAGCTGCTGGAGAGAGGGGAGAATTGGGGACTTTTGGTAGGTTGATATTGTTTCTAAGCCCCAGCTGGTGTTCAAGCTAGGAATTGTCCCAACTATAGATGGCGAGGAAGGTGTCCCAAGATGAAGGCAGCTGCTTACGGTGGGTGGGTGTTGTTGAGGGGGTGGTGGCATTGAGTGGTGTGTTTAGAGATGCAGCTCTGTGGTGTACAGTATTGTGGCTGGTGGCTGTCTCTGGGCCCAGTGCAGTAGCCCCAGGTGCAGTCTACCAAATGTTGAGGACTATGGCAGTCATTGCAGTGCCCTAAGATGGAGGCAACTAGTGAAGTGCCATGATAGTAGATGGGGGTCCACACAGGAGTGACGGCCAGAGTTCCTGTGCTTGGGCAGCAGCCAGGTGTCCTGAGTGGGAGTAGTGGCCAGGAGTCTTGCCCTGGTGATAATACCAATGGTCCTACTTGGGCACTGGAGGACCTACATGGACAAGTGGCCGGGAGTCCTGTGCTGATGTTGAGGCCTGGAGACCTGCACAGCACAGAAGCCTTGTTTACTGTGAGGGAGCAGCTGTCGGGGTTCCTCTAATCACTTGTGGAGAAACAGTATTCCCCTTACTTGAATCCCAGGTACCAGAGCAAAACAGAATGCAGCCTCCCTCTAGCCCACCGTCTTGGATCCCCCTTTATAAATATTTTGATAACACATCACAGCTGGGCTTTGAGGTAAACGTTGAGGTGGATTCTCTGCTATCTTTGAAAGTGTCTTTACTTTGAACCCAAGATGTTCCAGTTCCATTATGCTTTTTTCAGCTCCAAGGTACGGTTCCAGTTATCACTAAATGTAGCAGCTCCTTCACCTGGAAGAATATAGGGTATTGATTTAACATCTGAGCAGCCATCTTAAATGGTAACCGCCATCTTATGAGATAAATTTCGCTTTCCTCTACTTTTCAAACTCCTCTCACTCACATTAGTGACCTATCCCATGGTACCATAAAACTAAGCCAGTCCTAGAAGGACACAACCATAGTGGCATCCACCTAAGCCAATCCCATGCTATTCTCCACCTGCCTCGCTCTGACACAGGTACCCCTAGCCTATCCCATAGTGTCACAACGACAACTGCAAACCCCTATCCCACAAAAGCTGAACACCTGAACATCCCGGGGCCTCTCTCTCCTATAGAGAGAAGGCCTTTATTTGTCAGCTCTGACAAACAAACTCTCATGTGTATCTCTGCCTGGTCTCCATCTTTCATTTCTTATTTACCTGTCTCTTGCTCCTTGCTTTCCCTTCAAAGAATATGCCAAGTGTACTGCTCAGTTCACGGACTCCTTGAGGATTGTCTATGATGTGACAATAGAGTTTGTATGATTTTCATTACACCTCAGGATCTCTTCATACTATGTTCATAGGGGTATTTTAAAACAAATTCTAACTCAACTATGTCACTTTTTATTTTCAGGCAAATTTTGTCTTTATCATAGCTATAATTTCTTGTATATTCCAATTTTTATTTCTTTCAGAATAATGATGTTACTGTCTTTATACAACACATTATAAATATATTACAAAGGATTAAAACTGTACAGAAAAAAGAAATTCCAAATTGTACCACCCAGAAATATCCATTGTGGTAACATTAAATCATTATAATTTAGGATTTCTTTTATGCATTATAATAAAAGAAAGTTATATAGAAATAATAGTTTTATAAAAATCTGATAATGTAATAAATGCTGTTTTACAATAAGACACTAATTTTAATGTTAGTTGATTTCAACAAAAAAGAAACATGTAAACTAAAGAAATGACTACACTTTTTTTGTCACAAAGATTATTAGTTTCTAAAACATCTAAATTACAAAAAAAAAAAAAAAAGATTAGCCAGGGCATTAAGTTCTTATTGTTGTATATTTGATGGTAAAAGAATTCCAACTCATCAGCTTATTTAAAAAAAATTAAAAAATTAAAAATAAAAAAATAAGTTATGTGTATTTTTAATATATAGCACCCTCCCACTAACATGTATTTTCACATTCAATATGTAAATTATCATTAGTGAATTATCAAATTTTGAAATAATTTCCCCTTGGATAAACTCAGCTTTCTTCCAAATACCCCAAATCAGTACTCAGTGGGACCTTAGATAAAAACCCACAAGCACAGCACACCTGGTATGAGCTGGTGATCTTTTCTGGAACTTTGTCCCAAATGTCTTAGAAAGGTTTAAAATGGTGTTTGTCAAACTTTTCAGACACCAGAATCATCTGGGGGACTTGTTAAAGCTGGCTGGTGGGCTCCTGCCTCCACTAAGCTTCAGATTCAGTAGCATTTCTATCAAGTTCCCTGGAGTGTTGATGTCCCACTCTGATAACCACTGGCTCCTGTGGTCCTCTACAGCTTCTGAACTCAACACTTCCTGCATAGAAAGAGAAAGAAATTCCACCAATACCACCACCTCTGTGTGTTCTGAGAAGCCTGAAGTCCTTTGGTATTACAAAAGCAACCCTTAGTGGACAATGATGAAAAACAGAACCCACACATACAAGTTTTTAATACAGTTCTCCCATTGGGCCAAAGAGAGACTTGATTTTCTCAGGTTGAACCCTGTCATAAAGCATTTTTTCTTTCTTCTTCTTCTTTTCTTCTTCTTGTGACCTTGTTAATTCTTTTTCTTTTCATGGAAAATTTAGTTTCTCAGAGCCCTGGACTATATTCACAGAATTATTTTTTTATTATCATCTCATTCTTTTACTATCACCTAATTTACAAAGGCAAGTTAAAAAGGACAAAAACATAAAAAGTATTATAAAAAATATTGGGAACATATGTTAAAAGTTATAAAACTCAAAATACCATTCTGAAAATGCACACAGAAAGATTTACTTTGGTCCAGTTACATGATACTCTTAGGATTCCTAACCATAAACTAACCACTTGTTCACATTTTTAAACTTAAAAGTAAACATAAACCTGAAAGTCCAATTTTGCCTTCTCTTATAATCGCACTAGCACACACACTCCTTACAACCAAAACACACACACCAAAAAAAAAAAAAAAATCCTACTCTTCACTAAAAGTAATTCACCAAAATATGTTCTCCCTGTTGTAATTAGGAGCACCACACAATTAATTTCCTGAAACAAAAATCATTAAGTTCTTCAAGCTTTTGTACCATAACAAGGTACAAAAGACGATCTTAGTTTTAATTCTGGGGCTCTTGATGTAAGTGCTGGTCCTGGAAATGGAGGGACCTATACCTGATGGCCGTTTTGCAGAAGCAGTTGGGAAAGATTAATAGGTAGAGAGACTTTTCAATGAGGTGGCAATCAATAAAAGGATCTAAGAGCAAGAGACAAGAATTTAAGTAGATTCTGACAGGAGCTTGGTAAGAGTCTCCAAAAGTGGATGAGAATTGAACTTGTTCCATCACAGTGGTGTTTTTTTTTTCCCCATTTTCAGAACTGTTTTTACCATTTCTACTTCCTTTTGGCCATGTGTAATTGATTAATTTTTTTTGTCTGTCCCAATCTTATTGTAATACCTGTCAGGAGAATGAATATGTAATACTATTCTTTTCTCATTACCATCCTAATATTGTCAGTAGAAATAACTAACGTGCCATTTCGTATTATTAAGAGATTTGTTACATGAGCGATAAAGAACTAACATTCCTTATCTCTTTCTATAGTCCCGTTTTCCTTGCAAAGGAGCTGGTTCAGATTAAAAATTAGCTTTGTGCTTGGGTTGAATTCATTCTGTGAAGTGACACTATTTCAAATGCATTATAGCAGGATTCCCTTGTTCTAACTTCTGATGTGGGAGGATTTGTCTAATGTAAAAAAAAATGCTCATGAAATATAAATGGTAATTTCAGTGCATTTAAAAGAGTAAGAAAGGCCTGTAACACAAGTCCTCTTTTGTATATAATAGGAAATGAGAAAAATAGAGAAAAATCTTCACCATAAAATAAAGATAACATTGTTGGGAAGTTTGATCCAGCAATATGTGTGTTCATGAATGTTTGCATGTGTATCTTGTATCTTTTACAAACTAATGGATCTAATAGATTTAGGTAGCCATGATAAGGTCATATTAAAAGAATTTGTCATTATATACTATGGTTCCTACTGTTTACATAAAATAATGACATAAAAACATGGGATTGAAGAAGATAACCGCTAGAATTTTTTTGAAGGCTATATTTTTCACCTGAAGAAAAACAAAACAAACAAAAAAAGGGGTGTGGTGGGGGAGGGGTGTGGCTCCATATTTCCTGTGCTTCTGGAAGAGCTTGAGGCATGGTTAGGAAGAACTTTTGAAATAGAATTTGTGTGTGTGTGTGTGTGTGTGTGTGTGTGCGCGCGCGCTTGCGCGCGTATGTTTGGGGAGTTTTAAGATCAATAAGGGTAACCATTTATTGACTGTTCACAAGAGATCATGATCTATTTTACTCATGACACATGTATTGCCTACTTTCTTCTTATAAACTATGTGAGATAGGATTTTATAATCTATATTTTCCAGATTAGGAAAGGGCTCAGCATGGTTAAAAACTCCCTCAATCCTCAATGCCACAGAACCACTGAGTGAATGTTTATTTGAAACCTAGTTCTATTAAGCTCCAAAGTCAGTGCTTGTCTCTTCAAAAGTCTTAAGTGCAGAAAGGCTTCTAAGAGGGAATCATGATTCTGAGTGCCATGTTGGAGTATAACTGGTAACAGACAAATAAAAATGTTATCTTCTCAATTAGTAGCACATAGGGTATATTTTCTTAGATTTGCAACTTACTAGAGTTTTTACATTGTAATGACCACATATCAGATAACCTAAGAGTATAGCATTTAATGCTATGTACACAAATAAACGATTCCATGGTGTTGTCGCTACTATTAATAAATTGTTCTAATTCACATAAAGGCCATTTCACCTTTGTAAGCTTTTGGTGAATTAAGCTTTGGTGTTAAAAACAAACACCACCACCACCACCACCAAAAACCCCAAATTGGCACAGCCAGTAATGACATCCAGTAAAATCCTAATCTAAAAAGAGCCTGGACATCATACCTACAAGACTGGGATCCCAATTAAAAGAAGGCATATTTCATGTTTGTACCATTATGTCAAAATAGATTCTATTGTTATGTAGAACTAAAAAGAACAACAAAAAATTAAAACAATAGAAAGAGGTTTTTATAATGACTGAGAGTTTTGCCTGGGCACTGAATATTGACCTTAATGACTCTCACATAATAAATAATACGAAGAATCAAGTTAACTCAAAGTCATTAGAATTACTAAAATTTCTAGCCAGACCTAGGTCTACCAATATTGGGTCACCTGTGCATTTCAGCACCAAACTTTGGGCTATCACTTTTAGATAGTTATAGAACCTAATGCCCAATTAAAATACTTCTTGGCAAACAACTTTCTTTAACAATGCTGACTAATTACTGGGGGGGAATGATGAGGGAGCCATGCTCAAAATCAAATTATCTGACCTTAGATGGAGGAATGGGTTAGTGTCAGGATTACATTTGTAGAGGATAGCAAATAAGAAGGAATAAAATTTGCACTGATATTAAATCTTATGTACCTGAAAAGGCATTGAATGACTGTACCCCATTCTCAAATTTATTTATTAACTGCCCAAAAGCCAAATGAGATAAAATATTTTACAAATGTGTGCATGAAGCACTTGAGTTCTTACTCTACTAATATTTTAAAGTTACTGTTGTATTGAAATCAGTGATCCTATCATCATTTTATTACATAATACCATAAAATATAATAATCCTATCAGATTATAAATAGCTGCTTTGAGTGTTTTTTTTCAAATAATAGAAGAGGATTTGGCATGTCTTCTTTGAATTTTTTTGTTGTCCTTTCATATGCTGTATTCTACTGTGTTATAGCCACATGCAAGAAACAACCCAGGGGGCTCCAAATATTCTTGAGCATAATAATATCCTCTGACATATTTTAAATGATTCATATCTTGATAAAGAATATATATATATATATATATATATATAATGGTAATTTTCATCATTGCTAAAGAATGATTTCAGTAGACTTGTGGTCTCTTCCTGAAAGTTTTATCTGTTTTACAGTTCAATCAGCAGAGGTGGGTGTTTTCATATAACACATTGACAATATACATATGGGCCTGCACACATGCATGCATGCACACACACTCACAAACACAAGCGTGCACACACACACACAGAGACACACACACACAGAAATAAGCTTCAACATAATTCTCTACAGGAAGGAAGGACTGTGTTTTTTTTCCTATTCTAGAAACAAGAATTTTGTCTCATGCAAAAATCTAGGTTCCACTCAATCTATTCTTTTAAAATAATAAGTCAATATACTTTAAGGAGTATATGAATGTGACAATAAGGGGACTTTCTTTTCACAATGTCAAAACTCAAATCACAAAGAGGAATTTTACAGATATCAGATTTCCATATAAATAATATTAAATGTGTTTCTTTTTAATATCAACTTGTTAACTTTGCTTATGAAGAACTAGGTAACAAACCTGAAACTGCATAGTTTGAGAGAACTGTTGTGTGGTGAGCCGTTCCTGCGGACTGTGGTCGCCATTACATGATGGCGCTGGCTCCGCTGTGGTCTGTGAAGGACAACTCCGTATCAGAGAGAGTTGGCGTATTGTCAATTCCTTATCAGAGAGAGTTGGCGTGTTGTTTTCTATCACCCTGTGAGAAGGGTCCACGTGGCAGCTTCGCATTGGGGTTCGCGGTGCTTTATTAAGGCTGGGAGGGGCATCCGATGAGGATTAGAAAAATTATTAGAAGAATGTCAAGGGCCTGAATAAACTGCTGAAAGAAGATTCCTGAGTCGCGTCTTCCTTGCGGGCAAGGGGGTCGTGACACTGTTGGACCTTTATACTGTGTCTTATATAGTTTTTGTTCCAAGATATATCATCTGCTTTTTATGATAACTTCTTTCTTTAGGACTGTATTGCTAAAGCATGTGTATAAATGTATGACACTGTCACTCATTTTTGGCTTAATTGTTAACTGCCTGAAAGTACGCATGAATGTACTGCTTATATATTTGTTAAAAGTCTTGTTTTCAAGTAATAAATCTGAATTGATTTATCTTGATGCATGACCTGTTTCTTTGCAATAATCTCTGCTTAGCTGAGTGATGTTTTAGTTCTTGGTTTCTTTGGGAAACTAGGCTCAATATATATTCCCTTTGCTCTGGTGAATATTTGTTTTGAAACTCTTTCATAGAGTGTCTGATTATTTGAAGTGCAAGAAAAACAATTGATCCTCCACCTTTTCAGCACTGCGAAATTGTCACCTCGGTGTCATTAAACATCACCTTGGCAGTCATCATTCAGAAGCGGATCAGTGGCATTTTGTGCTACCAATTTTCATTTGATATTGCAAAAGAATCCAATGTCCTATAGCTTCAACCTTCTATATTTAGTAAGATTTGAGTCTTCGTGGTCAGAAGTGTGTGAAGAAAAATGTGAGTTTGCAGCATGTTTGTAGAATTTCTTCTTCCTGAGTGATGAGGAAAGACCATCTGTGTTCTTTAGAGCAGTGTTGTCCAATAGAACTGTCTGTGTTGATGGAAGTAGTCTGTATCTGTGCTTTTTCGGATGGTAGCCACCAGCCATATGTGCTCTTGAGCACTTGAAATATGGCTAGGGTAAAAAAAGAAATGAATTTTAAATTTTATTTAATTTTAATTAATTTAAATATAATTTAAATAGCCATTTAAGGCTAGTAGCTATAATATTGAATAGTGCCGCCTTGAAAGACAATTAGAAAATTGCTCTAGAAATTTATTATTTGGATTATATAGCCCTGAATGTTCAATTAATTGCCATTTTAGAATCTGTCAATAATGATGGAGAGATGAGAAAGAAAATTCATGTATAAAATGTGCTCATAAGTGGGTGGATCTTTGGAAGATAAGACCATGGAAATGCCTTTACTATGTGAGATATTTCACCTGAGCTTCCCTAAGCCACAGAGCCTCTGGTGTCCTACAGATATAATTGTATTTTTAAAATCTTCCATTTAAATTTTTTGATGCATTATATGGCATATGGTGATAATTCTGTTGCATTAAAAACAAGAATTTAGAGGAAATTATGCACAATGAAATAAGCCAGGTACAGAAAGGCATTATCATGAGATATCATATGTAAAGCTGAACTCAGAAGCAGAGAATAGAACATGGTTGTTAGGAGTTGGTAGTCAAGGTGAACAGGGAAAATTTGGTTAAAAGATACAAGGCTTTAGTTAAAATGAAGAACTTCTGGAAATCTATTGTATAGCACGTTGACAATAGCTAAGTTAATAATAATGAATTTGTGTACTTGAATATTGCTAAAAGACTAGATCTTAAATATTCTAGCCACAAGAAAAAGAGATAACAATGTGAAGTGAGGGATATGTTGATTAACTTAATTGTGGTAAACTATCCAAATGTACTTGTATATCATAATATCATACAAATGCATATTATAAATATATACAATTTTTATTTCTCAATTATACCTCAATAAAGAAAAAAATCAAGCTGCATTGGTAATATAATATTCTGTGCTAAGCACTGTATATCACTAAAACTATAAAATCAACTTTTGTTAATTTTTAAATTTGTTTTTATTAGTTATACATGACAGTAGAATGTATTTTGACATATTATACATGTATGGAGTATGACTTCTCATTCTTCTGGTTGTACATGATGTAGAATTACATGGTCTTGAAATCACATATGCATTTAGGATAGTCGTGTCTGGTTCATTCTACTATCTTTCCTATTCCCATTACCCCCACCTTTCCCTTCATTCCCCTTTGTCTAATCCAAAGTATTTTTTATTCTTTCCTTACACCCCTTCCTTTATTGTGAATTGGCATTCACATATTAGAAAAAAAAACATTTGGCCTTTGATTCTCTGGGACTGGCTCATTTCACTTAGCTTGTTATTTTCTAGTTCAATCCATTTATTGGCAAATGCCATAATTTCATTCTTCTTCATGGCTGAGTAATATTTCAGTACATGTATACAGCACATTTTCTTTATCCATCATCTATTGAAGGGCACCTAGGTTGTTTCCATAGTTAATTATTGTAAACTGAACTGCTATAAACATTAATGTTGGTGTGTTACTGTAATATATTATTTTTAAGTCCTTTTGGTATAAATCAAGAAGTGAGATAACTGAGTCAAATGGTGGTTTCATTCCAAGAGTTTTGAGGAAACTCCATACTGCTTTCCATAGTGGCTGCACCAATTTACAGTTCCACCAGCAATGTGTGAGTGTTCCTTTTTCCCCACATTCTCACCAGCATTTGCTGTTACTTGTATTCTTCATAATTGCCATTCCGACTGGAGTGAGATGAAATATCAGTATAGTTTTAAGTTGCATTTCTCTAACTGCTAGAGATGTTGAACATTTTTCTGTTTATTAGTTGACCAATCATATTTCTTCTGTGAAGTAACTTTCAGTTCCTTTTCCCATTTATAAATTGGTTTATTTTTTTTCTTTTTTTTGGTATTAAGTTTTTTGGGTTCTTTTAATATCCTGGAGATTAATGCTCTATCTGAACTGTAAGTGGCAAAGATTTTCTCCTTTTCTGCAGGCTCTCTATTCACATTCTTGATTATTTCCTTTGCTTTGAAGAAGCTTTTAGTTTGATACCATCCCATTTATTGATTCTTGATTTTCCTTCTTGCTTTTTAAGAGTCTTGTTAAGGAACTTAGTTCCTAAGCTGACCTGATGTAGATTTGTGCCTGCTTTTTCTTCTAGTAGGTGTAGGATCTCTGGTCTAATGCCTAAGTCCTTGATCTACTTTGAGTTAAGTTTTGTGCAGAGTAAGAGATGGGGGTTTAAATTTATTTTGCTACATATGGGTTTACAGTTTTCCGAGCACCATTGGTTGAAGAGGCTATCTTTTCTCCAATGTATGTTTTTGTTGCCTTTGTCTAGTATGAGACAACTTTATTTATGCAGGTTTGTATCTGTGTCTTTTATTGTTTACCATTTTTCTTTGTGTCTGTTTTGGTGCTGGTATCAGGCCACTTTTGTTTCTGTAGCTCTGTAGTATATTTTAAGGGCTAGTATTTTGATGTCTCCTGCTTTACTTTTCTTGCTAAGAATTGCTTTGTCTATTCTGGGTCTCTTATTTTTCCAAATGAACTTCAGGACTGCTTTTCCTATATCTATGAAGAATGTTATTGGGAATTGCATTAAATCTATATAGCACTTTTGATATTAGAGCCACTTTGACAATATTAATTCTGCCTATCCAAGAGCATGGGAGATCTTTTCATCTTCTAAGATCTTCTTCAGATTTTTTCTTTAGCGGTCTGTAGTTTTCATTGTAGAGGTCTTTCACCTTTTTTTTGTTAGATTTATTCTCAAATATATTCAGTTATTTAGGCTATTGTAAATGGGGTAGTTTTCCTAATTTGTCCTTCAGTAGATACATCACAGATGTACAGAAACACAATTGATTTATGGGTGTTAATTTTATATCCTGCTACTTAACTGAATTCATTTATGAGTTTTAGAAGATTTCTGGTGGACATTTTTGGTTCTTCCAAATATAGAATCATATCTTCAGAAAATAGGCATAGTTTGAGTTGTTCTTTTCCTATCTGTATCCCTTTATTTTCTTTAATCTGTCTAATTGCTCTGGCTAGAGTTTCAAGAACTATGTTAAATAGAAGTGATAAAAGAGGGCATCCTTTCTTGTTCCAGTTTTTAGAGGGAATGTTTTCAATTTTTTCTCCATTTAGAATGATGTTGGCCTGGGGCTTAGCTTAGATAGCTTTTACAATGTGAGGTATGTTCCTACTATCCTTATTTTTTCTAGTGTTTTAAACATGAAGAGGTGTTATATTTTGTCAAATGCTTTTTATGAATCTATTGAGATAATTATTATTCTTGTCTTTAAGTCTATTGATGTGATGAACTACATTGTTGATTCCTGTATGTTGAACCAACCTTGCATCCCCGGGATGAAGCTCACTTGATGATGGTACACCACCTGTTTAATATGTTTTTGTATTTGATTTTCCAGAATTTTACTGAAAATTTTTGCATCTATGTTCATCAGGAATGTGGGCCTGAAGTTTTCTTTCCTTGATGTGTCTTTGATTTTGGTATCAGAGTAATACTAGCTTCATAGACTGGGTTTGGAAAGATTCCTTCCTTTTCCTATTTCACAAAATAATTTGAGAATTACTGGTGTTAATTCTTTTTTGAAGTTCTTGTAGAACTTGGCTGAGAATCCATCTGGTCGTGGGCTTTTCTTGATTGGTGGGCTTTTGATAGAACCTTCTGTTTCATTGCTTGAAATTGATCTGTTTAAATAGCACATGCCCTCTTTAAAAAAAAATTGTATAAATCCCCTGATTCAGTTTGGTTAGATCATATGTCTCTAGAAATTGGTGGCTATCTTGAAGATTTATATTTTATTCAAGTTAAAATTTCAAAATAGTTCCTGATTAATTTCCATATTTCAGTAGTGTCTGCTGTAATATTTCCTTTTTATCACAAATTTTAATAATTTGAATTTTCTCTCTTTTTATCTTCAATAGTGTGGATAAGAATTTCATTTATTTTTTCATAGAACCAACTTTGTTTTGTCAATTTTTTGCATTGTTTCTTTTGCTTCAATTTCATTGGTTTTAGTTCTGATTTTAATTATTTCCTATTTTCTGCTTTGGATGTTGATTTGTTTTTCTTTTACTAGGGCTCTGAGATGTAATGTTAGGTGATTTATTTGGTGATTTCTTTTCTTCTTTTAATGAATGAGCTCAATGCAATGGACTTCATAGTGTCCCAGAGATTTTGATTCGTTGTGTTGCTATCCTCACTTACTTCCTAAGTATTTTTTATTTCACCCCCTTTTTTTTTTGCTAGCCATTGGTGGTTCAATAGCATATTACTAGTCTCCAGGTGTTAGAGTAGCTTTTATAAAAAAAATTATCATGGTAAAATCAACTTTTTGATTGGGTTTTAGAATAGATTGCAGCAACAGAATGAATGTTGGTTAAAATTCTTTTTGAGACTTGACATATGGACAATAAAGGTAATTATGTGCTTTGTAAATCTTCTGGTCCATCATAGGTAGTTTGTGGAATTTCCTACTTAAAAAAATGTTCCAATTATCAATTATCAATTATAATATTCATAGGTACATGTGATTTTTTTTCCAGTGAGTTAAAAAAAATTGGTTTTAGTTGCCCCTATATTTTTCTTCATTTTAGAAATTTTTGTTGGTTTCCATAATATGTGATATATGATTATAGTTTTTAAAACAAATAAATGGAGCAATTGGAAAAAATCATTAAACCTTGCAAAAATATGTTTGTTTCTATTAAAAGATCTTAATAAACTGAAGTTATAAAGGAAACAGTCCATATAAAATTAAGAATAAGTCATATACTTATTTTTCAAAATTTATTTATTTATTCTGATTTGTCATTCACAACAGCAGAATGCATACATATGCTTATTTTTACCATTTTTTTTCCTGGAAGTGCTGGAAAATTCAGTAACATATGAAACAGAATATAAGCTAGTTAGTAAATAAAAGAGATTAACAAATTTCCATCTGCAATCATAATTACTTTTTGTTCCATAGAGAATTAAATTCACTTAATGTTTTTTTTTTTAAAAAAAAATATGTTGATATGTTAAAAAAAAACTAAAGCACCAGAAATTTTTATAATTTAATAAAGTTACAGTGTGCCAGTATTCTATTGATTGAGTTTGCATTCTGGAGTTAAGCTGGCTGAGTTAAAATATGACAGAGATGTGTATCTTTGGATAAGCTGCCATGATAGCTTTTGTTACTATGACCAAAATACCTGACAAAAGTCACTTATAGGAGAAAAAGTTCATTTTGGACTCAGCACCAAAAATTCAGCCCATTGACAGCTGACTTTATTGCTCTGAGCCTGAGGTGAGTTAGTCCATCTTAGTGAAAGAGTGTGGTAGGAGAAAGCTGCTCAGTTCATGGGAACTAGGAAAAGAAAGAGAGAAATGCCAGAGGGTCAAGACATAATCCCCAACAGCAGCCCTCAGTGACCTACTTCCTGCAGCCACTCCCCTCCTGCTGTGGTTACCATGCACTATAGTTGTCATTTCAAATCATGAATCCATGAATTAGACTCATTCCCTGATTAGCTTACAGATCTCTTAATCTAATCATTTACCTCTGAACATTGCTACATTTTCTCACATATGAATTTTCTGGAGATACCTCCAAACCACAGCAGTCCCTTTTTATTTTCTATGCTTCAATCCCTTAAGATAATAAATGAAGATAAAAATAGTACTTACTTTATAAAGTTCTAGGTAGGAAGTATTATGTTTCTTAGAAATTAGCAAAGTACCTGGCACATGGTAGGTATTCAATAATTGCTGAATTTTAGTATCTTAATTATCATTGTTTCTGCTACTTACTAGGATATAATAGAGGAAAATGATTCTACATAAGAATGACAAAGTGAGAAGAAAAATATGGAAGTATGAAAACATGAGTTCAAAAAATGGTAAAAATAAATAGAGATTTTAAAATATTTTATTAGCCATGAAGAAAGACTGTAGATGATCCATATTGTAAACAACACAGAAAAAATGTTTTAAAGAGGTAGAGGGTTGGGGTGTGGCCCACTGAGGTAGAATATTTTCATAGTATGTGTAAGGCCCTGGGGTTTGATCTCTAGCACTCTAGTAGTAATAATAATAATAGGTGTAAATAATGATCAAATGGTAGATATACTTGAGATATGAAAATATAATTATAAAAATCAGGCATAAAAGAGGAACAAAAGGAACATAGGAACCATATAAATAATTATATTAAATGCAAATTATCCAGCTATACAGCTAAAAGGCAAAGCTTGTGAAATTGGATAACTGCAAAACAACTATAGATGTCTAAAAGAAAAACAGTTTTATATAAAGATATGGACATGTTAAAAGGAAATTATAATAAAATATTATGTAAAATGTATAAGAAAGAAAACTGGAGTGGTTATATTAACATATTACAAATTATGATTTAGGACAAAAGATAAAAGCATACTAAATACTAAAAACTAGAGTAAAATAACAAAGAAAATGTAACAAAAGTAAACTTACTTTTTATTGTTTGTTTTCTTCACAAAATAAAAACTAGTCAAACTAAGAAATTCATACTAAGGGAATTTGAAATTTGTCTTTCAATAATTAGTGGAATTAGTAGAAAAAAATCTCAGTGAGAGACCTCAACTTAACCGTTAACCTTAGCAGACTGTTAAACAACTTGACCTAATTAACATTTCAGTAACACTACCACATGTATATTCACTTGATATGTATATGGAGCATTCACCAATGTAGACCATATTCCACATTAAATTTACATAAATTAAAATCATACTTAAGATATTTGAACTAAAATTCAATAACAGAATGATATTTGGCAAATTCACAAAGAAGTACATATTAACACTTTCCTAAATAACTTATTCGTGAAAAAAAAAGTTACAAAGAAATTTTGAACATATTTTGAATTGAATTAAAATAAAATACATGTATCAAAATCTATAGGTACATCTATAGCAATGATTAGAGGGGAATTATTTAAGTAAGAAGAACAAATAAACATAAAATTAATAAGTGAAGCTTTCACATCATAAACTGAAAAAATAAGAGTAAGTTAAACCCAAAGGAAGCAGAAATAAATGAACAGAAGAGAAGAGCAGTCATTGATATAATTGAAAGAGAATAACAAAAAAAGCAATAAAACAAAAGCTGTTTCTTTAAAAAATATCATCAAATTCATAAAATTCTCACTGAGTTAACCAATTAAAAAAGAGAAGATAAAATTTACCTAGAAATGAAAATGAGGATATAACAAAGGAACCTACAGAGATGGGAAAAAAATAGATAACAAAGGAGTATTACAAAAACTTTATGCCAATAAATTCATGTATTTATATAACAGTGACAAATTTCTTGAAAGACACAAGCTACTAAAGCTGAGTCCTGAATGATTCCTAATCTATTAAAGAAGTTGAATTTGTAAAAATCCTTGAAAACAAAAGTTGTGTCCTGAAGCCTTCACTGATTAATCCTATCAGGCACATAGAGAAAAAAGAGTAGTGATTTTGTAGATTCGTGCAGAAATTAAAGAGGAGGAAACACTTTTATGAGGCCACTCTTTCTCTGCTATCACACCTAAGGTGAAGGCATTGTAATAAAAAAGAAAAGCCTACATCACCTGGAAAATATATAATAAAATTCATTAAGTAAATGTTAGTAAACGGAAACTACAATTATTAAAAGATATAGATCATGTCCAAGAGAATTTCCCTGGGAATGCAAAACTATTTCAATGCTTGAAAATCAATCAGTGCAATTTATTATATCAAGACAGAATAAATGCATGTGTTTCTCTTCATAGATAAAGAAAAATGTTTTCCAAAGTGCAACATCAATTAATCATAAAATTTCTTAGCAACTAACAATAAAAGTAAACTCTGATAAAAGACCTGTATAAAATATTCACAATAAATATTGCACTAACTGGTTGAAATGGAATGCTTTCTTCCTGAATTTGGGAAAAAGTTAAGGAAAGGACAGATGCTCTCATTGTATTTGTTCAAATGAGATTTTATCCAGCACAACAAACAAGAACAAAGTGGAAGAGAAAGGAGGAAATAAATGCATTTCTTTTCAGTCATAAGATGACTGCCTACATAATAAATCTACAAAAAAACTACAAAAAAGGTATTAGAATCAGATATGTGACTTTATTAAATTTGCAGGATACAAGATTATTATACATAAAATTATATCTCTTTGTATGTAGTAGAAATAAATATTTTGAAATGAATTAAAAGTAGCTTTAATAATAGAATCAAAAAGACAATATATTTAAACATAAAGTTAGCAAAATATTTGCATGATTATATAGTAAAAACTTTAAAGCACCAATGAAAAGAAGAAAAGGAGACCTGTGTAAGTGGAGAGAGATACTGTGTTCTTGAATTTGAAAACTAAGAAGTGTTAAGATGCCAGATTGACTGATACAGCAAAATTCCTAATCCAGGCAAAGGAACTAGACTAGCCAAACCAATTTGAAAAATAATAAAGTTGGAGAACTCAGACAGTGTAAATGATTTCAAGATTTATTATAAAGCAATCATAAGCTAGACATTGTGTTAATGATGAACAAATAGAATAGACTGCCCAGAAATAGACCCTGACACATGTGGGTAATTGATTCCTCACATATATGCAAAGAAAATTCTCTGGTGCAAAGATAGCCTTTTCAAGAAATGTAATGGAAAAATTGGTTATCCATATTCAAAACAAAAAAAAAAACTTCAAGCCATACTTCATGTAAACAAGATCTCTCAAAATGAATCATTCTATTACCAACTTGATATAAACCTTAAAACTATCACAATTCTAAAAGAGAACACTGGACAAAATCTTTGTGATCTTTCAGGAAGTATCTATTAAATATTAAATGTGACTGATAAAAGAAAGAATGATAAATCAGACTTTATTAAAATTATAAATTTCTGGATTTTTTTACCTAACTATTAAGGAAATAAGAAAGAAAAGACATGGTCTGGAAATAAATTGGTGTAAACATAAAATTAATACAGGACTTATCACCAGATTGTAAAGAACACTGAAAATTCAATAATTAAAAAATATGGAACCCAACTAAAAATGGACAAAACACTTGAACAAATATCTATGGATAGAAAATTTGTGGATGGACATTAGCACATAAAGAGATGATCGGCATTATTATGAATTAATGAAATGTAAATTAAGCCACAGTATTATGCCACTATGTATTTATCACAGTGGTTAAAATAACAATAATTGACAATGCCAAGTGTAGATATGAATCTGAAGGAACTAGAACTCACATACATTGCTTATGAGAATGCAGACTAGTGTAGCCATTTTGTAAATAAAAAAATAACTGCCTTTTCATAGAGTTACGTCTGCAACTTATCATACTACCTAACAATTCTACTCCTAGATATTTTCCCAAGAGCAATTAAGAAAAAAAAATGTTCACACAAAAACCTATATGTGGTTGTTTGAGGCTGGCTTTCTTCATAATCAACCCAAACTGGAAGCAACCCAAATGCTCTTCAATTGGTCAACAGATTTACAAACTGTGATATATCCATGCAATATATCAGTCTGCTGATATACACTGCAGAGCTGACTCTCAAATGCATAGTCTGGGATGAAACCACACTCAAAAGTCTTCAAACTATATGATTCCATTTATTAAAATCAAAAAAGGGGAAATTTTGAATCAGAGATAGGTCAGTGGTTGCCAGAGGCTGGAGTGAGTGGAATGAATTATAAAGAAGCATAAGAAATTTTGGGGGGCAATGAGATTGTTCTGTGTCGAGTTTTCTTGTGGTTGCATGTCTCCTTGTGCAGATGGAAGCTCTCAGCAGAGGGACCAGAACAAAACAGTGACATTTTTATAACTTAAATATAACCCATGTGTCCAAACAACTGCTAAGCATCATTTTCATTTATATATGTATGTAGATGATTTGCACATACCATATGACATTTTATTACTGTTTTATAATTTTGTGCTACTTACTTATTTAGGCAAAGTGTTTCTCATTGTTTTCAAAGTGGGAAAAGAGTTGCTTTTGCAGATACCACATATATGTCACCAATCTGATCCAGAGTAAGAGTTCTAAGATGCACTGGGCATAACAAACTATTTTTAAATAACTTTATTCATTTATTTATGTGGTGCTGAGGATCAAACCCAGTGTCTCATACATGCTGGGCAGGTGCTCTACCACTGAACTACAGCCTCAGCCTTTTTTTTTCCAAATAATTTTATTATCTATTTCTAATTTTATCAGTCAACAAAATGGAACTTATCATTATTATGTGCAAAGCATTGCACCATGAGTTGAAAAAAAATACACACAAACACACACACATTTGGTTCAGTTCATCAAGTTTTGTGAATATAGGTACTAATGTGCTAAGTGCTGGTGATACTGGCAGATACAAAGTGCTGGAGATTCAGGGGTAAATACACATGTGAGGTCAGCTTTGGGAGCAATTACTTTGGTGAAATAAATATATAGAAGTATCTTTAATTGTCATAAGTGAAAGGAATGTCTGGGAAAAGTGTGGAGGATTCACAGAGGTTGGCTATTTGCTTCAGAATGTTATTCCCAAAGTGCTAAGTAGTACAGATGAAAAAGTAACTAAAATATCAGAAAAGCATTGTTGTTGATGTTAATGACAAATTCCATTTGTTAGTAGCTTAGTTTGTTACTTCTACCAGTTCTATAGGAAAGTATTTTTAGTGTTCATTTTACCAAGAAGCAGAAGAAAGGTTGGAAATGTTATATGACTTCCTCAATAGCATAAAAATATGAAATGGCAAATTAAAGGATAGAAACACAATAATCTAATTACCTTATAGAGCCTTCCCCATTACAATGCCAGAGGAATTAACCAATTTGTAGCAAAGTAGGATGTATGTAAATACCAAATGCATAAATCAGACATAAAGAATAGTAGATGAAAGAAGAAATCAAAGAGAGTTGAAGCTTTTGGGGAAAACTTCCCTGAGAATAAGCATCTGAAGGGCTAAAATCAACATAGAAATGGAGAAGAACATTCCATGAATAAAGAATAAAGTGAGCAGACACTGCTGGGCCTGAGGTCTCTACTCTGGTCAAAGCCTCAGTTGCCTTGGTTACCTCAGAAGCTATTTCTGATGCTACCACCCAGGTCTCTGCAGATGAACGGGAAATCTGTCAATCTACTGCCGCCTGCACTGCTACCGCCATTGCTGCTGCCTCTGATTCTGCTGCTGCCAGCCTGAGGTCGTCTAGAGGTCTTCTTTCTGGGTGCTGCTGCCACAGAAGACACCGCTGCCTCAAATGCAACTGAAGCTGACACTGCTCTGGCCCTGAAGATAGCCTGGTGACGCTGCCCCCTTAGCTGTATGCAGTTGCAGCTGCCTACCCACCACACAGGTGCTGCTGCTGACCTGCTACCCTGGCAACCACCACCATCACTGCTGCTACCACAGCCTAGAGGAATGTTTGGTGGGAGACTCCAGGTTTGGTTGCACATGGCTGCACCCATTTTGGAACACCAGCCAGGACCTGAGTCCGGGGTGCCAGCAGGTTTACCACCACAAGAGCGTCTGTATGGGGACTCTAGCTGGAACCTGCAGGTCCAGTGTGGGGGGGTGTCTGGGGTTTAGAGAAGCCTGAGGTCTTCCTGCTGAGAGTGTTCATGGCCCTTTTCTTGCCGCTGCATCTCAGGGTTGCATTAATGTATCACTAGTGGTCTCTCTGCAAGTGTTGTAGGGACAAACCAGGCAAGGCACTGAAGATAGCAGGAAACAGTTGTATTTGGCTATAGCCAGGCTCAAAGGGCACAGCTTTTGCTGTAATCAATCAATCCCCTGAACCCCTAGTTCAGGGAGTTTCAGAGTTATATACTTAGCATGTAAGGGGAGGGGCTCAGAAGTTCACATAAAAGCAGCTTTTTCTTTCACTGTTCTGGGCAAGTTAACTCTTCAAGGACAACATCTGAGAAGGGGAGAGCTTCTTCTCCCCTTTCTTTCCTCCCCCTGCCAGCTGTTACCATGGAGGCCAATTGTAACTTATCTTAAAAAATGTAGACATCTCTGTGAAGCCCAGCTCAAAGCCAGAGGCCTTGTTTGCACATTTCTACAAACTACTATATTGGATATGTTTGTGAAAAACTAGTAAAGGGGTGTCCAGCATCTGGAGTGCTGGTATCTTCCTGGCCAGTGGCCAAGTAAAACAGGGTGACATGAAAATAGGAAGTTTATCTACATTGAACTCTTTTGCAGAAACTCTTTTGGTTAAAGTCCTAAAATCAGCCATGGTAAAATTTCTGGAGAAGCCCAGTTAAGACTTTTCTGTGGAGAAAGGGGGTACAACTTCACAAGTAGGAGCAGCATTGAGATCTTGGGACTGCAGTGTGGCCAAGCCTGAGGTATCTGAAGCTCAGATCAGTGGGATAGAGACTGGGTTTTCGAGGGCTGATCTGTGTTTAATGATCCCGAGAGATGTCAGAGACAGGGCTGAGAAACTGTTGAACACTGACAGAGACAGTTTGACTTTCCAGCAAGACTTAATTTATTTTTTGATTTGCTAATCTCTCTTCCACATTTGGAACAGGATTTTTTTTAATGCATCAGTGTGTGAAGGACAATGATATATGAATGGTGTTTTTCATTTTTGTTGTATTCTTATATCTTTAATTTTTTCTCTTTGTTCTTATTATTCCTCTTTCTTGTCTATTTTCTTTCCGACTTTTCTCCAACCAACAGCCAATCTCTGTTGGCTCCTCTCCCACTCTTCCTGTTTACTTCTAGGTTCTCTCTTCCTTCCTCAAAAATATTGCATACTACACTACCTCTGTTTTCTCATCCACCATTTGAAATTGAAAACCATTTTAACAAATTTTCGTTTGTACTATAGATAGTTATTGAACTCATCATTTTGGTTTAATATGAGAAAGCAGTAGATGCCTTACTGGGAGCTACTAGGTTTAAGGCTAAATATTGTGTACACTGGGTGATATTGATATTGGTCTCACCATTAAAGGAAAAGCACTGGAAACTTTCAGGGACACTATAGATCTACAGGATGGAATTTATGCTGCCTTAGATCCATACTTCGAGATGGGAAAACACGTGAACAACATGAAAAAACAGGGAATAAAGTGCCCTGAAACAAACCAAGATGCTTCAACAACAGAAGCCACTGATAACACAGTAGAAGAAATCTCCAAGAAGGACTTAAGATTGTACATAGTTAAATTGATGTGTGAAGTAAAGGGTAGTATAAGGAGTGAAATCAAAGGAAAAATACCAAAATGAAAGACCACTTCAATAAAGAGTTAGAGATTCGATAAAGGGGCTAAAAGCATGCAATGGAGGAAGGATAGCATTTTCAACAAATGGTGTTGGGAAAACTGGAAATCCATATGCAACAAAATGAAACTGAATCCCCTCCTCTCACCATGCACAAAAGTTAGCTCAAAATGGATCAAGGACCTTGATATCAAATCAGAGACTCTGCGTATGATAGAAGAAAAAGTTGGCTACGATCTACATATTGTGGGATCAAGCTCCAAATTCCTTAACAGGACACCCATAGCACAAGAGTTAATAGCAAGAATCAACAAATGGGACTTACTTAAACTAAAAAGTTTTCTCACAGCAAGAGAAACAATAAGAGAAGTAAATTGGGAGCCTACATCATAGGAACAAATTTTTACCCCTCACACTTCAGATAGAGCCTTAATATCCAGAGTTTACAAAGAACTCAAAAAATTAGACAATAAGACAACAAATAACCCAATCAACAAATGGGCCAAGGACCTGAACAGACACTTCTCAGAGGAGGACATACAATCAATCAACAAATACATGAAAAAATGCTCACCATCTCTAGCAGTCAGAGAAATGCAAATCAAAACTACCCTAAGATACCATCTCACTCCAGTAAGATTGGCAGCCATTATGAAGTCAAATAATAACAAGTGCTGGAGAGGATGTGGGGAAAAGGGTACTCTTATACATTGCTGGTGGGACTGCAAATTGGTGCGGCCAATTTGGAAAGCAGTATGGAGATTCCTGGGAAAGCTAGGAATGGAACCACCATTTGACCCAGTTATTGCCCTTCTTGGTCTATTCCCTGAAGACCTTAAAAGAGAGTACTACAGGGATACTGCCACATCGATGTTCACAGCAGCACAATTCACAATAGCTAGACTGTGGAACCAACCCAGATGCCCTTCAATGGATGAATGGATTAAAAAAATGTGGCATTTATACACTATGGAGTATTACGCAGCACTAAAAAATGACAAAATCATGGAATTTGCAGGGAAATGGATGGCATTAGAGCAGATTATGCTCAGTGAAGCTAGCCAATCCCTAAAAAACAAATACCAAATGTCTTCTTTGATATAATGAGAGCAACTAAGAATAGAGTAGGGAGGAAGAGCAGGAAGAAAAGATTGACATTAAACAGAGGCACGAGATGGGAGGGAAAGAGAGAGAAAAGGGGAATTGCATGGAAATGGAAAGAGACCCTCATTGTTATAAAAAACTACATAAAAGAGGTTGTGAGGGGAATTGGAAGAAAAATAAGGAGAGAAATGAATTACAGTAGATGGGATAGAAAGAGAAGATGGGGGGAAAGGGGATAGTAGAGGATAGGAAAGGTAGCAGAATACATCAGTCACTAGTATGGCATTATGTAAAAATGTGAATGTGTAACCTATGTGATTCTGCAATCTGTATTTGGGGTAAAAATGGGAGTTCATAACTCACTTGAAACTATTGTTCGAAGTATGATATGTCAAGAGCTTTGTAATGTTGTGAACAACCAATTAAAAAAAAAGAAAAAAAAGAGTTAGAGATTATGGGGGAAAAAACAAGCAGAAATCTTCAAAATGAAGGAATCAGTAAACCAAATTATAAATTCAATAGAAAGCATCACCAACAGACTAGACCACTTGGAAGACAGAACCTTAGACAATGAAGACAAAATATATAATCTTGAATGTAGAGTTGACCATGTAGAAAAGATGGTAAGAAACCATGATCAGAACATCCAAGAATTATGGATAACATGAAAAGACCAAATTTAAGAGTTATCAGAATAGATGAAGGAGCAGAGATACAAACCAAAGGAATGCACATTTTTTTCAATGATAAAATAGCAGAAAACTTGCCAAAACTAAAAAATGGAATGGAAAATCAAATACAAGAGACTTACAAAATCCCTAATGTGCAAAATTACCTCAGACACATGATAATGATTACACCAAGACACATGATAATGAGAATGACTAACACACAGAATAAAGATAAAATTTTAAAGGCTGTGAGAGGGAAAAAAATCAAATTAAATATAGGGGAAAACCAATTTGGATCTCAACTGATTTCTCAACCCTGACTCTCAAAGATATGAGGTCCTGGAATAATATATTTCAAGCTTTGAAAGAAAATACAAGCTACTGTGACAAACTGAGAATTTTATATCCAGCAAAATTAAGTTTCAGATTTGAGTATAAAATTAAAACCTTCCATAATAAACAAAAATTAAAGAATTTACAACTAGAAAGCCTACACTACCAAGAATTCTCAACAAAATATTTCATGAGGATGAAGTGGCGGGAAAAAAAAAAAAGAAAACCAGCAAAGGAAGGATCTATACTAAAGGGACATTCAATCAAATGAGAAATTAAGGCAAATCAAAACCAGAATTAAATAAAAATGACAGGGAATATAAACCATGATTCAATAATAACTTTGAAAGTTAACTGCCTAAACTCATCAATCAAAATATATAGATTGGCAGATTGGATTAAAAATCAAGGCCCAATAATATGCTGTCTTCAAAAGACTCACTTCATGGGCAAAGACAGACACAGGCTGAAGGTGAAAGAATGGGAAAATATTTATCACTCATATGGATTTTGTAAACAAGCAGGGGTTTCTATTCTCATCTCATACTAAGTAGACTTCAAACCAAAGTTAATCAGAAGAGACAAATAAGGACATTTCATACTTCTTAAGGGAAGTATATATAAGCAGGACATAACAATTATAAATATTTATGCCCCAAACAATGGAGCATTTATGTACATCAAACAAACCCTTCTCAATTTCAAGAGTCAAATAAACCAGAATACAATAATACTAGGTGACTTTAACATACCTCTCTCAATACTGGACAGATCTTCTAAATAAAAATCAAATGAGGCAAATATAGAACTAAATAATACAATCAATAATTTAAACTATAATATTTCATACATCAACAAGCAAATATACTTTCTTCTCAGCAGCACATGGCTCCTTCTCTAAAATAGACCATATCCTATGCCACAAAGCAACTCTTAGTAAATACATAAAAACCCAGAGATAATACCCTATATTCTATCAGACCAAAATAGAATGAAGTTGGAAATCAATGATTAAATAAAAAATACAAGCTACTGTGACAAACTGAGATTAATAATAATACACTTATTGAATGAGGAATGAATAGTAGAAAAAATCAAGAATGAAATTTCAAAAATTCTTAGAGATAAATGAGAACACTGATACAACATATCAAAATCTCTAGAACACTATAAAGGCAGTACTAAGAGGAACGTTTATTGCATTGACTGTATTCATTAAAAGAATAAAAGGTAAACAAATAAATGACCTCACACTACATCTCAAAGCCCTAGAAAAATAAGAACAAATCAACACCAAAAGCAGCAGAAGAGAGGAAATAATAAGAACCAGAGCCATAATCATTGAAATAAAAACAAAAGAAACAATTGAAAAAATTGACAAAACAAAAAGTTAGTTCTTTGAAAAAATAAAATAGATAAATTCCTGGCCATGCTAACAAAGAGAAAAAGAGAGAAAACTGAAATTACTAAAATACAAGATGAAGAAGGAAATATCACAACACACACGCCTTAAATACAGAAGACAATTAAAAACTATTTTGAAAATTTATACTCCAATAAAATAGAAAATATCAAAGACATCAACAAATTTCTAGAGATATATATAACCTGCTCAAACTGAATGCGGAGGTCATACATGATTTAATCATACCAATTTCAAGTAATGAAATAGAAAACACCATCAAAAGCCTACCAACAAAGAAAAGCTCAGGACAGATGGACTCTCAGCTGAGTTCTACAAGACTCTCAAAGAAGAATTTACACCAATACTCCTCAAAGTTTTCCATGAAATAGGAAAGGAGAGAACCCTTCCAAACTCATTCTATAAAGCTAATATCACCCTGATAACAAAACCAAAGACATAGCAAGAACATAAAACTTCAGACAAATATCCCTGATGAACATAGATGTAAAAATTCTCAATAAAATTCTGGCAAATCTCATACAAAAACATATTAAGAAGATAGTGCACCACAATCAAGCAGGGTTCATCCCAGGGATGCAAGGTTGGTTCAATATATGGAAATCAATAATCACAATTTACCATATTATTAGACTTAAAAACAAGAATCATATTATCATCTCAATAGATGCATAAAAAGCATCTGACAACATAAAACACAGCTTCATGTTCAACACACTAGAAAAACTAGGTATAGTAGAAACATACCTCAACACTATAAAAGCTATATATGCTAAATCCAAGGGCAGCATCATTCTAAATGGAGAAAAATTGAAAGCATTCCTTCTAAAAACTGGAACAAGACAAGGATGTTCTGTTTTACCTCTTCTATTCAACATCATCTTTGAAGCTCTCGCCAGAACAATTAGACAAAAGAAAGAGATTAAAGGAATATAAAAAGGTAAAGAAGAACTCATACTATCACTATTTGCTGATGACATGATTCTATATCTAGAAGATTCAAAAAATTCCACTAGAGAACTTCTAGAACTAATAATTCAGCAAATTAGCAGGATATAAAATCAACACCAATAAATCAAATGAATTTGTATACATCAGTGATGAATCCACTGAAAGATAAATTAGGAAAACTACCCCTTCACAATAGCCTCAAAAAAAAAAAAACTGTGAATCAATCTAACAAACAAAGGTGAAAGACCTATACAATAATAACTATGAAATACTAAAGAGTGATATTCAGGAAAACCTCAGAAGATGGAAAGATCTCCCATGCTCCCGGATAGGTAGAATTAATATTGTCAAAATGGCCATACTACCAAAAGCATTATACAGATTTAATGCAATTCCTATTAAAATCCAAATGACATTCTTCATAGAAATAGAAAAAACAATCAAATAAATAAATAAGATAAATAAAATTTACTTGAAAAAATAAAAGACCCAGAGTAGCTAAAGCGATTCTTAGCAAGAAAAGTGAAGCAGGAGGCATCACAATATCAGACCTTAAACTATACTACAGAGCTATAGTAACAAAATTGGCATGATATTGGCACCAACACAGACTTGTAGACCAATGGTACAGAATAGAGGACACGGAGAAAAACCCACATAAATATGGTTATGTCATACTAGACAAATATGCCAAAAACATTCACTAGAGAAAAGGTAGCTTATTTAACAAATGGTGCTGGCAAAACTGGAAATCCGTATGTAGCAAAATGAAATTAAACCTCTATCTCTCACCCTGCACAAAAAACAATTCAAATTAGATCAAAGATTTAGGTACTAGAACAGAGATCCTTCACCTATAAAAGAAAAAATAGGCCCAAATCTTCATCATGTCTGCCTAGGATCTGACTTCCTTAACAAGGATTCTGAAGTACAAGAAGTATAATCAAGAGTCTATGAATGGGATGGATTCAGATTAAAAAGCTTCTTCTTAGCAAAAGAAACAATCAATGAGGCGAAGAGAGAGCCTACATTTTGGGAGCAAATGTTTGCTGCATGCACGTTAGATATAGCACTAATCTCCAAGATATATAAATAACTTAAAAAACTTAACACTAAAAAAATAAACAACTCAATCAACAAATGGGCTAAGGAGCTGAACAAATACTTCACAGAAGAAGAAATATAATCTATTAACAAATATGTGAAAATGCGTTCAACATCTCTAGCAATTAGAGAAATACAAGTCAAAACTACAGAAAAATTTCATCTCACTCCTGTCAGGATGGCAATCATCAATAATACAGGAAACAATCAATGTTGGCAAGGATGTGGGGGAAAAGGTACACTCATACATTGTTGGTGGGACTGCAAATTGGTGCAAACACTGTGGAAAGCAGTATGGAGATTCCTCAGAAAACTGGGAATGGAATCACCATTTGAACCAGCTATCCCACTCCTTGGTTTATACCCAAAGGAATTAAAAGCAGCATAATACAGTAATGCAGCCACATCAATTTTTATAGCAGCTCAATTCACAATAGCTAAACTATGAAACCAACCTAGGTGTCCCTCAATAGATGAGTGGATAAAAAAAACAACTGTGGTATATTTAATAAAAGGAATATTACTCAGCTTTAAAGAAGAGTGAATTATGGCATTCACCAATAAATGAATGAAGTTGAAAACTACTATGCTAAGTTAAATAAGCCAATCCCACAAACCCAAAGGCTGAATGTTTTCTGTGATATGCGGATGTTAATTCACAATAAGTCAGGGGGTACTAGAGAAGAATAGCATTACCTTAGTTTAAGTAGAGGGAAGTGATGAGAGGGCAAGGTAGGGGATGTGGGGATAGGAAAGATAGTAGAATGAAACAGACTAATATTATTATTGTCTATATGTATATGTGACTACATGACCGATATGATTCTGCAATATGTACACTCATAAAATGAAAAATTATATCCCATCTATGTATGACATATCAAAGTGCATAAATGCATTCTACTGTCATGTATAACTAATTAAAGACAATTTAAAAATTAATTTAAAAAGAATTAAGTGAACAATACACCATAGACTCCTCAGTCATCATCATAAGACAATAAATTTACATTTTTAATGAACTGGTGATTTTACAAAGTTAAATGTACACAATTAATAAAGATTATGACCACGAATTGGAATGAAAAATATATTGCCTTTCAAGGATGAGCCTATTGTAACTCAGAAGTAGCTTAAATATTTCTTTAAATATTCAATTCAGCAATCTGACTTCAATTGTTCAAACACACCTGACATAACTTATTCATGCTTCCATGAATACACGAGGTGTCTTAGTGATGTCAGATACAGCAAGAGACCCATCCCTGCCCATCAGCTGGGTTTAACAGCACTTGGTCTTTCCAGTACTGCTCGCTTTATATGAATACTCCCAAATTGAAGGAGAGTCTGCCTATTTTGCAACCACCTGCACTAAACCAGGAACATTGAGTCTTTTTAGTTACTTCCGGGAACACTGTCTTTATGCCGAGAAACCCATTTCTTCATCTCTGAAATAAAGATGTCATAGAGAAAGCCCGTGCTCAAGAACGCACCAAAAGCCCACCTTCCATTTCTGGAGCCTCCTTTAAGTTTTCTTCTTTGATAAACAATTTCCTGACCTCCATTTCAGGCTTTCTCTGTTTCTTGTTTTGTGTGAGGAATCCTTTGATCAAATGATAGGCATGCCTCTGGTTTCTAGCTGCTATTTTTATTCCTTCCCTAGTTCAGACATTGGCTGCAGACATCAGTGACCTTTATTCTATCTATTGAGGTCTATGGTCCAGCTATTGATCCTACAGTCAATAAAACTTGTCTTGTGTGTTGCTCAGTCAGTAACAGATATAACAGCAACGGAGATGGGCATATTCTGAGAACTGGACAATAGGCTCCGTAGTTTTCTCCTTTCTCAAAGAAGAGAAAATTTTGGAGCAGAACTAACGTGGTTCATAAGACTCAAGTTAGAAGCCCAATTTGATCATCTTTAAACTTAAAGATTTATTTGATATTTAAATTTTATTTTATTTAAGCTGATAACGAGGCTCATCACTTGAAATCTTCAAGTGGACGAAAGTGACCCATGCGATTTTGGGTGAAAGGGGAATAACCTTCTCTGTCAACTGAATGCCAGTATAGGAGATAGGCGCCTCTGATAATTTTTACCTAAGTTATGAGCTGGGTCCAGGAGTAAACCTTCACCCCTCAGATAACTACTAAGAAGCAATCTGTCAAGAACCTTCTGACTAACATCTTTGATGTGTTTTATTGGATATGCTGAATAACTGTAGGTAGAAATCTACTCCACTCTTCTCCCTAAGAATATGGATGAATCTCATGATTGTATTCACTGAAATATTTTCTATGTCTCAAGATGAAACACAACAGAGATTCCTGACACATAAACTATTATGGACACTCTATAGATTCCTGGGTGTTGACTCATAAATCAATTGGTTCTGAGATTATATTCAAGGTTTAGAAGTTCTCGCAATACTTGAAATGTGGTGCATAGGCCACACCAAGTACAATTGGGTGTTCGTCATTTTCTTGCTTTGAATCCCTTGGGAAGACTCTCAATACTCAACATGAATATAAAAGATTTGATTAAGTCTGTAGATATAATCAAACAGGCACCTTTATTAAATGAATCAAATGATTCAGTCTGTTAGAGTTGAATGCTGAATGTCCCCCAGTGGCCTCTATGTTGAAAGGTGTAGTCTCAAGGTAACACTACAGGGATATGGTGGAAACCTTAAGATGTGGGGTCTAGTGAGAGGTCTTTAGGTCACTGGCGGTGCCCTTGAAGAAGATGGGGGGAGCCTGGCCTCCTCCTCACTCCTTTTGTTCCCTGGATAACATGAGCAATTTTGCTCTGCTACATGCTCTGCACGTTCCTACTATGAAGTGCTGCCTTGCCACTGGCCCAAAGAAATGGGGCCAATCAATCATGAATAAGGCCTGCAAATTGTGAACCAATCTCAGCCTTTCTGTTTTAATTATCTTAGGTCTTTCACTTTGGTGATGGAGAGCTGAGTAATGCAGTCAAAACTGTTTGAATGCTCTGTATTGATATAACCCCATTTGAAAGAGTATGAGGATGTCCAATAAGAACTGCACCTTTTAATTTTATTTATAAAATCTTCATTGTTGCATAAAAATTATACATAATAGTGGGATTCATTGAGATATATTCATATAGTAATCATTCATGACTTCATCAATTTCATTTTCCAGTACCTTCCCTCCTGATCCCTCTCTTCTTTTTTCTACCCTACTGATCTCCCTTCTATTTTCATGAAAGCTCCATTTTTTTCTCTTTTTATTTTTTTTGCAGCAATGGTAAACATATTCAACTTAGGGCCAACTCCAAATTGCCTATAATTGCACATGAAAATCAATATTTAACTTTTATCTTTTACTTTTTAACACTAAAGATATATGGATAATGACATTCACATTCTGAAAAAAGATAAAATGAATTTAATATTTTATGTTTTGAATCAGAATACTCTCTGTGTGTGGAAAATTCTAAAAGAAAAAATGGAAATTAATTGTGTTCTTATAAGTAATCAACAACTGATTTGGTGTTGCACATTTGTGGGGAAAAATGTTGCCTATTGCTGTAAGCAATTTTAATGCAAATGATGATGCTTTCAATATTTGCCAAAAGTTATGGTTCAGGAATGACAAGTTAGATACATTTAACTACAGCACTTGCTTATGTGAATGTGTAAAAAATGTATTAAGACTAAATGTCAAGATGTGTGAAAGTTAAATAAGAATTCAAGTTCCTCATTATTTAAGTTATTCTTGGTGAAGTTATTTATTAAGATACATTAATTTAGTCCAAGGGCTGGGGATGCGGCTCAAGCGGTAGCACGTTCGCCTGGCATGCGTGCGGGCCCAGGTTCGATCCTCAGCACCACATGCAAACAAAGATGTTGTGTCCACCGAAAACTAAAAAAAATATATATATATATATTAAAATCCTCTCTCTCTCTCTCTCTCTCTCTCTCTCTCTCTCTCTCTTAAAAAAATAGTCCAAGTACTAGCATGACTTTCAAAAACTTTAGCTGAACTTTTTAAAAATTTATTTTCAAAATGAATATGATCACTTTTTACAGAAGTCCAAGACATAAATAAGTTAAAGAAACCAGTACTTAATATATTTTGTGTTGCGAATCCTTTGGATAATTTGATACTCTCCCCAAGGAGAAAAACACATATAGATGGCAGATCACATTTAATTTTAAGATGTTCAAAGGTCCTTGAAAGTCATGGATCCAGGTTCAACTCTTAATCAAATGAAGAGAATATTTGATTTTAAGTCAGCAAATTTAGATTTGTATCTGACTTTAATGCCTATGAACTTGTGACCTTAGGTAAATTATGTATTTTTAATGCATTATAGTTTTTAATCTATAAACATGGTTACTAATAAGAGTAATTGTTTATTTCTTAATACAAAGAATATTTTTGCTTTCTGTAGGCACATTACCGCATAAATTCAAGATAGTTTTGAAGATAATGTATGGCCTGGATACTGTGTATGATAAATAATGCCAATTTTATCTATCATTCTATATATTCATTTTATTTTTTCTTTGCTGGGAGGAAAGACTCAAAACAATTTTGGGAGTTTCTGTTCTTACTGAAATCTTCCTATGACTACTGAATTTTTAAAAACATCCTATTTTAATATCTTATTGATATATATATAGTTGATTAACAGCATCCACACTTGATTATCCTTAACCATTTCCTAATTCTTGGTTTTAGGGGGAAAATAACACTCAAAGACTTTCACTAAATTGCCCTGTGGAACTTTAATCAAAGGTTTCTTTTGGCTCATTAAAAGTGATAGACCTTATTTAAAACTGAAATCATATGGTTGTATTTAAGGAATTTCAAATTGATGCCAGACATTAGCATGACTTGGAGTCATTTCATTTGATATGCAGCTCTACTGCATTTGGTCTCAATTTTCTTATCTGTCTGAATCTCAGTCAGAGGGTGGCCGTGGCTCTTCGTGGTCTTCGTGATTTAACACATTCCTGAAATCTTTTTTCATGGTCCAGATCCTAGAATACGGCTCTCTTGCCAAGTTCACCACCTCAGCTAAATATCTTTATTGACTTAAATCAGGGAAAGTAAAGATGAAAACTGGACCTGCTAATGCAACAATCAATCACTGAGAATAATGCAAACCAACAAAGGTTAGCGGAAAACAGGATCCTTTGTGGTAGGACTAGAATGAAGATTTGGCTAGACTAACTGGCCATTTTGGGGTAATGAAGTATCAACAATTGTAAATGGGAGATTTGAATGCTGAAATCATTTTAATAAGCTATTAACAAATCCCAAGTCCTATAAAAATCATTGGTAAATATGAAACTGTGGTTTAAGGGTGGATGGGAATGATTCATTCTTCCTCTGTGGTTCTTGAAATGCTACAGGCTCAATGGCAAGCTGCCTGATTATTGTTGGACCTTTCTATATTTCATTTCAAATAAGGATAATAAACCACAAAGTAAAGACTATATTCTATAAACTTCCTCTGAGTGAAAAACTGCCAACATATGCTTTCCCTTGACATTACTGCATCAAAGTGTATTAAAAGCATTATGCTTTTTTTAATTGAGGTAAACAAAGGCAAAAGAATATTCTCTTGTGATTTATTTTTTTCCTGATTTTTAGAAGCTTTCCCAACTTTGAACTATTTTACTTTATGAAACAACATCTTCAGGGGAAAAAAAGGGATCTGGCACTTATCAAATGATATCAATATTTAGAGTCACAAGATTTATTAAAGAAATTATTTTGGTTAAAAATCCAAAATACGAGAATGAGTATATAGTCCTATATAAATGTGCAGCATGCTCTTGATTCTGCCAGCTGAATTAAGCTGTGTTTCTTCCATTAACATTAGTTATGTTTGTCACAGTTAGCTGTTTGATCATTTGTTTAGAATCTGCTTTTCTCACTTATTAGTAAGGTAAACAAAAACATGACAATGTCCATTTTATCCATATATTTTCTAGAAATTAACTCAGTATTCACTGAAGAAGAAATCAGTAAATGTTTGCTGACTGTTAGATGGATAAATGGTCTTTTTCCACATGTAAGACAAAATTCCATAGTACTAAGAATAAATATTGTCTTTTTAAGAAGTCTATATATCAATTAGATATCAAAATGGGATGATTTAAAAATTATATTATAAAATTTGTTATTTATAGGCACCAAACTAGCACATTTGATATTAGGGTGAACACTGTCTGAGATTTTCCTAGTGAAACTTCCCTTCCCTGATCTGGAGAGTAATATATAAATGACCCATTATAAAGGCCTTTGCAGAATATTAGATTCCTATGAAGTATCATGTAAAAACTCCAGTGTGGGCTGGGCTTGGTGGCTCGAGAAGCTGAGGCAGGAAGATTGCAAGTTCCAGGCCCATCTCAGAAACTTAGCAAGATACTTTCTCAAAATAAAATATAATAAAAAGGGGGTTGGTAATGTGGCTCAGTGGTTAAATACCTCTGGACTTAATCCCTGGTATCATAAACAAAAACAAACAAACAAAAACCCACTTTTACTGACACCAATCTTGTTTTTGAAAAGACTGTGGCTTCAATACTGTCATGTTTCAGTAGACTGTATTATGATTTTTCCACATCAACATCTATTTTCCTGGGTATTGTCTTGTATTCCTTGGATTTTTCCTCCCTTATGTCATAACACTGACTTGGTTTATAAAGGTTCCTCTGGGCCTTTGTTACTCCTATGGATTCTTCTCACATGACAGTCCCCTCAGGTGTCCCAGGCATGGACCTCAGTTGTCATTAACTTTATTTTAGTTCAGGCACTTTTTAGACTTCATTTTGCAACATGGGCAGTTACATCAATTTTGTTGAAACCCTTTTAATGTACTTTTCCCACTTTGTCCATTGAGAACTATTTCCTGATTTGTCCCATTTCTGCAAAGAGACCATGCAAATACACCTTAATTTTAAAACATATAACAGTATAATAAGTATAATGAATGTAAAAATGTTCACAAGTGGGCCTGATAAAGACAGGGAATTTTTCTGTTCCTGTGGCTTTCACACAATTATAAGAACAATGTTGTTTTATGAGTTCGAATTCTTAAGAGCATAAAGACTGAAGATGAAGTAGTAATTGCCAAGTAGTAAGTGATAGATTAAAAGCATATGAGAGTTTCTAAAGTGCCTCAATGTATAAAATAATGAAGTATGGTATTAGTGTAAAAAAGAAAATTGCTGAAATTATGCTATTTTAATTCTGCCTTAGAAATAGCTATCACTGTTGAATCAGTAATGTTATGTTTCTTTTTCTCTTTTTAGATGACTATGACATTATTTTTTTTTAAACTTTTCTGAGAGTATAACAAAGAGGTTCATCCAACAAAATCGATCTGTGACATTTATCTGTAAAAGCAACAGAGAACTGTGGTCTTTGGTGGTAAATAAATGCATTTAAAACTCTGCTGGTATATGAAATCACAAATCTTTCATCAAAGAATATAATCAGAACAGTATAGCAAAATCATACCTATAAATGGGTACATCTTTCCTCTTCAAGTACATTTTAGACTGATTTCTGAAGGTCCGATATCTCTTTCAACAAAGAAATGTCTTTTAAAATGTCAGTGTAAGCTTCAAATTGCATAAGAACATCTCATGTCCTTTGTCAATTTTGTCAACAGTGATCCCAACTTTTTGGTTTAAAATTAACATGAGGGTTATAATCTAAAATAATGCTCTATATCTGACATTCTGTGTAGCCAATGCAAATTATATACACAGATTATTCCACTCTTTGAATGGTTGACTCTTTTCCTAAATTTGAGTTAAGGGCCGTTTTCGTTAGCTCTTCATTTCTGCAACCAAAAGTCCTGACAAGAAAAATGTACAAGGGGAAAAATTTATTTTGGTACACAGTTTTAGAGGTTCAGGTTATAGTCAGCTGACTCCATAGCCCTGGGCCTGGGATGAGGCATAACATCATGGCAGAAATTCATGTTAGAGAAAAGTAGCTCAGGACACGACAAGGCAACTAGGAAGCAGAAGAACTCTGCTCACCAAGGACACAATACAAACTCCAAAGACGTACCCTCAGTGACCTACTTATTCCAACCACACCCTATCTGCCTACAATTACCACCCAGTTAATCTCTATCAGTGGGCTAATCCACCAATTAGGTTGCACCTCTCATAATCTAATCATTTCACTTTTGAACTTCCTTGCTTTGTCTCAGATATGAGTTTTGGGGGACTCCTCATATCTAAACCATAGCAGAACAGTCATAATTATATATACTTTAAGCTTTCTGTCTTCTCTGAAATTGTAGAAAGAGAATATTTGGAACCCTGGGATATTCTCATCCTTGATGTATTCTCTTATCATTGAAGTGGAGCTCAAAAGAGATTCCAGAGGTCTTAATTTAAAATATAAAATGGCATTGCTTCAGAATATTAGTGGGAATGTTCATGAGCTCCATTTTTGCAAGCTATCTACCCTCATTCTGTACTTTCCCTTTAAGAATCATGTCTATGCTACAGTGTGACACTAGTTTTGATCTAATTACCTCTTAGAAGGAAGAACTCTCCTGATAAGTCATTGCCTACAATAATTCAGAATTCTTCAAATATCCACCTTTTATTAAAATACAAAGTGGGATGATAAAACAATTGGTTCAAATTCTCAACTTACTACATTGCTTGACTTGGAATGTCCATAATCAATCTGTTCTAATAAAGCATTTATTGAACAATGACAGTACAACTAGTAACGTTTTGAGGAAAAAAATACAAAGGTAACCAGATGTACTGTGGTTTAGAATTTAGTTTATTGACTCTATCTAGTCATGTATCATTATAATTTTATTAATCTGTAGCTTTGAGATACGTGGAGTTTGATTTTCATATACTTAATATTTACTTTTTAGTCTTCTTTCCACAGGAAGTAACATTTTTACTACAAATTAGCTTTCACTTATATGTTTTTTATATATAATGTACATATATGTATAAATATACACATATATATGTATATGAATTTTGCACAAGACACCATATGTATAAAATTATGTGGAAATACAAAGGAAGGAAAGAGGACGATTTCTAAAGAAATATTTGTTTCAAAACAAAATAAATTTTGCCAATATCCTCAGTTATGGTTAAAAGGTAAACACATGGATAAAAATGTGAAACTCCCTTGATATATACATAAAAAAGCCCTCTTTCCTAGCAAACATAGTCTTACTAATCAATAATTATATACCCTTTCACAGGTGTTCTTAAACTTTGCTGACTATAAGGGTAGCCAGCGATCTTGTACCACCAGCTGTATTGGACATGAAAAAAATTTATTATCATGACATTCAGACGAATACCCTGATGTATTATTGAAATATCACAGGTTGGCTCCATACAAGTGTATCTAAATATTCCATAGTTGTCATATCACCTGGAAAGGCCTCTTCCTTGACCATGAGCCTGAAGTTATTCTATCACTTATCTTCTTTGGCCTTTGTGTATAACATCTGAGATATTATTAGCAAAATTAAATATAGATTTTTGTTTGCAAGGATATCTCTCAGAGACAAAAATATGATATTACAGTGTGTGATATAGTACATAAGCAAGTAGCAAATAAGGTGGGTTCAGCTACAAGTAGAAATATTTTATTTGGTTGAATTTTTTCCAGTCAATCTAGATAGTATGGTTGAGGGAAGGACTTGATTAATATAGTAGAGGGTTTAATTTTGGAGAAATCTGGACGATTCTTATGTTGAGATTATCAGATTCAGAACATTATTAATCTAGGGCTCTCTGTTTTTCAGCATGTCCTTAATGAGGGTTATGGGGTAGAAGATGTGTATCTTACAAACTTCTTAAAGTAAATAAAGGTAAATTTAGACATACTGTTCACAAATACTATGTGGAAATCAGTGTGTGATGCAAATAGTAATGAAGTAAAATGTCAAAATATTTTAGAGAGTTTACTCACAAATTAATTTATTCTCTCTGTATAAAATAACTTCTAACAAATTTATTCCCTTTTAGTTTCATTAATAATACATCTAAAATTATACCTTGTAAATGTCTATTATAAAAATAAAGCCTCCAAGAAACAAAATTTTAGGATGAATTATAATTGCCTTGGACTCCAAAGTGTTATTATGGTCAATCTCCTGTTGATACGTGTGGTTTAGGTCAACTTTTAGAAACACATTTTCTCCATGGGAACACCAAGGAGTTGATAGATTTTAAGCACTAAATATGATTATTGATGTAAGATTGAGATATATTTATCTCACTTGATTTTTTATTGTGGCCAAGGAAAATATTTAAAAGAAGAAAATCATTCTTTCAGTCATTAAAGGTACTACCTGACTCCATGTAATTTATATAAGTGAATATGGTATTTATTCATTCCTTACTCATATTTACATATTACAACAATTTTATACAATCCTTTAATCCTTCTTAGTATTACAATTGATTAAAGGTAAAATTGTATAAATATTTTCTGAACTTATTTATATTTCCTTTTTGATTTTAGAATAAAATATGTGTTTCCCATTTTCCCACAGGAAAATGAGGCAGTAGCTGGATCCATATAAGCTCCCATTCCTTGGAGAACTTCTTGTATATTTAGCTGACAACATCCCCTGGATGGGCTGGTCTACCTATAGCTGAATTTTTTTACATCAACTCCAAAATATCTTACCAAAACCTTTCGTGCTTCACTTTGCAAAGGGAAATGGAAGCTTTTGAGAACAAAGTTTTTTCCTTAAAGGATAGCTTCCAAAATATATTGCCAAGATTTTGAGAAAAGTTTTTAGATTCAAAAAATTGAAATATACCTTTGTTAATTTTTGTCATTATACAGAAAACTATGGGATATAGGCCACATATGAACACTATTACAAAATATTGCAGTATATAGAGGCATCATTCCCCAAATCTTTTAAAAACAATATACATAATTTTGCTATAAAGTCATCAACAACGCTAGGTGTTTCTGGTCTCATTATATAGGACTCAAGTTGGCATAATTTTGAATCTGCACTCTGTATTTTCTAATACATAGTACAAAGAACTGATGGTTCTGTGATGAAATGAAGACAAGCAAATATGTAGTCTACGTTATTCTGACTCATTGGAAAAAGCTAGTATTATATGGACGGTCATAATTAGGAAACACTTAATTTTTGAGCTACATATTAGCTTTCTTATACTAGATTCATTTCTGGGAGGAACAAAGAACAGCAGATATTGTAGAACTGACCCGAATAGAGAATGTTTATCTTAGGTGACCTATTATCAGGTTAGTCATTAGAATTCCATAAAAGAGGAATATTATGAATAGTTGGGATCACTTTGCCACACAAATGCAATAAATTTCTTGTGAAATTTCTTCTTTAACTATGAATATTGTGCCATTCAGCAATATCCTTTGTCCATATCAAAACCTTAGTTTTATATTTGGTGGATGAGTATAGATAATTGTTTAACATGTTTGGCCCTTCAGAAATATGACATATTCTTCTCAGTATCCTGCATTATTTTTATATTATTTCCCTGTGTTCTCATCTTTTTAGTTTGGAAGTCACTGATGGTATAAATTCTAACAACCTGACATCAATTTTTTACATGATCCAAAATACCGATAATTTTAAGTGCAGGGACTATTTAGTTTCTAAGTCATGGGATATATAACTGAATACAAACATTTCACTCTCATTTTCTTTTTTTTCTCTTATGTTTACTGACTTGTGATAAATACTTATTCATTTCACATTGTATAGAACAATACCACTCAGGTAAAAATTGCTATTTTTCTTCCCCTTTAGAAAATATTTTTATTTATTTTACTGTTTCTTTTTCATTCTGTCAACTCCACCCCTTTCCTACACAATGGAGGATTTTCTTACATTAGGAAGAGCTGCTCATCTTTTCTCTTGGGAGGGAGAAGGCAACATGGGTATTAATTCCCAGATTCTTATGTCAGGACTCTCCCATGTTGTGATACCCTTACCTGTCAGTGTGTCCATATTGCTCCCACGGCATCATCTCTGTGGGCGAAAGATTAGAGTGAGGGGAACTGATGAGGGTCTTATAGTATGTGATAATAATATTCCTTGATCCAGAAATTACATGTTTGTATTCAGGTGATTTAAACAATAAAGGTATTTTAGATATTTTAAAATATTTTTTAGACATTTTAAAAGTATTTTTAGATATTTTAAAGTATTTCAGATATCTTACAAATTAGTAAGTTTCAGCTTCCTTTTTTATAGAAGTAATGTGCACTTGGATAGTGCTGAGGATGAAAAATAATTTTCTCAAACTTTCTTTTTTCCTAACTCATTCTTCACACCTGTAGGAAAAAGTAACATTTGAAGGTGTTGCAGGGCAGACTGATTGGACTGCTACATGAATTCCAGCTATTTCAGGCTTTGACTAGTGAATCTGAGAACTGAGAAGATTAATTTTTAGCCACTTGTAGCCTATTGGTGGCAGCTGCTTATGACATAGTATACCAGTTGGTAACCTTGGCCCTAAAAAATCATTTTGGATAATATATATGTGCTTTGTTTTGCAGAAATTGTATAGCCCACTTCATTGTTGTGTTCCTGTTGACTTTTGTTTGTCTATGACAACAGATTCTTGAATGAAGCTGTCCATCTAGATCATATGCTTTCCATAGAATTAGAGGTTGTCTATTCTCTTTTACCTCCTGCTACAGTGCCATGCTTAGGGATTCATCTCTTAGACTGTATTACTATATATCCATTTCCCCTGGAATCTTTTCCTCCTACCATATCTGACATTCATTTACTCCAGCAAAATTAACCGTCTGTTGATAGTTGCCCTATTTAAGACTGCCTTCCATTCAAAATCACTTGCACAAAAAGAAAGCAGATAAACCAAAGCCCTAAAGAATAGAGTGGTAGCTTCTGAAAGTCTCAATGTAAAAGACAATTTAAATGTTGGATATATTTAAACCACATTGTCAGTCCAACTACATTGAATGTAAAAATACTTCTAATTGGACTTACTTTTTTTGCCTTAAATAAAAAATGCTCTTATGCTTCATGTAGGAAAGTTCTTAAAGAGTTTTTAAAAAATTCAAAATTTTCGATTTTATTTTAAATGAATCCAGAATTGAAGTTGAATCATATCATTATTTCAGAGTACTAAATGGGGTATTTTAAAATCAAAATGCATTCTCATTACTTTCAAAATCTGTCATTATCAGCTTAATAACAGAGAATTAAATAATTCTGCTTTATATTCCATTTAAATTTTAGGAAGATTTTAAATATGGGATTAGAATTGGGGAGGATAATCTGTTAAGAGAGAAAAAGAAAGTGTCATTGTTGTATGGTGAACATTCATTCAGACGTACTTATTAAGCTACTACTCTGGGAGGGTGATATGCTAGGTTTTCTGAATATCAAAATACATACACAGGAAAGAAACATAGCTATGAATACATATTGATGTGTGTGTGTGTGTGTGTGTGTGTGTGATCTCAAAATGCTTATTAATAAACTACTTTGGGCATTCAAGTTCTTATTTTTTAATCATAAAATCTATTTGGGGTGATAAGACAAAGGTACATAAGGAATTCACAACCATGTAAAATTCAGTAGGGTACTCCAAGGCCAAGATTCAACCCATGGCCTTATGCATACTAGGCAAACTCTCTACCATTGAGCTACACTAATAATTCCTGCTCTTTAATTTGTAGTGAGGAAGAGTCATTAACTATAAGGGGAAGAAGTGATTGCTGTGGTCCAATGGTGTCATGAAATCTTTACAGAAAGAAAATAAAGATGGAGTAAATTTGAATAGGCCCCGAGAGTGGAGGCAATCTGAAAAGGGAATGTGACCAATTTAAGAACAGGATTTTGAAAATTCATCTGGAAACATGCTGCAGGTACAGGAGTGGGAGTGAGAATTAAAGGAACAAGGGTACATGAAAGAATAAGTCTTGCTGGAGGTGAATAATGGATGTTTTAGCTTCGCCTAACTGACTCTTTGGGAAAAAATGAGATCAACTTCTAAAAGTAGGAAAATGTAGACTCAATGAATCTACTATCCTTAGGAATCATGGCTTTTGGGGAAAAGTAAATTATTTGTTCAAACTACTAAATTTTCATCTTTAAGTCCTCTCCCATTCTCTAATGTGATGTTTATAAATTTCTCATCTTCTGTTTGATTCTCTGGTTAAGTGTTTGACAACTGAGTATTTTTCTTTAGTAATGAATATGAACCACTCCCTGTACTTATTAAAAGTTTAAAACAATGGTAGTGGAGGAGGAATGTTTTATTGAAGGCAGAATTAATGAGAGAATGCATTAAATAATTCCAGAAAGCAATGGTTATAGAAGTTTAAAATATCAGAATAGCTTGAAATTCACAGACTTATTACCTCAGCACTTTAGTTTTCATTCTTTCTTTATTATTTAAAAATTTTATAGACTTTGCCTTTAATTTTCACTAAATGTTAAAACTTCTTAAAAAAAAGAAAGCTTTTTTATAATAGATGTTTCTCTCCACTTTTTTAAATCACTCATTTTATTCATCTCTCAATGCTTTAGTTTCTGTTACCATATAGGTTTAATTATTTTTACAAATTAGAAAAATATACAGTGTCATCTATTTCTGTCATATCCCCTTACTGGCCATTTGAGGCCCCTGTGTGTTAAGTTCTCACCATTTTATGCTATTTTTTCAGTGTCCCCCCCCCCCGTGATAGTTTTTCATGAGGCGGAGTAAATTAAATTAATTTCTCCTAAAGGAAAGGCTGTTATTTAAGACAAAGATAAATTGTCTCCTAAAATATATAATACATTATATAATTATAAATATTATCCTGAACATTCTTTTACACTAAAAGCATGAATATTATAATCAGAAGAGTCACACATAGAATTTTGTCTAATACAACTATTCTAAGAAATGTATGCATTTTTGACTAAGTTATGCCACTCCTAAGCTTTTGGATTCATGATCCTTTACTGAGGGAGGGCAAGGCCTGTTGCACACAAGTGTCCCCTTTTTAATAAATTAATGCTAAGCCTGCTTAGCTCTTTGGGGATGCAGTTTTAGCAGAAAGGAAATTGGGCTTGTTTATTGCCTTTCTTTTGCTGCCCTGAGTGGATTTTCATGCTTGTGAAAATGAGATACTGGCAGCAACCAGGATTAAAAGAAAAGGAGGATATTGGGCCCATTTCCTCCCCTAACTCTGCTAAGCCAATTTCTTTCTTATAAGTAACCTTCCTGCTCTTACAGACTTGAGCCTCTCCTGTGCAGAAAATTAGGACAACATCTGAGGAGGTCTAGGACAAGGACAACTGTCCACCAGGGACCAAGCTAAGATTGGTAAACCAATTTTCACTTGTGAACAATGCCAGAATTCAACCCATATGTCTCCCATGGTGAAGCACTGTAGTGCGTCATTAACCCACTGTGCCACTTAGCAGCTTCCCTCTGCTTGCTGTCTTGTGAATTAACATCTCTGGCTGCCACCACACCAGACCCTGGGTTTATTTCTGCTAGGAGTGCTGTTGAATGAATAGCAGTTCTCTGTAACAAGGGATCAGGGCACAGCTCTTTCAAATTTTCAGCTGAAAGCAATAACAATTTGCCATTCAGCCCTATCTTATCATCATCATTAGGATGGGAAATCACAATTTGAAAGCTCATTGCAATGTGCTGTCAACCTGATATCTTGTAATTTTAATATGTAATACTGTGCTTAATAATTAATGGCTTTAACTCTGTAGGTGGGATTTGAATTTGGTTCCAAAAAAAGAAATCCCTCTGAGCTGTAATATTCTTTGAGACTCCAACATCTTATGAAGTTTCCCCCTCAATCAGCCTCTTTGCCTTCTTATTTAAATGATCTGCCCATATAATGAATCTGGATCAAAAGCTTCAAGCTTAAAATATACAACAAAAAGCTGCTTCTGGGTGAAGAGTTTGGATCCAAATCAAAATGATTCTGTGCCCTGGCCATTATTACATGCAGTTAACTGCTGGGAAATACTGATGTTCAAAAGATATGGGGGAAAAAGGCACCTGCTTTCTCACGCTGGTTTATGTTTGTCGTCTTGATAAAAATGCAAGGCAGCATATGCAGAAATTGTGCGGAAACACCATTCACATGGTAATTCCTTTGTATTTGAATAATTTCTTTTCAGGTGCTGGACTGAATGCCAGACTCAAATCTGGGAGGATTTGAGCATCTCCCTGCCTTAAGTTCTTCCATGACCTTATTTTACTGTCTGACTCACTTTTTTGATCAAAGGAGACTTACTTCATTGGGTCTTCAGAGAGAAGGTGCTGCCTCTGGATTTTCCTGGATCACAAGTCATGATGAGGAAAGGTTTGTCACATTTTGTAGGATGAATATTACTAAGAATTCAGCCAGAGAAGGATCTCTTTAATTCTTTCAACCAAAATCTTTAAATGCAGCTTAACAAGTAGTAAAATATTTGGGTAGACCGAGGAAACCCGAAATAAATCAAGTCTATAATAAATTTGAAGTATATCCCCTTCTGCAAGCTCTGATTATGTTTTGCATTTCTATAATATTAGAGACACCATTTATTTGTTCTGATGATTTATGCCTGCCTAATATTTAAATTCAGAAACTCTGAGTATTATTCTAATTACAGAAAGTAAACTTTAAGATACTTGAAATGTGATTCTGGAAGTATATGCATCAGCTTTTCATTACTGTAACAAAATGCTTGAGATAATTGATTTATAAGTTGAGAAAATTTATTTTGACTTATGGTTTCAGGAGTCTTCACCCATGGTCAGTTTGCCCCTGTGTTTCTGGGTCTGTGGTGAGGTAACACATCAAACAGGGAACATGTAGTGAAGCAAAGCTGCTCACCTCATGGAAGCAAAAGAGAACAAGAGGAAGGGGTGGAGGTTCCTGCTTTCCACTTTAAGGGCACACTGCCAATGACCTGAAGACTTCAAATAGCCCCCCCTCTCAGAGTTTCCATCACTTTTCCCAATAGCACCAAGCTGGGAACCAAGCCTTTAACACATGAGCCTTTGGGGAACATTCCAGACCCAAAGGACAGAAGGAAATATGCAAAATTCTTTAGAAAATCGGAAGCATATTGAAAGCCAGAAAGAAAATATATACATAAAAGTCTGAGCTATTAGACCAGAGACGGATTGAGGGCTTATTCTCATATTCAGTTATAATCAGTTGTGAAGGACTTGCAGCTCCAAGTTGAGAAGGACAATGAGGCCGAGGCCAATGTTGGGAGGACTACATTCTTTGATAAACCAAAAATGCATGTCATTTGGGCAGAAGGTGGGATATCCACCTCACCTACCATAGCTTCTGCTGTGAACCTGGGAAGCCACTTGTGATTGAAACTATGAGAAAGTGCATATGGAAACAAGCTGTGAAAACAACATTTCAAGGGTCAGATATGTGTTGGTTTTTCTTAAATTCACCTCTTTTTCAAATGTGTTCTCAATTCTCAAAGTCCCTCTAGATTTAGCCAAGTTGCTTTTCTACAAGAGGAGAATTCATGATTATATTTATAACATTTAAAAGTAAGCATACTGAGGAATTGTGTTTTAAAGTCTTTCTATGTCAGGATTGATATTTGAGACTACTAATTCATAGCTAACTTGCCAGTGAATGAAACATTCTACCAACAGGTTGTGTTTTTACTTTGTGCTCAAAATAAAAATTCATAGGTTTCACCTACAGAGATGGCTATTAGGATATAAGAAATGGTGCATTAGAATTGACTTGTACCAGCTTGTGAGAGCTGACTGTTCAATTCTCTGTTTCTTTGTGAGAGTGTGGTTAAACACAGCGATCATTAAACATTCAATCATGTAAACTTGTTACCAATTAAATAGTCTTCAAAATAAAAAGAAGATATTATCAAAATTCTTCAACTTCTAATTATTTTACTCTTATCTGTGCTCACGGAATTGTGACGTTTGTATCTATAAAGTGAAAATAATACACAATGATGTGTTAACACCCAACTCTTCTCGACTCTGTCTTCAGATATGTTGGTGGCTTGAAATTGATATAATGCAACTGTTTACATCAAAGGAATTGGAAAAAAAGTATAATTGACTATTATTTACTAGGTTGATTGTCTAGACCATAGATTAACAACTATTACTGTTAATGTCCAAATAGTAAATATTTCAGCCTTGCTGACTGTATGGCTGGTCTTTTCTTCTCTCCTGTATGAAAGCAATCATAGCCACACCAATTCATTGTTGTGGCTATATTCCAATAAAACTGAATGAATTTTCAGAACCAAGAGGTCAGCCTACTGGTCATAGTTTTCTTATCTCTCTTCTAACTAATAGACAGCAATAGAAAAAAGTTAATTATCCCATAATTATAATCATTGCATAGAAAATAGCAAAAAATTCGAGATATTCTTTTCTGAATGTTTGAAAACTATAATCTTATTCAGAAAGGACATAAGTCAAAAGTACTTAGAAGCAAATTTGAATATTATACTAGTCCATGAGGGGAAATCTGAGAATTATTAGAAATAATACAATGGCTTAAAATGCATTATTTTTTATATCTATAAGTTTATAATAACAGCAAGGTAAGCATTGGCAGGTAATCTATGAGGATGGTAGGAAAGCAACCCATTATTTTGAAAATTTCAGTGTAAAGAAAAACAAGTTTAAATTTCTCTTTCTATTTTCTTTATGAACTTTATTTCTGCATGAGAAACTAGTTTGTATGGTGACATTTTGCTCTACAGGATTATTTCAGCCGATACATGAAAAAGAAAGGACAGAATGCCAAGATTTTATAACTCAGATTAATAAATAGGTCTAAATTTATAAATGGCTAAAACAAAACAAAGAGAAAGACTATTGATATATTGAAACTCCTACTTGGTTATAGAACAACATCTTGACAAAATTCCCTAATCAAACCTAAACCTAAACCACTAGACCTAACTGTAAATGCATTACAAAATAAAGGAAGCACACCAAATTCACCATTAGTGTACAATTAGTAAAATTCAGAATGTGGCAAATAATATAAGATGAACAATTTAGTTTCTTCAAAAATAATAATAAAACGAAAACCAAAGAAATGAAATGGATGAAAAACTATAGAATTAAAGATATTTAAAAATTAATCCACCTGCAAAGTTGGATCAAAATTAAAGCAAAAAGAAAAAAAGAAAAAGCTAGTGAAATAAGAACAAGTAGATATTTATTCAATGATAAAGAACTATTGTTGTTGCATTATCTATAAAAACGAGTACCTGTGGCCTACAAGTACCTTTGGAAAAAATTGCAGATTAAATAGATAAAATGATATATATGGGCTATAATATATATGTATATGCAGATGTCCACGGGCTTTTCTCATTGCATGTGCTGCTTTGCACCAGGGTACCCGTCCTTCATGCTCCTCCCTAAATAGTGTTGCTCATCTTGTGCACTAGTTACCAATCATCTTACATCTACTCAAAGACACATATCCACAAACTGTCCCCTTTCTCTCCTGTGTTCCCCTGCCATCTATATTATTTCATGCTATTATTTCTACCATCTTAAACAAACAAACAAAAATTATTCACATTTCACCTAACAGCTACCATCACATTTCTTTGCTCCCCTTTACAATAAAAGTTTCTGGAAGAAATGTCTACATGTACCATCTGCAATTTCCATTTTCTTATTTTCTGTAAAGTCTATTCTACTAGGGCTCCCCACCTCCACTACTTCACACACAATAAATGATATTTCCAAGGATACTTTTGCTAGACTAATGGTAATGTTTTGGTTTCATATTACTTGACCATTTGACAGAGTTGATCACTCTACCTTAAACTGATGGTCTTATCTGTGCCCTCCAAACTGAACTGAACTGTGCATCTCCTCTCCAACTCAGTTGATTGTAGCCACACTCTTATTATCCACTTCAATATCCCCTGCTGTCATCTCACACCCCCACAGGTAATCCATTAGGAAATTCTGTTTGGTATACCTTTAAAATATATCCCAGGGCTGGGGATAAAGCTCTGATGATACAGTGCTTGCCTTGAATGCATAAAGCCCTGGGTTCAATCACCAGTACCATCACTACCAAAAAAAAAAAAAAAAAGTATATTCCAGAGCTGACCAATTTCCACCAACTACATGTCTATCACTCTGGCTTGATCCACTATTATTTTTTACCTGAATGATTGCAGTGCCCCTCAGCTAGACTTTATGGTTCTGTGGCTTGTCCCTCTGCAGACTCTTCCCAAGTGTTCCTTTGAAACTGTGAGTCATATTATAGCACAATCTACTCTCAACCCTGAAATGCTTCCCATGTTACTCAGAGCAAAAGCCAGAGTCCTCCAATTTACTTAACTGCTCTACAAGACATATACTATACACCACAGCTTACGCTCTCTGACCTCTTCTACTTGCCTTTCATTCACTAAGCCACCTGACTTTCTTGTCATTTCTTTCGTCTATTTTTTTAGCTCTTTCTTCTATTGGAAAACTTATTTTCCAGAATGTAGTAATTTAGATAACTCCAAAATCTCTTTGCTAAAGTTTCACTTTCTCAACTTGCCTGCCTACTACTCTATTTTGTATGTTAAACTGTGTCCTGCTTTTCCAAACACCTAATCTTTATCTCCCATTCACTATCTTTCTATTTTTGTAAGTAGTACTTCTCATTTTCTTGCCAAGTCCATAGTTTTCTTATCATGCGTGTTGATTTTATGTCTTCCCAATAGAATATGGCCCCAAATTACTCTTTGTCTAAGTATTTTTAAAAAATTTCAACATATTGTATGTAATAAACAATTGTCTGTTGAATTGAATCTTAAAGTTTCAGTAAAAATATTTAACCAAAAGTCAATAGTTGTGTCCCTGATCATGTAGACATGTGTATAAGAAATCATCCAAATCAGAAATATTAAAAATAATCTAAAATTCCTTAAAACAACTTGTTAAACATTTTTCCTAGCAAAATTAATTTCTAGGGAAAGAATCTACTCTTTGATAAAATTTTCTTGTGTTGCCTGTGTACATGGTCGTAGGTAGATCAGGAGAATATTAAATTCCTGGGGGAGATCTGACTACAGAAAAAAGTACTTGTTGCAGGTATTTGAGAAGCAAGAATATATGGAAGACATCTTTGTGATGCCCTTCAAAACAAGAGAGAGACTTGAATCAGAGAAGTAATGACAAAAAATGACTTCCCTCATCATCTCCATAATTCTTCTTGAGAAACTGCTGATTGCAATGGTCTTCAGTGACTCCAGGATTAGAAGTTCTAACACATTTCTCATAAGATTATGTCACAGTTATATGAAGTTATTAAATTTTAAAGCTCTCTTCAAATCCTTTGCATTATGCTGGAGAGTCCTATTTATCCCACAATTACCTAATGCAAAAAGAGCAAAATCTCACTGGGGAATTTTTTTTTAACAAAAAACCTCTAAATAGAACAGTATTAAACATAAATACAGGAGTTATTTGATATTCTAAATGAGGAGGAAAGTTGATGGTTTCAAGGTACTATCTTTCCATAATGAAACAGTGGTTGAAAACTGCACTTTAACAGTGTTAATAAAAAATTTTCTACTTGTGGTTTTTTTTAATGGGATATTTTTTTAACTTCCCCTCCTGGTAAAATATGAAATTGTCATTCAGCATTGTATCTCTTTGGAATACTGTTTTAAACCAGCGCTAAATGGAACAACCACATTTACCCTCATATAATTAGATGTTACTCCCTGAAAGATTGGTTGGATATCAACGTAGTTAGCATGTGGCTAGTCAAGCTGAATCATAAATGAAGATGATGTTTGGTAATTGTTTTGGCATTGTGTTATGAGGATGGTTGTTTTGGTTTCAGCTCCCATTCTAATCTCTTGGAGAAAAAATTGTTTGCATCCTATGATTACAAGCTCTATACCAAGTAGCGGTTTACATTTTAAATTTCAATCTTTTCTGAAATACTGTTGGTTTATCTTTTTCAAGATTAGCCTTGAAAGCCCTGCATTTTAATGCCAATTAGATAGATTTTCTAAACCATGGTCTGAAGGGAAAGAAAAAATTCTGAAAACATTAACCATAATAAATAGGTTTTATAAAAGTTTTAAATCCCACTACAGTTAATCAGTTTGAACAAGACATTTAGGCTGTAAATAGCATTTTAAAGTAAACAGAGCTTTACACAAAGTGACAGCTTAGAATTACATTTTCTGCTTCTGAGTGTGAGGAAATTAATGTAGCAAAAAAGTGCCTACTATTTAAAGACATCTTGCTCCAGACATATTTAACAACTGAGATTTGCAGTGTGTAGACCACTGAAGTGTCTCGTCATTAAATTATGCACCGTACATTAGAAACAGATGTACTCTTGGAAGTCTTGCATGACAACATTGTTTTGCAATTTTCCAATTAAAGTATTGTTAAAACTGAAAGCAGAGCTGAACTAACAGGTCAACTATCTTACCTTGATTCTGGAGAGGGTGGTGGTATATTTCGAAAAGACCTACTGGTTTTCATTGGCATTTTGATATGAATTTGAAATGGTAATTCTTCACCTTGTTTTTCTCCAATATCCAGGAAATTCACAGAATCTTATTTTAATTGTCTCTCAACTTTCAAAGTACTCAGATTTTATTAGACTATTATCAGATACACTACTTTGAGAGAAATTCTACAAAGTAAATTAAAAGTAGCAGTGGAAAAAAATTCACCTAATCTTTTTGATCAATGGGCAAAATAACTACATAATCTTCTGGAAATGAACTATAGAAAAATATTAAGTAAAGTGAAATTGCAATGGTTTCTATTTATTGGAATATAGAACAAAAGAAGGGTTATTTACCATGAATACTACTGCTAAGGTTAACATTAGATATATGGTATTTTTATTATTATTAAAAATCTTACTTTATTGAGAATACAATTTTTCCATTGGTATTTTGAAAAAAAAAGAAAAGAAAATCTAATTATGTTATTGAGCAATTCTCTACAATTTCCTTATAGGAAAATTTATATTGTGATTATTTCAACCAAGCATTTTACCAGGTCAAAGGTGAGAAAAAAGCTACAAATTGTCTATGATGATCATTCTGAAGTATGAATCAAGGAAAATCATTTTTTTACAAATTTTTAGATTATACACCACATGTTCTTTTATCCATCATCTGTTAATTTTCATATGAAATTCTTTTCTGATAATTTTTGTATTTCAAAATGAATTCTAAAATGATTCTATACCCATAGTAGGTCTCATGTCTAAATATATGCACTAATATATACATTCTAAAAAGAAAAAAAAACACGCAAAGACATCGATTTTTATTAAAAAGATTGATCATTTTCAAAATGGCCTTATATGACCGATTTAAGAGAAAACAAATTCTCCATTCATTTATCATTTCTAATAAACAATGGTTGGAACAGTCTAAGAGTAGAGAAAATAGTCCTGGGCTATATTTTGCTAATCTTACTTTGAAACAATGTCAAATGAAAAAAAACTATCCATTCAGTTTATACTTTTCTAAATTTCTTTGGATGACTGCAATTTTATTTGTTAAAAATACTGTTATACATGAATTGAGGTTTTTATGGGGAGGAAAAACATGCATAATATTATGAAAGACAGACACATATTTAAAGCATTGCCATTTAATTTACATGAATTGGAAAAAGATGACACAGATATGTTTTGAAGTCATCAGTCTTCATGAATTATTTTATAAATAATATGGTTAAAATAAAACCTCAAACTCATTTTTCCAATTCATTTTTCCTGTAGTCTTTAAATTTAGCCCTATATTAAGGGAAACTAAAACCTTAAATTTCAAAGTTACATATTCAGTACTTCATGCAACAACAAGAGATTTATAGGTCTTGTTATTTTTTTGAACCCACAATTCTTTTGAATGTTTATGTGTTTGTCTATTTGTTTACAGAGTGTTCTAAGTCTGCATTTTTTTCATTATTAGTTACACATGATAGTACAATGATCTTGACATTTCATACATTTGAATCAAATGAGGTATCATTTCTCATTTTTCTGATTAAGTCTCCATTTTTTATGCAAGCTGGAAATTGTGCACTTCTAAGTGTAAATAATATAAAAAATGAAGTATTGGTTGGATTGGGATCAAGTCTTCAAACCCATGCTATTGAATAGCTTCTCACCTTGGCAAAGTATATTCATCCCCAGCCTCTCTTTACCCAATGGGGAAAAATACATCAAGTACATTTAGGATTTTTTTCCATAGATTTACATAAATATCAAATGTGATCTTTCTCTAAATTGCACTTATTATAGAAAGCACAACCATGTTTCATTTCAAGCATAATTGGTACTTAATGCAACCATTGGCTGTTCATAATTAAAATCTCACAAAAAGCCCACCTATGATAAGTGATCTAATAGTTGTGGTCTCAATTGGTAAACCATGCCGTTCCATGAAAATCATAATATCATACTTAGATCCAAGCTAACCACAGAGTGCTCTTTCTCTAACCAGAACTCTAAAATTAGATTATTTTATCTTAAAGCATACTTTAAGAAATGTTTTCTCTATGGCATATTATTAAAGAATCATGTTTTTTAAAGGTCTCTTCATAAGCCAAGAAACCCACATGTTATACATTATAGACAAGAAGTTTTCATGAGTGGATTTCTGTTAAACTTCGAACAAAAGTCTGGGAATTATCCTACATATTGCCAGAGATATTCAGTAAATGAAGGAAATAAGGTTGCAGAGCAAACTTAAATAAGATAATTGATGAGAAATGATATTTGATGTTATAAAATGTTTTTATTACTCTTAGTGCCAAATCTATCTTTCTCATGAGATAAAGAATTCAAAATTTGGGATAAGATTAAGAAAAGTATGCCCTCTATATAGGAACACCATCTACTAAGAAGGGAGGAAGGAAAAGGCAGTCTTAATGTGTTGTAAGTCTACTTTGCCCTATGTTTGTTAATTAATTTGTACATTGTCTTTCATCCTCATATCTTTGCTTTATATATGCTAAAGAAATAGTACAAATATGTGAATAAACAAATTAGGCATATAGTGTTTGGTAGCTACAAATGGTAAATTGCTCAGATTTCTTGTTTATATTTCTTTTCCACTATATTAGAAATGTCAATTTGCTGACTTGATGCTTGTGACAAGAAATGAATAGATATGAGTAACGAAGATACTGCTCATGGTAAGGACTGAATGCTTAGGGAAATAGAAATGTGACAGGGTTACCCTACTCTGCCCAACAGGCAACATTAGAGCATGGCAACTGGTAAGTGGCTTTGATTGTGGCTATCTTATTTTCTGTGGAATTAGTTTGCAAAAGCTAAGCATGGAAAAAAAAAACTAGATTAGACATTGAAAGGTCCGAAGAATCTAACACAGAAGAATGTTTATTTCAAGTTTTAATGGACTCTTACCTGGAATTGAATTTCTTATCATCCTTCATAGATATTTTGCCTTGTATACATATACAATGGATTTTTACAATGAAAGGACAGTTATTTGTCTTACCCCTTCTCCCAGTACCAAAACACAGTGACCACAAAGTTAATAGAGAAATAGTAAATCTGTCCATGGTTCTTCCATGGAATGTTACAGCTCTTTGGAACTCCACCAAAGAAAAATAGATTGGGATAAGTTTCAGTCCCCAGCATCATAAGTGCCAAATCACTGCTTCATCCAGTGTGCTTTCATGATAATTGAGGCTTTAATACTCTGTCTTTTCACCTTTCTTTCACTAGCCTTTCACTAGCTTTCTTTCACTACCCTTATTTCTTTTCCATGGTGCCGGATTTTGAGCATGGACTATCTATCATGTTCCTGTAAAAGCATCCTAGGTAAACTGGATTTGTATATTCATCTTTCCATTCTGTGAAGTTTTTTGTGCTTCTGATGCAAATTTGCTCATCCCCACTGCCATAACTTATATCAATCATTAAAACAATTGGCTCTCGCCACTGAGTTAACAATGTTGATGTCCCCTATTACTTTTTAGTAGTTTACTATGTAGTAAACTTCATTTTGAATTATGTGCACTTTGACACGTGTAGTGACTGGATTAGAAATATGAGATGTTGTGATTTAATGATAGTTTTTTAAAATCTTTTTCATGTACTAGGTAATAGGAAAAAGTGTCAGAAACTTATAGGTACACACATATTTTCTATCTTGGAGTAAGAAATTATTATAAAATCCAACTTTAATTTTATAGTTGTGATGTTTGGAATAACAGATGGAAATAGAATAATATAGATGCATTTTTAAAAATGTTTTCCTCATAGTATTGGATAATGAGGCATAAGAAATTAACATCACTTTCAATTTATTTTTCAATGAAAAGAGAAGATTTGATAATATTCTAACTATTCTATAAACTATTTTAAATGAAACATAACATCAAATTAACAGTAGATAAATTCACATTTTAAAAAGAAATAAGGTCAAATATATTTCTAAGATTTTTTTCCAGTCCATAAGAAAAACAAGTGGAAACGTTCTCATTGCTGGTTAGTAGTTAACTCTAAGGTTCGTCTACTCTGTATAAACTATGTAGAAACATAGTAAGATTGAATAATAATTTTGATAATTTCATGAATACAGAAAACATTATTGATATTTGGACAAATATGCAAATAGTTTGGAATTAGGAGTGAATTTTATTGATTATTGACAATTAGCAGGCAATTCCAGTTTTCAAATAACATTTTCCTGAATTGATAAGAAATTCACATATCTAGATGTTTGCTGTGAGTGAGTACATTGATATCTTTACAGGCTCAAGAATAACTGCTGTAGAAATGAGAAAACTAGAAACCAGAAACATATGTACCATGGAGTATTCAGACTGGCTTTCTGGCAGCATGACATCATGGTCCTTGAGAGAAGAAAACTAATGCAATGGCTTAGGGAATATATAGGAAAATAGAAACGTGATATGATTACCCTATCCTGCCAAACAGCAGAGTGACAAGCAGCATCATGCTGGCTTACTGGTTAGAGACTCAGTACTAGGATAGAAACTCAGACAGAACCAGATGCTCTCACAGAGCAAAGAAGACAGAGATCAGAGCTCTGGAAGGCTGAAGTGACAAGATTCTTGTGGGACAGCATATGAACTGAAAAATGTGATAAGAGTAAAATTGAAAGTATGGAATTTCAAAGAGTGAATATGAGTTAAAATATTGTTAAACATTTTATTAACATAAGTATTTTCATTAACTGTACATTAAATGATAACATTTTAGGTATTTGGGGAAAAATAAAACAATGTATTAAAATACTATTTCTTGAAATTTTTGTTGACCACTACAATTTTTAAAATTTCATATGTACATATTAGTGGTTCACATTTTACTCACATTCTGGACACTTCAATAAGAGTAAAGATTGTTAGATGGGATGAAACTGGATTTTAGATATACTGTCTTCAGAAACCCACTTTAAGTACAAAGACATTAGTTAAAAATAAAAGAATAGAAAAAGTTAAACCACAAAAACACTACTCAAAAAATTAGTCATATTAAATCAGGCAAAGCAAAAATGAAGAATTCCAAGAGATATTTTATAATAATAATAAGGTTAGTGCCTCAAAAAGTTGTAATAATTCTAAATGTAACTAATACAAGAAATTCGATATACATGAATAAAAGTTAACAGCAGAATGGCTTCTTTAGAAGCACTAAGTCAGTTTCTTTAATCTGAAGAGAAATAATATTGTCTACAAATTGTACTCTCAGGAAGAAGAAGAATGCCAAAAATAACAAATATCTGGATAAATACAAAACACTACTTCTCTGTATATATAAACCAAAACTTAAAATTTATCTTATTGAATTACAACTTGTATAAATAAAATACATATGAAAACTTTAGTGCAAATATGGGGTCTTGGTAAGCGGGACTAATCAGGTGCCTTGTGTCTGTGATTTATGTAAAGTGGTACAATATTAATTCTATATTGTTTATTAAAAGCTAAGTATTTGCATCGAAATATTTAGACTAATAAGATATTCAGAAATCTATATCTAATGAGATAATAGATAAAATAAAATTTAATTTAAAAAGTGGATCCCAGCATGGTGTTGTGCATCTGCAGTCCTAGCTACTTGGGAGGGTGAAGCGCAAGATCATTTGAACCCAGGACTGTGAGGCCATATTGAGATCCTGTCTCTTAAAAAAAATAGGTAAATACATAAGTAAATGAATAAAAATATTTAAATAATTCAGAAAAGTGAGGAAGGGAGGATCAGAGGAACAAAGGACAGGGAAGGGGACAAATGGAAAATATACAATAAAATAACAACCTAAATTTAATGTCATCATTAATTACCTTAAGGAAGAACCAAGCATTCCATTTAAAAATTTAGCTCAAATGTACTGAAGCAAGAACTGGATATGGATTTTCTATCAGAGATGCATTTTAAGTACAAAGAAATAAAAACCTTTAGAGGTTTCAAGCAAAGATGCATGAACTAACTATATGTTATCATTAAGATATTTACTTTAAGTTCAATGGCACAAATTCAAAATAAATAGATGAAGATGAAAAATATATGCCATGCAGGAGTTCAGCATAAAGAGGACTGGAGTGGCTATGTTATTAATAGATTTTAAAAATCCTTCAAAAGAAAGAATATTACTAATGATAGATTTTTCAAAATAAAAAGTTATTGTAGTCAGAAGACATAAGTATAACTATGTATGTGTTTAAAAAAACCCTCCAAAACAGATGAAATCAAAATTGACAGAATTAAACAGTAGCCAAAATTAGAATTTAATGAAAAAAGATTTTAGATTATTCAAGACAAAAATAGAGAAACTAAAATTTAAAAATCAGGAAAGATACAGATGATCTAAAACTGTCAGCTTCTTTGACCACTATATTTAACAGCAAGAATATAATCTTCCAAATGTATCAGTATACCAAGATATATCATGTCTTGGGCCATAAGATAAGTCTTAATAATTTAAGAGGAATGAAATTATGCCAGACAAATATAAAACATTTTAAGTCTCTTTTAAGTGAAGATATTGTCTCTTATGGCATATAACCACAATAAAATCTATTTGGAAATGAATAACAATAGATGTTTAAGAAAGTACCGAATGCTTGGAAAATAAATACAACCTCTCCAATCCGTTGAGAAAAGAAGAAACATTAGGAAGTCAGAATGCATATTTATTTATTTATTGGTACCAGGGATTGAACCCAGGGGTGCTTACCACTGAGCTACATCCCCAACCCTTTGTTAATTTTTTTTTTTTTTTTACTTTTGAACTTGAACTTTTTTTTTTGCTTTGAACTTGTGATCTTTCTGCCTCAGCCTCCCAAGCCACTGGGATTACAAGTATGCACCATCACACCCAGCAAAGCGCATTTTATCATTGGCTCCCCTTCTCTTTCTCCAGCTCCCACTCACTGGGAATGCTCTCAGCTTGTGGTCTTTGCATTGGCTTTACCCTCTGCCTAGCACATTCTTCCAGTAGACATCATATAGTAGTGCTGCCCTGCTTTCTTTAGAATTCTGCTCAATGTTCATTCACTTCAATAAAACTTTCTCTGGCAACTCTACTTCAAATCCAGTCCCCAGCATTTCCTATCTCCCATGCCAACTTTATTTAACTCTGTAGTGTGTATCACTATTTAATGTACTCTATTATTTGTTTGGCATACCTTACTAAGCTTTATAGATTCAGGGTTTTTTTTTTTTTCGTTTCCTTCCCTGATATATTATTTCATTGCTGGTAGGTATTTAATAAATGAGTCAATATAAGCATATACAAAATATACACTGATACATTAAGAGAATATATCTGTATGCTGAGAATATAGGAAATGTAAAACTTATAGTTTTACTGGCTTATCTAATTATTATTCTAATTCTTCTATAATGAACATGAATCTCTTATGCAATTTCTTAAAAATAAAAGTCTCATCTAAAAATACCCAAGCTGATCTCTAAAGTATTTCATATTTGCTAGCACTGAACATGCAGAAGAGGGAGGAACAGGAGTCATATATCTCCAGAAAAATCTCTCAAGACATAATGTTATCATTTTTGTCCCCAACAAAACTTTTTCTACTCAATATGCAATACATATAATAAATATAAAAATTCATAATTTCTTAATCAGTGGTACACAAATATTTTATCTTAATTTTCAATTGTATTACCATCTTCATTTGCTTTACAAATGAAATTGCCTTATAATTTCCAAGCAGGAATGGTCATTAAATTGTCTCCAACTTTCTTTTGTTCAAGCTACATTATCACTGAGCAATTAAAAGTGGACCGTATTCATACCATTATAATTTCCTTGTCATGCTATAATTTTTCTAACTTTTCAATTTTTGTCCTTGTTTTATGTACCCATCATTTTCTCAAAACTTAAAAAGAAATAAGCTTTAAAGAGGAGGAAAGATAAAATAATTCAATACAATAATACAAGAATGTGGAAAAATAAAAATGAAAATAGAAAATTCATGTCTAAAAATTTTGTTTCTCATTGTTTGCGTTGAATATCAAAAGATAAGACTATCTCTTTTATGTAAAATTTCAGGAATTTGATTTGCTTTCTTTTGCTGCAGTTGTTTGTAAAAATCTGTTATTTTTATTTTGTTTTTTAAAGCAAACACAATAATGGCAAACAGAATAGCACAATGTAACATTTTATTAAGTCTCTTTGTAAACTAAGTCAAAACTAATCCTTGCCTCTCCATCTTATTTAAAAGTCAATGGCAAAAAAAAGACAAAAACTCAATGATTGAATGGAAAGTATTTTTGAAAATAAAATTAAAGTTACTCTTTAAATTAAAAATCTTTTAGGCATTAAAAATATAACCACTTTGAGTCTTCCCATCTAGCTGGAGTGTTTGTTTTTAACTACTGCAGTATGGGATGTACCTGATGGCTGCAATGCTCAATGAGCTTTTTGTATGGTAAAAAAAATGGGAAAAGATGGTTATTGAACAATGATCAGTCTTGCATGACATTTAGTAAGCAAACAACAACAACAAACAAACAAACATAAAATATATTTCTCAAAAGCATCATCAAACCCTAAGAACAAAAGTTGGCATAATGGTGTAGGTGATCTATGTTGGTCTAACATTGGCAGTTTTCTTGTAACCCGAATTATTTTTCTCTTACTATGTGAAGTTATAATACTATGAATACTGTCCATTTTCAATAGTTCAAAGATAAAGTATCCCCTACTTTAGATACTTCTCTCTCCTTTCCCTCTTGAGAATTGGGTTTCCTGGATGGAATTTTTTTTTGTAAATTCCTAGTCCAGAATCTAGTATTATTTTTGACAGTCATTTTAAGGAGACACAACCCAAACATGTTAAGGACGGAAGTAAATTGTATTGTCTATTTCAATAAAAAAAAAAACCCTACCACAGCCAAGCCAATATAAACAGGCTATAACTGTAATGGCCAATTTAAAGGTTCATTAACAAATACTGGTGGTAGCACTTAGTTCTGAATCTCTCTTCATTCAAATGTTAAATAACAGGCATTGGAAACATCAGAAAAGAGACAACACAATATAAACCAGACTCAATTGGATCAGATTATTTAATTTAGCATTATTAACATCCAAGAAAAAATTAGGTTCTAGCTCCCTTGTATATGTTCAAACATAATTGTGCGCCCCAAATGGTATTCTTACTTTTTATAAATTTCTTTTCTCCTTCTGTCTTTTCTGACTAACATTCTGATTTCCCCTTCTTCCTCCACTGAGTATCTTACTTTCCTTATTTAAGATGTTTGATATAATTAGAAATGGAAATGTGTTTCAACTTTTACTTCACTCATTTACAGGGTGATGTTTGAAAGATGTAGAAGAAACAAAAGTGTCAGGAATATTGTAGAATTAGGATATTGCTTCTGTCCTTCTTCCTGAGCAGAAAAGAGGGCACAGCTATTTCCATTGCCATCCTTGAACAATACTTAACTGAAAAATGCATACCCCAAAACAAGAGAATAGAAGTTAGAATGACAAATTGGGAAAAGTTATTCACAAACTCTAGTAGATAAATCATTAATATTATTAGTCTATGAAAATATTAACCACTTGGGTGGTAAAACTAATATGAGAAAGGGAAAAAAATTGAGCAATATTTATAAAAGTACATGAAGAAAAACAAATAACCTATAAGCAATAGAAGAAATTCTCACCCCATATACACTTCATTTGACCAGAGACTTTGAAGGTGGGAAGTGGTAGGGACAGGATGGTTAATGGGAACAATTAGAAGGCAAAATGTCCAGTGTTCTATAGCACAGGACGGTAATTAAGATTGCCACAATTTAGTTGTATAAATAAAAGTAGTACAAGGGATATTGTGTGGGCTGAACAGAGATGGTAAATTTTAAGGAGGTGGATAATCCAATTACTCCCATATGACCATTACACATTAGATATATGTATAAAATATATGCTTTAGGGAGCTAAATTTTGCAAACACTGTTGATGTAATGAGATGATCTTACTTATAAACAAGTGTTTGAAGTATAGAAGTACAATATTTTAGAAGTCACTTGGCAATATGCTATGATATTCAATAAAATGTGTAATCAACTCTTTTTTTATTTTTTACCTACACGACAGCAGTGGAAAGCATTACCATTCTTATTACATTATTACAATATTTGTAATAATATGCAATGCTTATTATTACAATAAACATTACATCTTATTACATATAGGGCACAATTTTTCATATCTCTGTATATAAAGTATGTTCATGCCAATTTATGCCTTTATACATGTACTTTTTTGCATTACAATTCTTAATACACGTGTATACCATAATTTTAGTATCTCTGTATATAAATTATGTTGACACCCAATTCAAGTCTTTATACATGTACTTTGTATAATAATGTCCATCACATTCCACTATCCTTGATAAAACCCTACCCCTCCATTTCCCTCCTACCCCTCTTCCCTGTCTATAATTCATCTATTCTTCCCATGTTCTCCCTCCCTACCTCATTATGAGTCAATCTCCTTATATCAGAGAAAACATTTGGCATTTGTTTTTTGGGGATTGACAGACTTCACTTAGCATTATCTTCTCCAATACCATCCATTTACCTGCAAATGCTATGATTTTGTTCTTTTTTAATGCTGAGTAAAATTCCGTGGTGTATATATGCCACAGTTTTTTATTCATTCATTCCCTGAAGAACATTTAAGTTGGCTTCACAGTTTAGCTATTGTGAATTGTGCTGCTATAAACATTGATGTGGATGTGTCCTTGTAGTATGCTGTTTTTAAGTCCTTTGGGTATAGTCCAAAGAGAGAAATAGCTGGGTCAAATGGTGATTCCATTCTGAATTTTCCAAGGAATCTCCATACTGCTTTCCAAATTGGCTGCACCAATTTGCAGTCTCACCAGCAGTGTATGAGTGTAATTTTTTCAACTTATTGTTACACATAATTGCCAACACTTATTGTTGTTTGTCTTCATAATAGCTGCCATTCTGACTGGAGTGAGATGATATCTTAGTGTAGTTTTAATTTGCATTTTTCTGATTGCTAGAGATGATGAGCATTTTTTCATATATTTGTTGATTAATTGTGTATCCTCTTCTGAGAAGTGTCTGTTCAGGTCCTTGGTTCATTTGTTGATTGGGCTATTTGTTTTTTCAGTGTTTAGGTTTTTGAGTTCTTTATATACCCTAGAGATTAGGGCTCTATCTGATGTGTGAGGGGTAAAAATTTGGTCCCAGGATATAGGCTGTCTGTTCACCTCACAGATTGTTTCTTTTGCTTAGAAGAAACTTTTTAGTTTGACTCCATCCCATTTATTGATTCTTGGTTTTAATTCTTGTGCTATAGGAGTCTTACTAAGGAAGTTCATACCTAATCCCACATGATGAAGATTAAGGCCTACTTTTTCTTCTATTAGACACAGAGCCTCTGGTTTAATTCCTAGGTCCTTGATCCATTTTGAGTTAAGTTTTGTGCATGGTGAGAGATAAGGGTTTAATTTAATTTTGTTGCACATGGATTTCCAGTTTTACCAGCACCATTTGTTAAAGATGCTATCTTTTTTCCAGTGCATGTTTTGACGACTTTGTCTAATATAAGATAATTGTAATTTTGTGAGTTAGTCTCTGTGTCCTCTATTCTGTACCATTGGTCTACCGGCCTGTTTTGGTGCCAATACCATGCTGTTTTTGTTATGATTGCTCTGAAGTATAGTTTAAGGACTGGTATAGTGATACCACCTGCTTCATTCTTCCTGCTTAGGATTGCTTTAGCTATTCTGCATCTCTTACTTTTCCCAGATGAATTTCATGATTGCTTTTTCTATTTCTATGAGGAATGCCATTGGGATTTTTATTGGAATTGCATTAAATCTGTATAGTGCTTTTGGTAGTATGGTCATTTTGATAATATTAATTCTGCCTATCCAAGAGCAAGGTAGATCCTTCCATCTTCTAAGGTCTTCTTTGATTTCTCCCTTTAGAGTTATGTAGTTTTCATTGTATAGATCTTTCACCTCTTTTGTTGATTCCATAGTATGTTATTTATTTATTTATTTTTGAGAATATTATGAATGGGGTAGTGTTCCTCATTTCCCTCTCAGAGAATTTGTCATTGATATACAGAAATGCCTTTGATTTTATGGGTGTTGATTTTATATCCTGCTACTTTGCTGAATTCATTCACTAGTCCTAGAAGTTCTCTGGTGGAGTTTTTTGGGTCTTGTAGGTATAGAATCATATAGCCAGCAAGTAGAGCTAATTTAAGTTCTTCTTTTCCTATACATATCCCTTTAATTTCTTTCATCTGTCTAATTGCTCTGGCCAGTGTTTCAAGAACTATGTTGAATAGAAGTGGTGAAAGAGGGAATCCCTGTCTTGTTCCAGATTTTAGAGGGAATGCCTTCAATTTTACCCCATTTAGAATGATTTGGCTTAGCATAGATAGCCTTTACAATGTTGAGATATGTTCCTTTATCTCTAGTTTTTCTCATGCTTGAACATAAAGGGGTGCTGTGTTTTGTCAAATGCTTTTTTTCTACATCTATCGAGATGATCGTATGATTCCTTAATTCTATTGATTTGATGAATTTCATTTATTGATTTTTGTATGTTGAAGCAACCTTGCACCTGTGGGATGAATCCCACGTGATCATGGTGCACAATATTTTTGATATGTTTTTGTATTTGATTTGCCAGAATTTTATTGAGAATTTTTGCATTTATATTCATTAGAGATATTGGTCTGAAGTTTTCTTTCTTTGAAGTGTCTTTGGTTTTGGAGTCAGGGTGATATTGGCCTCAAACAATGAGTTTGGAAGTGCTCCCTCTTTTTCTATTTCCTGAAATAAATTGAAGAGTATTGGTATTAGTTCTTCTTTAAAGGTCTCATAGAACTTGGCTATGTATCCATTCGGTCCTGGACTTTTCTTGGTTGGTAATCTTTTGATGGCTTCTTCTATTTCCTCACTTGATATTGGTATGTTTAAGTTGTGTATATTTCCTGACTCAATCTGGGCAGATCATATGACTTATGGAATTTATTGATGCCTTCAATGTCTTCTATTTTATTGGAGTATAAGGTTTCAAAGTAATTTCTAATTATCTTCTGTATTTCTGTAGTGTCTGTTGTGATGTTGCCTTTTTCATCACCTATGCTGGTAATTTGAGTTCTCTCTCTCCTTCTCTTGGTTAGTGTGGCTAAGGGTCTGTCAATTTTATTAATTTTTTCAAAGAACCATCTTTTAGTTTTGTCAGTTTTTCAATTATTTCTATTTCATTGATTTCAGCTCTAATTTTAATTATTTCTTGCCCTCTACTGCTTTTGCTGCTGACTTGTTCTTCATTTTCTAGGGCTTTGAGATGTAGTGTGAGGTCATTTACTTGTTGGCTTTTTCTTCTTTTAAGGAATTAACTCCATGCAATGAGTTTTCCTCTTAGTACTGCTTTCTTAGTGTCCCAGAGATTGTGATATGTTGTGTCTGTGTTCTCATTTACCTCTAAGAATTTTTAATCTCCTTCTTGATGTCTTCTGTAACCCATTGCTCATTCAGTAGCATATTGTTCAGTCTCCATATGATGCAGAAATTTTATTTTTTATTTTGTTGTTGATTTCCAATTTAATTCAATTATGATCTGATAAAATGCATGGTAATATCTCTACTTTTTTATATTTGCTAAGAGTTGCTTTGTGGCATACTATATGGTCTATTTTAGAGAAGGATCCATGTGCTGCTGAGAAGAAAGGGTATCTGCTTGATGCCGGTTGAAATATTCTATATATGTCCATTAAGTCTAAGTTATTAATTGTGTTATTGAGCTCTATAGTTTCTTTATTTAACTTTTGTTTGGAAGATCTATTCAGTAGTGAGAGAGGTGTGTTAAAGTCACCCAAGATTATTGTGTTGTGGTCAATTTGACTCTTGAACTTGAGATGAGTTTATTTAATGAACATAGATGCTCCATTGTTTGGGGCATATATATTTATGATTGTTATGTCTTATTGGCATATGGTTTCCTTGAGCAGTAAGTAATGTCCATCTTTATCCCTTTTGATTAACTTTGGCTTGAAGTCTGTTTTATTTGATATGAGTATGGAAACCCCTGCTTGCTTCTACAGTCCATGTGAGTGATATGAAAATGTGTAATCAACTCTTAAACTTTGTTGTGGGAAAACTATCAGATGTGTAGATACAAACTTAATTACTAGTAGATTCATAACACATTAATTAGTATATAGCAGCAAAAATCAGAAAAAAATTATATACTTAAAATCATTACCTAAAAGAACATGAAAAATTTTATGATCAGAGATTCTATCATGCAATGACTAGAAGTATATTTTCAGAGATTATTTATTAGCATGGGTAAATGATGACATTGAATATTGGTTGGAAAAGCAAGAGATGAAACTTCATTGACATTTATATCTACAAACATTTATGTAATGATATGACAAATAGGGTTCGTTTTTTAAAATATTCATATTTGTTTTTAAGGCTGAAAGGATACACCAGTCTACCTCTGGATTGTTTAACACATTTACTGTGTATTTTCTTCTTTTTAAAAAAAAAATTGCTTTATTTTTGGTTCTGAGCTCAGGGTCTTGTGATGCTAAACTAAGCATGGCTTCTACCACTGAGCTACAACCTTAGCCTTTTTGTCTTCTTTAAAAAAGCAAGTACTCCTATGCATTTTCAAAGATTCTAAGCAGATAAATGTTATAATCAAAATAATATTATTACCAATTTTTAAAATTTAGATTCTAAAAAAGACTATATTGGACTTGGTATCCTTGTACACTTTTATATTTTGAGCATCTCAGGAAACTTCCCTGGACCCTTTCTCATTCAGGAGCTCTTTGAGATCAAAATATAACAATCAATAATGAATCTGTTCCTCAGATATGCAAATTGATAACTTCAAATACTACTAGTAATGTATTCTGTGTGCATTAGTGCTTTGGGGCTAAATTAGGAAATAAAACATAATTTTAGGTTCTTAAAGTTGTATAAACTTTAACAAACCAAACCTCCTTTACATAGTTATGTTTCCCATGAAATAACTTGGTAGAAATCCACTGTAAAGAAAGATCAGATTTTTCCTTCATACATTAATTAATCAAGCTAGAAAGTGCTAATGAGAAAACAGTGCCAACCACAGGTACCTCACAGAGATGAGAGTGAGGCTGCCAAGGAACTCCTTTTGGAAGCTCTATGGCCTAATTAGAATTTTCCTAATGTATTTCGAACAACATGTGGAATAAATAGGGAAAACAAATAAGATCAGTCCTATCCCACAATCTAAAAGTTCATCCTATTAGAGGAAGACATACACAAAATAAATTTTATACTGGTCAAATGTCCCATTTAGTTAATCACAATATCATATGGGAACCTACTTGGGGCTCATTTAAATTTTGTTTGCTTGTTTGTGTATTTGTTTCTGCTGGACTCTGGGCATTCAACAGGAAAAGAAAGTACGTTTGAAACTCTGTACATCTTTATTTTATCTTGTATGTTCTACCCACTTTTACCACTCAAATGGCAGAAGTGATTGGGGCCCAAGCATTCACTGCACATGTAGGGGCAAAAAATCTTTCAGAAGGACCAGGCCTGTTTGAAAGCAAGGTTGTTGGAATCAACAGGCTCCCAGTAGTTATAGCCCAAGCACTGACATTTTCTCTTTTTTCTCCAGAAAACATTTGCTTTTTTTAAAAAAAATTTCTTTGCTAATTGTTCAGTTACATGGCTCAATTTTGTTGAACAGTAATTTAAATGAAATAAATGGTGCAGTTTAAGTTCACAGTTTGATGAGTTTTGCCAGATATATCCACCCACACAAATAAAATCAATTAATTAATTTAATTGATTTTTCAAATGATAAACCAATGTTGCAATCTGGTAGGAAATTTGACTGGCTCTTGGTTTATTATCCATTCAATGAATTGTTAGGTTCAATTTGTTACTGTATTTTAAGAAAATTTGAGTCTATGTTTGTGAGGCATATTGGTCTGTAGGTTTTTTTAATGTTTTTAACATTTATTTATTTACTTATTTATCATAATTAGACAGCAGAATGCATTTTTGATTCATTGTACACAATTGCAGTACAACTTTTCATTTCTCTGGTTGTACATGATGTGGAGTCATACCATATGAGCAGTCACATGTGTACCTAGGGTAATCATGTACCTAGGGTAATCATATTTTTTAAATAACATTTTAATTTACACCATCTTTCCTGCCCCCATACTGCCTCTTTTCCTCCCCTCCCTCTTTTCCAATCAAAGTTACTCCATTCTTCTCATGACCGCCCCCCAATATAGATCAGCATCCACTTAACAGAGAGAAAACATTTGGCCTTTGGTTTCTTGGGACTGGCTTTCTTTGCTTAACATGATATTCTCCAACTCCATCCATTTACCTGAAATTGCCATAATTTTATTCTCTTTTAATTTTGAGTAATATTCCATTGTGGATATATACTACAGTTTTTTTAAATCTATTTTTCTGTTGAAGAGCATCTAGTTTGGTTCCATGGTTTAGCTATTGTGAATTCAGCTGCTATATACATTGATATGGCTGCATCACTATAGTATGCTGATTTTAAGTCCTTTGGGTATAAACAAAAAAGTGGGATAGCTGGGTCAAACGGTGGTTCCACTCCAAATTTTCCAAGGAATCTCCACACTCCTTTCCAGAGTGGTTGCACCAATTTTCAGTGCCACCTGCAATTTATAAATGTATGTTCCCCCCCCCATATCCTCACCAAAACTTATTATCACTTGTATTCTTGATAATTGACATTTCTGACTGGAGTGAGATGAAATCTTGATCACTTTTATTTTGCATTTCTCTAATTACTACAGAAATTGAACAATTTTTCATGTATATAGTAACAAAAATGGCATGGTATTGGCACCAAAATAGACATGTAGACCAATGGCACAGAATAGAAGACACAGACAAACCCACATAAATACAGTAATCTCACTAGACAAAGGTTTAGAAAACATACATTGGGAAAAAGAGAGTCTCTTCAACAAATGGTTCTAGGAAAACTGGAAATCCATATGCAGTAAAATGAAATTAAAGCACTATCTCTCACCCTGCACAAAAATCAACTCAAAGTGGATCAAGAGCCTAGGAATTAGACCAGAGACCCTGAGTCTAATGGAAGAAAATGTAGGCCCAAATCTTCAACATGTCAGATTAAGACCTGACTTCTTAACAAGACACCTATAGTGCAAGAATTAAAATCAAGAATAAACTAAAAAACTAAAAAGCTTTTCAGCAATGGAAACAATCAATAATGTTAAGAAAGAGCCCATAAAGTAGGAGAACATCTTTACTATACACAAATCAGATAAAGCACTAATTTTCAGGATATATAAAGAACTCAAAAAACTTACACCAAAAAAATAAATAACCCAATCAATAAATGGTCTAAGGAACTAAACAGACACTTCTCAGAAGAAGATATACAATCAATCAACAAATATATGAAGAAATGATCTCTAGTTTTGTTACTTATAACGTCTTTCTTTGACACAGTTTGGAATCAAGACATTACTCATAAAAGTTAGACTGAAAAGGTTCCTTTAACTTCTATTTTCCTTAAAGAATTTGATCAAGATTTATATTATTACTTACTTATATGTATGATAAAATTCATCAAAGAAATTATATGGCTTGGAATTTTTGTAGAAATTTTTTTTTAAATAATATTTTAATTTCTTTAATAGACATAGGATTTTCTTTTCTATTTCCTTCGGAGTCAGTTTGAATGATAAGAATTTTACAAAGAATTTGGCATGTCACCTAATTTACCACATATATTGGTCTAATGTTTTCATAATCATATTAAAAATCTTATAGTTCTCTAGTAATATTTTATCATGGGGTAGCCAACACCTAACCAGGGAATTCTTGCCTGCTCAGAGGGATAAGCCTTCCAAAAAATTAAAGTCTAAAATAATTAGCGAAGAACAAAAGACAAAAAATTAGAAGAGATAGTTTTAAAGATGGAGTGCCAGATAGGTCCAGTCCACAAAGAAGCTAGAGCTAGACAATTCGAAAATAGCTCCTGTGGTTTATTTAAGGGGCTACATCAAAGGCAGGGATAAGGTTTCATGATCAGAGTCTTGCTTCGTGATTTTTTGCAGCCAGCAAGTTGATTGGCATCTTGGCAGGTCACACCCATCACAGAGGGGCGGTGCTGCTGCAGAATGTCACCCCATCTCCTGTGCCATGTGGGACCTGGCAGAGCTTGAGTTGGGCTCACAATGTGTCTGGGCAGTCTTATACAGAGGGAATGTCCACTGGATGTTCCCAGACACCAGATTTCCCTATTGAATTAGGCTGAGATGTGTGACAGACCGCACAGTCCAGGGATGGCTCACAACAATATTTTATATTTAATTAATAAGATCTGAAATTTACAGCTTCCCTATCTTTTCTTGATAATTTACCTGGACATTTTCAAATTCATTAATGTTTTTCAAAGTATTGATTTGTGGCTCTATTGATTGTTTACAGTTATGTATAATCTATTGATTATCTCCATAATCTATAAATTTACCTTTAAGAAGAGCTTAGCCTGCATCCTACATATTTTATTAAATTTTTAATGAAAAAGTTTTAAAATTTTCTTTCTTTAGATTATTTCCTTAGTTTGTTTAATGTTTTTCTGAACCATGAGGTATTCTGAAATATTTTATGATGAAATTATTTGGATATTTCACACATTCTGATGTACATCTCTGATCCATGATAGAATCCAGATTCTTCATTAAATTCAGTTACATATCTCCTTGTGTTCTTAGATTTCCTCCAATATGTTTGAAGAATTCTGCCAGTTACTTTTTGTAATACCCTACCACAATTTGCTAATCTGATGTTTTTTCATAATTAGGTTGAAGTTACCCATTTGGAGTCAGAATACCACAGAAATGTTATTATCCCCTACTCCATGCATTATAGACGTTACTTGATGTTGATTATCTTACTACTAATGATGTAAACTTTGATAACTTGGTTAAGGTCATCTTCACTACAAAGTTAGCATTTTATAATTATCTTATGGGGAGATACTTTGACACTATATAAATATTTTGTTTCCCAATATACCTTCACTTCAATTTTAGCATCTCTCAAAGGCTCTTCTTTGCAAAGATTATTAAGTTGGTGTTTGCAAAATGATAAGTTTCATTGTTTCTTCATGTTTTCCATATTTGATAAATTTTATTGTAAGAAAGATCTGCTCTTTCTCCCCCTTTGGTTTATTATTTTTTTAATTTTTTTAAAGAGAGAGAGAGAGAGAAAGAGAGAGAGAGAGATAAATTTTTAATATTTATTTTCTAGTTTTCGGTGGACACAACATCTTAGTTTGTATATGGTGCTGAGGATCGAACCTGGGCCACACGCATGCCAGGCAAGTGCGACCGCCTGAGCCACATCCCCAGCTCTGGTTTATTATTTTCAATTATTTGTTTTATCAATATGAATTTATAAATATTTATTATCTTAAGTAGATTATAATCTCTCACTGTTATTATTTATTTTATTGCTCTAATTTCCCCCCAATTTGGCTATAGGAGTTTCTTCAAGTTGGGTTCATTGTTCTTTCCAGATATCTTCATTATTTTGTGGGCATTTCCTTGCTTTCTGTCAAAACAAAATGTTCCAAACTCATCTTGTATTTTTCCTGCCCCATCTTGATGTCCAACATTTCTCCAAAGACTCTGGGTTCCTTCAAATGTTGTTCTCATGATTACTGTGATATCATTGTTTTAAGCATTATTGCTAGAAGAATAGAAAATACACACACACACACACACACACACACACACACACACACACACACACACACTGTTATGGTTTGGATATGAGGTGTTTCCCAAAAGCTCACGTGTGAGACAATGCAAGAAGTTTCAGAGGAGAAATGATTGGGTTGTGAGAATCTTAACATAATCAGTGAATTAATTCCTGATGAGTTTGACTTAGTGGTAACTGGAGGCAGGTGGGGTGTGGCTGGAGGAAGTGGTTCATTGGAGGCGTGGCTATGGGGTATATATTTTGTATCTGGAGAGTGAAGTTTCTTTCTCTGCTTCCTGATAACCCTGTAAGCTGCTTTCCTCTGCCACACTCTTCCACCATGATGTCCTGCCTCACCTTGAGCCTTGAGGAATGGAGCAAGCCTTCTATGGACTAAGACCTCTGAAACCGTGAGCCCTGAAATTAACCTTTCCTCTTCTATAGTTGTGCTGGTCGGATCTTTCAGTTGCAGCAGTGAAAAAACTGACTAAAACACACATGCTCATACGCAGCTATATTTCTACATTTATCCATTTGTATATATTCTAAGAACAAAGATTTCACACTAATGCCTTTGATTCCAATGCAACACTGCAAGATATACTATATCTTCCATATTTACCTTTCTCTTGTTTGTAACTCCATGTTCTTTTCCTGTATAAAAGCTGATTTTCATGGGCTGGGAATGTGGCTCAAATGGTAACACAGTCTCCTGGCCTGCGCGGGGTGCTGGGTTCGATCCTCAGCACCACATAAAAATAAAATAAAGATATTGTGTCCACCGAAAACTGAAAAAGAAATATTAAAAAATTCTCTCTCTCTCTCTCAAAAAAAAAAAAGCTGATTCTCATTATCTCAAGTATTATGAAATACTTACCACAAGGTAATTTCATATTTGGAAATTCATATCTTTTTGAAAGCACACTTAAAAACTATATTGTAATATTTGTACATAGTTTTTTCTTTTTCTTCTGCTACAGTTTTTTAATATTTATTTTTTTGTTATAGGTGGAAACAATATTTTATTTTATGTGATGCTGAGAATTGAACCCAGTTCCTCACTCATGCTAGTTGAGTGCTGTACCTCTGAGCCACAACCCCAGTCCCAGAGATTGTTTTTAAGTTACAGTATTTAGTTCTTTTCTGCCATGATTCTATCAGTGTGGTTGCAATTATCACTTAAGACACATTTAAATTCATTTGTTACTCCTTGTATTCCATTTTCTATCCCCACATTCTTGTTGATTTTAATATGTCTTTGTTGCGGGGTCATGCTAAACATTATAACAGATCTAAGAGTTGGTGATCTCAAAACAGACCCAGGGAAGTGCAGTCTTCCCTCAACTATCATGTTCCCACTCCCCTGTTCTTTCTAGCTCATTCTCATGTACTTCTTTTGTAAATAAAAAATATCATTTCCAGATCAGTTTTTTCTAAATTTCTTTTAAGCTTGTGTGTAAATCTTATTCTTTCATACACAAAGCATAGTATGCTATAGATATTCTTTTGGAGTTTTGCTCTTGCGTTTATCACTTCATAGTTTATATATTCACTTTTAAATAGTTTAATGTAGTTCATAAACTAACAAAATTGGTGTGTTGTTATTTCATGATCTCTCTCACTTTCAATTTTGGTTCTATTGACTGACTTACTCCTGATTGTGCTTCACTTTTTTTTTTTTTCTTGACATGTCTAATTTATTTATTTATTTATTTATTTATTTATTTATAATGGAATTGTGAGTGGTTGTATTGTTTTCTTTTAAAAAGTGCAGTATTTTCTTGTAGCAGGCAATTTGAGTTACTTGCACATCAGTTTGATCTCCTGAAGGCCTCATTTTAAGCTGTGTTGTGCTTGGCCTAGAGTAGGCTTCACTCAGCCCCATGAACTGTCACCAGGGACTCTCTGTGGTATGACCTCATGTATCTTTCAACTTTGTCAATGTTGAGAACTGTTTGGTTGAAAATCCTTAGTTATCTTCTGCCAGCCTCCTGGACTTGATCTTGAGGCAGGCACTGACTAGTTCTCAACAAAATTGCCAAAAATTGCCATATTTTTAGAGCTTTCTCTCTTCATGCCTCCCCTCTTTCTGGAACTCTGATGTGCAGCCTCAGCCTTTTCAATCTCTGGTTTCTTTATCTTCAACTCAGAAAGGATTTGAGGCTCTAGTTGGGCTCCTTCTTCCCATGTTTATGATTCAGAAACTAAGCCAAAAACTGGGATGACCATGTGACCAGCTTGTTTCCTTTACATCAGGGCTCATTGTTTTGTTCTCTCTTTCAATGCCTGAAACCAATTGGCACATATATTTATACCAGCTGTCTAATGTTTGCTCAGAAAAATAAGTTTGGCCTTGGTTATTCCATCAGATTTGAGGGCATAACTTTGGCTGCTCTAAATTTTTCATATAGAATTTTAGGTAGAACCCACTGTCCACTGTGCCTCCTCTGCCACATAAGACTACTTCTTCATTATTTAAAACACTGAATTATCATCGGAACATTGTGACAAGAAATAGTACACCAATATATGATGTCTGTGAGGTAAACAGTATCCTGGTTCTATGCAGGGTACAACTTACGCAAGCATGAACTGTAGCTTTGGAAGAATTCCAAAGGTAGAGATAAAAAATTTTTCCTGCCATATCTGTTAGCACAATAAAATGAGTCAATCATTGGATGAATCATTGGATGTATCATTTCATAATTTTGGGAGATTCTTAACATAGATTAGAAATATGTTGACTATTAAAGAAAAGAGAAATATAATTCAAAATGTATGTCGAACTGGTAAATACATATGTTGGGAAGAACACTGTGGAATAACAGTCAAATGGTTGGATCCTAAACATCAACTCATAGTTTGTGATGCCATGAGAAAGTTAGGGATACTCAAAATGTTTATATATTTATATGCATATGCACATATGTGTGTGTGCATATATATATTTTATATATATATATGTGTGTGTATACACACATACATACACATACACACACACATCATAGTTAAATATTCACATAATAGCTCCTCCTTATATCTTTCTTATCTAGGAAAAATCTATTGAATTAGCTGGACCTCCTTAACTGTAAAAAGAAGATAAAATGTATGTGACTATATAAAGGACCAATACTCTTAGAGATGGTTGATAGGTAAGATACAGAGCTATGAATTATTTTAGGCCACTTGCAGATTTAAATAACATTTTGTCCTTAGTGACTTCTGATTTTCTCCTTTAACACTTAAAGTGTGGAAGTTCTGCAACTTCATCCAGCAGTTATCATGATAGAAGTTGTACTAAGATCTTTGCTTCAACTTAAATACCCTTTATCATGAAATGTAGCTATTTATTTTGTTCTGAAAAGTGTATGTAATCTTAGTAACTACCATGTTTCATGCAACGATATCATGTGATCAGTTTTATAGTTTTATTTGGTGGAATTAATGCAATCTTAGTTATTTGAGTTTCCTACTTTGTGCTGCTGTACCCTTTTTGCAAAAAAAAAAAAAGCCAAAAAAAAAAAAAAAACAACAAACAAAAAAAACTCATTGATTTTTCTAATGTACCCAGTGTAATTCAGAAGATGGTTTTCATGGCTAAAAAGATTATTAGTTTGGACAATTCTTGAGGAGTGATAGAAGTCCTGGCTATGGCCTGCATCTTGTTATCACTAATAGGAAAGGAGCAATGTTTTCAAACTAGTTATATCCATGGTTTCTGTAAGCACTCTATATTGATGTTCTATTCCTTTTTCTTTCCTTCTTTCTTATTTTTTTTAAATCTCATTTCAGGAAAAATATGGCAGCTTGGTGCATGAAGAAATAGAAGAGCAGGCCTTTCAGTATAATAACAATGGGAAAGTGTCAGAACTATGTTAAAATGCAATTTATTAAAAGTACAGTTCACTCATTATATTGGCTTCCAATTCTACTGGAACAATTTCTATGACCTTAGTGAACATAAAACAACAATAACATTATTTTACAGTTCTGGAATTCAAAGTCTGAAATGAGCCTTATGGAACTAAAATTAAGGTGTTGTGAAGGCTGCATTTATATTCTGAAGATTCTAAAGGAGAGCCCAGTTCAATGCTCTTTCTGGCTTTCTACTAGAGGCTTTCTACATTTCTAGGCTCATGGTCCCCTACCAACTTCAAAACCAGAAGTCCTACAGCTCTGACCTTTGTTTCTGCCATCACATCTCCTTCTCCTTATTTTGTGCCTCCCTCTTTTATTTGCAAGATACTTACACTTGTCCACCTGGTTAGTACTCCCATCTTGCTCACACATGTGAAGTCTCTTTTACTATGGAAAGCAACATGAAGTTAGCATTAAAAGTGTTAGGAAACTGAGAATATGTTCAAGCATTTGGATTAGACAAACTGTGTGCTTCTGTATCCGATGCTGGATTAAATGAATATATCCCAAGAAATTCTCCAAGAAGTTAAGAGTAAAATATAATCCCTGGAACCTGTGAATATGTCACACAACCTAAGAAAGGGATTTTGCAGACCTGAGATGGAGACATTATCCTGGATTCCTGAGGTGTACCTATTGTAAGCACAGTATCTCAGGAAGTGGAAGAAGGATGTGCAAGTATCAAAAGGAAATACACCTGGAAGATTTCAGCTAACGTGGTATCAGACTCAACCTTTCTTCAAAGATGGTAGAAGGGATGCCATGAGCCAAAGACAGTGGGCAACCTCTAGAAGCTAGAAAAAGCAAGGAAACTGAATATTTTCCAGAACCTCCAGAGGGAGCCCTTTCCTGCTGACGTCTTGACAGTTTCCCAGAACCATTTTGACTTCTGAACTTCAGAACCATAGGACCAGAAATTGATATTATTTTAATCCACTTCATTTGTGGAACACATTATATCAGTAATAGAAAACTAATTCATATGAGTCAGAGTAATTAGAATGGTTAGATTTGGTTTACATGATGATGGGGAGCAGTAAAATTATCTGTACTTTAAAGTGAACCATCTCTTCAGTGAGAGAGAACTCTAAAACTGATAGTGCTATTAGGATGCTTTACTTTTTTTTTAATTTTCAAAGAATCAGAGGATTCATACTAGACAAATTTTGAAAGTAATTTACATTTATAGTATTATAAATTTCTAGTAGCACCCAAATATTTTGAAATTTTAACTCAGTTGTTTGTCATACATGTGATTTACAGCTCAGAAGATTGACCAAATCTTTCACAGACAATTTCACAAACTGACGTTTTCCATCTTTTAAATAAATCATTGTTGACCAATGAAAAGTCTTTGGAAATAAACCATAGTTATATATATATATATATATTTAAGTTCTCAACCTAGAAAGTTCATCCTGCATCTGCCTGCTTCACTTTTGTTGACTTTGGAAACATTCTTGCTGATACTTGGTTACAATGATGATTACAGCAAGTATTCTCTCTGGCTTGTTTGTTATTTGCCTATGTATATTTTTACCTACTGGACTCTTCATCACTCTGAAAGGGATGTCTTTTTTTTGAAAGTTTTGTATACATGTTGTGGAGAAGAAATGAAAAGAATTGTTAGGAAACTTGATTTTAAGAAAAGTGGTCTAAAATTACATTGTAGCTGGGGAAATGTGTCTCTTCAGAAAGTACTGCTACTGTCTGAATCTCATTTTTTCCTTCTGGCTTACAACAAATATTTGTCTTTCAAGTCTCCACCATTATAATTCTCTGATTTTATAAACCACACATGGATTAGGAATAATGGACCATGACTACATACTCTAGGGATGGACAACCTAAAATGTAAAAATCTTTACCACATTCCAGGTGCCTTCAAAGCCAAATTGAATGCAGACTTATGTTTTCATTTATTCCTTTATTTATTTTTTTATTTTTTTACTTTCATGTTGTTCAGACACTTAGAGGGTCATTGGAAAGTGAAAGATAATAATATAAAATAACTGTTTAAGAGATTCATGGGTCAATTAAGGTCTTTTTAAATTTGGCGTTGGTTCATATCTGGTCAGGTGGTTCCTACTCACAGCTACTCTTATCTGCACATATTCCAAAGTGAGTAACCATATGTAGATTCACTAGTTGTTTTCAGGCAATAACTTATGTTATCCACTCAGCCTATCCTCACAATGACTGAGAAATAAAAAACAATGAGATTGACTCTTCATTTCACAAATTTAGCTTCTGAGTAGGGGAATTGTGCAGGCTTGTACTACACTATCCATTTCATAAATAAATCAGTATAAGATCAAGCATTTCAATTTTTCCATTCAAAAATTGAGCTCTTTTCATTAGGATTATGGTTATTTCACACATGTTTTAAATATTTTAAATGGAAGGGGCAGTTAGTTATCAAGGATGCAAAAAAAGAAAAATATGATGTATTGATTCAGTATTGTGTAAAACATTAATTACCCCTACAGATTTTTCAATTAAAAAACATTCTAAAACCTTTATGGCCCTTCACATTGAGAAATAGTCTATCTTAGTTGGTCAGTTAGCAAATATTTATTTCAAACACTTATTTCAAGCCCTCAGGGCACTCATAAGTCATGATATAAATTATATGGTCCATGCCATAATTTTTTTTGCTTAAATGAGCCGGTAAAATTTCTAGTCAAAGAACAATTAACTTGTACATTGCAAGAAGTTACAATAAACATACTAAGAATTAATGAGAAATATCTTGGTGGGCTAGGAAACTGTCATCTCAGATGTCTTGGTAGATTTAGAAAAGAGCAAGAACAAAAGTGTGAGATAAAAGGTAGATATGGTATGAATAATGATATGGGCATGATGATAATTTTGAATAGTATGAAATTATATTAAAGGGGGATGAAAGAATAAAGAATTTTGACTTTGATAACAAGGACAGAGTTCATTCATTATGGATTAGAAGAGCTTACCAATGTTTACTGAAAATAGATTATGAAAAAAAATTGCATAGTCTTTTGATGATATTTCATGGTACTATCAGTGTGGCCACTGAAATTGAGAGACAAGGAATAGAAACTCTTCTGATGTGCAAAAATGACTCTATCTGTGAAATTTCACAAATTCTCCCCCCAAAGAGGAGCAGAGAGCTTGTAGTCACACATTTCCTGTAGCACTCCATACCTTATAGAAACTAGCCGAGAGTTTTGAGTTGAATTCTCTCAATTCAGATACCTTATATTTAAAACCAAAAAGGATACAATGTATTATATTGGTGGCAGGTGGAGTTTTGCCAATGAGAAAGTTTGTAGGAATGAAGGCAGGAGAGATATATTTAATTTATAATATGTGGCAAGCTTCACTTCTTAGTCCATTTTCTGTTACTATAACATAATACTTGAGACAATAATTTATATTAAAAAAGCATATTTAGTTCATGGATCTGGAGGAGGAAGTCCAAAATCAGGCAGCTGTTCCATGCCATGTCAAAACACTGCAGAAAAGCAGAATTGCAAGTAAGTGCATGTGGAAGAGAAAAATAAGAGGGGCAGCCTTGCTTTATAATCTCTTTCTCCTCCTCTTCTCTGTCTTGCTAACTAATCAAGTCCCATTAGAATGTCATTTAGATTGTCATTACTGCATTCATGAAGGCAGTGCCCTCTAAAAGGTCCCACTACCTTTCAGACTGCTGCTTTGAAGACTAATTTTCCATCACATAAATTCTTGGGAATATATTCAAACCACAGTACCTTGTAACATGTATTTGGCATGCCATATCTCATTTATTCAAGTTAGTGGTTTTATCTTCCATTGTATCAGTCAAGAATCAAGGGAAACAGAAGCCACCCTAGGTAATACTGCAGAAAGAATTTAGTACAGGCTATTGGTACACAGGTGTTGGCTTGATGAATGAGAGAAAATGAGAGAGAGGGAGAGAGAGGGGGGGGAGAGAGAGAGAGGGAGGGAGGGAGGAAGGGGGAGAGAGAGAGAGAGAGAGAGAGAGAGAGAGAGAGAGAGAGAGAGAGAGAGAGAAAGAAAGAAAGAGAACATGGAATTGATTCAGGAAACAGCTGCTATGCCTAAGGCTGAAGAAATAAAGGAAAGCTGTTATAAATATCAGAACATCGAAGCTCAAAGGATGGGTGCTGGGAAGGTGGGAATTAGACTTCTCAGCAGGAGTCCCTGACTGTCTGCTGCTGCTACCTCTGCAAGGACCATGAAAGCCTCTCTCTGTGAGTACCAACAGGAACTAAAAATTGAGGCCAACTGTTGCTTCTGGAAGAAGAGTCAGGGCTGGGAAGAGTCAATGAGAATTGCATGCAAAATGCAAGAAGGAAGCCTAACCCTCCCCCAACCCCCTTTGAATAACCTAACAAGAAGCCAGCTGGCACTGGAGAAATGTAATTGGCCGAGTCCCAGCTCCAACCATACAAAGCAGAACATAGAGGGTTGAATTAAAGCTGAGAGACATAGCATATTAACCAGCACAAGTGTTCTACTCATAAAATGTGTGATACTTAGAAACACCCCAAGGGTCATATAATCGATATGTGACCCAGTCAGAACTGAAACTGCAGGTTGCCTCACACAGCCCACCCCTCCTATGCTTCTTCCCTTATAACAGTTTGCCTTGTTGTTTGGGGGAAATGTCTCATTAAAATGCTATTGTTACAGGACTCCTGGAGCCAATCCCAGGCCCCCCATGAGGGCATCCAGCAAGATCAGCTATCTGAGACACCAGAAGTGTCTGGATACCTACCTTCTGACACTGGTGTCTGCAAAGCTTTTTGAAACTACACTTGGAACAGAGACCAGTTTAACATGGGCTCTAAGCTTGGGTCAAAGACAGATTTGCTCACCTCCTCTGGGATTCATCTTCCACATCTGGAGTGGGAGATTTTCACAAAAACACTTCACATTCCATATAAAATGGTCCTAAATACCATATATAAAAATGATTCTTGAGAATGATATCTTACTTCTAAGGAAGTGTTCTAGACAGATTACAACTATAAAACCAGAAGCATAGGCTGGTGTACTTTTATTCTGCTTGTGCGAATTCCCACACCCAGCTAAATGAACATGCAATTTGCCAAGGGTTTTAAAATATAAGAGCAGACAACTTGAAACACCCTCATTGGAGAAATGTTAATGAGAGGCCTTGGCAAGTAAGAATCATTCTTAAAAATTTCCCACTCTCAAGGATTCTTTTCTTTCTAAGTGCTGTTCTCAAATAGAAAATGGAAAATTTGTGGTATCCAAAAAGCCAGGTTTCTGACTTTATCCCCCTTATTATGGTAACTTTAAGAGAAATAGCAAGTGATTTAACAACTGCCCATTTATAAATGTGAGTGTTCAAAAGAAAACACAGAGTTAGGATTTCAAGTCAGAGGGAAAATTTTCATAAGCAATAACATTAGTCAAAATGTGTTTGCCTTCACAGTTGGTGGAAATGTGTGTGGTAGAACATTGGAGACAAGAACGTGTATTCAAGCCACATACATTGCACATTTTCAGTCAAAAGAAAAAACAGCTATAAATCAGGTTGAATATTTACTGTTTCAATGTCACTAGAAAGTAATTTCTCAGAAGTTATCCCAGTTGCTGCAGAACAGAATTTTTGTTAACTTTTTACTTGTTATTAGAGTCAATATCTTGATTTGTTCCAAGGAATAATATTTACTCCAGGAAAATGCTTCTTCGCATCATTTTTCCAAAACCTCTAAGTACCAAAAGCTCTTTTAGAAGCTGTTTTCTTTTGGGATTCTCACTGAGCCACCTACTCATTGGAGGAAACCTACTGCAACACCAAAAACAAATAGAGTCAATTAAGAAACACTGCAGCTGAATGACTGGTCTCAACATCTAGAAGCTGTGGGTTAGAGTAGTAGGACTGGTGTGAGGCCCGAATAAAGATACCTTTCTTTACAACACATCATTGGTCTAATTTATCATGTGGTTCAAGTGCCCATCCTTGAAATTTCATGAACCACCTGGATCCCTATATCTTTTTCATTTTAACCACCCAGGGAGTGTAGTATAGATGTGTTAATTATTATTTACAATGTACTACAAAGATGCCACCAGGAAATAGATTCTGGTTATAAACTACTGAAGGAAGGGTGTCCATGCAAGTGGTTTTTAAAAACTGTTTCATTTCAAATTGTTTTCTTTCTCCATCTTTCTAAATAAATTCTTTGGCTTTAGCTATGGACAAGTTTCCTCTGTTCCTACAGGCATTTCAAACCTATCATTAATATTTTATAGTATTATCTCACTAATCTATTTATTTTGGGTGAATTGTAAGTTGTACATCAAGTTGTTTATTGGGAAAAATATCAAAATGATTTTTTCTGGGCTGGCAGTATAGTTCAGAGGCAGGGTGTTTGCCTAGCAGACACAAAGTTCCCTGCGTTTGATCCTTAGCACCACAAAAACAAAAACAAAATTAACCTACAGGTTGAAGGTACATATCCCAAATTACATCTAGGTAGATCTCATGATGAGATGAGTGGAAGGAGGACCTTTTATCTGGATCTTGAAATCTCAAGAAAACAGATGTTTAGAAAAATATAAAAAGATGAAAAAAATTATTAAGTTGATGTCCTATATAGAAATATATTCTTTTGTTAAAAACAGGATTTGTAACCTCAGCGTATTAATTACCAAGGTCTGAAATGAATTTGGTCTGATTTTCATCTTTGTATGGCTGCAATTAATTTTTTAAAGAATATTCATACACATACAAAGTAAGTACTTGTATGTACATATACCCTTACAGACATACAAATAAACACACACACACACAAACACACATATCGAATAATCTCCAGTTATTTAGTTATCTTCATAAAACAAATACATCTCAGTTTTTGGAGGAGTTGACGTGGTTCTGGCCTCTTAGAATGCCAGAATTTCAATGTGCGAAAGTGTGCCAAGAAAAAGCTAAACGCATAAAGGCACAAATACACACACACACACACACACACACACACACACACTCTCCTCTGTCTGAGGTCATGGTTACCTTTTGATCAGAGGTTTTGCAAAATAGCCAAAGCTCTGAAAGAAACCATGAAGTTTGAGAAACATTTGTAGGTTCTGACAAGCTTCCAAGCTTCCTGGTGGGAATACTTTGTGTTCTTTTCCATGCCGCTGGAGGAGAGCAGTGGTTTATGGACAAGCTCCTAGGCAATTAGAATTCCATAATTCAAATTAATAACCCCATAAAACACTGCAGATTATGGACTTGGTTTTTTTAACCTATAACCAAAGTACTATTCTGATAGCAATTTTGAAGTTATTTGGAATTCATCCCAGACTTGCTAAAAATAATTTTTTTTAAATGTTAAAGACATTGGAAATACAAAAAAGATTTCATATAATGAAGAAGGTTTAAAAAAAAATCACAATTAGATTTTCAGATTACTAGGACATGGAAAATATTTGCTTTCGCTGGTTTTGCTTTACTGGGAAGTAGATTTTAAGGTCATGTTTTTCTCACGCTGACCTTTTCTAAGTAGGAAAGGAGAAATGGCAGGAGGAGGAGGAACGCAACTTCATTTTATCATGTTCCTGTTATGCTTCATCACATTGTCTAGTGAAATGAATGAATAAATTAGATTTTTAGTTTCATGCACTGGATTATATGTTTTATATATTTCCCCACTTTTAATTTAGTAGGACAGTCCTTTCCATTAGAAGATGGGTCTCATTAAAAGAAATGTTATTATGGAACTATGTGCATTAGGTTTAATTTTCACTCAATTTAAAAAGAATACTTGGGAGAGCAGTGCATTGAAGCACAAGAAAATGATTAGTTGGGGTACCTTTTAAAGAGAAGAGCCAAATGTGTGAGAAGTTGTGCCTCTGGGGCAAGTAAAACAATCAAATAGTCAGAAATGAGGTTGCAGGCTTCGCATAAATGACCAGACCACTGGATTTTCAGACCTCCTGCATTCTGACCATTTCTCTTTCTCTTATGGTAACTGATAAAGAAGGACCAGGGATAGAAAGAGAGGGTGGGTTTTGTACCAAATAGGACAGGACCCCTGAAGTATGCCCTTGAGGATTTCGTATATTATAAAAAAAAATTATAGTCAAGATAGCTACTGAGATGAAAGATTCCATTCCAGCCCATGTCTTTACCTAGCCCAAAGGCAGTTAAACTTCAGTGAGCCTCAGAAGGACCCAGAGTGCTTATGAAAACAGATTTCTGACCCATCTGAGATTTTCTGGAGAGAGTAGGTCTGGCAGTGGGACCCTAAATTTTGTTTTTTAAACAAGTTCCCAAGTAATGTTGACGCTGCAGATCCTGGCACGACTACTTTGAGAACTGTTGACCTAGAACTTTCTATGAGGAGTGTTATGGTTTGGATCTGGGGTGTCTACATTACCCCGCCTAATGCAGGACTATTCAGAGGTGAAATGAAAGGGTTGTTAAAGCTTAAACTTGATCAGTCTGTCCTAGTTTGAGCAGACTGATGGGTCACTTGGGGCATTTCCTTGAAGGGTTAACCTTCCTGGGGTCCCTTCCCCATTTCCCTTTCTCAGGTTCCTGGATGCCACGAATGTAGCAGTAGTCCTCCACCATGTCCTTCTGCAAGGATATGCTGCCTCACCTCAACTTGGGTCCAGAGCAGTGAATTCGGACCATCATAGTCAACTTTTGGAATTGTGCGCCCAAATTCACTTTTCTTCCTCCGAGTTGCTCTGCTCAGGTATTTGGTCACAGTGATGAAAAGCTGACTAACATAAGGGCTAAACAGCTCCAAACAGATTAAAAGTACATCTACATGCAAACATGGATGAAGTAGATTTTTCCCATAGATTAGGTATATCCTCACATGTGAAGACGGCAGTGATAAGTGGTCAGCTGAATCTCACTTGCGGAATGGCATTTAGTTAAAATCTCTCTTTTTTCTTAACGTCTCATTCTGGAATTTTTTTCAGGTTAGTAGTGGGATTTCCATTCTCGGTTGGCATATTGATGGTAAAGTTATTGATAGAGGCAGAAAGATACGAATGCCACAGAGAGAGGATAATTGTCTGAAGTCTCACCAATATGGTGGCGTTAACAGGATTCCCTGCCACACACAAAAGTAACAAACTAACTCTGGATACCTTGAATAAAAAAGGACTTTCCTGTTAGGTCCTGGTGGTGCTCTCAGATTTGAGTGAAAGGGTTACAAAACCAAGCTTGAGAAAAGCTAGCATCAAAACAGCCTAGGTTTTTGGTTTCTGGCAATAAATTTTTGGGTGAAAGAGTTAGAATGTTGCCAATATTTACTTAACTTTGATTAAGATGCAAATTTGAGAGAGAAAGGGAGAGAGAGAGAGAGAGAGAGAGAGAGAGAGAGAGAGAGAGAATATTTCTAATTATCTCAGTTTTGTTGAACTACTTACCTCTTCAGAAGGAAGAAAGAATATCTTGATATATAATTCCATTGAACTGCTAGCTCTAGGGGGAAAATTATCCATCAAAGACTACAGTGTTTGTACAAAAAAGAGGAAGAATAAGCCCTTGTATAGCCAAACTTGTCCACAACATTGTCTGTCAACCTTCTGCTGGGTGGACCAGCTATGTTCCAAAGGCCAACTCAAAGTGCTGTTAATGGCCAGTGGGAAAGAGCTTCACCAGACATTCCCTTTTAGAAAGGATAACTAAAACAATGGGTCCCAACTTAGTCCCTCCACAGTAGAAATGGGACCCATTCAGTAATTTTGAAACCTAACCAAAATTATGCTTTTGCTTTCAGATTTGGAGTGTCACATTTCTTATATGGGTACAAATTTGTATCTACTTACCACAAACACTCTTTTAAAAAAGAAATTCTGTTAAGAAACTAAAGTGTAGTTATAGCCATCTAAATTTGAAATCTGTATTTGAATGAAGCAATTAGATGGTCTGGGAAGATGATTTTGAAAATGTGGGCTATGGCGACAGGGCAGAAATAACACAAGATAGCTTTGGTGACCAATGATTACCAGTGGTAAAGTTATCTGTTATGAGCTAAACTGTGTGCCCTCAAAAGTTATATGTTGAAGACTTGATGTTATAGTACCTCAGGATGGGACTATATTTGGAAATAGGGCCGATAAAGAGGTGATTAAGTTAAAATGAGGCCATGAGGGTGGACCTTAATCCCATTCATCTGGCACCCTTATGAGAAGAAGAAATTTGGACACACAAAGTGTTCTCTGGAATGCTTGCAGAGAAAAAAATGTCATGTGACACACAGTTGGGAGACAAGACATCTACCAACCACAGACAGAGGCCTCAGAAGAAACCAAACATGCTGATGCTTGACCTTAGACTTGGCCTCCAGAAATGTGAGAAAATACATTTCTGTTTTTTCAGTTATCCAGACTCTGGGATTTTGTTAGGGGCGCCCTAACTAACTAACACACCGTCTCAGGAGGATGGCTGCCCATTGTATTGATGCCAGAGAAAAAAAATCCTGGAATCTATTTTTTTGTAGATCATTATAAGGTCTTTATCAAAATATTCTCTTCTTATTGACAGTAATGTCTCTAAATTTATTTAAATATATTACCTCCTTTGAGTGGTTGTCAAATCCCTAATACATACAATGAAGTGCTTAAAGTAACAATTCCCCATTTATCAGGAATAAAGAGTCCTGGTGCTTTTAACTAGTTCTGACAGGACATATTTCACATTACTCCAATCATGAATTTTGTGCCTTGTAGACTTTTCTCAAGATCCCTTAAGCAATATTTCCCATGGTCTGGTCTATTGCTGATCATTTAAATTGGCCCCGTGGGAGACCAACCTTACATGTGACTGAGTCACACTCCCCAGCTGGGTGCTGAGGCACTCAGTTGCAGAAATGTGGCAGAGCTTTCCCCACCCTTCTTGGGTCTGAGGGTCGAGGGTCAGTGTCTTGCTACAGCCCCATGAGTGAAGCTACGCTCACCTGTTCCTTTGTAATATAACCCCTTGCCCTGTTTAGGATAGAATCTTCCATGGAAGTGCCTTGTGTGTGTCCCCTTCTCTTACTGTGCCCTTGGGTGTGGCCTACCTAGGTGTCAGTCAACCTGCTGACAGTGGACATCATGAAGATAGACTCAGCCCCCTGAAACCTCACCCCTTGCCTCATTTGAATAGCTTCTCCTCAATAAAATGGGTCAGCGCATGCTCTCCTCTCTCTTTCTATAGACCCTTAAGGTCAGAGAGCCATCACAGAGACCCAAAAGAAAAAGGTATTGTGTCTCTTGTGTGGTTATTTCATGCAGCCCAGTCAGCCCAGTTTAACTGGAGTGACCCCTGAGCCTTTTAGTCACGAGAACAGAAACCCTGCAGGCCCAAACTGTCCTTCTGTCACATGGCAGAAAGATGTGAGAAGCCTCTGAGTGGTGGCAGCCCCTGCTTCTGGTGATTGTGAACTTTCCGTAGACAGTCATTTTTGTAGATACATTTTCCTGATAATTCCTAATTTAATGTTGATTACACACTTCATGTTTTGGTTACTTCTTTAGCCTCAGGCTCTTCATAATTTAATGTGACCCTTGAATCCCATTTTTCTTTACTAATCTCAGATTTCCTATTAGCCCCCAATTTTTTAAGCTCACCTCAGTTGAGAGGACTACTAACTATGGGAAGCACTTCCTCCTACTGTCCTTATTGGCATTCCTAGTAAATCAATAGTGTGCTACTTCCTCCCTCCAGGCTTTACATCCATGAACACAGCTGCCTATAAAGGGCATCTTGGTATGGACAAGTGACAAACTGACTAATTTGAATCCTTAGATCTGTATTATTTCATCCTAAAATGTTGGGTTTCTTCCCAAGTGACATTTTAAAAATACATCTTTTATTGAACAATCATTATACTAAATAGTTTACATTCATGACCTAATTTAATCCCCCAAAAAACCTCAATAGGTCCGTGTTAGTAAACTTTCCATCACTGTAAAAAAAAAAATGCCTGAGATAATCAATTGAAAAAGTGCAAAGTTTTATTTTGGCTCTAAGTTTTGGAGGTTTTGGTACTTGGTTGGTAAGTGCCATTCCTTTTGGCTCTGTGGTTAGGTAGTCCATCATGGCAGAAGCACATGGCAGAGGTAGCCTGTTCATCTCCTGTTTAGAAACAAAAGAGAAAGAGACCAGGGTTCACACTCACCTTTGAGGGAATATCCCTAACATCCTGAAGACCTTCTCTCAGGTCCCACTTCTTTAAGGTTCTACCACCTCCCAATAGTGCCATGGGTTAGGGACAAAGCCTTTAATACATGTGCCTTTGGGGGACACTTAATCAATCAGCCTGGCGATGACATCATCCCTATCTAAGATTGAGGAAGTAAGTAGTTGCACAGACAGGTTAAGCAACTTGGCCAACTCATTCATTTAGTAATCACTGAATTATCATTTCCTGCCAAAACTGTATCTGACATTTCGGCTTTGAGCAAAACTGGGATACATCCACAATGTTGTTTTTTTTTATTCATTAACTTTTGACTTCTACCTTTCATTTAAAACTAATATTGATTTTTCTAAACGTCAACATCTCATTTGAAAACCACGGATCACAGGGGAGACTGACTCAGAGTGTATTGGTCACTTCTGTGGTTAGCTCAGCGGAAATCCATGGAAAACACACATTTCACAGATGGCTAAATAATGCCAGACTCCTCAGGTTTTTCTGTGACATAGCCTTAAAATAAGGGAAATATGTCCTCAGTGTTCTGGATGACTCACTGAAGATAATAGCCCTCATATTTTATCTTAATGATTCTTTCAAATTTTGTGTTCTGCTTAATAATATATTTGTGCTTGGTTTAGTATAAATTATTTATATGTTTAAATGCCATTGCTTACAAGTTGGAGAAATTGTTTTCTGTACTTCTTTGTTGTTGGATAAGATACTATATTGCACCACGTTTATGAATTTTAAAAATAAAATGAACAGAAGTAAGGAAGTTTCTATGCTTAGAAAATTCATTCTGTTAATACACACACACACACACAAACACACGTATATGTCTGTGTATAGAGAGATATTTACACATATATCTATATCTATCTATATATCTATATCTATATCTATATCTATATCTATATCTATATCTATATCTATATCTATATCTATATCTATATCTATATCTATATCTATATCTATATATCTATATCTATATAATATATATATTAAGCAAGAGGGACAGGAAACCAGTTCTGACTATTTCTTCTCAGTTATTTATGAATTCGGTTATAATAATTACTGAATAAAAATGCCAAGAATTTCAGCAAAGAGAAAGTTCAAAATAGTGTATACACATACATTTTTGGTTGGAAATTTTACAAATTATTTTTGGTTTTGAGTCATGTGATGGAGCTGATCAACAGGACACTTTCCTTTTTTTATTTTCACTAGCTTATACTCATCAAAGACCTCTTTTCAGTGAATGATGAAAATGGTGAATGATACTGTTATTCTTTAACAAAGACTTTGTAAACATCATTACTTTTAATTGAGTTGAAAATACTCAAATATCTCATCATTCCCCTAAGCAATTCCTCAATTTCAACTCTCAGCATTCATTTTAATTGCAAAGGTCTTGTCACATGCAGTGACAACCTTAAGAGTTTCTTTTTGCAATTATTGATTGACATTATTTAGCCTCTAAAAAGTATATGCTGACTAAGCCAATTTTATTAAGCATTCCTTTATCAATCAGGGCAAAAAGGTATGAATTCATCTTATCCAAAGACTGACTCCTTGTTAGATATCTGAATTATCATCTTCTTAGAGGAAAATAATCACGGAAGCAGAGTCACAGTGCTGTGGTGTTCCACTGCACATTTGGGTCTCAATGTTGCATTTTGAACTAGAATTCATCTGTGCAGTAGGTTTTCAAAGTCACTTCTTATTGTTAAAAGAAAGTTATTCAAATAACTAGACTTTTTAAAGTAAAATTTTCCATTTTTGCCACCCCATTGAGCACACTGAAAAAAACAGGAGGCATATTGTTTGAGGCGAGTATTCCTGGTAAATGATGCAGTGGCTGCTGGGTCATTCAAAATGAGCAATGTCCTTGACGCAGGTTACTACTCCCAAAATTTGATATGGGCACCTTTTTATTTTTTATTTTTCAGCTTGGCTGAGTTTTTTTGATCCAAAATAGATTTAACCATGGCTATAGCATGGGCTCTATCAAATATTTTCATGTTACATGAGCTTTATCTTTTAAACTATTTTTGAAAATGACCTTCAAGTTTACTTTGAAAGATATTTTATTTGCCTATTTGTATTTTTATTGAATTTCTTCCAGCAAAGCCTTTTACTTATTTTTATTTGTAAAAATTCTAATAATTATTTTTCAAACTGTACTAATTAGATTTTAAATGCTGGTACAAAAAGAGACTATTTTGTCTCAAGATTTTCTAGTGAAGTATAGGTTAGGTTTTATGTCTGTTATTTTCTTCATAGCAAAGACCCATATTTTAAATAAGGATCAAAATATACTGTATTTTGCTGATGCTATTCATATGGCAGTATTTTAATTTTATCAAATGTCATACTGTGACTCTCTGGAATATATTTTCTGGGACAACTCTCAATTTCTTCAGATTTTTCATTTTTTAATTTATAATCTTGTATATATTCACAGGTTTCAAAGTCTCTAATTAGTTCTTTATGATTTAAGATAATATTTCATCTGTTTATCTCAAAATATGATTGGAAAAGTAAACTAAGGATGATGTGATAAAATTAACATTTTTGGTATTTTTGTGATATTACGGCCCTTACTATGGTGAAAATTATAGCTACAGGTTATTGTGTTCATGCAAATCTATTTGTATCATGGATTGAAATATTTATGTTCTTCCTGATTGTTGTGAACTTTCCTAGTTAATAAGGAGTATCCACGTCACCTGGAGAAGCAAGGAATTTTTAAGGGTGACATTCAAAAGACCTCTAAGAATTGATTTTTTTTTACTTCCAGAGCAGGATTTTATAATCAAAAAGGGTAGAAATGATGGAAGCAAGTGTCCCATCTAATCCATGTCATTGGAATAAGAAAAAGAGTAAGATCCAAGGATTTCTACTTGTACACAACCTAATTGTGACTAGACTGAAGATAAATATGAGGTGTCAAAACTGGGAGAGGTTCAGCCCTCAGGGAATCATGTGAACATTCGGAGACTCAGCAATACTCAGTTTCGTGAAGCTGTGTATAAGGTTCAAAAATTCCCATGGGTCATCTGACATACTTTGAGGAAGTCATCTGTTTTCTATGTAGCTGCTAGCATCACATTAATGATCCAGCAGAGGGCAGCTTACTTACTCCAAAGCTTTGCTGAGACCAGATCAACTTGTCCTGAACTTCAACACTTCTGTTTTTTAGCATGGAGATAATTTCTAAAACCCTTGAAAATAGAGGATGAGGGTCTTTAAAGAAACAGAGATGAATATAAATAACATCTAAAGTACATGCTAGGAACTTTTAAGGTCATGAAAGTCATCCTCAGTACATAAAACATTTTATCGAGTATTTAGTTGTGTCAGGAAGAACCAGTGAGTGTGTATTCAAAGCAAAAACAGTGTTTTATAGGCCAACACACTAATCTATAAAATAAAAGAAAAACTTAAATGAGTTGACAATGAGAATTATGTTGTTTTCCATCTTGTAACTTACTTGGACAGAAAAGAATTAGCCTTGAGGGCCAATGACATGAGCAAAGTCTGGTCTTGTCACAGCAGCATTCCCTGTTCATGATGTAAATGGCATGCTGGGTTTCTAATTATCTCAGAAATGCTAGTTTTTTTTTTTTTCATTCAGCACACTTTGGACTCTCATGAGAAAGCAAAAGATAGCTGACATGGTATGTACATTCTGCTAGTTCTTGTGCATATATGCAACAAAACTTGCAAAGACATTAATAACACAGCAGCATGACCAAAAATGACACTTCCCCAGTTTAACAGTAAAATTAATGCTGTGGGTTTGTACATCATGCTTCTTTTATGTATTAGGTAAGTGAGAGTACACCACCCAAGTTTCACAGCCCCCAAAGCAAGAATGGTCATTCAGTGCCATGCCCATTGGTACCATTCATTGAGAATACCTACAGGTTAAATTTTAGCTATTTTTTAGTCAGTTTCCTGAACAAAAGTACAGATGTCTGAGAGGTTATTTACCAAGTCAAATTCTAAAAATATTGAAAATAAATCTTATTTGGAAATGAATCCTTTGGCGGCAAGGCTAATGACTGAGAATTGAAAAATAAATATATCACATGATTTTTTCCAGTCCATAAGTTATAAAGTCAATTTTCTTGTTTTTGAACTTATTTGATTTATTTAGTTTCCTACATATATTAATTCTATTAATATTGTCCTATTAAAACACCATCTCTACCAGAGGCTTCTTGGATGCCTTGACTGAAAATAGTTATTTCCTCCTCTTTTTTCTTTTATAAAATGTAATTTGGTATTTTTACATGGCATGTTATTTTATAATTCATGTTTTACTTGTTTCTGTGTATGGCTCAGTTTTTTTTTTTTAAACACAATGAAAGGGCCTGTGCACAGAAATGTGTTACCTATGTTTTATCCTATAGACATGGGTAGCAGGTAACATTGTCTGTAAAGGCTCTGATAGTAATTTTTTGTTTCTGTTTCCCCCCCCCCCTGGGGGAAGCACATGTAGTCTTTGTCTCAAAATTCTACTTTTTACAACCATTTACAAGTATGAAAAGCTTTCTTAGCTGGGAAAACATAAAAATGAGTTGTGGACCAGATCTGACCCATGGACTGAAACTTTTCAATCCCTCCTTGAGAGTATGGAGCAGCACATGTGATAGGAAATAAACACATGTTCAAGCAAGGACTGAGAAGTATACATTGGGTATTCCTTTCCTTGTCTGTACTGCTTGAGGTCAGAAGGATTTTGGATTTTGGATTGGGGTTTTTTTAGAACAATTGCATGTACATAATGATATCTTGGGGGCAGGACCTAAGTCAAAGTATGATGTTTGTTTATGTTTCATCACACCTTATGCACACAGCCTGAAGAAATTCTATATAATATTTTTAATCTGCCTGTGTTTTGATTGTGACCTGTCACATGAGGTCAAGTATGGAATTTTTTATTTGAGGTATCAAGTGAAAAAAGAGTTTGAAAATTTTAAAATTTTGGAGAAATATGAATTTAAGGTTTTTGGATTAAGCATACTCAATCTTTAAAACTAATAATATTAATAATTATAATAAACTATTAATTAACATACTGGAATATTCAATAATAGTTCTGCTCTTATCTGTAAGTGTAAAATTAACAAAATATTTGCACCTGTATTTAACAAGTTTACCAGGTCATATGTTTTCCCACAGTAGCTGTTTAGTCATAAAAAAATAGAATTAAGGCATTTTTTTAAATATTCAAATTTAGTTAATTGTTGTTCTCCCTGGATATATGTAATAATGAATATTTAAAAAACCATAGTCAAGGTGTCTAAAGTCCATATACAGTAGAACAATAAAAAATGAAACAGAGTATTTTAAAAGAATAGGACACACTCTGAGTGAATTACAAATGCATCACTAAATATTTATTGAGTCAATCTTCCCATGGGAAGGGAATAAGTAGTGTGAATGCTCCTGGTGGCATGTAGAAAGCTGCAGGAGTAATCATTCCTACCCTAATAGTGAGAGAATGCCACATAGTCTAAGCAGTCATAACTAGTTTTGAACCCTTCAGAGACCTGAGGTAATAACACAGCAAAGACAGCTGAATTCCAAAGAAGGGCACATTCTTCTTAGGAGGGTGAGGAGCATGACATGCTTCACCTTTGGAAGAACAGTGGAGGAGGAGGAGGTGGATGTTGTAGAATCAGGTGAGAAGAAATAAAGTAAAATGTTTATGACCTTTTAAAGACCAAATGTGGGCTAGTGCTCCAAACTCTCTACTTCAAGGGCTTCTACCAAGTGCTTTCAAGAAATATTAGAGGCAGAGGCAGAGACTGATCAGAAACCCCTCTGTGATTTCAGTGTCTAGAAAGGGATTGTCTGTGTGGGATTAGAGGTATCTTCCAGAATTGTCATCTTATATGTGTCTTTTAGTGTCTTAGACATGTCATCTTATAAGACTTTGTGCTTCTGAGGAAAGGGTTAAATACTCAGATCCCAGGACCATTATGGGAAGAGAAGAAACAAAACATGTCTGCACTCAGGAAGGAGTAGAAAGCCTACTTCTCACCCTCAGAAATCAAAAGATCTTCTGCTTCCAAAAGAGGAAACGGAAGTCTTCTTTGGGCCAATAGTACTGAAATAATACAAAGCTTTCTTCTGCTGCCAAGAGAAGGAATGACAACTCATTCTTTTCCAGAATCTTCAGAAATAAATAAGATAAAATTTTCTTTCCTTGAGTATTAAGGCTCAAGAACCTGCCTGAATTTTTAGCTAAAACAGAGAACCCATGTAGCTATATTGTGGGCCAACTACTGATTACAGGCAGTAAACAGGTCCACTCATGGGGATAGAATAAGAGAAGAGGTGAGCAGACAACAGCATGTGGGCCTGTTCCACCCAGAAGATTGTTTTTGCAATGTCATGATTTGCAATAAATTATAAAATAAAAACAGAAGATTATGGAACAGAGATCATATATAGCCCAAAAAGCCAAATTATTTCCATTGTACACAAGTTTGCTAACATTTATAGAAAAATGTGGAAAGAGATTACTCTGCTACATAATTGTGTAAAAGGATCTGAAAATATGGATGGAGCCAGCCAGAAGTCAGTGAAAAACCCAAGTGGAGACCAGGTCCCACATGAAGTACTAGGATATGGAGCAAACCCTGAAAGAATTGGAAGTTCACTGGGTGTAATGGTGGCCACACAAAAATCCATGCCTAACTTATCCAGCTCAACTACTAGAGTCTCATAACTCCTTCACATTAGTCGTCTGACAGAACAGCCATGTCCACTAACAGGAATAAACATTATTCATCTCAGAGTCTATTTTTTCCTCAATGTACAATTTCCATAATTCAGTTTTTAAAAAACATTAAAGCACAAAAAATAGTAAGAAAACAACCCATTTTCAATCAAGAAAGTCAAAAGAATGAGAACTGAAAATAACCCATGTTAGAATGATCAGAGAGTAATACCTTGTTAAAAAGATGTGGGAAGAACATGGAATCAGAACCTCCCTTGGTGCCTCTGGAATGAACACAGCCCCAGTGATACATTCATTTTAGCCCAGTGAGACCTATTTTGGACTTCTGACCTTCAAACCACAAGATAAAAATGTTGTAAACTACTAAATTTGTGGAAACTTATTGCAACAGCTAGAGGAAATGAATGCAAAACACAGATATAAAGTCTTTTAAAATGATAGCACATAAAATTTAGAGATGTAAAAGAAAGCTACTATATACTGACCAAGTATAGTTTATTCTAGGAATACCATGTTGGCTCAACATTGAGTAATTGATGAATGTCATCATCTTACAGGGGCTGAAATAGAAAATAAGACTGCATATGATCATATATTAGATGTTGTGTGAAGGTTACTTTTATGTGTCAACTTGACTATGCCATATTACACAAAACATATGTTTTAGATGAGATAAATATATAAATCAGTAGACTTTGAATAAAGCAGATTGCCCTCCACAATGTTTGTAGGCCACATCCAATCAGCTGAAGTTCTTAAAAGAAAAAGAAAAAAATTGTCTTCTCCTGAGGAAGAGAGAATTCTTCCAGCAGACTGTCTTGAGGGTTAAGCTGCAACATCAGCTCTCCTCTGGGTTTCAGCCGGTGGGCTTACCATGTCTTAGAGTTCTTTTTTTTATATATTTTTATTTTTTTATTGTTGGTTGTTCAAAACATTACATAGTTCTTGATATATCGTATTTCACATTTTGATTCAAGTGGGTTATGAACTCCCATTTTACCCCGTATACAGCTTGCAGAATCACATCAGTTACACTTCCATTGATTTACATATTGATATACTCATGTCTGTTGTATACTGCTGCCTTTCCTATCCTCTACTATCCCCCCTCCCCTCCCCTCTTCTCTCTCTACCCCCTCTACTGTAATTCATTCCTCCCCCTTGTATTATTTTTCCCTTTCCCCTCACTTCCTCTTGTATGTAATTTTGTATAACCCTGAGGGTCTCCTTCCATTTCCATGCAAATTCCCTTCTCTCTCCCTTTCCCTCCCACCTCTCCTCCTTGTTTAATGATGGTCTTCTTCTCATGCTCTTCTTCCCTAGTCTGTTCTTAGTTACTCTCCTTATATCAAAGAAGACATTTGGCATTTGTTTTTTAGGGCTTGGCTAGCTTCGCTTAGCATAATCTGCTCTAATGCCATCCATTTCCCTCCAAATTCTATGATTTTGTCATTTCTTAATGCAGAGTAGTACTCCATTGTGTATAAATGCCACATTTTTTTATCCATTCGTCTATTGAAGGGCATCTAGGTTGGTTACACAGTCTTGCTATTATGAATTGTGCTGCTATGAACATCGATGTAGCAGTGTCCCTGTAGCATGCTCTTTTTAGGTCTTTAGGGAATAGACCGAGAAGGGGGATAGCTGGGTCAAATGGTGGTTCCATTCCCAGCTTTCCAAGAAATCTTCATACTGCTTTCCAAATTGGCTGCACCAATTTGCAGTCCCACCAACATTGTACAATTGTACCCTTTTCCCCACATCCTCACCAGCACTTATTGTTGTTTGACTTCATAATGGCTGCCAATCTTACTGGAGTGAGATGGTATCTTAGGGTGGTTTTGATTTGCATTTCTCTGACTGCTAGAGATGGTGAGCATTTTTCCATGTACTTGTTGATTGATTGTATGTCCTCCTCTGAGAAGTGTCTGTTCAAGTCCTTGGCCCATTTGTTGATTGGGTTATTTGTTATCTTATTGTCTAATTTTCTGAGTTCTTTATATACTCTGGATATTAGGGCTCTATCTTAAGTGTGAGGAGTAAAGATTTGTTCCCATGATGTAGGCTCCCTATTTACCTCTCTTATTGTTTCTTTTGCTGAGAAAAAACTTTTTAGTTTGAATAAGTCCCATTTGTTGATTCTAGATGTTAACTCTTGTGCTATGGGTGTCCTATTGAGGAATTTGGAGCCTGACCCCACAGCATGTAGGTCGTAGCCAACTTTCTCTTCTATCAGATGCCGTGTCTCTGATTTGATATCAAGCTCCTTGATCCATTTTGAGTTAACTTTTGTGCATGGCGAGAGAAAGGGATTCAGTTTCATTTTGTTGCATATGGATTTCCAGCTTTCCCAGCACCATTTGTTGAAGATGATATCCTTCCTCCATTGCATGCTTTTAGCCCCTTTATCAAATATAAGAAAGTTGTAGTTTTGTGGGTTGGTTTCTGTGTCCTCTATTCTGTACCATTGGTCCACCCGCCTGTTTTGGTACCAGTACCATGCTGTTTTTGTTACTATTGCTCTGTAGTATAGTTTGAAATCTGGAATCGCTATACCACCTGATTCACACTTCCTGATTAGTATTGTTTTTGCTATTCTGGGTCTTTTATTCTTCCATATGAATTTCATGATTGATTTCTCTATTTCTACAAGAAATGCCGTTGGGATTTTGATTGGCATTGCATTAAACCTATAGAGAACTTTTGGTAATATCGCCATTTTGATGATGTTAGTTCTGCCTATCCATGAACAGGGTATATTTTTCCATCTTCTAAGGTCTTCTTCAATTTCTCTCTTTAGGGTTCTGTAGTTTTCATTGTATAAGTCTTTCACCTCTTTTGTTAGGTTGATTCCCAAGTATTTTATTCTTTTTGAGGATATTGTGAACGGAGTGGTTGTCCTCATTTCCATTTCAGAGGATTTGTCGCTGATATACAGGAATGCCTTTGATTTATGCGTGTTGATTTTATAACCTGCCACTTTGCTGAATTCATTTATTAGCTCTAATAGTTTCTTTGTAGACCCTTTTGGGTCTGCTAGGTATAGAATCATGTCATCTGCAAATAGTGATAATTTAAGTTATTCTTTTCCTATTTTTATGCCTTTAATTTCTTTCGTCTGTCTAATTGCTCTGGCCAGTGTTTCGAGAACTATGTTGAATAGAAGTGGTGAGAGAGGGCATCACTGTCTTGTTCCAGATTTTAGAGGGAATGCCTTCAATTTTTCTCCATTCAGAATGATGCTAGCCTGAGGCTTAGCATAAATTGCTTTTACAATGTTGAGGTATGTTCCTGTTATCCCTAGATTTCAAGAGTTTTGAACATAAAGGGATGCTGTACTTTGTCGAATGCTTTTTCTGCATCTATCGAGATGATCATATGGTTCTTATTTTTAAGTCTATTGATGTGGTGAATAACATTTATTGATTTCCATATATTGAACCAGCCTTGCATACCAGGGATGAATCCTACTTGATCATGGTGCACAATTTTTTTGATATGTTTTTGTATCCGATTCGCCAGAATTTTATTGAGGATTTTTGCATCTAGGTTCATTAGAGATATTGGTCTGTAGTTTTCTTTCTTTGAAGTGTCTTTGTCTGGTTTCGGAATCAGGGTGATGTTGGCTTCGTAGAATGAATTTGGAAGTTCTCCCTCTTTTTCTATTTCCTGAAATAGCTTGAAAAGTATTGGTATTAGTTCCTCTTTAAAGGTTTTGTTAAACTCTGCTGTATACCCATCCGGTCCTGGGCTTTTCTTAGATGGTAATCTTTTGATGGTTTCTTCTATTTCCTCAATTGATATTGGTCTGTTTAGGTTGTCTATATCCTCCTGACTCAATCTGGGCAGATTATATGACTTAAGAAATTTATCGGTGCCTTCACTATGTTCTATTTTATTGGAGTATAAGGATTCAAAATAATTTCTGATTATCTTCTGTATTTCTGAAGTGTCTGTCGTGATCTTGCCTTTTTCATCCCATATGCTAGTAATTTGAGTTCTCTCTCTTCTTCTCTTCGCTAGCATGCCTAAGGGTCTGTCAATTTTATTTATCTTTTCAAAGAACCAACTTTTCGTTTTGTCAATTTTTTCAATTGTTTCTTTTGTTTTGATTTCATTAATTTCAGTTCTGATTTTAATTATTTCTTGCCTTCTACTTCTTTTGCTGTTGTTTTGCTCTTCTTTTTCTAGGATTTTGAGATGAAGTATGAGATCATTTATTTGTTGGTTTTTTCTTTTTTTAAGAAATGAACTCCAAGCAATGAATTTTCCTCTTAGAACTGCTTTCAATGTGTCCCATAGATTCCGATATGTTGTGTCTGTGTTTTCATTAAACTCTAAGAATTTTTTAATTTCCTCCTTGATGTCTTCTAACACCCATTGATCATTCAGTAACCTATTGTTCATTCTCCAAGTGATGCATGATTTTTCCTTCCTTCTTTTATCGTTGATTTTTAGTTTCATTCCATTATGATCAGATAAGATGCATGGTATTATCTCTGCTCCTTTATATTGTCTAAGAGTTGCCCTGTGACATAATATATGATCTATTTTTGAGAAGGATCCATGTGCTGCTGAGAAAAAAGTGTAGCTGCTTGATGTTGGGTGGTATATCCTATATATGTCAATTAAGTCTAGGTTGTTAATTGTGTTATTGAGTTCTATAGTTTCCTTATTCAACTTTTGTTTGGAAGATCTGGCCAGTGGTGAGATAGGTGTGTTGAAGTCTCCCATGATTATTGTATGGTGGTCTATTAGACTCTTGAACTTGAGAAGAGTTTGCTTGATGAACACAGCAGCACCGTTGTTTGGGGCATATATATTTATGATTGTTATGTCTTGTTGGTGTATGGTTCCCTTGAGTAGTATGTAGTGTCCCTCTTTATCCCTTTTGATTAACTTTGGTTTGAAATCTATTTTATTTGATATGAGTATGGACACTCTTGCTTGTTTCCGCAGTCCATATGAGTGATATGATTTTTCCCAACCTTTCACCTTCAGTCTATGTATATCTTTTCCTATCAAATGCATCTCCTGTAGGCAGCATATTGTTGGGTCTTGTTTTATGATCCATTCAACTAGCCTGTGTCTCTTAATTGGTGAGTTTAAGCCATTAACATTTAGGGTTATTATTGAGATATGGTTTGTTCTTCCAGCCATATTTGTTTATTAATGCTGCTAAACCTGATTTGTTTTCCTCTTTGATTATTTTCCCCCCTTTACTGTCCTACCTCCCACTGTTAGTTTTCATTGTTGTTTTCTATTTCCTCTTCCTGTAGTGTTTTGCCAAGGATTTTTTGAAGCGATGGTTTTCTAGCTGCAAATTCTTTTAACTTTTGTTTATCATGGAATGTTTTAATTTCATCTTCCATCCTGAAGCTTAATTTCGCCGGATACACGATTCTTGGTTGGAACCCATTTTCTTTTAGCGTTTGAAATATGTTATTCCAGGATCTTCTAGGTTTTAGAGTCTGTGTTGAGAGATCAGCTGTTATCCTGATTGGTTTACCCCTAAATGTAATCTGCTTCCTTTCTCTTGTAGCTTTTAAAATTCTCTCATTATTCTGTATGTTGGCCATCTTCATTATAATGTGTCTAGGTGTGGATCTCGTATGATTTTGCACATTCGGCGTCCTGTAGGCTTCTAGGATTTGGGGTTCTGTCTCATTCTTCAAGTCTGGGAAGTTTTCTCATATTATTTCACTGAACCGATTGTTTATTCCTTTGGTTTGGAGCTCTGTGCCTTCCTGTATCCCAATGACTCTTAAGTTTGGTCTTTTGATATTATCCCATATTTCTTGGATGTTCTGCTCATGGTTTCTTAGCAGACTTGCTGAGCTGTCTATGTTCTTTTCAAGTTGAAATACTCTGTCTTCATTGTCTGATGTTCTATCTTCTAAGTGATCCACTCTGCTGGTAGTATTCTCAATTGAGTTTTTAAGTTGGTTTATTGCTTCCTGCATTTCTAGGATTTCTATTTGTTTGTTTTTTATTTCCTCTATCTCCCTGTGAAATTGATATTTTACTTTCTGGATTTGTTTATGTAGTTCCTTGTCAATGTGATCTTTCATTGTCTGATTTTGCTGTCTCATGTCTTCCTTGAGACTCCAGATCATCTGAAGCATGTATATCCTGATCTCTCTGTCTGACATTCCATCTGTTGCAGCTATTACCTCTTCTAAAGTTGAGTTGACCTGCATTGCCTGTGGTGCTTTCTTTCCTTGTCTTTTCATACCTGCTGGCCTTTCCTTCTGCTTGGTGAAACTGTTGTGTTTTTGAAATTTTCCCTCTATTTATTTATATTACTCTTATATAGTTGAAAAGTCTTGCTTGCAGGGCAGGTAGTGGCTGTGATCCTCCTCCAATTGGTGTGATCCGTCTACCACGCTGGCGGGCCCTAGGTCTGCTCTGCTGGCCGGTCGAAGGTCCGCCTACCCAGCAGGCGCGAGGGGCACCTCTGTCACTCCACAGGTTGCTGGGCCTAAGCTCCCGATGGGTCGCAGGTCCGCCTACTTTGCAGGTGTCAGTGGAGTGGCTGGCTCCGCCCCTCAGCAGGCTGCTGGGCCTGATCTGCCGGTGGTCACAGTCCTGCCTACCTTGCAGGCACTGGGGGAGGGGACAGGCCTGCCCCTCAGCAGGCCCCTGGACCTGACCTGCTGGTGGGTTGCAGGACCGCGTTCCCTGCAGGTGCATGTGTCAGCTCTGTCACTCGGCAGCATGCTGGGCCTGACCTGCCCGTGGGTCGCCGGTTCGCCTACCTTGCAGGCACTGGGGGAGGGGCCGGCTCCACCCCTCAGCAGGCCACTGGGCCTCATCTGCCGGTGGTCACAGTCCCGCCTACCTTGCAGGCACTGGGGGAGGGGACGGTCCTGCCCCTCAGCAGGCCGCTGGACCTGTCCTGCTTGTGGGTCGCAGGACCGCGTTCCCTGCAGGCGCATGTGTCAGCTCTGTCTCTCGGCAGGTTGCTGGGCCTGACCTGCCCGTGGGTCGCCAGTTCGCCTACCTTGCAGGCACTCTAGAGTTCTTAACCAATGTAATCAGGTAAGAAAAAATAAATGGCATCAATATTGGAAGAAGAAGAAAAATTATTTATTTACATAATACAATTCTCTGTAGAGAAAAATCCCCCAAATCTACAATTAATTACAAGAACTAAATAGAATGTTTAGCAACATCATGCAGTACAAGATTCAAATGTATTTCTATACAGTAGAAATGAACCATTGGGAATTCACATGAAATTTACCTATAAAATGTCATCAAATTGACATGCATGCATTAAAGAATTAGATTTATATACACAAACATATCTGTATGCAAAAGTGGAAAACATTGATATGGGAAATTAAAGTGAAAGTAAGAAACTGGGCAATATATTGTGATAATTGATTGAAAGTCTTCATTTTGTAATTAATTTCCTCCTAACTGATCAATGCAATTCCAACCTAGCAGGCTTTTTAGTAGAAATTAACAAGTTATGTCTAAATTTATATGAAGAAGAAAAAGATCAAATGAGCTCTTCTGAATGACTTACACTATCCAATCTCAAGATTTTAACAAAAGCTATACTGATCAAGACAAATGGTATTTGTTGGGGAAAATGCTTAGATCAATGGAGCAAATCAAACAGTCTAGTAGGAAAGCTACATAAATATGGTGAATTAATTTTTTATAAATTTATTAAAGTAATTAAATATAGAAAGCATAGCTGTTTCATCATGTTCTGCTGTAAAAATGAAGCATCCCAATGTAAACAAAGAACCTTAACTTATAAAATACCATTATTTACAAATCAATTCAAAATGGGCCTAAGGTAAAAGTTGAAAAAAAAAACTAAACAAGCAACAAATAAACAAACAAACAAAAAACTGCAGAGCAGTCTTCTGTAAAGCATAAATACAGAAGAAAAAAAATAGAAATTGGTATTCATCAAATTTATAACTGCTACCTTTAAATGTAAAGATACAGTTCATAAACTGTGAGAAAATATTTAGTAAAATATTTACTTCCACTTATCTAATAAAAGATTTCTTTCAGAATGTATGAAAAACTGGTAACTCAATAATAAGAAACTCAATAAAATAAATGGAAAAAAGACCTGAATGAATATTTCACCATGAAGAGATATGGATGAATAACTAATACATAAATATATGTTTAATGTCTTTAGGAAAATGCAACTTGAAACCAAAGTGAATCACTACATATCTCCTCCAATGGCCAGGCTGGGATAGACAAGCCCATATACCAGTATGGATGGGGAATCATTAGAACTCTTGTGCATATCTGGTGAGAATATAAAAAATGATACATATATTTTATAAAACATCTAACAATTTCATGTAAACTTAAATATACATTACTATACAGTTCAGCAGTTCCACGCCTATATAAAAGGAATAAAAATGTATGTTCACAAAACAAACATACAAATATAAAGATGTTAGAGCAGCTTTGATTGTAATACCCCAAACTGGAAACCCCCAAATGCCCACTAACCACCACTCAGTATAAGTAGGATTGAACTGCTGAAATGGGCAGCAGTGTGAATGTACCTCAAAAGCACTGGGCTTTGTAGAAGTTGCTAGACAACAAAGGCCACATAGGATACAATTCCACTTTGGGGACATTCTGGAGAAGGCAAAATTGTAGGAATAGAAATCAGATCAGTAGTTGCCAGGGAATTGAGTGGAGTGCTATTTATTTGTTTGTTTATTTATTGTAGATTGAACCCAGGGGTGCTGAGCTACATTCTACATATTACTAGTGAGTTACATTCCCAGTCCCTTTTTCTAAATTAAATTATTTATTTATTTTAATTTGTTATACATGATGGCAGAATGCAATTCATATCATATTACACATATAGAGCACATGTTTTCAAGTCACTGATTGTACACAAAGTATTTTCACACCCTTTGTGTCTTCATACATGTACCCAAAGGTAATGATGTCTAACTCATTCCACCATCATTCCTATCCCATTGACTCCTCCCTTCCACTCCCTACTCTTGGCCCTACCTAAAGTTCCTCATTCCTTTCATGCTCCCCACCCCCCATACTCATTATGAGTCAGCATCCTCAAATCAAAGAGAACATTTGGCCTTTGGGTTTGGGGGATTGGCTAACTTCACTTAGCATTATATTCTTCATCCATTTACCAGCAAATGCCATGATTTTATTCTCTTTTAATGATGAATAATGTTCCATTGTTTATATATACCAAAGTTTCCCTATCCATTCATCTACTGAAGGGCATCTAGGTTGGTTCCAGAATTTAGCTATTGTGAATTGTGATGCTATAAACATTGATAAGGCTGTGTCCCAGTCCTTTTTATTTGTTTAGAATTTTGAGAACAGGTCTCATTAAGTTCCTGACACTTGTCTTGAACTTGGTATTCTTCTGCCTTGGCTTCCTGAGTGTCTGGGATTACAGGTGTTTGCTGCCATGCTTTGGTGGGATTAGGGGAGTGTTTTGCCATCAAGAGTAGGAGGGAACTGTTTGAGGTGATGGATATGTTCTATATGTAGCTCAATTGTGGTGATGGTTACATGACTGATTACATTTATTAAAAACTCATAGAACTGTAGATCTAAAAAGAACAAATGAATTTTTACCATATGTAAACTATATTTCAACACATCTGAATTTTCTAAAGAGGAAAAGAGCCGACTGAGGAAAGTTGAAGGACTGATTTGAGAAACAGAACAATTAGTTTGTAGATTTGGAATGTGAACAGCAGTGATGTTGCAAGCCATGTGCTTACAACTCAAGCAGATGGGATCAAATGTTATGTTATTTGATTAGGAACCATCAGGTATTCTTTAAATAAGAGGACACAACCTCAATAGCAGAGCAATGTCTCTCTGAATGGAACTTTGGAGGACATCTTACCTGTCATCATTCTTCATAGAAATAAACAATACACACACCAGAATGGTTAAGTGACATGTTAAAGGTCACACAGGTGGTCAGGAGAAATGTTTGACATCTTTCCAAGTTGTTTTCTCTGTATGAAAGTAATACCTAAGAATAATTTGGTTTTGAGTCTTAGAAAGGAAAGCATTTTTTCTTTATAAAATGGTAGGCGACACAAATTGAACATGGAAAAAAAATTAGCATCAAGGAGTCTAAGAAAAATAAGCTATCACACTACACATTATTTTCTATTAGGCCTAGAGTTTATTTTTTCTGACCTCCAATCAAAGTGCCACCACACAAAAGTAGAAATGAGCATGTTATTGTAGTTGTGGGACTAACTACCCCTGCTGATTATAAATGAGGTTCCCCCCAAATTGTGAGGGGTTCACCCCACTTGTTAATTTGACAGCAGAGGTTAGAGCTTCATGATGTTCTTTGAGTTGATGGTCTGTACCTACTTTTATGCTGTGTCCCCATGAAGCTTTGTCAACATCAGATCTTGCTAACTAACATCAATAGGTTTTTTCCCTATCTTCCTTTTATAACAGTTATTTTTATTGATTTAAATGACTACAAAAAATTTTAAAAAGTCAAAAGTGTACAAAAAGTACCCTTTTACCTTGAACATGCAATTCTGTGATTTTTTTTTTTTTTTGAGAAGACCAGGAAGTACAACCATCCAAAAAAGTTTTTATTCACATGCACTTTGGAGAGGGTGATCCAAAAAGATCATCCAAATCTATGTAACTTTTTGTTTTTTTGTGAATGTTTTATTAACTTAATTCACACACGGAAAAATTTACCTACTTATATGGCAGTTCTTAGTGTGTTTTTATTAGGAAAATTTTAAAACATTTTCCTCACCCAACTAAATAGCACTTATCCACATTTTCCCCAATAATTTCAGTCCAAGGAAACCTCTAATTCACTTTTTGTTCCCCAGAATTTTTCTATTCTGGATCTTTTATGTAGTAGGGCTCATATGATATATAATCTTTCTACTGCCTTGTTTCAGTAAAAAGAAAAGTGTGTTCAAGGTTCATCCATGTTGTAGCAAGGATCAGTAGTCCATTTCTTTTTATTATTGAACATTTTATTATATGGATATACAACATTTTATTTACCCCTCTTCAGTCTATGAACATTTGGATTGATTCATTTTATTCACTGAGTTTCAGGAATAAAACACTTATGAGTATTCTTGTACACATTTTTGGTATGGATTTTTGTTTAGATTGCTCATGAGTTTATATCCAGGAGTGAAATTTCTGGATCATATGATACTTTATGTTTAAGCATTTGAAAAACTTCTAGAACTTCCAAAAAAGCAGAAGCATCATTTTACATTCATATCAACAGATCATGAGGTTTCTGATTTCTCTGTATTCTTGTCAACTCTAGTTATTACCTTCCTGTTTGAGTGTAATCACCTTGGTGGATGTGAAATACTTCATTGTGGTTTTGTTTTGAAGTTTCTTAATAGTTCACACTATTAAGCATTTTTTTCATGGTCATTTGTATATCTTCAGTGGAGAAATTTCTATTCAGATGCTTTTTCCATTTATAAATTGGGTTGAATATCTTTTTATTAAGATGTAAGAAATCTTTAAGTCCCTTAGTATATAAGTTCCCCTCTTATGTAATTTACAAGTATTTTCTCACATTCTCATGAATTGTCAATTTACTTTCTTGATAGTGCTATTAAAAGTAAAGATTTTAGCTTTGACCAGTTAATCTATCTTTTCTAATCTATCTTACTAAAGTCTAGTTAATTTATCTGTTCTTCTTTTTTTCCTAGTGCCTATGGTGTTATCTAAGACCTGCAAGTTACAGTGATATATTTCTGTGTTTTTTTTTTCTAAAATTTTGTAGTTTTATTTATTTATTTATTTATTTATTTATTTATTGAACTTGGTTTATTTTTTATTTATTTTTATTTATTTTTATTTATTTTTTATTGGTTGTTCAAAACCTTACAGAGCTCTTGACATATCATATTTCAAACATTAGTTTCAAGTGAGTTATGAACTCCCATTTTTACCCCAAATACAGATTGCAGAATCACATTGGTTACATATCCACATTTTTACATAATGCCATACTAGTAACTGTTGTATTCAGCTACCTTTCCTATCCTCTACTATCCCCCTTCCCCAAATACAGATTGCAGAATCACATTGGTTACATATCCACATTTTTACATAATGCCATACTAGTAACTGTTGTATTCAGCTACCTTTCCTATCCTCTACTATCCCCCTTCCCCCCATCTTCTCTTTATATCCCATCTACTGTAATTCATTTCTCTCCTTGTTTTTTCTTCCAATTCCCCTCACAACCTCTTTTATGTAGTTTTTTATAACAATGAGGGTCTCTTTCCATTTCCATGCAATTCCCCTTTCCTCTCTCTTTCCCTCCCATCTCATGTCTCTGATTAATGTCAATCTTTTCTTCCTGTTCTTCCTCCCTGCTCTATTCTTAGTTGCTCTCATTATATCAAAGAAGACATTAGGTATTTGTTTTTTAGGGATTGGCTAGCTTCACTAAGCATAATCTGCTCTAGTGCCATCCATTTCCCTGCAAATTCCATGATTTTGTCATTTTTTAGTGCTGCATAATACTCCATGGTGTATAAATGCCACATTTTTTTAATCTATTCATCCATTGAAGGGCATCTGGGTTGGTTCCACAGTCTAGCTATTGTGAATTGTGCTGCTGTGAACATCGATGTGGCAGTATCCCTGTAGTACGCTCTTTTAAGGTCTTCAGGGAATAGTCCAAGAAGGGCAATAACTGGGTCAAATGGTGGTTCCATTCCCAGCTTTCCCAGGAATCTTCATACTGCTTTCCAAATTGGCCTCACCATTTTGCAGTCCCACCAGCAATGTACAAGAGTACCCTTTTCCCCACATCCTTGCCAGCACTTGTTGTTGTTTGACTTCATAATGGCTGCCAATCTTACTGGAGTGAGATGGTATCTTAGGGTAGTTTTGATTTGCATTTCTCTGACTGCTAGAGATGGTGAGCATTTTTTCATGTACTTGTTGATTGATTGTATGTCCTCCTCTGAGAAGTGTCTGTTCAGGTCCTTGGCCCATTTGTTGATTGGGTTATTTGTTGTCTTATTGTCTAATTTTTTGAGTTCTTTGTATACTCTGGATATTAGGGCTCTATCTGAAGTGTGTGGAGTAAAAATTTGTTCCCATGATGTAGGCTCCCGATTTACTTCTCTTATTGTTTCTCTTGCTGTGAGAAAACTTTTTAGTTTAAGTAAGTCCCATTTGTTGATTCTTGCTATTAACTCTTGTGCTATGGGTGTCCTGTTAAGGAATTTGGAGCCTTACCCCACAATATGTAGATCATAGCCAACTTTTTCTTCTATCATATGCAGAGTCTCTGATTTGATATCAAGGTCCTTGATCCATTTTGAGCTAACTTTTGTGCATGGTGAGAGGAGGGGATTCAGTTTCATTTTGTTGCATATGGATTTCCAGTTTTCCCAACACCATTTGTTGAAGATGATATCCTTCCTCCATTGCATGCTTTTAGCCCCTTTATCAAATATAAGATAGTTGTAACTTTGTGGATTAGTCTCTATGTCCTCTATTCTGTACCATTGGTCCACTCGCCTGTTTTGGTACCAGTACCATGCTGTTTTTATTACTATTGCTCTGTAATATAGTTTGAAACCTGGTATTGCTATACCGCCTGATTCACACTTCCTGCTTAGAATTGCTTTTGCTATTCTGGGTCTTTATTTTTCCATATGAATTTCATGATTGCTTTATCTATTTCTACCAGAAATGCCTTTGGGATTTTGATTGGCGTTGCATTAAACCTACAGAGAACTTTTGGTAATATCGCCATTTTGATGATGTTAGTTCTGCCTATCCATGAACAGGGTATATTTTTCCATCTTCTAAGATCTTCTTCTATTTCTCTCTTTACGGTTCTGTAGTTTTCATTGTATAAATCTTTCACCTCTTTTGTTAGGTTGATTCCCAAGTATTTTTTTTTTTGTTTGTTTTTGAGGATATTATGAATGGGGTGGTTGTCCTCATTTCCATTCCAGAAGATTTGTCACTGATATACAGGAATGCCTTTGATTTATGCATGTTGATTTTATATCCTGCCAGTTTGCTGAATTCATTTATTAGCTCTAGTAGTTTCTTTGTAGACCCTTTTGGGTCTGCTAGGTATAGGATCATGTCATCCACAAATAGTGATAATTTACGTTCTTCTTTTCCTATCTTTATGCCTTTAATTTTTTCATCTGTCTAATTGCTCTGGCCAGTATTCCAAGAACTATATTGAATAGAATTGGTGAGAGAGGGAATCTCTCTCTTGTTCCAGATTTTAGAGGGAATGCCTTCAATTTTTCTCCATTCAGAATGATGCTAGCCTGAGGCTTAGCATAGATAGCTTTTACAATGCTGAGGTAAGTTCCTGTTATCCCTAGTTTTTCTGGTGTTTTGAACAAAAAGGGATGCTGTGCTTTGTGGAATGCTTTTTCTGCATCTATCAAGATGATCATATGGTTCTTATCTTTAAGTCTATTGATATGGTGAATAACGTTTATTGATTTCCCTATATTGAACCATCCCTGTATCCCAGGGATGAATCCTACTTGATCATGGTGCACAATTTTTTTGATGTGTCTTTGTATCCGATTCGCCAGAATTTTATTGAGGATTTTTGCATCTAGGTTCATCAGAGATATTAGTCTGTAGTTTTCTTTCTTTGATGTGTCTTTGTCTGGTTTCGAGATCAATGTGATGTTGGCCTCATAGAATGAATTTGGAAGAACTCCCTCTTTTTCTACTTCCTGGAATAACTTGAAAAGTATTGGTATTAATTCTTCTTTAAAGGTCTTGTAAAACTCTGCTGTATACCCATCCGGTCCTGGGCTTTTCTTGGTTGGTAGTCTTTTGATTGCTTCTTCAATTTCAACCATTGATATTGGTCTGTTCAAATTGTGTGTGTCCTCCTGACTCAGTCTGGGCCAATCATATGTCTTAAGAAATTTATCGATGTCTTCACTATCTTCTATTTTATTGGAATATAGGTTTTCAAAATAATTTCTAATTGTCTTCTGTATTTCTGTAGCATCTGTTGTGATATTGCCTTTTTATCCCTTATGTTAGTAATTTGAGTTCTCTCTCTTCTTCTCTTCTAAGACCTGCAAGTTACAGTGATATATTTCTGTGTTTTTTTTTTCTAAAATTTTGTAGTTTTTATTTTTTATAAAAAAGTTTTTGATCTATTTTGATTAAACTTTCACACATGTTGTAAGTAGGGCCCAACTTAATTTGTTTTGCATGTGGAAATATAGTTTTCCCAGTACCATTTGTTGAAAAGACTACTTTTTTCCATTAAATAACTTTGGCTCCCTTGTCAAAAAAATTACTTGGTCATAGATGTATAAGTTTGCGAAAGGATTCTCAATTCTGTTCTGTGGATTATATGTCTGTCCTCAAGCTAGTTATAACATGTCTTGATTGCTTCAGCTTTGTAGTAAATTTTGAAACTGGGAAGTATATGTCTGGCACATTTGCTCTTTTCAATCGTTTCTAGATTGTTTACCTATTCTGGGACCCTTGAATTTCTAAAGGAATTTTAGGATCACCTTGACAAAGTCTATGAAGAAGCCCACTGAGATTTTGGTAAATAGTCTTGAAAATGCAGGTCAATTTGAGATTATTGTTACTTTAATATATTTGATCCATGAACATTGGATAGCTTTTCATATTTAAATATTCAATTTCTTCCAATGATGTTATATAGTTTTCATAATGTAGATACTATATTATTTTTGTTCAATGTATACCAAGTATTTTGTGCTTTTGATGCTATTATAAAGTGATTTTTCTTAATTTCTTTTTCTTATTTTTGTTATTAGCTCTTAGAAACTATTTATTGTACATACTGATTTTGTATACTGCCGCAGTCCGGCTGCAGCAAAATAACCGGGGGGGGGGGGGGTAACGAAGAACTTGTGTAGATTGATATAGCAGGAGTGGGAGCCATTTATTGTAGGTCAGGAGCGGTATTTATACATTCCACACAGCTTATCTAATTAACATAAACTAGATACAGCAGTCAACCAATAAGGAATTTCCACACTTAATGGCTTGCTGTCGTTACTTCATAAACCACTCCCTCTGGCAAAATGCCAGGCGCCATCCAGACTTGTTTACAGACCTTAACAGGATACTATAACCTTATTAACTCATATATTATTTCTAATGATTTCTAAATAATTTGTACATACATGATCATATCATCTGCAAATAGACATAGTTTTACTTCTTTGTTTTCTCTCTGGATAAATTTTATTTTATTTTTACCTTAATTGTCCTGGCCAGAATCTCCAGGGCAATGTTGAATAGAAGTTATGTGAGAGCATTTCCACATCTTAGGTGCAATGCAGTCTGATGTTAACACTGGTTTTTGTTTGTTAGTTTGTTTGTTTTTAGAAATGCCCCTTATCATGTTGTGGCTTTCAGGGAGTCATTAACCTCCTTTTAATTTCTCCTGACCAAAATGTCTACTGATTTAAACTTTCTCATGCTTTGATGCAGATAATGTCAGTTCCTATGGGAATATTTCACAGCTTTATTCTTATGGTCTTCCTCTCCCTAGACAAACTCTCAGGCCTGCATCTTCAGAGCTAAGGTCAGGGACAGTGGGCTATTTTTTCTTGGAGTGACACATTGCTTTGCCAGGTACAGGAAGGGATTGATAACCTCTGGTCTTCTCAGGTAGCCTTTGCATGGTAACTCCATTCTAAGAGCAAACTTGGACAAGAATGACCTGGGTCCCACTATTTTGGTCCCGGAATAGAACCTGTAACCCATAAGTAGAAAGAAGGGAGCTCCCAACCTCAGCCTCACTCATGTGCAATTTAGTTTTTGCAACATGTAGGTGGACAGAATGAGAAATGCTGATGGCCTCTTCCTCTCAGGGTGATACTGTGATCTTTGATTGGGAGCCAAGGGGAAAGGAAGTCATGTCATCTTGGTTGTGACAACCTCCAGTAGAGTTCTCATCATAATGATTTAAAGAATAAAGGAGGAAGAGGCAGGTAGTGGACCAAATACCATCGGCTCTTGCTGTTCTTATGAAGTTTCAGTGGAAAGAGTTGCCCATATGGGTTTTGTTCTATTGTTTTGGATACGGCTCCTGAATATTATTTTAAGTTCTCTCAGGGTAATTTTGTTAGTTAGTGTTTTCTATTTTCTCTGGAGTCCATTTAAGTAACATTTTTACAAAAAACTTACTCATTTAGGTTTTTAAGTTAGTGTTTATAAACTCAAAGCAAATGATTTTCTTTTCCTTACCCTAAATTCCTTTTATTTATATTACTTCTCCATTAACATTTTGTATTTATACATTTGTACTTTATTCCATTTATATACTTGCCTGGCTACAAATAGTTTATGCATTTTTCAATTCCTCTACCTGACCAGTTCTTGAGTTTGTTAATTCCATTTTTTTCTGCTATTCATTGCATTAATTCATTCTGTCTTCATTAAATTCTCCTATTTACTTTCCAAATTGTATTTAGTTGTTCCACTCTTAACTTTTTAACTTGGTTTTATTACTTAAATTCTTGTATCTATACTTACAAGTTTTCCTCTAAGCACTGCATCAAACATATCTCATAGTTATGGCAGTTCCAGTGATTCTAACTTTAGGTATTCTGACATTCAAAGATTTAGGTTATCATTTTTCACTCAACAATGATTTAATAAAATTATGGATTGTCCAAATAGCTTAATTTGCTTTGTGTTTGTGTATGTGTGTGTGTGTGCCTTGTTTTTGTTGTTTATGTCTAGTTTATTGGTCTATGATAAAATACTAACTGTCCTGAAATAACTGATTAAAACTGGAAGTTTTTGAAATTCAATGAGGCTTGACTTATGGACTACTAAATGGTATTTTATTTTGTATCATGAGCTCCAGAAAAGTTTTAGCCCTTGTTTTAGGGGATAGATTCTAACATATATCTTTATACCATTGAAAACATTTTCATTGAGGTGCTGAGGATAAAACACAGAGCCACAAGCATGCAAGGCAAACACCCTACCATTGATCTACATTCCCAGTCCCAAACTTTTATATATGCATTTATTTATTCATCCTCCTGTACCCACCCAGAGGATTTAACCAAGGGGAACTTTACTATTGAGTTACAACCCCATCCATTTTATTATTTTTTTTTTTAAATTTTGAGATAGGTCTTTCAAGGAAACTCCTCAACATATGCTGATGTTGGCTTTGATTTTATGATCCTCATCCTCTTACCTCAGCCTCTTGAGTCACTTGGATTACAGGTGTGCACTGGTAGCCAACCTGTAATACAGTACAAACTTGTATTTCTTAATGGAGATGTAAATGAACCATCGATATTCTTCCAGCATCCTCACCATACCACCAACTCCAAATTGTTGTTAGTTGTGTTGTGTTTCTTAACTGTTTTAAAACTTAAAACATTGCATTTTGTTTTGTAATTATAAGTAATTTTGACTTTACCCTAATCTACTAAATTTTCATTATTTTCTGGACTTTACCACTTAATTAGCTAGATTTTGTGAAAAGGATTTTTATAAAAAATATTCTAAGTATTTTATTTCCCAATATGTCTCTTGTTTTTTACTTAAAGAATTTGGTTCAGTTTAAGTCTATTAGATCAAACTATCTTTTTTCAAAATGTTATAGCCATATTGTAAAATAATATTTTGTCTTGAATATTACCATAGAGCAATTAGAGACCACCCAGGTTAAAAAAAAAAAAACTCTTCCCCTCCTCAGTTTAAAATCTGTATTTATTTTTACTTATTGTCCAGAAGAGTTATCATTAGCCTAAAAGTATCATCATTTCAGCAAGTCTTAATATTCTCTATTCTGTACCAGAATTTTCCAGGATACAGTATTTTTTTTTCTGCTGCATCTTAACATTCTTTTATGTTTTATTCAGTTACTTGTCTGTATTTTGTACTCCCTCACTTTCTTTTCAATCCTCTGATGTCAACATTTTCAATTTATTTTACTTGGTTTTCTAAAGATTATTTCTACGCCATTGACTTAAATCATTCAATGTCTATTTATCATGCATATTTCTAATGATGAGGAGTCAAGACACTGTATTGGGTATACTTGAGATATGGCACATGTGTTCAACATTGCTCTTTAGTACATTCTATTCACAGAAAACTTGCTCAGTTTTACAAGGGGCCCAGTAACTATGGAAGCCTGCCACCACACTCATCATGTAAGTCTTTATCACAGTCTATGTCATGAGTCTGAATGGAGAATCATTTGGTGTAAATATGGTTTTAAGTAGGTTGGTCATAACTGGGAATGAATAGTGGAAGACAGGATGAATTTCCATGAGATAAGTCTAATGATTGCTATGATCCTAAACTAGAGAACAGTCATTAGCTTTTCTACAACAACAGCATCATAAAATGCAAGTTAATTCAAAAGGCTTAAAAATGCATAGGAAATTAAATAAATTTACATAAAAGCTTATAATAAGCAAAAATGCTCAAATTGTTGCTCATTTTCAGTATTTGTTACAATGCCAAATAGACAGTGGGTTTTAGCATTCTGTGATGCCTTGAAGTGCTAAGACAAAATACTCAAGTCTCAAGATACAACAAAATATTCTAATTAAAACTGTTAACATTAAATATTTCACCAACAAATTTAAAACTACTTTAAAATAAATATAGCAACAAAAATAAAAATTTAATGAAATTATGATGATTTTTAAATAGTTTTAAATCCTATATGATACATGGAAAATAATTTGCTTGTAAAACAAAAAGATTGAATGGTATCATTCTGAAAAAAAATGTAGTAAAGCAACATCAAAGCTGCTTTCCTCGTGTATATTTATTTTCAATGACATAAAATTTGAGGTGCTAAAATTGTGAACTAATTTCATAAGGTAAGATGAATAAAAAAGGCTTTGCAATTCAAATTCTATGCATGAAGACCATCACAGACGTTCCTGTTTCCTCATTTTCTCCAAGTCTTTTCATTCTGTATTGCTTTCCTTTTCCTCCTTCAATCCCTCCAAACTGAAAACTATTTAAAACTATACTAATAGTTTGCCATGTTAGAAAGTAAGATTGAGACCAATAGAGATGCCTGGCTGGGTATCAGGCCAAGGTCTTTCCAATTCAGGGTTTCTTGAGACCCTACAAATGGTTTTATAGAAAATATTTTCTTAAAGTGTCTATGTAAACCTAGTGACAAAAGAAAATCATCAATTTTCCAATTGGATCATTAAAAATTTGCAGCATCCCTTGAAAATCCAAAATCAAAGTTTTCTTTTTCTCCCCATGCAGCCCTGAGTAGCCATGTAAGACAGGCAGGGTAAATAGGAAGTCAGAACCCCTAAGGAGAACAGCAGGTAGGGCAGACTCATAAAACGGAGGCCGCCTGCCATATGTGGTCATCTGGCAGCCCCATGAATCAGTCGCACACAGACAAGCACCTTTGATCTACTTGAAAGGCTAGAGATGTGAAATACAAACTCTAGTGACCTTTTCACTTTTCAGCTCCAGCAGTTCTTCTTGGTGCCTTGACTACCCCCCCCTTTTTTCCTCTAAAATTCCATATTGCTTCAGATGAATCCATGTGATTTTGTGATTTTTTTTCTACCTCTGTTTTTGTCCTTTCAGCAGCATCAGAGTATATGTTTTCATTCTTATAAAGACGGTTCTATAAACTCTAATTTCAAAAAGAGCACCTGGAAGTTTTATACGTGTGTCTTTTAGCTGGAGGTAAATGGGAAGGAAACACAGGATCACTAAAAGCTATGATGGACCAGGTGAAATGTCAAATATTTGAATGCATGAAGACATACATATTTAAAACTAAATAGTGGTCCCATCATCCAAACATTAGGTCTCCTGTATATGTTGTGTGTGTGTGTGTGTGTGTGTGTGTGTGTGTGTGTGTGAGAAAGAGAGAGAGAGAGTTGTTTCAAAAGCTATTGCTATATCAGTGGTTTATATTGCTGTGTTTTGAACAGCTGTGTTATAATATAAATTCATTACAGTTTATGCCATACTATAGAATATTAGTTATTCACCTTGGGAGTTCACTTTTAGCTGAAATATTAAGTACTTCTCTGCTTTACTCTTTAGCAGGAGGAAAAAACAAAATAGCTTACAATAATACATTAAATATATAATAAAAATCAAGTTGCCATTTTAAACAAATTATAACAGTGCCACAGAGGTACTTAGTCAACTTCTGTACTTACTGACTTCTGATATATTAGTTTTTATTAAAATAACACAGAGGTTAACTTAATTTTCTTTTTGACATTAGAATGACAGCCCAGAATAGCCAAAGCAATCCTCAGCAAGAAAAGTAAAGCAGGAGGCATCATAAAACCAGACCTTAAATTACACTACAGAGTTATAGTAGCAAAATGGCATGGCATTGGCACCAAAACAGACCTGAAGGAAAATAGTGAGCAATTGAAGACACAGAGACAAACCCACATGAATAAAATTCTCTCATACTAGGCGAAGATGCCATAAACATACATTTGAGGAAAGATACTATCTTCAACAAGAGGATATGCTGGAAAAATTGGAAATTCATATAAATGAAAGGAGATCCCTATCTCTCACCCTGCAAAAAAAAAAAAAAAAAAAACTAAACTCAAAGTGGACCAAGGACATAGGCATTAGACCAGAGACACTGCACTTACTAGAAGAAAAAGTAGGCACAACTTTCCATCATGTTGGCTCAGGAACCAAATTCCTCAATAAGACACCTAAAGCATAAGAAGTAAAATCAAGAATCAATTAATAGAATGATATCAAACTAAAAAGCTTCTTCACAGCAAAGGAAACAATCAAGATTGTGAAGAGAGAGCATATGGATTTGGAGAAAATCTTTGCCACCTGCCTCAGATAAAACATTAATCTCAAGGATATATGAAGAACTCAAAAAACTTAACACAAACAAAATAAATAACCCAATCAATAAGTGGGATGAGGAAATGATCAGACACTTCACAGAACAAGAAATATAAATAATCAACAAATATATGAAAAAATGCTCAACATCACTAGTAATTAGAGAAATGCAAATCAAAACTACACTGATATTTCATCTCACTCCATTTAGAATGGCAATTATCAAGAAAACAAGTAACAATAAATGTTGGCAAGGATGTGGGGAAATGGGTACACTCACACATTGCTGGTGGGACTGCAAACTGGTGCAGCCAATCTAGAAAGCAGTATGGAGATTCCTTAGAAAACTTGGAATGGAACAACCAATTGTCCCAGCTATCCTACTCCTCAGTTTATACCCAAAAGACTTAAAATCAGCATAGTTCAGTGATGTAGCCACATCAATATTCATAGCAGCTCAATTCACAATAACTAATCCATGTGACTAACCTAGATGTCCTTCAACAGATGAATGGAAAAAGGAAATGTGATATATACAAACAAAGGAATATTACTCAGCCTGAAAGAGGAATGAAATTATGGAACTGGAGGCTATCTATCATACTAAGTGAAAAAGCCGATCCCCCAAACCCAAAGGCTGAATATTCTTTATGAAATGTGGATGTTGACTCATGATAGGTGGTGAGGGGAGTAGAGGTTCACCGTATTGGATGGGGGGACAGGGGTGGGAGGGAAGGGGGATGGGAATGGGAAAAACAGTAGAATGAATAGGATATAACTTTCCTATGTTCATATATGAGTACATGACCAATGTAACTCCACATTATGTCAAAATACATTCTACTGTCATGTATAACCAAAAACAATAAATATTTCTTTCCTAAAAATAGAAATAATTATTTTTTTAAATTGTGAGAATTGTGATTCATTTTCACATAAATATTTTTATATCAAAAAAGTTTCCAAATTATTGTCTTTCAGGATTTTTTTCTCTTCACTACAGAGAGCATAGCCTTTATTTAATGTTTAGCCAAATGTTAATATTAATTTCCTGAACATTGGATGTGCCTCCCATATATTTTATTTATCCATGAACGTATATGCAGTCAGTCATGTATATATGAAATAAAATCTATGGAGTCCCTTCAAATTAGGCTTGTGTTTTTCCCACATTCCAAAATATATATTGTCAGTATTCTTAATGGACCTCACATTGCTAAACCCAATGATCTACACCCCAACCAATAGCACTTGGCACTAAAAACTTGCTAGAAAAATTGGCATTATTCTTACTTCTCTCCCTCTCTCTTCCTCTCTCTCTCCCTCCCACCCTCCCTCCTCATATTGAGGCCATTAGCCAATTCTGACATCTATAACTCTAGGATCCAGCCATTTCTCACCATACCTCCTTCAAGTACCTTGGTCTAAACCACAGGTGTCTCACTTGGATTATTGCAGCAGCCTCCTACTTGATCTGCCTGCTACTTCTCTTCAGCTGGTCCTCAATGTTGCAGCCAGTTTTACTCCTTCAAAACCTCACTCTGGTTGGCTTTTCCTTTATTGTAGTTCTTTGAAAACAGGAAATCCTCAAAGTAGATCAAGGATCTAGGAATTAAACCAGAGATCTTGTGCCTAATGGAAGAAAAAGTAGGCCCAAATCTCCATCATGTTGGATTAGGCCCCAACTTCCTTAATAAGACTCGCATAGCACAAAAATTAAAACTAAGAATCAATAAATGGGATGCTTTCAAACTAAAAAGCTTCTCAGCAAAAGAAACAATCAGTGAGGTAGAGAGCCTACAGAATGGGAGCAAATCTTTACCACTAGCACATTAGAGCACTAGTCTCTAGGATATTCAAAGCACTCAAAAACCTTAACACCAAATAATAATAATAATAATAATAATAATAATAATAATAATAATAATAATAATAATAATAACCCATTCAATAAATGGGCCAAGTAACTGGACACTTCTCAGAAGAGGATATACAATCAATCAACAAACATATGAAAAAATGTTCAACATCTCTAGTAATTAGAGAAATTCAAATCAAAAGTACTCTTAAGATTTCATCTCACTCCAGTCAGAATAGCAGTTATTAAGAATACAAACAACAATAAGTGTTGGTGAGGATGTGGGGGAAAATGTACACTCATACATTGCTGGTGGGACTACAAATTGATGCAACCTATACTGAAAGCAGTATGGAGATTCTTTGAAAAACTGGGAATAGAACCACCATTTGACCCAGTTATCCCACTCCTCGGTCTATACCCAAAGGACTTACAAACAGCATACTACAGGGACACAACCCCATCAATGTTTAGAGCAGCATAATTCACAATAATTAAATTGTGGAACCAACCCAGATGCCCTTCAATAGATGAAAGGATAGGGAAACTTTGGTATATATACACAACGGAACATTACTCAGTATTGAATAAAATCATGACATTTGCAGGTAAATGGATGGAGTTGAAGAATATAATGCTAAGTGAAGTAAGCCAATCCCTAAAAACCAAAGGCCAAATGTTTTCTTTGATATAAGGATGCTGACTCATAATGGCCTTGGGGCGGGGGAGGATAGGGGAAATGGAGAAACTTTAGATAGGGTAAAGGGGAGGGAGGTGAAGGGAGGGGCGGGTAGGAATGATGGTGGAATGAGTTAGAAATCATTATCCTAAGAACATGTGTGAAGACACGAATAGTGTGAAAATACTTTGTGTACAATTAGTGACTTGAAAAATTGTGCTCTACATGTATAATATGAAATAAATTGCATTCTGCCTCATGCGTAACAAATTTGAATAAATAAATAATTTAATAAAAACCAAAAACAAAAACCTCACTCTGTTCATGTCTTTCTTCTGCTGAATCTCTCCAATGGCTGCAGAGCAAAACACCAGGCCTGCAAGATCTTATACAGACTCAACCTTCACTGCCTCTCTGACCTAACTTTCTATTTCTCTCTTCTTCAATCACCCTTATCTTGTCACCCAGGCCTCCTTAAATCTCTTCAGACACTCCAAGCACATTTAGTTCAGTGCATTTTCTCACTCAACTTGGGATGCTGTCATGAACTTCCCCCAAGGTTCTCAAGATTTGCTCTCTCATTTTCTTAGTTTTCAGTTTGCATGTAACATTCATGAGGAAGACTAAAGTCCTAATTTCTCTTTTAAAACAGCAAATTTCCTATTTTAACCCTCTTTATTTGCTCTACCAAGTTGTATTATCCTCCTCTGTATTTATTTACATCACACACACACACACTCACACAGATACATATATAGATTACAAATATACATGAATAGAGTATCTTTATTTACCATATCTCTAATATGAGCATTGCATGTTTAAAGGATTATTTTTCTGATTGGTCCAATGATGATTGGTTCATCTCCCAGATTAGATTGGCCCATCTGCTAGAAGAGTGGTAAGTACATAATACACACTCAATAAAATGTGTTAAGTGGAAAATATAAAGAGTATTCTTAGAAGATGCTATATGATTATCAAATTATTTTAAATCAGAAGAAGTAAAATTAAATGAGTAGAGGTAGGCTCTAAAGATATGCTCCCTGGCATGAATGATAAATGTCACTCAGGTGAGTGTCTCCTGGATGCTCTCAGATCCTGTGCTCATACTTGCTCATTTCCTTGAGTTGGTTTCTGGACAACAGTTTTGTGTTTGGGAGAAACTGCTTCATTCTTAGAGAGCCAACAATGTCTGTGCTGAGCAAAAAAATTATAAAATGCTTTCCTGAAAAATCTTGGTATTAATTTTAAAGTCAATTGAAGCCAAAATGTCTCTTTTAAAAGCCTTAGCTTTTTAAAACAACTCATTGAAAAATTCTGGAAAGCAAAATAAAACATCAACTAGAGGTTGCATATTTGTTTTTAAAACAAAATCAGAGAAAAGACATTTTCTATGTTTTTTTTTAAATTACAGAACCTTTATCTACATGCTATTATTTGAAGCTGGAACAATCACTAGAAATGAAGTATATGAAATCTTCATAATTAAATTAAGATGGAACCTTTGCACATACATCAGTGCAGGGCTATCAACTAGTTACTATGACACCAAGACTTGCTCTTCAGTTTGCTGTGAAATAGCCATGGGTCTGTATCATGAGGTATAGCAGAATTCAAAGGTGGAGAATCATACAGAATTTTAAAAAAGGTATTTAACATGTTAATATATTCTGTGATCTACAGGATATTGAGATGCTGCTATATAGCATGTGTTATATTTGGTTTTACTCTATTTATGACTTGTGAAAAAAAGCAAAGCATGTTTGGTTTACATGCCAGTTAGATCCATGCTATACACAACCCAGGCAAGGAATTTTTGTGGCAAATAATTAAAACAAATGCTCACTTTGATGTCATGTGAACCAAACAGAAAAAAAGCCAATGTTTTTAGCTTCCAAATACAAATTAAGTTTTTGTCTTTAAAATGCCACTGATTTTATTTATTTACTTTTGTGATTTATGAAGTTTAACTCATTGTGAAATTTCAAGGAAAATTCAAGAACAGCAGTTAATATTTTTTGGTTTGTTAGGAAACACAAATATAGATAATTATTCAGTGACATAGTAAAGCAAAAATTGTGCAAGAATAAATTATGAAAAAAGGGTAAGAAATTTGTGAGAGAAGGAAAATTGTGGGTAGAGAGCTAAGTCACTGATTCTTTAAAAACTTATTTAGCACCTACTATGTGTCAGACACTTTCAAATTTAGCCAAGGCTACATTCAGTCCTAAATAACCAAATCTGTAAATTCCAGTCGATGGCAGAGGATGAAAACTGTTTTGAGCTGCAATTTGGTATTGTAGGATGTATTTGATCATTAGTTGAATTCCTCATTCCCACAGGCCAGCGGCAATGCTTGTGTATTACAAATCCAGACAGCAGTTATGAACCACCCAGGGGTAGGTTTCTGTTTGCGAATCCCCATGACATTAATATTAATTAAATTTATAGTTCTAAGAGGTTATTTTATAGAGCTGACCAAATCAGAATGAAGGATTTTAGATTCCTGACTACATGACCCAGGTTGATAACAGTGGGTACAGAGTGAGAGAGATCAGTGGGCTTTGGGTAACTGGGTAAGACAGTAAACTAAAGTTTTGTCCTGCACTGGTATATTTGTTATAATTGCTGAATGAATATCAATACATCATTGTCACTTCAACTGCATGATTTACATTTGGGTTCACTCCAGTTTTGTATATTGTATGGATTAGACAAATGTATAATGATATGTATCCAACAAAGCATTATATATTTTTCTGCCTAAAGGGTCCTTGTGCTCCACTGCTCCAAAGAGGCATTCCTTATTCATTCCTCCCTACCCTTAAATCTCTGGCAACCACTCTTTATTTTACTGTTTGCATAGTCTTGCCTTTTCCAGAAAGTCATGTAATTGGAATCATACAGTATGTAGCCTTTTAGACAGGCTTCTTTGATTTAGTGGCATGCATTTAAAATTCCTCTGTGTCTATTCAGCTGATTTCTTTTTAGTTCTGAATAATATCCCATTGTTTGAATGCACCACAGTTTATTTACTCATTCATCTACTGAAGGACATCTTGGTTGCTTTCAAGTTTTGGCAATTGTGAATAAAGCTGTTATTATTACATGCATGCAGGTTTTCATGGAGGAATAGTTTTCAACTAATTTTGGTAAACATGAGCAAGCTCAATTGTTGGATCCTATAGTAAGAGTGTGTTTTGGTTTGTACAAAACTGTCAAACTCTTCTTAAGTAGCTGCACCATTTTATATTACCATGAGCAATGAATGAGAGCTGCTTGGCACTCCAAGGTTGATGATATTTTATGTTTCATTTGATTAGCAGCCACTGTTGAAGACCTAAAGACAAGAAATGGTATTAATTGTGGGAATGATTTGGCTATGTCTTTAGCAAAATAATTTAAAGACCTTAGAAAGTCATTGGTATTAACAGTACTTCAGATAATAAGCAAACAGGTGATATTACAAATAGTAAAAACTGGATTAGACATACTTGGTTTTCTTGACATATCTACCAAAGAAGATGGTAATGGTAATAAAATTAGAAGTGTTTATATGAAATATATGTGCTTGGTTTTTACCAAAACATTCACAGGAAAGCATTATTGATAGTTCATTAATATTGGTCAATTGTCTTTCAATAATTCTACAATGCCACTCTCTGGGGATGTATGTAAACTAAAGATACTATGATATTACAAAAAATTCCTCATGTATGATCTATGTATCAAATGTCAACCCATTTTTTATTGCATTTTCTTTTCTTTTACTTCCCTTGTTTTGGCAGTGATCTATTTAATAATGAAGTAGTATATTTAATAATGAAGTAATTCACTAATCCCCAATTGTATCCTGTGATGGATAAAAAAGGCTATTTTACATACTTCTTACTACAAAATTTATACCTATCAATAGCCTAAACTGTCTACATGGCTTTCAGGGTATAGAATATTAAAACAAAACCCTTTTAAATTTTTTAAGTTTTGAATTGTCTTGAAGGAAATTAATGATGGATCTGTTGGATTTTCTAGTGAATTTTATTATGTTAAGGAATAGTAAATACCATCTATATGTAATCTATAGATTCAGTTGATTGAATTGAGTGTGTGAACTCTTTAAAAACTGAAAAATTACTTGGTGATTTATTATGCCTCCTTGCATATCCATTGTAGGTCATTTATCTGTTTCTTTAGAGTAGATAATAAGCAGGACAAAACTCCTACATCTTAAATAAAATATAGTTTATGTATCAGGCAAGGTGCAATCAGGCTTAATCATGTTTTAAAATAGAGGGAATTTAATTCAGTGATGAAATCTCTGGGGAGACACACAAGGGGCGAGGAAACACCCAGATCCTGAACAAGGAAAAAGTTGATCCTACTCCTTGTTATAGGGGTAAAGAAGAAAATTATTTAGAGACCACCTAGGGCTGGAGAATTCCAGAGATAAATGAGACTGTGACAGGTTTTGCCATGTGGGAGATAGACTATGGGAAAGCCAGGGTTGCAACCAGAGCTGTGAAAGGTGAAGAATGTGAGGGAGAGAGGATGGCTGGCTCCCAGCTCATGCTTTTCAGCCTTCCCCCCAGGTCCTCCACTGGTTGGATCCAGACGGAATCTAACACTACTTATACCCACAATCAACATCCCCATGAAACAAGGAGTCCAGCGGGAAGAAGGGGCAGACAGGGCACTGGCCAGCATGGCTCACCACTACCTGGCAAGGCCGCAGAGCCCATACTTTTTCTATATCTTCTGGTGCTGTGAAACATTAATTGGCCTGAATTCTTTCTTTAACTCTATGTTCATCATTTCAATAAGTAAAACAAATGATTCTGATGTGGATAAAATTGTCCTTATGGGAACATTTCCTTTGGGGTTTATATTTTGACATTTTTCTAACTTAAAATTCATGAAGCTTATTTCTGTCTCCTTTCTATATTTAGTTAATTATGGGATTTTGCAGGCTTTTTAGCATTTTGATAATATTAAAAAAAGAAGCTTTAAAATGATAAAAAGTGTTGTCTAAATATGTATTCCATAATAATTTGATCATCAAAGTAATAGAAGGTACTTTTCAGTAATTTATTCTGTAAATGTAAAAATGTCACTAAATTGGAAGCAGAATATATTCTTCTATGCTACTGATATGCCAATATCCTTTTAGAGATAACTTGACTCCAGCCTCCTGCTCTATATTGCTTTTCCATAGATGCTTAAAGTTTCCTGCCTCCATCTGTTCAGTGGGTATTATCATTTGATACACAGAAATAAGTTTAAAAAATTTTAACTAGTTGGTCTTTCCAGACTTTAAATGTTTGATCTTTAAATTTAGTTTTTATTCCAACAAACTGCTCTTTCGTGATCATAACACATTTTGGTAACATGAATGTATCAGTATAACAAATGGCTCCCCTCTAAATTTTTCCAGATCATTTCATTGGTTAATATAATGCTGTGCTTCTGTATGGGGTCTGAAGCCTCATTCTCAGATGTGCTTGATTTATTGATTTAGTTATATGCAGGTATATCACCTTACCTTTTAACAATTACAGTTGGCTTTTGGAATCCAAATAACCTTGAGATCTATTTTATGATTTAATGAAGAATCATCCAAATTGAAATATCTATTAAAGGCTATCTTATTAATCTATGGATGTGATGATAGTATTTCCCCATACTATCTTGGAGATAATAACAACTAAAACATTTGTAGTTCAAATCAATATCTCACCTGTGCTCTCAGAATAAGATAAAATTATGTTATGCAAGCTGAAATTTAATAAAGTGTATCAACATATGTAAAAGTTAAATAATATTTATAGGAAATTTCTGGAATAAAGGGAAATACTGAAATCAAATTTAATGTGTCCACAGTATTGTAAAATGAGAAGTCTCTGATGGTCAACAGAACTTCATCAATCTGGGTGGCATGCAGCACATATTTAACTTATAAATAATCACCAGTAAGATGTTAGAACAATCATTCCCTGTTTTAATCATGAGCTGTATTAATTTGTTCGGACTAGCAGGGTAAAGTACCATAAACTGCGTAGCTTAACCACCAGAGATTTTGTTGCAGTTTGGAGGCTAACAAGTTCAAGATCAAGAACCAGCAAGATAGGTTCCATTGGGAGGTTTCTTCTTCTAGCTTGGAGGTGATTATCATCTAGTCCTTACATAACCTCTTTGCCAGTGTGGCATGGGAAGAAAGCACAATAGCAAGTTCTCTGTTGACTCTTCTTATAAGGGCACTAATTCCATCATGAAGGCCCCACCTCACAACCTCATGTAATTCTCATAATGTCCTAATGTTGCCATCTGCCAATCCTATCACATTGGGGGGGTAGGACTTCAACATATGAATTTTATCATGATATTAAGCATTCAGTCCATAATGTCTGCTCAGCAACCTTCTGATGATTAGTTTGAATCCCTGTCATCACTCCAGATAAGAAAGAATCATAGACACAAGATTTGAGCTGACAGTACCAGAAGTTCATGTCAGTGAGAAACAAAACAGGACAAGGCCACAGCCTCAATATACAGAAATAGGGAAGGATATTTTAGAGCATTCAAAAATAATGAGCCTATCCCATCATCTGCTCAGTAATTAAATATGAGTGGGATGGTTAAGAATAAAAGAAAGAAGATTCAGAGAGAAGGGGAGTTTAAGGGCAGAACTGTAATGAGTGAAAGTATTTAAGAGGAGGATAATACAAGGAACTAGAAAAAAGTTTTCAAATGCTCCAGGAACAAAACTATGGCCATTTTTATGTCAAAGGAGAGGATGCTGTGTTTGAGTTGGCACTTTGACTTACCACATGAAAAGAAGTCTTAGCTAAAAGTTTAATCTGCCTTGAAATTTTACATTTTTATTTAAAAGATGTTAAAATATTAAAATAAGTATTTACTTAAACATGTTAAATAAATTGACCCTGTATTTTGTGTGTAACATCTTACTTACTTGGATAATCTAAGTTCTTTTCTCCAAATGTAGATAATAGGTACTGTTGGAAGTAAGGTTCTGAACCACAAAGCTAAGGACAGAGCATTCAACACACAGATTGCACGAGGCAGAATTTGACAGGCTCTGTCTATTCCTTTTCCAAGATGTCATCTCGGAGGATGTTAATTTATAAAATCATCCTCTAAATCTCAGTGACTTTAAGCACAGAAGTTCATTTTTTTTCTTTCAACTCGTCTAAGTTTTCTTAGTTGGAAGACATGGCTCTGTTCCATTGTATCATTCAGGGTTCTAGGCTCGTTTCAACTCATGATCATCTTCTGTGGCCTCCTGTTCTGTGCTGAATTTTCTTCATCTAATAAAAGAAAGAGGGTAATTATGCAGAAAATAAACTAGTGTCAGGTATGGATATGGAATAAATTATTTCCACTGTTATTCCACTGGCTATAGTTGAATTATGTGGTCCTATAAATTGCAAGGGTGACTGGAAAGTGGGATCTAAATGTGTGTCCAGGTGGCAAAGAGGTCAGGAAGTGGTGAACATATATCTTGTCCTTGCTGCATCTCTTTATCTCATCATCTCCATATGGCCTCTTCTCCACCAACAGAAAAGCTATGCAATAGCAGTCCTATGACAACAGAACAATACTCTAAAATATTATTATAGGTCTTAACAAATATAATTTCTAAAAACTTGATTAATTAAAATTTGAACAGTGTAGTCTTTGTGTATACAAAATATGTTTCACATAGTCTGGCATTTCTGGGAACATACCCTATTCTGAAAGCAATTGGCCTGCATTTAATATGAATTAAGAGAATTGCAGTCAATAAGTATAAAACAAGTTCTTAAATATCATTTATGTTAGATTTTTGATTATTTAAGATCTCTGGCTACATTTTTTCATAGTTATTTGTCACAAGAAATGGTAAGTGTTCTCACAAATTCATATTTTGATGTAGAAGGAAGCATTTGTGAACCTGATTTAAGAAGTAACTTGTCAGTAGCCTTTTGAGAGGAAGCCTTAGTGCTACTAACTCTTAATAATACATGAGAGAAAAATATTTTGAATAAATTTTTCAGGTTAACAGTAAGCTATACCCATAGCTTCTACATAATAACAGAGAAGAAGCAGCTTCTTTATTAGCCAATTCTAGAATTACGCTCTCCAAATCTGTGACTGTTAACCACATGAGACTATTTAAATTTAAGTTAGTTAAAATTAAATAAAATTAAAAATGTATTTAGTCTATAGGTACATGTCAAGTATCCAATGGCTGGATGCAGCTTGTGGACACCATATTGAACAGGGAGTCACAGAACATTTCCATCAGCACGGCATGGGGTTAGCAGTGGCCCAGAAGTAGTTTGGTGACCCATAGTCCTCAGAGAGTGAGAATCAGAGACAAAGATCTCTGATTAGGGTAAATATTCACAGCAGTCAAGGGATGCTTGCCAGTTACCTACTTCCTTTTATTATCTTTTTCATTTATAAGTAGATCCGAATCTCTTCACTACATTAAAAAAAATCAGGCTTAAAAAAATTGGGGTGTTTGCTTTGATGCCTGGAGGAGGGTGCTAACCCACTGGAGACTTTTATTTATTGCTTCTACTGGCATAAAGGCTATAAAATTTTTTCCAAAGAAAACCATTCCACTTGGTGTGAATGGGCATAATCAATTAAATGCATCATAATCTAATCTATAATACATAAATAGCACATTATATCTTTGTACTCTTTTCATATGAAAGTCAATCAAGTCAATCAAATAGGCCATAAAGCTTTCTCTTTCTCTCCCTTTCCACTTTACATCTACTCCCACATCCTTTTTTTTTTTTTTTTTCTGGTTCCTGGAACATTCCATTTTTTTTTTTTTTTTACAAGCTAACAAGTTTGATGTGGCTCTGTGTCTTATTCCCTTCCAGGCTTGCAGCTGTTTTGGCAACAGAAGAAAAAATCCCCATAACAAATCAAATAAAAGCCCTTTCTGTGAAGAGGAATTGAAAACAGCAGGCCTCAAAGAGGACTGCACATGAGATGCCTTGTTCTGGCTTTCAACACAACTCAAATCAGAAACACATTACCATAATCTGAAACAGCCCACTGCTAACACAAGACAGATGGTGGGTAATAACCCATGCATCATTAATAAATAAATTCCAGCATTAAAGGCTTTACAAAGTATGACAACATTATCTGGGCACAATTACTGCCCCTCTCCCACCCCCAACATCATTTCAGTGTGTTATGGGCTATGCTAGGTTTATTTTGATTTTTTTTTTCCTTCTCCAACTCCATAGATCTAAAGGAAGTTTAAATACGACACAAGTTCTAACCAGATGAAACCTATCTCAGTGTACAAGACAGGTCTAAAACTCCATAAGGGAAAAATAAAATAGCTGCCAAAGTGTAATAGCTCACATGTTCTGCCGTTGGATCAGCCCACAGCAATTTATTACACTGCCCTCCACCGCTAGCCTCACCCTTTCTGGTACGCCTCTGTGCCTGCATCGCACTACACACTCCAAGCAAGAATCTTGGCATCAGATTTGCCACAAAGCTGAAAGATATATGTGTAATTTCTCAGCTTTCCTTTTGCAAATGATACCATCTGTGTCTTTCCCCCCAGCTCTCCCCACCAAGGGGGGAAAGAAAAAAAAACAAAAACCTTTGATTAGATTGGAAAAAAAAAATGAAAGAGAGGGAGAAAAATTTAACTCCAGAAATGTTGGAAACTAAGAGAGAAAGTCATTGGTTAGATGCCCAAGGACATCAATTGCATTGTTTGATCAAAGGGATGGGTTTTTATTGTGGTAGTTGTTCTATAGAATAATGTTATTCCAACAAGATAAGAGAAGTATAGAAATGTAGCAGAGGACTGGGCAGCCCTCTTTGGGTGGTGTTCTCCAGGATTCCTTCTTCAAGGTACTACAGTGGTCCTACAGAGCCTAGATGGCCAGTTTCTACACATCATCCTAAACCCCAAACCTAACCTGTTGGTACTAACTATAAATTCTGGAAAAATACAAGCTTCAGGAGAGTAAATATTGTTGGATTTCTCCCTAGATGAACTATGTATATTCCTTCGCAGAAATAGACAATGGAAGAAGCATTTCTGTCAAAATACCAGCATGATGTTTTTAATGAAAGATAAAAACTATTTTGCACAATCTCTCTTGACAAGTAAAGAGCTAAGGACAAAGAAAATAAAACATTCTTAATGGTCGAATTCCAGATTATTAGAACCCCAAGCCAAAAAAATTAATTAATTAAATAAATCTCCTTGACCTCACCTAGTGACCCATGTGGTCAGTCATTACGGATGTGATTTACAGTCTCTGAGCAGAGAATGTTTTCTCCTGGACCTGGAGGAAGATAGAAAGGGAGGTAAGGAAGGATGGACAAGTAGAAAAGAGAGGAAGGAAAGGAGAGAGGGAGAAAGGAAACCATCTCTGGAACAGCTGTCTCTTTCCTTTTGGCATAGAGAATTTTTCTTCCACTTAGACTCACACGCAGGCTGATCTGCAAGACTTTCCTGATTAGCATCTAAATCCTCGTCCTCTTCTTTCCTAAACTTAAATCAATATTTTTATGTGTACATGTGTATCTACTTTCTCTTAATTGACTGTGTGTTTATCTTATTTCCTCCATTAAATTGTGAGATTCCTGAGGGTACAAACCATGTCTAATCGATGCTCTAAATTCCCCTTAGCACCCGGCACAGAACACTGCACTCAGGCTAAATGAAATCACAACACAGAGAGAGACGCCAGGGCCCCTGGCAGTGCAGACTCTTAGACAGAGTCTATGAGTTCCAGGTGAGTCTGGTCCAAGGCAGCTTTTCTTTGAGCTCTCTCCAGCTTTCTCTGGGAACAGCTGTTGAGGGATGGTCAGGAGGAGGTGAGTTAAGCTTTAATTGGTTCCTGAGGTCTGCAATTTCCTTCGTGATGTGAACATGATGGAGGGAATTTTAAATAGACTCTGATATTGAATCAGGAGACACAGAATAGAGCAAAAACTCATATTGATCAAGAGGCTTTCTAAAAGCGGCACATACTATAGAAGTAGGATTATTCCCACAAGATCTTGGTGTGTTTCCAACTCTGTAATTTATGATATCACATTTGATAGTCTCCCTCTTCTATCTTGTGGTAATACCTGGGCAGGACAATTTACTAAGTTATAATTTTATCATCATCATCATCATCATTCAGGTCAAATAAGTAGTCAATGAATTTCTGTTTACTCATTTTAAAATATAGGCTATGGTTCAAAGTTGATTGACCACATTTCTGGAGTTTTAAGTCCCAAAATTAAATCTCATGCATGCAAACACTAAAACCATGACAAAACTATACATACAGTCAGCTCTCCATATCTTCCAATACTTCATCTGTGGATTTAAGCCACTACAGATTAAAATATTTGGGAAAAAGCTTGCTCGTGTACTGAACATGTACAGAACTAATTTTTTCATTATTCCTAACAATACAGAGTAACAATAATTTAGATAATATTTACATTGCAATAGTTAGTATAAGTCATCTAGAGGTGGTTTAAAATATATGGAAGCATGTGCATAAGTTGTAAGAAAATATGGCACTATTGTATGTGGATCAAACCCAGTTTCTTACACATGTCAGGCAAGTGCTCTACCACTGAGCTACATCTATACCATATGACACTATTTAATATAAGAGATTTGACATTTATGGATTTTGGTATCCTTGAGGGACCCTTGTACCAGTCCCATGGAATCTGAAGGACAATTATGTAGTTACACATTTATAGTATTGTTTGGACTGTTGTTTTTACATTCACGTGTAGCAAAGTGTAAAATATAATGTATATACAGGAAAAATTTCTTTTTATTTTTGATATTCAAGAAAGTCTTCTACTAAGTAATTAAGAAGTGATTTATGCATTAATGAATATTTTTGTATACTGTGAATTATACCAGGAGTTTAGGGTATAGATATTGAATGAACAGATTTTAAAGTGATAGAGCAGAAGAAATCAATCAGAAGAGTAAACTAGCTTGACAAAGAGTTAGTTTTACTAAGATGAAACAGATGAGCAAGCAAAGGGTAGTCGGGCATTCTTGTGAGTCCAGGTAGAAGGTCCAAGAACACCATCTGGTCTACAAACCTCAATTAGTTGAAAGAAGAAACTACATACTAGTATATCATTAGAGATGGGCAGGAGTGGTGTTTGTCATCTCTTTGAGAAATGTCTAGGCTCATATTAGTAGCTATTGATTTGTCTTTATTTTTATGTCTGCTGCTAGAGCATAGAGCATACAGTTCAGGTTAACAGATATTTGTGAAGTTTCTTGTGCCTCATTTTCCTCATCTGTAAAATGAAAAAAATATTGTATATTTCACAGGTTGTTAGAAAATGAAATTACATCATGCATGTAAGAATCTTAAAATCATACAAAAATATACTAAACATGATCAAATTTAGCTGTTATTCTTACTAGAAGTCAAGCTCCAGGCTAGGCCAACAAAGTACAACATAATCCATCTCTCTTGTTATCTGAAAGCAGGTAAGATCAATGTAGAAAAACATGTTTTTCATAATGTAGTAAGCAATGCCTGTATTCATGCATGCAGAGATATTTCCTGAGTACACACTTTGCTCCAGACCCTCACTACATTAAGCCTTGTGTATGCACTGATTAGAAAAAAATAAAATAAAAAGAACAAGGTCTCTGCTCTCATTGACTCTAACAGTTTAATGATCCATGGTGAATGAGAGGTTCATAAAAATTTATAGAAATAAATCCATGCTACAATTGATATGAGTACCACTGGAAAAAGGGGTGTAGAGCTTTTTCAAAAAGCTAACATATTTCAGTTGTTTCTAAGTATGCAGAGCAGTCAAGTAAGTTAAGAACTCGTAAATGTTCCTTGAATTGTTGACTCATTCATAATTAGAGATCCTTGTAAGAATCAATTCCAAGGAGTGTTGATTGTGGAATCCAGATTGAAGTGGGCTGAAGAAGAAGGGGAGAAAAAAGAACTAGACACAAGTGATTCTACTTACTACATGTTTTTAAGACACAGGAAAGAGAAGTGCCCAGGAAACGTAGAAAGGGAAGATTTAACTCAACTTGTTAGTTCAGGATCAATTTCTTGGAATAGCTGACCTTGCCTAGAATCTTAAGGAATGATTTCCACTATGCAAAGAAAAATGAGAAAAGTATTACAAGCAAAAAGAATAGTACCCCTGTCTATGTCCAAGGATTCATTGTGCAAAAATTTTTAAAAAATGTGTGAAACAGCAGTATATATGTTGGCTGCCCCCAAAACATTCCAAATTTGATCATTTTCCAAAGGTCCAGTCAGTATTGTTGGCTTAAGGTGTATTAAATGCAATTCTGCTTTTCTTTGTCTTGTAGACAACAATGTTCAGGCTGGTTATATCAGACATTTTACCACAAGAGCACTACCAGAATAATAACTACAAAAATTATGCCATATAACTGTAAATATATTTTTTTTTGCTCACAAGTCTATGGGTCATCTAGGGTACCCATTTAATCTGGGCGTGGCTTGACTGATTTCAGCAGAATTCATTTATCACTGGTCAACAGCAGGTCAGTGACAAATTGATCTCATGTTTTCAGTTGGAATGATTCAGCTCTAGTCAGTGTGTTTGGTCCTTCATACGTAAGCAGGCTAGCCTAGGTTCATTTCCATGAAGGTGGAAGAGTTTAAGAGAATGAGTAGACGCTTGAATGTCCTGCCAATGCCTAAGCTTGGCACTAGAGTGCCACAATTTCCACACCTCTATTTGTCAAAGGACGTCACATGGCCAGTCCCAGATTTAAGAGGGAGTAAAGAAGATTCCATCCCTTGAAAGGTTACTAGTAATATATCAAAATATGTAAATACAGGGGAACTGGAAAATTGGGTCCATTTTTTTTAACCAGTCTATCTTATGGCTAATTAAGGCATTTTGGACATAATGATCCCTTCCAAATATCACTTTGAAAGATAATTAAAGCTCAAACACTTCATATTGAGACATTTTGCTTGTCAGAATATATTTTTTCAGTTTATTTGTCATCTTTATGGCTAAATAAATTTTTAGAGAGTATTAGCCCTATATCTATCCCTTGCCAGTCTTTAAAAGTGGTATATGTTGAAGAAAGAACACTGTAGCCCCTTTCTAGCTAGTTGCTCATATGCTTGCCTCTTTTTCTAGTTTTTCCACACAACCTAGAAAGGACAAGTTGCTCCATGTTATGGTTCAGAATGTGTTTGGGCCACAAATCAGTGGACATATTGAAGTGTCTCAAAGAACCTAAGTCTGAGTCCTATCCTGTCTTACATAATTTCTATTTTCTAAGTCCATATAGTAAATGGATTTCATGAATTATCCTCACGAGTTCTTTCTCTTTTTCAACTCTGCTTCACTGACATCATTCATAGTTTGCCTTGGAACTTTGAAACCTGACCTGCCTCTTAGGATTTAGATTTGAGAAGTAGAAAGTATGGTGGTCTGAAAGGATGAGAAGTCCACACTTAGGCTTCAAGCACAAAGTCTTTGATATAAGCCAACTTTTGCCAAGTAAGCTTATATAAGAGATTTTGACTGATGCTTTTTAGTCAGGGAGCAGGAGAAGTATATGTGGGCAGACAGTCTTGCTTGGTAGGCAGTGTGAGCTGGTCTTACTTGACAGGCAGTTGCTTAACCACAGGGATTTTTTTAACATCATGCCTCTGCCCAGCTATAATTATGGGGAAGCAGGTGTGGATTCTGCTAGCATCAGGCTTGATCAAGCCTCTTGTTCAACCACAGAGCCTACCATCATTGACTAGATAAAATGATAATCTATCTGCCATAGAATGACCACACTTTCAAGCCAACTCTTGACTGGTTTCTTGTGCAGGTGCATGGAGAAGCAACCTGACCTCTATTTTACCTTCTTGCTTATGGAGGCTAATAACCACATGTACTCACATACCTCTTAGCTACATGATGAGATGCTAATGAAGCTGAGCTGGGGTTCCTCCCAATTCCAGGGACTCTCATCCATAATTAACCCCTGCTTGTGAATATCATCTGCCCTAACCAAAGTAACCCACAAGTCTGCTTGCTGTGGGGCTGCTAAGATTTTGAGTAGTCCTATACTGAACTCTCACAAGTGTGTATTTTCATTTTGTAATTAAACACTTTGTTCTTTACTACAACCTGACTTATCCTTAAATTCTCTGTGGAGACTTCCTGGAAACCCTGACCCATTTATTCTTGTAATGTTTATGTGTATGACTCTAACAGGAATCATGTAAAGCCACAAGAGTCTTGAAATAATTCCTTATAGTCTTTTTGAGCTTCTCAAAAGTGTTGGAAATACAGCTGTTATTGGAAGCCAGCAGGAAAATTTGGGCGAGGGAGAAACACAATGGAAAACAAAACTCTTTTTAAGAAAGTTTCCATCCAGGTGATAACTTGCTGATTTCAGAGTGTGGAAGTCTGGATACAGTTTCTCATCCTCCCATTTTACATGGTTTTGTGCTTTCCATCATTTTCTTTGAAGTTTCCAGAGCTTGAAATCAGAGAAACTAATATGAAGAAAAAATCTATTTCTTTGACTTTCCTCTAGTTTAGCCCAAACCTTGTGGGCTTGCATCACACCTATGTATTGATGATTCCAGGGATTGATAAAAGGCATTGCTGTCCATCCCTGACATCCCTATGACCTGGTTTGGGATTTCAAAATAATCCAGGCAAATCTCTACCGTATTGGTGGGTTTGGTATAAAGGCAACATTGATTAGTCTATGGTAATCATATGTGAGTGATTCTTTTTTTATTTTTATTTTTTGGGGGTACTGGGGATTGAACTCAAGCGTACTTGACTACTGAGCCACATTTCCAGTTCTATTCTGTATTTTATTTAGATACAGGGTCTCACAGAGTTGCTTCGTGCTTCGCCATTGCTGAGGCTGGCTTTGAACTCATGATCCTCCTGTCTCAACCTCCCATGCCACTGGGATTATTGGCATGCACCACTGCACCCAGCTACGTGAGTTATTCTTGAGTTAAACTTCATTTGTTATTTTTACTCATTGTAGGAAAATAGGGGAAAAAGGAAAAGCAATTGAAATTTTTAGGCTATCAACAGGATGCTATTAAAAGTTATTAGCCGTCAAAGGAAACTCAAAGTATCACCCAATGCTTTTCCTCCATATTTTGAGCTGCCTTGTTGTCATGTAAAAGTTAGATAGTTCTTTCCCTAAACTAAATAATCCTATTCCAAGATATTGAGCCTTGACACTTTGGGATCAGTCAGATAAACACCTGGGATGTAGGTTTACGTAAGAGACACTGTGGAGGAGAAAAAGACACACTTCGGTGTGTCTACCTTATGGAATTTTAATGTAAAAAAAAATGTATTGTTGGACTGGGGATGTGGCTCAAGTGGTAGTGCGCTTGCCTATCATGCGCAGGGCACTGGGTTGGATCCTCAACACCATATACAAATAAAAAATAAAGATATTGTGTCCACCTAAAAAAACTAAGAAATAAAAATTTTAAAAAATTAGTTTAAAACATGTATTTAGTTATAAAATGTCACAAGATTGAATTAAGGGAAATATTATGGATGCAAAACAAAATTCAAGTTAGCAAACTCACTTTGTAAAGCAAGAACCTTCCTTTGGAAATGAACAGTTAGAAAGGTTCAAGGAAACCCAACAATTGAATCCAGTTTCTTCTCTACATAGTCTTTCCTCGATGGAGTTAGCAGGAACTGAATAAGAGCTGATTATAATTTCATTTCCCACTGTTATTTGGAAACTAATCAGGAGAAAGAAGGCCAAAACTCTTTTTTTCAAGATTTTTCAAAAAATAAAAAGAAAAGAAAAGAAAAGAAAGAAGAAATTTGGCTAAAGTAAGTCCTCCAGGCAGATGTTTCTATTGGCAATCAGCTGGGCAAAAGAAAAATATTTGCTGAAGAAAATATTCATATGTGGTAACTTCAAGGACCAAAGAGCTTACTATAATCTGGCAATATCAGGTATAAGATTCCTGGAAAAGATAACTGCCCTTATTCTTTCTTAATCAAGTTCATTTTTAATTGGTACACACATTTAATAATTATTCCATATATTTTAGTCATTTCATGCAAAATTTTTCATTTGGAAATCTAATCTACATGCATAATATTTCTATATTCTGATCTCCAACACTCTGAAATATTATCTTTTGTTCAGTTTATAATACAATTTAGTATTTAGTGTGATTCAATAAGAACTCAGCTTACCAACACTTGCCTTAGGATGAATAAATGAATCTTATGAAACACACAAAATTATTTTTTCTTTAACTCACAGAATCCTTAAAGGTTCAAGATGAAGGAAAAACTGAGAGGTTTTATTGCTAGTAATTAGCTTAAATGAGATTCCTTGTTACTAAAATTATGCAACAATGTTTCTTCCAACACTTGATGTCCACACAACCACCCAAGGGCTTGCCCAGTCACAAAGTGAACTCATCAGCCAGATTTCAGGATCCAAGACCTTTTACCATTTGTGTTAAATGAATAACTTCTTTACCATTACAGATAATTATTACCTTTTTATTCAGCACCCTGTACAGATGTTGTTTTAGTTGTTTTCTTGGCTTAAGTTCTGTTGTTCAGGAATGCTTACAGGAAATCTGACAAATTTCTGATGTATTCTGATCAGAGTATATACGAAATAAAACTTAGAAGTTGTAATTTCTATTGTTTTTGTTAATATGTGGAAACAAACCACAAAGGTGAGGGGTGGAGAAGAGAAGGTCAGTGGATTAGATAAATGAAGGCAAGGGGGCAGAATAAGATTAGGAAAGACAGTAGAATAAATCTGATATAATTTTTTTATGTACATATATAAAAAAAAACCTAAGTGAATCCAACCATTGTGTATATCCATAAGATAGGTGTCCTAATTAGAATAAGATATAAATATGCATGTATCATTTTATCAAAATGGATTCCACTTTATGAACAACTAAAATAATCAATTAAAAAACAACTTCAAAACAAGTTGCAATTAAAAAAAAAGTTGCAATTTTAAAACACATATGTTGCAGAGCGCTTAGGAGTATTTTGTTTTGTTTTGGTTTTGGTTTGCCTTGAAGCTTTGTTTCAAGTCTCTGTTCTTACTATGTGGTTTGATGATTTAAGATGAAACTCATTTTCACTAAGAGGCTATTTTTGTGGATCAGGTTGAGAACTGAGAGATGATAAAGAGCAACAATTAATTTAAACATTTCAAACCTCTTTTTGTTTTTAGAAGGCCTCTGGAATAAGACCCAGTGGAATAAGATAAGAATCAGTGATTCTGATTGTCAAGCTATTTCACAAATGGGAAGCTGCTCATCTGCTCCAACCTCATGTTCTAAGTCTGTGCAGTCTCCCAGGATCCTGCATTTGTAAAAGCCCCAAATTTGAGTTAATGCTCTACCACAGTTTTGTTAATTTTTAAAATTTTTTTGAGCAAGGAATCCCGCATTTTTCTCTTGCATGGGCCTGGCAAATAATGTGCCTGGTATTGTTCCTAGTCTCCCACCTTCCTGACCACTCAGTGAATTAGTTATAGGACAATTCAAGGGGAGAGAGACAGACAGATAAATATAGATGAATAGTGAAAAGTAAGTGACCACAACACTCGGAGTGACCAAGAGATCTTTATTGCAACAGTGCAAAAGAGGAGAAAAAGAGAGAGAAAGAAAAACTGAGGAAAGAGAGAAGAAAGAAGGAGGGAGAGCAGAGAGAGAGAAAAAAAAAGAGGAAAGGAGAGAGTGAGAGGGAGAGCGAAAGCAAGAGAAGAAAAAGAGAGAGCAAGAGCAAGAGAGGGGGCCCGGCAAGAGGAAGTTTTTTATAGCCCAAATCTAATGGGGTCTCTGGGTCTGCAAACTGCCTTGTTGGTGAACAGAGATTGGATCATACAGTAGTGTCATCATCTGCCTTCAGGCAGATGGGGCAGGGGCTAGATGTGGGTTTCCGTTGCATCAGATGGGTGGGGGTCGAGTGTTCAGCCTTGAGTGGGATTGAGTGTTCAGACTTGACACCGACCGGTGATAAAGGACCAGACAGAGGGGGTTTGAGTGCGTTGGTTACCCTGCAGCTAACATTCGTTCAGCCTGCCCTGCAGACAACTTAGTTCAGCCTGTCCTGCACCTAACAAATAGAGATAAACAAAGAGAAGAATGAAGAGCATGCAAAAGAAAATCAGGGACAAGCCTCCAAAATGTCAGAAAACAATGCAGAGAGATGTTCCCACGACTCTGGAAGAGACAATGCAAAAGAAACTACAGCTAGCTGCGGCAGAAGCCAGTGGAGCCTGTTGAGAAGCTGGAGCAATCTTGGTGATGGTGCAGGTGTGTGGCAGGAAAGGCCTTGTGGGAAGAGGAGAGAGGGGCAGAGCCAGCTGGGCATTTTTGTATTAAGAAGTTCACTCTTAGAAATTTGCAGTTAGAAGGAACTGATTTTGAATTTAAATTCCTGGCTCTAAGGCCTTTTTGGACAGGTTTTGAGCATCTTCTTTGCCCTTTCAAAAATCACTTTTCCTTTGCATTAATCTAAGTGGATTTCTGTTGCTTACAACTGAACAAGTTCTGTTGTATTAGGTTTTTACAAAAGAATTCCAGAATTATTTATTTACACTTACCTGGTTCAATCCCACTGCTTGCAATTGATTTCCTATATGTGTGCAAAGTGATCTTTAAAAAAGGTAAAATCAAAATGATCTTTACACGGTTTGAAATCATGTGTTAGCATTCGTGTTCCACTTGGAATGAAATGGAAGTTCCTCAGCTTGACAAGAAAATGCCCAGCTGTCTCTGATGTGCCCCTCTCTCCTCTCCTCTTCCCACAAGGTCTTTCCTGCCACACACTTGCACCATCACCAGGATTGCTCCAGCTTCTCAACAGGCTTCTGCTGCAGCCTAATGGACCTTTTTTTGGGCAGAGTCTCTTCCAGATCCACTCAAAATCAATTCCTTCTAACCACAAATTTCTAAGAGTTAACTTCTTGAATCTAAATATATGTTTTAGATTTTGATAAATATTAACAAATTCCTTTCCATAAAAACTCTATAACAGTTTACCACCAGAATATGATACTATTTCTCACATCATGTGTCGATGCTGGGCATCAAACATGTTAAACACTGCTGATCTGTTTCCCCAGTGTTTTTGTGCTTTGTTATTTTCTATTATAAAGCACAATTACCCCCTCTATATTCATCTTCTCTTTGGTTTCTCATATACCTTGTGTTCTCACTTGTGGTTCTTCAAAGGAATTATTTCTTTTCTCTAGAGCACATCTGTATCACTCACTGCCACGTTTTCACTGCCAGCACTGAACTTGACTAAGTTGTGCTCATCAGTCCTGAGTTCAGAGGACTTTTCTCTGTTAACCGCTTTCTGTGAGGCTCACAGTAGCCATCTGCATTGTGAGGCTGTCTTTTTCATTGCTGTTTCTGTAGCACTTAACTCAATGCCAAGTGGACCTAGGGATTTGGTCCCTTTGTGCCACTGCTACTAAACAGTTGGTTCCATTTCTACTTTAAGTGCTACTGAAACCCATAAACAGGCAAGAGAATAACAATAGTAATGGTGACTATTTATCGACTACCTTACACGTGCCAGGTGTTTTTCTGAGCACTTTATTAGGCACTGTCTCATCAGTTCTTACAACAATCATGCCATATGGGTTCTCTTCTGATTCCTACTTTAGGAGTGAAAAACTGAGGTACACACAGGCTAAAGAAGTCTTCCAAGTTCTCAGAGTTGGAGGAAGAAGTGAAATATAAATCAAAGCAGTATAAATCATATGCTGTGCTCTAGAACTATTATTATTATGCAGTCATTGGCTAAATCAAATTTTTTTTCAATTGTTGAAAACATGTTACAGTTACTGGTAGGCATGGGACTTTGCAGGGGAACCACTGGGGCTTGCTGATTTGAGGCAAAATCCACAAGCTCAGAACGTAAAGCATCATTGCACCTGCTATCTACAGGGCACTTCCTGCCATGGAACATGCTTCCATCCCTACCTCCCAAATCACCCCAGTTCCAGAACTTTCCCATTAGAGAATATTGTCAAATTGAAAGAAATTGTGGAGCAAAATTTATTTATTAACAAAAGCAAGTTGGAGGACTTGATAGAAGGGTCTGCAGGCAGCTGGAGGCTACAGCCAAAGAAGAACATTATCCTAAATAGGATCCTTAAGAGTTGAATGCAAGCTGTCATGTAGAACTTATTCAGCAATTTCTCATCCTAACATTTAGTAATGGTGCAATAACTAATATCAAATGATTAAATCGATGAATGAGTTTTATAGTTCTTCCTACTTCTCAAAGTTCTGTGGTGGCTTAGAATTTCAATCCTTAAACTTTATGTGCCATTACAGTGACTATGTTATCTTAGCTGTTTGGTTGTTTTGTTTCCCTTTTGGCTTTTTGTTTTCCTAATTTATTATACTATTATTATACTATTGATATATTCATGATAACCATGTGCTTTAAAATGTTTTTCCAAAGGTGGGAGGGGAGAGAGGTAATAAAAATGGGTATATATACAGAGAGGGTGGGAGGGGGGAGTGGCAGTTTACAGACCAGCACTCTCCAACAGTAATGAATCACATATGTAATTTTAAATTTTCTAGAAGTTATAATAAAAAGTAAAAAAGAACAGGAAAAATTATTTTGATAATAAGATTTTTGTCCTAATATATCTAAAATTTTAACACATAATCAATCCAAAATTTAATAATAATGAGAAATATTACATTTTTTTCTTACTAAGTTTTCACAATCCACTGTATATTTTACACTTATAGCACATCTCATTTCAACTAAAAATTTGGTCTTCAATTGCAGTGGTCACATTTCAAAATCTCAGTACCCACATATTAGTGCCTACCATGTTGGACTGAATAGTCACAAAATTTCTTTCACAGAAATTTTGCTCTCATAGAAATACAGGGGTATGATAAAGAGTTATTGGTTTTGAAAAGCATACTAAATTATTTGCCTTCTATTTCTTTTTCTTCCTGGCTCATTTTTTTTTTATGGGGTAGGGGATAAAGAAAAAAAGAAAAGAAACTTAGTACAACGATCTTAACAATTCAAGTGTGGTTTACTATCTTGTGGAGGCCAGCAACCACAGTAAATTAGAACATTCTGGGTATCCCTGGTGCTCAGAGCAAGAATTGTCCATATTTGGCACAAAAACTGGATTCCCACAGTGAGGAGGAATAGAAAACAAGAACTCTGTTCTTGTACCAGTAAGTGGGACTGGAGCAACGATCCGTGAAATGGTGTCCTGGAAACTCCATCCCAGGCGCCCCCACTATAATTGTTTTTAAAATGGTGGGGAAGCAAAGAGCATTTTGCAGATCTTTCTCTAACCACCCACTGGTAAATGTGAAGGCAGCAGTCACCTGCCACAAACAAAGATATCATCAGTGACAGGCTGTAGCATCAACCTGTACCTGCACTACCCAGACAAATGGGCTCTTTGTTTCAGTCAAGTGCCTGAACTGGAAAAACTGAATTCATTCTAATCCATCTATTTAATCTACAAATCTTGGATTTATTAGATTTTGATAAATTGGTAGCTTTGGTGTCTTACTAAAGTTGCTCCATATGCCATATTAAATCAACCAGTTTAGTACCTGGGCTTTTGGTCTGGCATTTGGTTTTGCTTTTAGGAATGGGTGTTCAAAGTTGTTTTGAGACCTGAAATTCTCTAGATTTAAAGATGCCAACCGCCAACATTGTGGGAATGTTTGGAAATGGAATTAAGAAATGCTGCTGTGAAAGCAAGTAGATTACCCAGATTTCCTGCATTCAAAGCAATAGTGTGAGATTTGAAAAATAAAATTTGTTTTTCAAGTTGATTTAATGAGAATAATCCAGTCCTGCTAAATAAATCACAGAACCATCACCTAGGAAAAACCCTCAAATACTATTCAGATTGCATTTGTGTCCTACCAGTGCAGGAATGCTTTGCAAACAGGCTCTGGGCTTCTGCAATTAACATACTCAGTGATGGGATGTAAGTACTCCTAGTAAAGCAGACTGTTTCATTCTGTGTACAATTGCTAATCTCCATTCCTTTTACCTCTATGCCTTCTAATATTGAGCTCAAATATGCCATCCTCAGATTTCCATCCATTTTTTTAAACTAACTCAACTTTTAGGATTTAAAATTCATAAAACCCCATCTTTCACATAATAATCCTTAAAATATTTAGGCTTAAAAACTCTCTAAATAGTCTTTTATCATTTTCCTTAGCTTTTATTAAATGCAATTTCCCTATTTCTCACCAGTTGTTTGAGTTTAGTCTGAAGAATTTTGGAACAACTTTTAAAATACAGAATTAATAACTTCACATGATACCAAAGATTATTTTATGACTGAGAACTCTGAGGAGATATTGTTTCTCTTCATTTATTTTTAATATAATACAGCTTAATATTCACACAATCACATGCTATGATGGATCTTTCCTCTTTTAATCTTTATCATATGATGTTTTGGCCACATTTTCTCACCAGTATTTTTATTGGTGTCCTATTATTTTTCTTGATCAATTTTGAAAGAGATTTTTCTACTTAGGTTGTTTATTTCAAGGAATAATCTTTGTTTTCTCAAGGAAACATCTTTATTTTATTCTTTATTGATTTCTCCACTGTGAATCCCATTATCTTCTGGTCTTACTTCTCTTATTCCCTTTCTTTGAATTCTAAAATTTAACTTTTAATTTTCTTTTCCTGAAATTTTTGAATTGAAAACATAATTTATTATACATGTTTTTTTATTTCTGGCAAGTTAGTACATTCATTTTAAGGCTGTTAAGTGTACTTTCCTCTAAGTACATTTTAGCTGTATGTATACCGTGTGTTTTTATATACAGTACAATTTAGATTCAGTTCACCGTTATGTCTATCATAATTTCTTCCCTTTTGCATTTCTATCCAATTTTATTGTTCAGGGAATGAAGTATGACAGTGATTTTAATAACTACTATTATTATGTAATTATCCTATTGGTCTATAATAGTATGTAGTAACAATACATTTTTAGTTCTCTGAGGAAACTTCATCCTGTTTTTCATAGGGTCTGTACCTATGTACACTCCTACCAACAGTATAGAAGACTTCCCTTTTCTGTGGAGCCTCACCAGTGTTTGTTATGTTGTCTTTTAGATGATAGCAATTCTGATTAGGTGAGATGATATCTCACTGTGGTTTTAATTTGCATTTCCCTGACAGATAATGATAGTAAGCATTGATTTTATTAATTTACCGCCCATTTGAATTTCTTCTTTTGAGAAATGTTTATTTATATCCTTTGTCCATTTGGATTTTTAGCTTTTTGTAATTGAGTTTTTAAGTTTCTTATATATTCTCTAAATTAACCCTTTGTCAGATGAACAGTTTGAAAACATTTTTCCCATTATGTAGGTTGTTTCTTCACTTCATAGATTGTTTCCTTTGCTGTGTAAAGCTTTTTAAATTGATATGTCATTTGTTAATGTTTTCTAAGTAGTAGCTTCATGTTTCAGTCTTATATTTAGGACTTGAACCATTTTGAGTTGATTTTTGTATAGGGCGAGAGGTAGAGATCAAGTTTCAATCTTCTGCATGTGGAAATTCAGTTTTCCCTGCACCATTTATTGAAGAGGCTATCCATTCTCCAATGTGGTTTTGGAGCCTTTGCTGAGGATTAGTTGAAGTAGTTTGTACCACAATAATGATATTACTAAGGAAGAAATCATGAAAGAAATCCCACTTGCAGTAGCTATAAAGTGAAATTAAATTAAAAATCTAGGAATAAATTTTACCAAGAATGTGAAAGACCAAAGACTAGTACAATAAGAAATACAAAACCAAAACTATGATGAAAAAAATGGAAAGAATGCATACACACATGTACACACAAACAGAGACATACACAAAATGGAATGACTTCCTACGTTTATAGAATTGAAAAATAAAATCAGAAAATTCATATATAGAAGCACAAAATATCTGAAATAACCAAAGGAATCTTGAGCAAAAAAAAAAAAAAAATGAAAGGCACCAACACCACATAACTTTAAAATATACTACAAAGCTATAGTAATTGAAAGAGTATGGTGTTGAATGAAAACACACAGAGACCAATGGAACAGAAAAAATTACCCTCATATTTTACTATCTACAAAGTTTGTTTATTTCAATATCATATTTTATTTATAGAATGTATGTCTTATTCATGGTTTTAAAATTTTGAATATACTAATAGTCATATTTTTATTAATCACTTATGAGCAGTATAATTTGAAATATTTCATAATTTCTTTCAAAATATTCTTAATATTTGTTTTTATGCACTTAATTCATTTTTCCTCCCTCCGGTAGCTTCTTCTAATGATAATTTACTTCTTTGTATCCTTTAATCTTTTATTTTACTTTATGATTGTTTATTATGGGAAATACATTAGGTCTTACTTTTAAAACTATTCCAACAAATTGATCTCTATAATAGTAGAGGGTTAATTATCAGTATACTAAATAAGCTATTTTTAATTCCTAAGTTTAGTGTTATGAATAACACAAATAACATCCATAACATCTACCTCCACTCCCATTTATTATTTTTCTTTTATTTCTAACAAATGAAATGGTTCCCAAGACCTGTATTGAGCCAGTGAAAGTATTGTTTTCCTAGTCCTTTTTTTTTTTTCTGGACTTGGTAACAGTGTGGCAATTCTAGGCACTATCTTAGCAACTATAATATGTGGAGGAACTGATAACTAAAAGTATGATTGAAATTAACTGTATTTTGCTGGGACATGCATGCATTGTACTAAAAATTAGGAAAATCATCAATTTAAAAGTAAGTATTGGAGCTAACAATTTCTCCTTTGCAGAATGTATAAAGGCTCCCATCTTCTGCAGCCAGAGATAGAACACGCTGAGAGTCAGGCCTACAATTTAATATAAGTTTCAGATTTCCTGAGAAAATTCAATTACCAACCATCTACTATAAGAAAAGGATGGGAAATAGTAGGACCCTGAAATTGAGATGCAGATATTGAAACTGATGTATGCAATGATTTTGAACTTCCCTATTTATTTGTACCCTCTGGTGCTGAATATAATTCACTGTCCCTGTCCAAAGATGGCACAGAGTTTTCTAGCTTGTAAAACAACACATGTTTCCTTGATTTCTATTCTGTTTCCTATTGTGGTTATCACACTAAATAAGTTAGGAGAAGTTGCCTTAACCCCTCACAGAGAGTCAATACAGAGTCACCATGCTGGAAGTAGTAGTATGTTGTGGTTACAACATAGAAGAAAGAAAAAGTAAACAAAGTGCAACCCAAATCATCTTCCTGGAGTGTCTCTTATTCTTCTGCCTAGTCTTGCAATAAATGGACTGTCACAACCGTATCAGTGTGAGAACAGCGTAACAGAGGTTCTGACATTTCAGCGAGCAAGGTATATAAATCCTAGTTGGTAAACCAGGTAACTCAGGTGTCAGCAGTTTAAATAGGTAATAGAGGAAGATGATTTTCTGGGGAGAGGAGACTAGCAATGGCCTCACACCCTTGCTTCAATTGAGGCAGCACTGAAGAGCCATCCCAATTACTGATGTCAGTGAAGAGTCTGAGGCTCCTGTTACAACTTCATGATGATAGTTCAACTTTCCCTTAGATTCAACCCTTCTTACCTCACTCCTTGCAGCATTCTTCCACAAACATGCTGTATGCAAAACTCAGAGTCTCAGACTTTGTTCCCTTGGGATATCTGAACCTCAAAATTATTTAAATTTTTAAAATTATTCCTGAACTTATTTTCAATAACCTGAGGTATAACTAATCTGACCTGACACTGATTGATATAGTAGAGATCATATAAGTTATTATACATTTTATTGCCATTTCATTTAGAGATATTAAATTTCATTCCAAACATTTTTTTTCTTATTTGTTTACATTTTACCATTCTAGTTCTATTTCTACAAATAAAAGATACTTTTTCTCTTTTCCAATAGCATTCTGAAGTTCATCAATAGTATTACTTGACTTATTACTTTTTAAATAATTTTACTGAACATTCAGGTGCTTTCAAGAGGAAAACACATATTTTTCAGCTTTGAAAAATTTTACTTATGTGTTTGGTAACTTCCTTTTCTCTATTTTCTGTTCTCTTTTACAAAGATTTGTGTTCACTGGATGTTGAACTTAGACTAGTGATTTAACTTCTAAAATTCTAAATTCTTTTTCAGTATTTTTTTGGGGGGGGAGGAGAAATTTTTTCAACTTTGACTTTAATATTTTTGAAATTTTAAAATACACCTATCAGAATTTTATTTTTTATGGTTTTCTTCTTTTACTTTGATGACTGTTTTGTTGATGACATTTTAATTTTTTTCCTACAAATTTTTTATAGTTTGTATTTTATTTATGTTCACCTATAATTGTATTATAAATGCTTTCTCTCAGTTCCTTTTTCACTCTTGTCCTAGAAGTACTATTTTCCATTGCAGTTTGATGGCTAGCTAGATGTGACCCTTAGGAGAATGTAGGCAGAGTTTCTTTCTGTCTTGAAATTATAATTTAATGTTAAAAATCTGAAAAAAATGACAATTTTATTTGCTTTCATGGCAAATAGTAATAAATGCATGTCATCAAGTTGCTATCCAAGTCTGGACGCCATCTTTATTACTCCAAAGATTCTTTAAGGTCATATGTCTCAACCTGAGTGCATTTACTCATTATCTCACAAATAACTTGTCCAGTGCTCTTCTGCACCATTTCCAGCATTATGGGAGAAGTACAGTGGTAAGCAAAAATGACAGTTCCATGCCTCCTAGAGCTTAAAGAAGGATTTCAGTCATTAAATACATGAAATAACAATTTTTATAAGAGGTAATAGTGAGGAAGAATGCCTTATAATAGGGCAGAAAAACAGGAAAAGCCTAGTTAAACAGAAATACAAAGGACCTAATGGAATCAACTTTCTTTCTTTCAAAATAATTATGTAATCTGCTACTTCTTTCTGTCTTCTTGGTGGCCACTTTACTATAAAATAATATCAGTGGTCACATGGATAATTAAAATGGCCTTTGCACTGGATCCCCAGATAACTGTTCCCATTCATGTGGTTAAAATAGAAATCAAATTATTTCATTCTCTTTTCCAAAAGCATTCTGAAATTCATCAATAGTATTACTTGACTTATTACTTTTTAAATAATTTTACTGAACATTCAGGTGCTTTCAAGAAGAAAGCACATATTTTTCAGGACTGCTAGACCATGACTAGGACCTTTTATATATGAATGATCTTCCCCTGCCCATCACTGTAGCCTCAACTTTGACCATTCTCCATCTTGTTTTCTCTTGTCCCTCATGTCACTATCTTTACCTTGTCAGATTTCATCTCAAAAGTCCTTCCTGACTCCCCATCCTAGAAGAGACACCCTACTTAACGAATGCATGACATATTTCAACTTTTCTTTCTAGTATAAATCAAAGACGCTTGTGTGATTATTTAATAAATCTCTGTATTCTCCACTAGGGGAAATGTCTTTCGCAACCTTATAGTCTCAAACATAGCATATTACTTAGCATATGTAGGTACTCAATAACTACAGATTTAATATGTAGACAATTGAACCACTAGTTTTTTGATTAGATATACTAAAAACCCTTCAAAATATTATGATTGAATTAAATAGGGATGTAATATTAAAAATAGTGTTGACATTGTAAATACTCAAAATAACTTTGCACTTCATTATGACCTTAAAATAACTTAACAGCCACCTCTTTTTTGATGTATAGTTTTCTTTATTGTTTTTCATCATTCTAATATTGGTGCATAAATGCAGAAAAAGCACTTTCTCAAAATAAAAGTTTGGCAATCCAATACAAGATTAGCTTGCATTATCAGTTCTGAATTTAGGCCAATATAGACATGAGCAAACTTTTCCTAAAGAAAAAAATTATAGTCTGAGATGTGTAGTAAGTATGAAATGTTAGAAAAAAATTATTTGCTTTATTACTTTATTTTTTATGTATGAAATGCAAATATTACCTCAAAAATTGTTAGACTGTGAAATATTGTTGATGATTATGACAAGAACATTATTATACTTTGTATTAAACTTATAATAAGTTCATTATTGAATTCATTATAAATAAGCCATAAGTAGTACATATGATTATCAAGTTAATGAAGAATGCAAATGCTATTGCAACAGAAAGTTTTATGTTAAGAAAATGGAATGTGTTCAAATAACAGAGATGAAATCAATTCCACAACAGTACATGTTAATTAAGACTGCCTTCTCTATTTCTTAAATTAAACCTTAGTAAAACTTTATTGAACTAGTTTGAATCTCAGCACATGATCAAAAGTAATAAAACACATTTAAAATATAAAAATCTTTGCCTATTTTAATTTGCTAAAATTAGCATATTACAGACTCAATCATATTTCAAAAGTCCCCAATTTGACTGTGTTATATTATTATCAGGGTTGGCAAACAACAGCCTGCAGACCAAATCTGGCCTACCATCTGTGTTTTTTATGGCCACCAACTAAGAATAGATTTTACCTTAAGTGGTTGAAAAGATCAAAAGAAGAATATTTTGTAACATGTGAAAATTATATGAAATTCAAATTTTAGTGTCCATAAATGAAGTTTTGTAATTGGAATGTGGCCATGCTTGTTCATTTGCATATTGTCTGTGGCTCCTTTTGCTCTGTAACTGCAGAATTGAGTAGCTGTAACAAAGACTGTATGTTAGTATTAGTACCTGATTCTTTACAGGGAAATTTTGCCAACCTCTGTTATTATTATAACTTCAAAACTCAACTGTTACAGATTTTGATCCTCCTGTGGTCTCCTGGGTTCCTTATTTCTGCATTTGTGTGCTGACCTGTTTTGACATTTATTATCCTTGCTATTGTGTTTTAACATAATCCTAAATCCTTTACTGTTCATCATTAGTCACCTGCATTATCCCTTGGTTCCTGGGCCTCCTCTACTGCATACTAACTCCTACCTGCCTGCAATCTGGGTCTTTGTTCTTAGATGAAATACACTTAGACTCTATTTGGATTTTGTATTACCCAACTACATCACCTAAATGTGCAAATGAAAATTATATTGTAAAGCAGGTACTCATACAGCAGATCATAGGCTCCCTGAGGAAATTGTTATAAATGAACTTTGTTTTTCTGAAGTAGAATCTCACATCAAATGAAGTAATGATCCAATGTAAAAGCATATGCAAAATTTGCATGAATGGTTAAAGGATTAGAAATGTATTTAAAATTAGAAACTGTTTGAACTGGATGATCCTTGAAAATAATTTACTTTGATTTGCTGATTTCAAATGATAAAACTTAGGCAGGTAGGCACTTTTCTTCAATATCTGTACCCAAACTCACATCTCCTATTCCCTGCCCAGCTAAGTTCTTTATCAATGTGGTGGTGAATGTATTCACAAAAATATTTAAGGTGTGATAATATATAGAGAAGATGATAAAACACAATTATATTTTTTCAAAAGTTTTATGTATCAATAATTAATCTTAATGATCACTATATAAGATTAATTTGATTTTCTTGAAATGTATAATTCTCTTTTGTTTTTGAAGGTTAGAGTTGAGCAGAGTCAGTTAGGATTAAAGAGATCAATTTTAGCATTTTGACAAAATTATATTTATTTTACTAAAATTTAAACTTATACTGCTTATGTGGCTTCCCTTTTATATGTTGTCTTGCCTGAACCAGAGACTTTTATAGCTTTAATACTAGTTTCTCTGTGTTAAAAAGAAAACTTGAATGACCAAGACTTTCACTGTGTAGTTTTGTAGGTAAGTAGTCTATAAAATCAATTTCTTCTTGTTTGTATTTTATCTTTTCACTGATAAGATGGCCAGCTGAAACATATCAAAGATATAATTTTGCATTTTTAAATGCAAAATAAACACAAAAAGAAATTGCGTGAATACATGTAAAAGAGGAAAGATTGTGAAAGTGGTTGTCATCTTTTGCCTAGATTTTTTGTTGTGAGAACTATTTATAGTTAATTACATGGATAACATTGTTGTAAATAACTCACAGTAGTCCATTATAGAAACTGTCACTTTTCCCTTTTTTTTTAAATTCTTTGGCAAAATCTGAGCATAGCCAATGAATGACCTGTGTAAAACTGATGATCATTGGAATCATCAATTTGACAGTATCAAACAAAGAAGCTGTAAGATGCATGAGGAACCAAAGATTAACTACCTGCAGCAGAGAATGAATTTTCTCAATGATGAATTAGTATTCCCCAAGTGAATTCTCAGTTTCCTATTAACATGAGCATTCTCCTTTATGGTTGACCCAGGTTTGGGGACTGTTAGTTCTTCTCAGAGTGTCAATGCAGGTGTGGCCTCTCTAACCAAGTTAACTCTGTTATTGGTGATATGTGGGGACTGTAGGTTAAATTTTGGGAGGAGGATTTCAAATGTGGGATCAAGTAGAAGCTGAGTGTTTAGAAATGAGTCAAATAAAATTTGAAGCAGTTCAATTAAGGATTCCTGTTGCATATAGGGTGAAAATAATTAATTTAAATGGGATTTCAGGAAGGAGATCAAATTGATTTTACTTTTTCTCACTGACCTACCATGAATACTAATACCATAGCCATAGATATTCTGAGTTTTATTTGGAGTAATTTCAGAGAAACTCCTTCCACTATTTTCCATTTACTTTTCTGCCTATTTAGCAAGTAAATCAATAATTACCATTAAAATGCACATATACAATAATAGAAGAAAAAGTAGCTTGGGAGTAATTGAAGATGTTTCTAAAAGTTATTCAAAGAAAATTTTACATTCTCTTTTTTCTTTTGTTAAATGATCTCAAAATCATTCTTCCACCCCTAATATTTCAAACTTAGTTAACAAATATTTCTGTCCTATGCAGAAATTTTGAACTGTATTATGATTCCTACTAGAAATAAATCCAATATAATTAATTTTTTTTCTGTGCCTAGATATAGTACTAGCCCAGTAGGAGACCAAGAATATGTCAAAACAACCTCAATAAGGCAGTTGACTTGTAAAATTTTGGAGTCAATTATATGCTTTGTACTGATTTTGAAAACTGTAAAATGTCATTGAATGCTAATACCAAATAGTCCCTATAAACTATTTGTGGTACCCACAACTCTAGTTGTTTGGAAAATCTCCAAAGAGTATCTTATATCTACACTTGCACATAAAAGAGAATAAAATTACAATGTACTTGGATAGGAAAACTCCATTATTCTAAGAAAATTTGTGACTTTCTTCTTCATTTTTTAATATCTTCATGATAATTTTAAGAATCAAAATTTTGAAAACATTCCACACTTATTTTTGACTAATTGATTTTGTTTATATTTCTCTGAAATACTGAGGGTATGTGTTGTGTGAATTTTTCTAACAGAGCTTACTCCCAAAATTGACATACCCGCTCAAATTAATTAATGACATCTTGTCTGATCTTTTAGCATAAAGTGGTCACAATTGTCACAATTGCCAAAGTATGTACTGGTATCGGTCCATATGACTTAGTCACTATTAACTTTGAGATTAAATTAGGATTATATGTCATCTATTGAACTGAACTATAGGTTTTATGAATGAAGGAATGTCTATGTTATGCTCAGTGTTGTACTGTCAGCATGCAGAATAATTTTGGTACAGAGTAGGATTTAAATCACATATAGTATCTAAAATATAATGTGCAAACGTGTGTGCACGGGATGATTGTGTTGAACTATGCATTCCAATGTCCTTAGTAGTCCTTAGTATTTCTTTTCACCCCCTCTTTCTTCTTGGCTCCTACCTAATCCCATACAAGCCACAGATACCCTGCTTCATGATCATGACAATGGGTGTGTAAACATGGGTAAACTTTTGGGAAAGGATGGCCCAATTCTTTATTCCCCCACCCTGATTGTGCAGGGAGTATTGGTCAGTGCAAGCCCCAGCATGAAGGGTATGCATCCTCTCTTTCTGAAGTAGATCTCTGGGACACCACCAAAGTAGTATGGTTGCACGGGACATCTAAACAGAAAGCTATGCAACAGGTGGTACATCCTGTATTCAAACAAGGTGCAGAATCAAGTGACATTTGCATACAACAGGGAAGGAGGAAAAAGCCTTGTTAATGGAAACAAGGTGTAAGTAAGCAGTTTTTACTTTTGATAGTTAACAACTATGGGCCAGAGAAAATGAACTTCTCGGGAGACATCAGTATGAGTAGATGACAACAAGGACCAGATATTCCCCTACTCAGATCAATGTGCCTTATCAGTATGTCAACCTCAATGGCTTCAGCCTCAATGCCAGAACAAATGGTTTCTGTTTTCCTAGGAAGGGAGGTTTGTGTTATAAATTGTGTTATGTCATGGAGAAAGTTAAGGGTTAGGTCTTTTTGCACTTCTTAGGTTCATACCTACCATATGTGCCTCATCCAAGGACTGTCAAATTATGGTCCTCAGGATAATTCCAGATTGCTGCCTGCATTTGCACAGCCCATGAGCCAAGTACTGCTTTTACATTTTTAAATTGTTGAAAAAAATCAAAACGATTGTCTTTCATGAAAAATTAAATGGAAATTTTAGTGTCCATAAATAAAATTTTATTGGGGAAGGGTCATATTCATGTGTTTACATATTGTCTGGTGTTGCTTTTTTCCTACAATGACAGAAGTTGAGTGGTTGAAATGAGATGGTGTGGCTCACACAGGTAAAAATTTTGCTATCTGGCCATTTCCAGAAAATGTTTTTCCACCTCTGGTCTAGTCTAAGATTTAAAAAGTAGCAAGTTTTGTATTTCCTGTTTTCATTGACAGTATCTATTGATGTGTCCTAGGAATCATTTTATTTTTTGTTTATCATTAAAAAGTGAAGATGGGGAGAAATTCACAGAGGTCAAGAAACATTTCACTATTTAAAAAAGATATATATATTTTTAACCACAATAGTTCTTGGCTGGGTAAACACAATTCTAAGTCTCCAATGTATCACTCTGAGAATAAAGGTAATGCTCATGGAAGAGAAGTAACACACTAGGGCTCAAATCTTTTACAAAAAAAATTGGTGAGACTCAAATGCTATCAGATGACCAAATAAAGGATGCAATATGCAGGGAGAATAATTAGTGCATCACCCTTACAACATCCACTCCACAGTTGTGTTTCCTGTCATCTTTCCAGAGTGATTCTGCAGACCTTAGTGAGTCATCTTTATGCTTGTTCGATGCTTTTAAAATGCTTTTGGCTGCTTAAAACACATAATCTGTATCTAACTTCATTAGTTTGCCCTGACCTTTCCATTCCAGCAATAGGAAAGGGCAATGTCCTTTGAGGTGGGTAACCTTATTATTAATGGTCCGATGAAATTTGTCACTTTAAAAAGTCATTTTCAGTGCCTCAGCATGAGAGAAGCTATAGAAAAATACTTTCCATATTGCAGAAAGAAAATATTCTACTCGAGTTATTCACTAGTTCCTTAATGTTTGGGGGAGGTTTTTCTTTAATTTTGCTTTGCTTTTGTTTTCTTATATCCAGTCTTGAGCTTCTAAAAAATAGATTAAATAATTTTAAAAAGTGTAATACCAAATGAAGAATGTAGACTATATTAATTGATATTTGACTGAAGTCTAGTCGATTGTGCAGGACTAATTTGTGCTAAACACAAATTATAAAAATCTAGATATTAAACTTTTTATTAATTAGCATATATTTTTTGTTTTCTTACGTATTAAAAGAATAAAAGTATGATTAATCCTGATTCCCAAATCCCCATTCTGCTGTAATCTCCTCAGAGTACAAGAATAAATTCAGGCCTATATTTTTTCAAAGAAAGAAAATATACTAAAACAGTCCTTTTTAATTTTCAAAACATTAGCATCAATTCTATTAGTATAAAAATGACACTAGATAATCTTTTGTCAATTCAGAGTGCATTGTTTTTACATTTATAGGACAAGATGATTATGTCACTGTTACTTTTTTTTAAGAGAGAGAGAGAGAGAGAGAGAGAGAGAATTTTTTTTAATATTTATTTTTAGTTTTCGGCGCACACAACATCTTTGTTTGTATGTGGTGCTGAGGATGGAACCCGGGCTGCACCCATGCCAGGCGTGCGCGGTACCACTTGAGCTACATCCCCAGCCCATGTCACTGTTACTTTAGACACCTCAAAATCTCCCAGGACCTGCAGGAATTCAAGCTCTTGATGGTCTCTCTAACCTATTGTCTCTGAAGTCTTCTGTTGGGCTCCCTATTCTACTAACAATGGACTCCTTGTTCTTTCCACCTCTGTATCTTTGTTCAATCCTCATGAAACAACCATCCCACTCCCTTGCACAATACCCGCTCAGCCTCCAAAATCTCAAGAGTCTCCTTCAGTAGGATATCCCTGACTCCTTCAGATAACTCTTTATCTATGTTCCCCCAGCACCTTAAACTGATCTCTCTATTTCAGTATTTCCTAAAATGGGCTTCAAGTGGCTTTCCAGTGCTGCACTTCCATATGACTTTGAGCTCCTTCAGGGTGTGGATTCTGTCTTGTCATTTTTCAGAACCAAGTACGCGGGTGTCTGACAGGAGATGCTGAATGTGTGCCTGGTGACCAAAAGGAAGCACATTTAAAATCTACTATGTTCTTCCAGCATTAAGCCTTCCTATGAGAAGGCTGTATCATGGCCAATCTATTAATTTCATATTCTTTAATTATATATACAATCCATACGTCTTCCTAAGAATTTTCAAACACCTGATTGAATATTGTTCTTGTGCATTAACCACTTCATTTCTTCTGGGATGCCCATGCAAAGATTTAAAGGACTTCATGCTTCCTAGACAAAGTCTGAAAGCAGAAAAGCAGAGAAATGTCCAGCCAAATGCTTAAGGTAGATAAAAAAAATTACATGCTGTACTGAAATCTAGTAGTCAGAAGCCATGTGCAGCAGAGCAGCACAAGCACCCTCTACAGCTTTTGCTTCTAGTTTGTTAGAGGATTTATTAAGAAAGAAGGCCAAGTCTTATCACATTCTTTCCCTAAATCTTTTTAATACATTACTATACTAAAATTCGCATCAATTGATTTGCTTATGTTAAACCCGCCTCTCATTGCTGGGATAAATCCAAGTTGCTCATGATGTATTAATATTATCAATATTACGATTGCCTCATAAAATAGATTGTGGAGTGTTTCATCTTTTTTCTTATTCTTTGAAATTGTTTATGAATGGAATTAGGTAGCACTTTGAATATTTGGTTAAACTTGCCAATAAAACTATTGGGCCTGAAGTTTTCAGTGGCAAGATTAACTTCTAATTTGTTAACAATTAAGAATTAATTTTAATTTTGTAAGTTATTTTAAAAAATATTTTAGTTGTAGATGGACACAATACATTTATTTATTTATTTATTTATTTATTTATTTATTTATTTATTTTTATGAGGTGCTAAAGATTGAACCCTAGATGGTGCTTTACACATGCTAGGCAAGTGCTTTACCACTGAGCTACAATCTCATCCCCGACAAGTTTTAATTTTTCATGAAATTTGCTCATTTCATTGACATTTCAAATTTGTAGTTTGTTTATAATGTTCTATTCTTCTTATTAAGCAGTGATATATTTGTAGTTGTCTTTCTTTTATTCTGATACTTTGTCTTCTTTTCTTACCTTAATTACTCTCACCATAGATTTGTCTATCTTGTTAGACATTAGGGCAATCAACCTTTAGCTTTATTCTTTTTCCCTGTATTATTTATTTTTTTTATTTCATTGATTTCTGTCTTTATTTTTGGTTTCTGCATTCCTCTGATTTTTTTAAATCTATTTTTTGGTATTCATTTTCACTTTTAACATTAGAAACTTAACACTTAATTTTTAGCCTTTCTACTTTTCTCATAAGAACATATTTGGTTATGCACTTATCTATAAATGGTGCCTTACTTGTATCCCAGGCATAGAAATATGTAATGGCTTCATTCTTTTTCAGGTCTAGGTATTATGGTTTGAACTGGAAATTCTTTGGGTTATTTAGAAGTATTTTTATAATTTTTAAACAAATAGAATCTTACTAGCTGTCTTACCTAACTACTGATCTTTCATTTTATCCTTCAAAGTCTTTTACCCTGTCTTCTTACCTAATTACATTGTAGTCCCAGAACAGGATATCTTAAATTTCTAAAGACTTTTATTCATTGTTCCAGTATATATTCAAGTTTTACAGATGCTTTTTTTGTGTTTGAAAATACTATACATTCTGCAGATGTTGAATACACATCCTTTAGTTCAAGTGTGAAAATTATTGCTCAAATGTGAAATAATTTATTAACCATCTTTCTTTTATCTACTAGGTACTGAAAACATTATAATTTGTTATGATTGTGGATTGACATATTTCTTAAGTAACTATGTAATTCAGAGAAGTTTTGCTTTCAAGCCTGTTTTACCTTTGTCAACATAACTGTGATATTATTTGTCTGATCTATATTTTTGCACATAGTGAGTTTCATCTTTACTATCTAATTTTATGTTAGATCTATCTGTGTTGTTGTGGATGCTGTGAAGTGCCTATAACACTTCCCTTTCCTTGTCTTTCTTTCTGAACACCAATGCTTTACTTGGGGATTCTGAGCCATCTTGAATACTTATACAGTTTTGATAATGGACACCTCATGGCATGGATTGTGATCAGTAGCAGAAGGCACCTGAATTCCTGATGACTAGAGTCGCCTCTTTACCTCTACAAATATCTGCCTTGGGATGTAAGCCATTTATTTTGTTTTTCTCCTTGATGCAGCTTGGTTTAATTTCTTTTATTATTATTATTATTATTATTATTATTATTATTATTATTATTATTATTAGTTGTTCAAAACATTACAAAGCTCTTGACATATCATATTTCATACATTTGATTCAAGTGGGTTATGAACTCCCATTTTTACCCTGTATACAGATTGCAGAATCACATTGATTACACATCCACGTTTTTACATACTGCCATACTAGTGTCTGTTGTATTCTGCTGCCCTTCCTATCCTCTACTACCCCATCTACTGTAATTCATTTCTCTCCCTTGTTTTTTCCCCTTTCCCCTCACTTCCTCTTGTATGTAATTTTGTATAACAATGAGGGTCTCCTTCCATTTCCATGCAATTTCCCTTCTCTCTCCCTTTCCCTCCCACCTCTCATCCCTGTTTAATGTTAATCTTCTTCTCATGCTCTTCCTCCCTGCTGTTTTTAGTTGCTCTCCTTATATCAAAGATGACATTTGGCATTTGTTTTTTAGGGATTGGCTATCTTCACTTAGCATAATCTACTCCAGTGCCATCCATTTCCCTGCAAATGCCATGATTTGTCATATTTTAATGCTGAGAAATACTCCATTGTGTATAAATGCCACATTTTTTTAAATCAATTCATCTGTTGAAGGGCATTTAGGTTGGTTCCACAGTCTAGCTATTGTGAATTGTGCTGCTATGAACATCAATGTAGCTGTATCCCTATAGTACGCTATTTTAAGGTCTTCAGGGAATAGTCTGAGAAGGGCAATAGCTGGGTCAAATGGTGGTTCCATTCCCAGCTTTCCCAGGAATCTCCATACTGCTTTCCAAATTGGCCTCACCAATTTGCAGTCCCACCAGCAATGTACAAGTGTACCCTTTTCCCCACATCCTCGCCAGCACTTGTTGTTTGACTTCATAATGGCTGCCAATCTTACTGGAGTGAGATGGTATCTTAGGGTGGTTTTGATTTGCATTTCTCTGACTGCTAGAGATGGTGAGCATTTTTTTCGTGTACTTGTTGATTGATTGCATGTCCTCCTCTGAGAAGTGTCTGTTCAGGTCCTTGGCCCATTTGTTGATTGGGTTATTTGTTATCTTATTGTTAAATTTTTTTGAGTTCTTTGTATACTCTGGAGATTAGGGCTCTGTCTGAAGTGTCAAGAGTAAAAATTTGTTCCCAGGATGTAGGTTCCCTATTTACCTCTCTTATTTTTTCTCTTGCTGAGAAAAAACTTTTAGTTTGAGTAAGTCCCATTTGTTGATTCTTGTTTTTAACTCTTGTGCTATGGGTGTCCTATTAAAGAATTTGGAGCCCGACCCCACAATATGTAGATTGGAGCCAACTTTTTCTTCTATTAGACGCAGAGTCTTTGATTTGATATCAAGCTCCTTGATCCATTTTGAGTTAACTTTTGTGCAAGACAAGAGAAAGGGATTCAGATTTGTTTTGTTGCATATGGTTTTCCAGTTTTCCCAGCACCATTTGTTGAAGATGCTATCCTTTTTCCATTGCATGCTTTTAGCACCTTTGTCAAATATAAGATAGTTGTAATTTTGTGGATTGGTCTCTATGTCCTCTATTCTCTACCATTGGTCCACCCGCCTGTTTTGGTACCAGTACCATGCTGTTTTTATTACTATTGCTCTGTAATATAGTTTGAAACCTGGTATCGCTATACCGCCTGATTCACACTTCCTGCTTAGAATTGCTTTTGCTATTCTGGGTCTTTATTTTTCCATATGAATTTCATGATTGCTTTATCTATTTCTACCAGAAATGCCTTTGGGATTTTGATTGGCGTTGCATTAAACCTACAGAGAACTTTTGGTAATATCGCCATTTTGATGATGTTAGTTCTGCCTATCCATGAACAGGGTATATTTTTCCATCTTCTCAGATCTTCTTCTATTTCTCTCTTTACGGTTCTGTAGTTTTCATTGTATAAATCTTTCACCTCTTTTGTTAGGTTGATTCCCAAGTATTTTTTTTTTTGTTTGTTTTTGAGGATATTATGAATGGGGTGGTTGTCCTCATTTCCATTCCAGAAGATTTGTCACTGATATACAGGAATGCCTTTGATTTATGCATGTTGATTTTATATCCTGCCAGTTTGCTGAATTCATTTATTAGCTCTAGTAGTTTCTTTGTAGACCCTTTTGGGTCTGCTAGGTATAGGATCATGTCATCCACAAATAGTGATAATTTACGTTCTTCTTTTCCTATCTTTATGCCTTTAATTTTTTCATCTGTCTAATTGCTCTGGCCAGTATTCCAAGAACTATATTGAATAGAATTGGTGAGAGAGGGAATCCCTCTCTTGTTCCAGATTTTAGAGGGAATGCCTTCAATTTTTCTCCATTCAGAATGATGCTAGCCTGAGGCTTAGCATAGATAGCTTTTACAATGCTGAGGTAAGTTCCTGTTATCCCTAGTTTTTCTGGTGTTTTGAACAAAAAGGGATGCTGTGCTTTGTCGAATGCTTTTTCTGCATCTATCAAGATGATCATATGGTTCTTATCTTTAAGTCTATTGATGTGGTGAATAACATTTATTGATTTCCCTATATTGAACCAGCCTTGCATCCTAAGGATGAATCCTACTTGATCATGGTGCACATTTTTTTAAATTTGTTTTTGATTCCGATTCGCCAGAATTTTATTGAGAATTTTTGCATCTAGGTTCATTAGAGATATTAGTCTGTAGTTTTCTTTCTTTGAAGTGTCTTTGTCTGGTTTCGGAATCAGGGTGATGTTGGCCTCATAGAATACATTTGGAAGAGTTCCCTCTTTTTCTATTTCCTGAAATAACTTGAAAAATATTGGTATTAATTCTTCTTTGAAGGTTTTGTAGAACTCTACTGTATACCCATCCGGTCCAGGGCTTTTCTTGGTTGGTAGTCTTTTGATGGCTTCTTCTATTTCTTCCTTTGTTATTGGTCTGTTTAAATTGTGTGTTTCTTCCTGACTCGATCTGGGCAGATCATATGACTTAAGAAATTTATCGATATATTTACTATCTATTTTATTGGAATATAGGGTTTCAAAATACTTTCTAATTATCTTCTCTATTTCTGTAGTGTCTGTTGTGATATTGCCTTTTTCATCCCATATGTTAGTAATTTGAGTTTTCTCTCTTCTTCTCTTTGTTAGCATGGCTAAGGGTCTTTCAATCTTATTTATTTTTTCAAAGAAGTAACTTGTAGTTTTGTCTTCTGTAACCTATTGATCATTTAGTAACATATTGTTCATTTTCCAAGTGATGTAGGATTTTCCTTCCTTCTTTTATCATTGATTTCCAGTTTCATTCAATTATATCAGATAAGATGCATGGTATTATCTCCACACCTTTACATTTACTAAGGGTTGCCATATGGCATAATATATGGTCTATTTTTTGAGAAGGATCCATGTGCTGCTGAGAAAAAAAGTATATCCACTTGATGATGGTTGATATATTCTATATATGTTAGTTAAGTCTAGGGAATTGATTGTGTTATTGAGTTGTATAGTTTCTTTATTCAATTTTGTTTGGAGGATCTGTCCAATGGTGAGAGAGGTGTGTTGACATCAGCCATAATTATTGTGTTGTGGTCTATTTGACTCTTGAACTTGAGGAAAGTTTGTTTTATGAACATTGTATCACCATTATATGGTGAATAAATATTGATAATTGTTATGTCTTGTTGGTGAATGGTTCCTTTTAACAGTATATAATGTCCTTCCTTATCCCTTTTGATTAACTTAGTCTTGAAGTGGATTTTATTCGATATGAGGATGGCCACCCCTGCTTGCTTCTGATGACCATGTGCATGGTATGATTTTTCCCAACCTTTCACCTTCAGCCTGTGTATATCTTTTCCAATTAGATGTGTCTCCTGAAGGCAGCATATTGTTGGATCTGTTTTTTTAATCCAGGTTACCAGCCTATGTCGCTTTATTGGTGAGTTTAAGCCATTAATGTTTAGGGTTACTATTGATATATGGTTTGTACCTCCAGCCATGTTTGATTATTTACCTTTTTTTAAACAATTTGGTTTGTTTCTCCATGATTAACTCCCCCCGCCCCTCGCCTTACTGAGGTACTTCCCACTGTTGATTTTGGTTTTTGTTTTTCATTTCTTCCTCATGTAGTGTTTTGCTCAAAATGCTTTGCAATGCTGGTTTTCTGGCTGTGAATTATTTTACCTTTTGTTTATCATGAAAGATTTTTATTTCATTGTCATACCTGAAGCTTAATTTTGCTGGATACAAAATTCTTGGTTGGCATCCATTATGAAACAACATATTTCAGTGTTTGAAATATGTTGTTCCACGATCTTCTTGATTTCAGCATCTGTGATGAAAAATCAGCCGTTAACCTTATTGGTTCACCACTGAATGTAAACTGCTTCCTTTCTCTTATAGCTTTTAATATTTTCTCTTTATTCTGTATATTGGATATCTTCATAACAATGTGTCTTGGCATTGGTCTACTGTGATTTTGTATGCTCTGTGTCCTGTATTCATCTAGAATTTTTACATCCATTTCCTTTTTTATATCTGGAAATTTTTCTAAAATTATTTCATTCAATAGATTGCTCATTCCCTTGGTTTGGACCTCTATACCTTCCTCTATCCCCATGACTCTTAAGTTTGGTTTTTTAATGTTATCCCATATCTCTTGGATGTTTTTCTCATGGTTTCTTATCAGCCTTTCTGAGTTGGCTATACTCTTTTCAAGATGATATATTTTGTCTTCATTGTCTGATGTTCTGACTTCTACTTGCTCCACTCTTCTAGTGATATTCTCGTTTGAGTTTTTAATTTGGTTTATAGTTTCCTTCATTTCTAAAATTATTGTTTGATTTTTTAATAATCTATATCTCCTGGTAAAGTTGCTTTTTTGCTTCTTCAATCTGTTTATGTAATTCATTTTCAATGTGTTCTTTCGTTGTTTGAATTTGCTGTCTCATGTCCTCTTTAAGATTCCATTCCTTCTGTATAAGGTATTCCTTGAGTTCCCTATTTGACCATTTTTCTGATGCCTCTAGGTTCTGTAGATTTAGGCTGTCCTGCATTGTTTGTACTCCTTTTCTTCCTTGCTTTTTCATGCTGCTCATGTTACTTCCAGTTCTGTTTGACTGCTGAGTTACTGTTACTCCTATAAATTTATTTTGGTTTTGTGTATCTCTGGAGTCTCTCCTTTGTGATGGGAGACTATGACTAGAGATGATGAATTTTATTGCACTTTAAAGCAGATTCATTCATTTCACAAAATGCGTACGGATTCTGATGGCATATAGCGATCTGCGGTTTGGTCTTGGGATTTATGTTTAGGTCGAGTGATGTGATGGTATTGAGGTTGGTAAATCTTGGCAACCTTGGAAGATTGCTCTACTGACGAGGGATATTAACAGGAGAATGGTCCGGAGCATTTGGGGGTAGCTAGGGTATTGGTAGCACTATATAATGCCTTGGAACATTTACCTATACACATTTAGTAAATTACACATAAATAGCGTCATAATGCTTGGGAGGAAAGGTATTAGAAGGGGAGGGAAGAAGTTGCTAAAGAGAATGAGAGGAAACAGGTAGAATTCAAGAAAAGGGGAATAAGCAAATTGAAAAGAAATGAAAAGACAAAAAAATTTAAAAATAAATAAAAATAAAAATAAATAAATGAATAAAATAAAATGTAAAAATAAAAAAATTTTAAAAATGCAGTCTTAGAGTTTGATTAACTTCTCTTCCAGTAGGTGGAGCTGTGCCCACTGGGCCAAGCTTCTCCTGTCAATACACAGGAACCAATCCCTGTGAGGTGGCTCTTCCTCCCCCACTGGGCAGCTCTCCAATCCTGGGCTCCCAGGGCCTTTCCTGGTCTCCAGTCACTTCCCTGCTTTTCCTCTAGCCAGGACCCGCTCACCGGTGACGTTCACCACAAAACTGGCTACATGCCGGGTCAGCTGCTCCTGGAGCCCTATTTTCTTGAACAACTGGACACATTCTCTCTGTTTGCCATTTCCCCAGACCCTAAGGTTGTGGAGCACAGGGCTGAGAACCGTCAGCTTATTCTGCCTGCCCTCCAGTAGCCACGCCCCTGGGAGCTGGCACAAGCGACCTCGGTTGTCAGCGCTGGTGGGAGCTGTAGCGGGGGTCATGCACTGCTCCTGACTCCCATGGTCTGACAATCATGCTCATGGGAGAGCTGGGGGGGGGGGCTTGAGATTTCCATGCTATGTGGAGAGGAGGGGCCATGAGGTCACATACCTGAAGACGCCAGTTTCAATGAAGCTATCCCCTCTGCGGAATTCTGATGACTTCAGTTCTCTGCCATGGTGGTGTCCAGTGCAAAGGGCAGCCGTTTGTTCCCTTTGCCGGGTGGGTGTCTGATGTGAAGGGTGGGTCCGGTCTGGCTCTCCCAGGTCCCGTCTCAATTCTGGGCCCACTGCCTATGAAGGCTCAGTTTGTATCACCTCAAAAGGTTCATGGAGGAACGAAGAGTTGTTTCTCTATTCCGCAGGAGCATCTGTAGCGCTGAGTCATGGCGGTTTGGTGGCGAGATGCAGATAATCAGCCAGAAACTGCATACGGGGAGCCTGAATTCACCCGCTCCGTACTCGGTGTGGGTTCTGAGGGGCGCAAAATGTTCACCCCAGGTCCACTTCAGCCCAGCATTGCCTAGTGATCCTGAGCAAACAGCATTCAATCGATTTAAGACTCCCTTTGCCTGCGCAACTGGGGAGGTCACAGAATTAATCTCTCAGTGGCAGCCGCCATGTTGGATCCCTTGGTTTAAATTCAACTGATTCTCGGATGTTGTTCCATGATGACACTACAGATTAATTGATCTCAATACTGACAAAATAAATTTATTTTTTCATTTCCAGTAATATCTTTCATGTACATAGAACCTAGGTCTGTGCTTATTTTAATGATATCTAGGATTTTAAAAACAATATGTATACAAGAAATTTTTAGATAAATTATTATGGTACTTTAGAGTGGATGTTAGCTACAATATTAGAAAACTTAGCTGAGTTCTGAATTAAAAAGTTTGAATTAAGAAAAAATTTAAAAAGTAGGACAAAGAGGGAGAAAAATATGGGGGCAGGGAAGACTCTCAAGAAAAAGTTGAGAGATCTATACCCAAAATTATCTTTAAAAATTGAGTGACAAAAGTTTGGAGAGAAAAGATGTTTATAGATTTGGTAAGGTGACTTGTATTCAAACTGTTAAGTTTTCTGAACAACCAAACAAAGAATTTGAATTTCCCTTAGTTAGAATGCAGATTTGTTGTACCGGAAAAGGCAAAGTGATCTTGAAATTAAAGAAAATAACTGGTTTAAAGTAATAGTTTATTCAGTTGTATGGTTTAGAGAAGTCATTTAGTTTCTTTATGTCTCAGTTTTCTGTTATGAAAAGGGACATTGATTATGACTACACAAAACACAAGCACTTTCACAAATTTTGATAAAGGAATGTAAGCAATTATATTCATTAGATAAGACACCATTAGGTTTTTATTGTCTAGTGAGGTAGACAAACAAGAAATGGGGTGGTGTGAAACACATATGCAGATGAGGAACATCTAAAAGCATATTGGAAAGTTAGATTCCACCATGATGTTCTTCCTCACCTTGGGTCCCAAGGAATGGAGTCAGCCATCTGTGGATTGAAACCTCTGAGACCATAAGTATCAAATAAACTCTTTCTCTTTATCCTTGTTCTTGTCAGGTCTTTTAGTCACAGCAGTGAAAAAGCTGACTAAAACATAGATTTTATAGAAAGAATGATACATAAAGAAATACATAGATTTCCTGTGCTTTTTAAATTAATGTGCTTTGGATTTTATCCTATTAGTTTTGTTGTTATTGTTTTGCAGTGTTTGGGATTAAACCCAGAACCCCATGCATACTAGGTAAGTGCTCTGCTACATAAACTACATCTCCAGCCCCTGTCTTCTTAGTTCTTACAATCTTTTGAGGGGGATAGAAAACAGAGAGGCATACAAAAATCATATAAGCAAAAAGAAAAAAAAAGATGAACCAATGTTAAGGAGATGAAAAATGGGAGGATTGTTTTCTATAAGCAGCTCAAGGAAGATCTCACTATGAAAGTAAACACTTGGATAAAATGTGGAAGTAAGCCACAGTGGAGGATGCAAGCACAATGACAGAATGGGTAAAACAAGTCTAAGAGCAGATTGAGCAGGATTCATGGGGAGGTCAGAATGGAGCAAGACATACAGGAGAGAGAGTGGCAGGAAGCAAAGTTCTAAAAGGGATGGTTCATGGAGTGGAATTTGTCAGATTAATGGGCTTTGGATTTTATTCTAATATTAATGGTTAACCAGTGGATAGGTTTAGACAAAGGAATGCAAGATCTAGTTTACATTTGGAAGAAGATCACTGTCTTTGCTATGTGGAGAATGAATTAGGAAGAGCAATAGTAAAAGCAGGATTCAGGATCAGATAGAAGGCATTGGCTCTATTCAGGCAACATAGAATGGTTGGAATAGGTGGTAGCTATGATAGTGGTGACAAGTGGTCATATTCTCAGGATCATGTTATATGTACTAAAAATAAATAGTGAAGATAAGGGATGTGATGTTAGTGAAATGCAAAGCTTTAAATCCCAAACTGTTATAATTTATAAGAATTGCCAATCAATACCCTAAAGACTAGATTTGACTCACAACTGCATTCTTTTTCATATTGCTGTATTTTTAGTTAACTATTACTAATATTAAAAAAAATCAAGATGTTGATATCTGTTTGTTTTCATTTGCAAAATCAGCCTGGTGTGGTGGCACATACCTGTAATCCTAGTGATTTGGGAAGTTGGAGGCAGTAGTTTGAGACCAACCTGGGCAACTTAACCAGACATTGTCTCAAAATAAAAATAAAAAAGGCTGAGGATGTAATTCAATGATAAAGTGCCTCTGGGTTCAATCCCAAGTACTACCAAACAAACAAAACTCAGAAGATTTGCAATCATTCTACTTACAGCATACTCTAAAATTTTTCACTATGTGTTTCAGTGAGTTTTTTGTTGTTGTGACTGAATATCACACACTGGGTAATGTATAAGGAGTAGTGGTTTATTTTGTTAAGCAAAATAACATCTAGAATTTACAAGTTTTATTTTTTAAATTTTTTTAAGTTGTAGGTGGACACAATACATTTATTTTAATTATTTATATTTATGTGGTGCTGAGGATCGATCAAACTCGGGGCTTCACACATGCTAGTCAAATGCTCTACCACTGAGCCACAACCCCAGCCCTAGAATTTGCAAGTTTTAATAAACACAAATTGCAATTTTTTGTAACAGCAGTGCCTATGGTTCTACCAAATTCTATAGTCTCAGTTCACTCTGCCAACATTCAGACATGATTCACAATTTTTTAATAACAGAGTCCAAAGAGGCTAATTTAGTAAAGGCTTTTTATTAAACATTTGTTCTTTGGGAAATCCAAGAGGATGGTATAGGCATCTACTGAGTAACTGGTGAGGGGCTCTTGCTGTACCATCACATGGCAGAGGACACCATGGTGAGATGGAGCAAGGCTACTAATTTAAGTCTCTCTTCCTCTCCTCATAAAGCCACTAAAGCCATCATCAGGATCCCACCCTCATGACTCCTGAAATGCTAATTATCCAAAAGCTTCATCTTCAAATACCATTAGCATATGACTTAGAGGATCAAGTTTCAACATTAATTTTGATGAGAACAAATAGTCTACAGCACCCTGCCTATATTTGGCGAATATTGTTAGAGGCTGCCCCCATACACAATGCACTATGTGGTGGGCTTCATTTCTCCGTATTATCATCTTATTCCCTGTACTATAGACATTTGCCATTGTTACTACTGACCTAGAACTTGCAGGAGGGCAAACCATCAAATCCCCTGCACAACTCCATTCCTTCCTACTGCAGTGTTGTTCAACAGAACTCTAGGGAGCCACTTACTTGAATCCACACTTCTGCTTTTCCCAGGCTTATGTTCAGGGGTCTATCTAATATGTAACTTGACATAAAAATGTTTCCTAAAAATAAAGTTTTTTTCCAGCTGATCCTATTCCTCAGTAGGTTAGACACTAATATTCATTATTGAAAGTTTCAAGGATTCTACCATATTTTGTATTTCCTTTTCATTCATAATCACTGGCAAACAGAACACATGGGGAATTAGAACTTGGAAAATACACCGTCAGGTAGAGAAGACCCAAACCAACATGTTGAGACAAGGAAAGCTTAATTAGATTTTTAAAATCAAGATTTAAACTTCAGAAACTAAGCTATGTGGTCAGGAGACCATAACTGATAGGAAAAGGCCAGGAGTCCAGGGAGGAAAGATATAGCCTCCTTTATAATTTGGCAGGAAATGCTCCTCTGGTCATGGACATTTCCAGGGGAGGGGAACAGCCAAGCCAGGCTGTGCAGTCTGAGCAACACAGAACACTGATGTTCCTGACTGACAGTACACCTTCAGGAAATCACTTGGGCAAAGCAACATTGCTGGAATTTTAGGTATTCTGGAAGACTACAAAAAGTGTCTATTTTCCATTTGCCAATACTGTCAAGATGGTGTAGAGAGAACTTGGTAGGTCTCTTCAGTGTATGTTCTAAGAAGTGACTGCGTGATAATCACTGCTGTGTTTGGAAGAGCAGCACCTCAGGAGGGTTTGGTTGTCTTCCTGTTGGCAATGGCACCTTCTTAGAAAGCTTAGGGTGGCAACAAGGGTTTGCAAACTCCTCCTGCTCTGAACTTCCTAATACCCTCTATTGAAATCTGAAACACCATATACAAATACATGTGAACTTTTTAAAAAGCCATTTACATTCAAGCATATAAAGTGACATTTTAAGTGACACCCAAATAAGCAAACCCCATCATATTAATAGTCATATTCTAGCAGGGTGGGGCACGCTTTATTGGCATAAATATAATGACTTTTCCAATCATTTGGCTTTCTGACCTTTCTCCTGCAATCACATACCAAAAAGAATATTTTTAATGAAAAACCATGGAGGCTGTGAGGATTTTCTCTTTGCTAACTTCCCTTTTATCAGTCAGACACAGACAGTCTCATGGAGCGATGTAATCAGCCCTTAAAACAGATGCTGAGGAAATTCATTGAAGGAGAGCAGAAAGATTGGGATGAGTGATTGCCCTATCTCTTGCTTCCTACGGGGAAGTTCCCAATGCATCTATAGATTATTTATTATTTGAACAGTTGCATAGGGGATTATTCCACATGAAATAATTTGGCAGGTAAAAAGGAAAAAGCCCAGCGAACATCAAGAGGACATTTACTTGCTAAAAAATGAACAGACTATACAAAAGGCCCCCTGGATTCATCCATAAATTGTCAAGGCATTAGGACAAGCACAATATGTTAACTGCTCAATTTATGCATCCCAGACCCTGAAGTAATTGCTTTGGAGAGAAACTATGAACTTGGGTGCAATTCAACTTAAAGTCTTAAAATGGTGCATTGTTTGACTTCATTGTTTCTTCTAACTAATACAGAAAAAGTTGGGCATTTTAGGGAAGGCACTTGGGATGTAGGAAATGCAGGCACACAGCGGGCACCCACACACGTGCAGGCTGACTAAAAGGCTACAAGCTCCTACTTTTGTTTCCTTTGGCTTCAGCCTCTTACCTGGAGGAGTCTGTCTAGCCAGTATCTGGAAATGCTGTTTCTCTTATTAATGTATCATGATCTCCCCTTCTCTTCTGGCTCTCTTATATTTTTGTCGCTGTTTATATTTTTTTGTTTTTACAGGGAGATATCTGCCATTGGAATAGATATGCCAGCTGTTCTTGTATGCAAGGTAGGGATATGTTACCTATTTTGATTATATAGATATTCTCAAGTGAAACCATTGTCCTCTGAGAGCATATTGACTCAAGGTTTTTCTTTTTATTCATTTATACTTCTTGCTTGCAATTAAAGAGAAAAATTTGCATGGACTGCACTGGGCAAAATATTACAATCTAGTGAAATCCATTCTCGGAATAACATCTTTACAATGTGAAAATTAAAAAGGGATTCATCATTGTTGCTTTAACATTGAATCTGAATGCATTTTTGCAAATGTCTAATAACTGTATTATTGTATTTGTCAACTCTCAATTATATTTTTAATGGCAATTGGAAACCTATTTAGAAGTTGTCATCTCTTTTGGTTTTTCCTCGCTTGTTTGTTTCTTTCTGCTCTTTCTTCTACGCAGCTACTGCTTTTTTCTGGTACATGTGAACGTGGAAGAGGAGTATACCATACCTACTAAGCTTATGCATTCCCCCCGAAGAGTCTCACTCTTTCTCTCTTTTTCTCTTCCTCTTTACTAATTACAAATTCCCAGGAACAGGACTTTGATTTTCCTAACTTGTGTCCTGGGCTTAATTTTAGACCAACCATTCAGGGCTATGATGGGGCCACTGTGGACAGTTGTAGGGAGGTTAAAGAATTTTGTAAGCTGGGAAGACATCTTCCAGAAATGCTATCCTAGACAAAACTAAATTAATTAAGTCTAAAAGTCATATTTTAAATACAAAAACAAGAGAATTCAAGGTTTCTTTATGAAAAAAATCTATTTTTTTTATTTGAGTGTTTCTTATTATTGGCATAACGGAACTACCTTCATATTGAAGAATGATATAACTTTATGACCTTAAAATTATGCACTGAACTAGAACTTCTATTTCTTGTCCATCTTCTTCTCTTTCCCTTCATCTAATTTTATCTCCCTCATAAATCAGACTTTAAAGCATGGTCCCTTTCACCATAGATTTATTTCCCATAGAGTTATAAATTCCTCATATTCTCAAGGACTTTACTGCATATTTTTGTTTTTTTGAAAAGGACCCTGGGCACTTTCAAGAACATTAACCAAGACCCAAATGTTACTGACACCTTCTTTTTCATACTGACATTTGGTGGAATTGTTTTACCATAAGTTATTGCTAAGTGGGATCAGTTGCATAATTTATGGAGTCCAGTTTTAAATGAGAAGGGGGGGATTTTTGTTAAAAAATTAACTTACTGGTCAAAATTAAGAATTTCAAGATGGCAGCAGAACATTAAACCAAGCAATTTCCAGGGCCTCTCTATGGGCAAGACACTGTGTAACTGTACAGGTTGCATGCTGATGAATTCAGCCCGGTAGTCAAATGTCAAAGGAGACAGGCAATTTGCCTTTAGGTGATGTTTTAGTCAGCTGTGACAAAGATACCTCACAAGCACAATTCTAAGAAAGGAGAGTTTATTGGGGGCTCATGATTTCAGATGGCTGATCTGTTGCTCTGAGCTCAAGGTGAGGCAGCACATCATGGGGGAAGGACCCAGCAAAGAAAAAATGCTCAATTCACAGGTAAAAATGCTTATCTCAGAAAGCAGAGAAGGGGAAGGGGAAGGGGCCATGGGGAAGATGCACCTTTCCAGTGCCCCACCTCCTCCAGCCACTACCCACCTGCCTACAATTACCACCTAGTCAGTCCATTCAAATTAGGATTAACTGAGATTACAGCTTTCACAATTCCATCAAGTTACCTCTGAACATTCCTGCATTACTAGGAGTTTTTTGGGGAACACCTCATGTCCAAACCATAACAGGGTAGATCAATTAACCTCTAAATTGAACAGAACAGCTAGCTCTTTTTAAATGACAAACATCAATTTATAATCCAAACAATGCTAAAAACTATAACAACCTGCAGAATGTAATATGCATATATAATTTGCAAATGAGGAATTTAATCATGTCTACTGTGTTTAAACAATATATAACTGCAAGGTGTTAGTCATGTTTACCTCTAGAGTTATTATTTCCTTCTAATCTTATTAATAAAAACAAATCCATCATCATGAAATCAGGGTAGAAAGAATTCCCTATTAAATAGAAACTATTTTGATAGGGATGTAGTATTTTATTTCTTGATATTCTACCAAAGAAAGAAAGCAAAGTTCTGTAATAAATAGTTTCCTAGATTTTCTAGTCTAGACTGAAGCAAGAGATTTTTAATTCAGGTCTCAGAATGGACTTAGGAATTGCGATGCTCAGAGATACCGCACCAGAGCATTTTATCTGTACAGCAAATATGCAAATGTAATAACATATTTGAAGTTGGTAATCAGATGTAAACTTTAATAGTACAAGCTTAGAACTAAAGCCTTATCCTGATTGGTGGCTCTTATCTCTAAGATGGGGAGGAAGGATTGATATAGAGTAACTCCAGGCTTTCAGTGGATGTAAATTACATGTCAAGTAACAGTGCCCCAGTCTTCTGATAAGGAGAGTGAGACTGCCTAGATAAGAAAGAGAGAAGGCAGATAAGATGAGCAAGAAAGAGGAGAAAAGAGCATAAGAGACTTAAACCACCATCCTGAGGTTTTCTGTGTAAATACCATGCCATTTAATTTCTGAGAAAGGCAAGACATTGGAATAATGAATCCAGACAAAAGACACAAGTGATGGCAGAAGATGTGGATTGTAATTCAAGTGCTTCTATTAACTATCTGTGTGTCTTCCTGTTAGCTTTCTATTTCTTTCTGATTCAGTTTCTTCTTATACACAGGGAGGAATTTAGCATAGGATAATCTCCAAGAATTTTATAGCTTTAAGTGTATGCCTTTAATTCTGATAAAATGTAGATAATTTTATAGTAAAAAGTCCTGGCTTTTCTTAGCAGATCTATTGACATCTATTTTATCCAACATTCACTGATTGCCTGTTTGATCCAGATACTTAGTGCTAAGTCCTGAAAATAACAGTGACTATTAAAACTCAGTCCTCATGGTGGTGTTATGTCTGTCTAAGGTTAATGAAGCATGCTTCTTTATATTAAAAGAGATTTTTTCCCCACTTAAACACTTATGGTCCTGGCAAAAAGAACTGATCATTGATATTTTAACTACTATATTAAGGATGCTTTCTGGATTTTTTTGTTTTTTTAAAAAAGCATATGGAGTTTCAGGTTAATATCTATGATCTGGTATTTGCTCCCTAAAGTTCATGAATGTATCCACATTCTTTCACATTTGAAGTCGAGTAAGTGGAAGAATATGTTATTTTAAAAATAATGAGACCATCTTCTGAATGAAACTGAAAAGGTGATCAATTTAGATTCAAAAGTGGATTCTATAGATAGTCAATTAAAGTTGGAACCCTAGAAGGATAAAAAATTGAGTCCCTGAATTTCAGAACTAAGGCCCCCTCAAGATTCATTAATCTAATCTTATATTATGATTGAGAAAAATGACTTTCAGAGAGATTATGTGTCTCTATCAATGTCAGCCAATGTAAGAACCAGGACTGTGAGTGAGATCTGTCCCCCATACTACAGGTACATTTTTAATCAGTTAATTCAATATTATAGTAAAATACATTTTAATGTGAGCTTAACATAAGGTATGACTGGAGAAGTTTCAGATACAGTAGTAGGAAGCTACATGTATGAAAAGCTACCTGGATTGAAAGTCTTACTTGAAACATGTAAAAGAAAGGAATATTTTCTCTTCTATTTAATTATAATGAACAAGTATAGAGGTAGTCCAGAATGTGTTTAATTGACTATGTATTTGTGTATTCTTGTAATTTCTTTGACTCTACAAAGTATACTCAAATTAACCAAATGTTGCAGAGATAATTTTTAAAACTGCAAAAAAATTCAAATGTATTTTTCTAAACTGTTCATAATAAGTAAAGGGTGTTTCTTAAAAATGTGGTCTAATTCCTGGATTTTTAAAAGTTTCATAATCTATTGATAGTGATGCTAAGACATTCGAATCAGATAACATAAAATATTATAGCATCATATATTATTAATTAGGTATTCATAGGTTATTTATAAACAAGTTTATATTATCAGGAGTAGTAAAATATCAGTTATTAATTCCTAAGGTAGTATAAAATAGTGATTTTTTACTATAGCCCTTTGGAAAATATGTATAGGTGTGCATGTACGAGGGTGATTTCATTTTTCAAAGTGAAAACAAATATTAACAAATGGTTAATTTTTGAAATTAATATGACTTTCCAAAATTAATATTCAGTTAATTTAAAGGGTACTGCTTCTGGAATTGCTGAGGATAATTTTAAGACCTTCATTTATTCCCATTTTATAAATAGAAATAGAGAAAAATAATTTTCATTTTGGCAAATGATTTGAACATCATTATATGCACCTACCAATGATGCCTGTCTACATTTGTCTGATCAACAACCTTCCATTTTAGAAATTGTCCTTACTTTATGTATTTTGCCTAATAAACACATCTATCTATTGACCTCATTACCTCTCACTCCAACTCTGTACCACCAAACTCTAGCACATGAACTACAATTGGTGAAATTAGTCCATTCTCTGGAAAGAGTGTTTTGTCCAAATGAGGGCATGTAATCTACATGAGAAAAGTGTTTCAATGATTCATAAGAATTATGCGGGATGAGATATTTCAATGAAATTAAAGTATCTAAGCAAGGCAAATTTGGAACTTCTAGGTACCATCTTTGTTCTCCAAGGGTAGAGTTCTGGCTGGAGAATGGAGTTTACATGAATCAAGTAATGGCTGAGATAGGTAGTAGTTGGATGATGAACAAATGAAAGTAAACAAGAAAGGAAGAAGTTAAGGAAGTATGGTTGAAAGGAGGGAGGGAGGAAGAGAAGGAAAGAAGGAAGGAAGGAAGGATAGAATTAGAGTGTCAGATTTAAAAAAATAAGGAAAGAGACAGAGGAAGGAAAAGAGGAAGGGAAAAAAGGAGGGAGGGAAGCCATCTTGATTCTGGAGTGCTGAAGCAGTTAACTTCTTGGCATATATATAGAAGTTAATTACATAAGCTAATTTTCCTTAAGCTCTTACCTGTACAGAAAAAAATTCTAATATACTATTAGCCAAAAGCAAAAGATTAACTGATTTATGGCTGTGACTCTTCCACAGATAGAAGGGCTGAGATTCTCTTTTTTGTTACATTAGACACTACACAAAACTCTGTCCTCAACTTTTTACATGGCTTTGATTGTTTTCATTCTCTGAGATATAAACAAAGTGACTTTCATTATTCTGCTCACATATAGTCACTGGGGTAATAAGAATGAGTCAGAGAATACCACAGTTCTTAATATTAGATTTTATTGTTCCATAAAATAGAGGATACATGAACTCATCTGATTTGCTTTGCTGTAGTCACCCTAGTCCTTTGTTGAGCTCAAGGGATATAAATCATGTATATTCACAGGCTTGTATAAGTGTGCATGGGGACAAGGTATTGGAAATAATTATTGATTACTTTCACATTTAAAATATAACCAAAAATGATGAGATAACAACAAGTCTATCAAGTAGAGTGCCACTCAAACTTCATTATGTATATAGAGTACCTGCATCTTTTTAAATTATAAATTCCAACCTACTATATTAAGAGTAGAGCCTAAGATTCTACATTTGTAACAAGTTCTTTAGTAATGGTAACGATGTGGTTCATTGGTCCTCATTTTAAATAGTGAGGTTTTCGGAGACCTTAAACCAAAAAGATGTATGCATCAGAGGTAAAATCTCAGAAAGCATCTGCTGAGCTAAACTACTGAAATTACTGCAAAATACATTAACTTGAAAAACCCAAAGTGATGGATATAAAATCACCATAAGTTTTAAATACTCAAAATTTTTAAAAATGCTAAATATCAAGAATTTGGCATTTGGTTGATCTTGAACCTTACAGAAGACAAAGACTCACTGTGAAGAATAAATTATGTATTGCTTCTCTGACAGAAATCATAGAACTAACTAATGATTGTGGTTGGAATCACTTTAATATCAGGAGTTATCTCTGAATATGATAATGGTGATTCTGGGGCAAATTATTTGAGTGAGAAGCTCATTATAATGATCCAAACTTCTGAACTTTGATAGACACTAGGAGAATATTTTTTAATATTGAAACTGTTTGATGAAGTGCAACCCTTCTCTAATGGAAGTTCCAAGAAATGGAAATCTCACTTATGGTTTTCTGATCAATTTACTTTAAACTATGTTTTTAACAATGATCTTATGCATAATATTTTGGCATAAATGTGTTTCATTTTTAGATGCATAGAATATAAATATTCTGTACACTTACATGACAATTCAATAAAGCAAATTCAACAAATGTTTATTGAACTGAATTAAAACATGCATATATCTATGTATGTAAATCTATTCACTGTTCCATTTTAGTTATTAATTTTTATCTTGTGTCAAATCTCCAAACTGCCTGCATTAATTACTAAATGCAAAACACAGTATCTTTTACAAATAAAGACTTAATAGTTAAATCTTAAGATTTAATATACTTTAATATACAATATACTTTTAAGAGACCAGACATTGAGACTAAGTTGTGTTCTAAGAAGAAATAACAAACTTTTCTATAAATAATTGTCTTAGAATTTTGCAGTCCTTACCTGACTTGAAAGGTCATTTATTTTATATTTAAATGTACATTTTTTAAATTTATTTTTTCCAAATATAAATACTACATGTTCAGAATATATGCCAAAATCTCTCCATATTATAAAAATTTAAGAACTAGTAATTTTTTCACAATTTGTTAATTTTCTTCATTTACACATTATTTTGTAATTATTAAAAAGTCATTAAAATATTTTAATCTCTTGTGGATTTGTTTAATTTATGTAATAAGACAGAAATATGATAAGAAAAAAAAAGAAAAACTAGGGACAGCAGGACTTGAAAAAAATGTCCAAGAAGTTAGTTATAATTTCATGCTGGCTGCTTGAGAGAGGAATCACAATCAAGTACAAATACAATGCCCTGAGAAGCCGGCTTCCTCTAGCCAAAGGATGGGGAAAATGGCAGCTCAGCAACAGAGAGACATTTGACCACACCTGCCATTTTTAGGCATGCAGCCTGAAAACCAGTTATGCCCTTTCCTCATGACATCAGACACTAAGGAATTAGAAGTGAAGACAGAGTGCTGTCCTCATTCCCATCTTTGTAGTAACAAAGCGGTACCACTTTTCTTCTCCTCTGAGCACTGTTACTTTGAATACTGCAGGCAGAGCCAGATTCACCATACCTGTGCCAAATAATGAAGCCATGGTCTCCCTTCAATTAGAGAGTGGAAGTAGGAATATGGAAAGAAGCAAGACAGAGAAATGGATATTCTACATCTCTTCATGAAATCCTGGGTAGAACACAGAACAAATCCACATCTGAAAGAAAGCAGAAATAGCATAGCAAAACAAAGTATTCTAATGAGGAATACTTCCCAATATTCATTGGTGTTTTAGTCAGCTTTTTCTCTGCTGTGACTCAAAGCTCTGACCAGAACAATTGTAGGGAAAGAAACTTATTTGAGGGCTCATTGTTTCAGAGGTCTTAGTCCATAGAAGGTTGGCTTCATTCCTCGGGGTTCTGGGTATGGCAGAGGGAGGCAGCTCACAAGATGATCAGGAAACAGAGAGCTCTCCACTTACCAGATACAAACATATACCCCCAATTCCCCACCTTCTGGACAAATGAAAGTAAACAAACCAAATGCCAAATGCCACCTTCAGTAATCCCACCAGGGGATTAATTCATTGATACATTTAAGGCTCTCACAACCCAGGCTCTTCTCTGAACCTTCTTGCATTGTTTCACACATGAGCTTTTGGGAGACACCACACATCTAAACCATAACACTTGGGTAGCAAACAAATGGGACAGACTGCAAAGAACTGCAAGGCTTGGACAATGAAATCACCACTTTAACTATAATCTACAGAAGTTATCATAACATATATTCTGAATTTAAATAAGTTGATTATCTGATAAAATAGAATATTTAAATGGGAGTCTCATACTGCTAATCTCCAACACGCAATTAAAAATTACTGTTTTTAACAAGAGCCAGGAAATCTAATCTTAAATGAGAAAATACAATTAACAGGCTCCAATAAAAATATACATGGTGAAATTATCCAACAAGGATTTTAATGCAGCTATAATCAAATTGCTCCAACCCCAAAATATGAGCACTCTTAAAATGAAGGGGAAAAAAAGCCAAAGTATCAGAAAGATAAGAGAACATAAAAGGAAGAAGATTTAAAAATTTAAAAAATATGAAAATTTTAAAAAAAAGGAAAATGAAAAAGGAAGGAAAGAGAGAACGGAGAACTCACAGGATAAACTCTGTAGCAGAATTGAAATGATAGAAGGTCAGTGGTCAAAACCAATTAAAATTACTCCATAAGGATCCCAGACCAGAATACCACACCCACTGTGGTTCCCTATCTACCAATGTGTGGCACCACCTAGATGCCCCCATCATGGGACACTGCAGCCACCACCATACCCCTTCCCACATGGTAATGTTTACTGTGGGACAATGGACAGGGCCAGGAGGCAGCTGCTCATTGCAGCACTGAACACCACAGTACACCATCACCAAACAGGCCACCCAATGCCAACACACAGACCATCCTTTCAGCCCCATCTTTGAAAGTGGTTGCCTCCATCTTGAGACACCTCCACTGCCATCTGGAGTTACTTCCACTCTGGTTTCTGCCATCTTTAGTTGGGCAGCTTCCATCTTGGGACATTGACTGGGGCCTGGAGGCCAACATCAATGTACTTACAGGCTTGACACTACTGCAACCACCAAATAGGAATGTGGGCTCTTCCATCAAGGGATGACAACCAGGACCTGGAAGACCATTGCCAAGATGTCCCTGTCAGCCTGGTTGCACCAGAGCTATCCCTACTAGCAACAAAACTGTAAATGTCCAAATAGAGGCTAACAGATTTATGGCTGCATATTGGTTGCATTGGGAGCTATAAAAATTGATCTCCTCCCTAAAGGTGAAGCATCGGTAACCTGCAAGGACACTACAAGATTATAGGGAAGAAACTTCGATACCTCAGATCTGCACTGCATAAAAGGAAGACACATTTCCAACATGAAAAAACAAGAGAGGAAAGTGCCCCAAACAAACCAAAATACTATAATAATAGAATCCATTGACAGCACAGTAGATGAAATGTCAGAGAAGGACATCAGAATGTACATAACTATAATGATATGCAAATTAAAGAATGACATATGAGAGCAAATATAGGCAAAAAAATGATTATTCCAACAAAGAGATAAAGGAGCAAATACAGGTAGTGAAAGATTACATCAAGAAAGAAAGATTCTGATAACAAACAACAACAATAACGAAAAACAGAAATCCTTGAAATGAAGGAAACAATAAACCAAATAAAAAACAATAGAAAGCATAAACAACAGATTAGATCACTTGGAAGACAGAACCTCAGACAATGAAGACAGAATCTATGATCTTGAAAATAAAGTTGACCACACAGTGAAGATGGTAAGAAACCAAGAACAGAACATCCAATCATTATGGGATAACATAAAAAAAACAAATCTAAGATTTATCAGGATAAAGTAACACACAGAGACTCAAAACAAAGGAATCAATAATCTCTTTAATGAAATAATATCAGAATATTTCTCATATATGAAGAATGAATTGGAAAATCAAAAGAGACTTACAGGACACAAAATGTACAAAATAACAACAGATCTACACCAAGGCACATTATAATGAAACTGCCTACTATACAGAATGAAGATAGAATTTTAAAGACCGAAATAGAGAGGAATCAGATTACATATAGGGGTAGACTAATTTGTATCTCAGCAGATTTTTCACTGGAGACCCTCAAAGCCAGGAGATCCTGAAACAACATATACCAAGCTCTGAAAAAAAAAAGTAGATGCCAATCAAAACTCTCATGTCTAACAAAATTAAGCTTAAGATTTGATGACAAAATAAAAACTTTCCAGGATAAATAAAAGTTGAAAGAATTTACAGAGAGAAAGCTTGCACTACAAAACATTCTAACAAAAATATTCCATGAGGAAGAAATGAAAACCAACAATAAAAATCAGCAAGGGAAGGAACTACACTAAAGGAAAGACCAATCAAAGGAAAAGCCAAGTCAAGTTAAAAACCAAAAATAAACCAAAATGACCAGTAATGCAAAACATCTCAATAATTACCCTGAATGTAAATGGACTAAACTCATCAATTAAAAGACATAGACTGACAGATTGTATTAACAAAAAAGACCCAACAACATGCAGCCTTCAAGAACTCATCTCACAGTAAAATACATTCACAGACTGAAAGAAAAAGGGTTGAAAAAAAACGTATCACTTACATGGACCATGCAAAGCAGGGGCTTCCATCCTCATATTAGATAAAGTGGACTTCAAACGAAAATTAGTGAAAAGGGATAAAGAAGGACATTCCATACTATTCAATGGAATCATGCATCATAAGACATAACAATCATGAATACCTATGCCCCAAATGATGGGGCAGCTATGTATAACAAACAACCCCCCCCCAAAAGAAGCTATAGAACTCAATAAAAAAAAATGTTAGGCTTAACAGACATATATAGAAAACTCCATATATCAAGGATCAAATACAATTTTTTTTCTCAGCAGCCCATGGATCCTCCTCCAAAATAGACCATATGTTATGCCACAAAACAAGTCTTAGAAAATATAAAAAATAGAGATACTACCCTGCCCTCTATCTTGCCATAATGGAATGAAATTAGAAATCAATGATAAAATTAAAAAAATAGAGGCTACTACAACACCTGGAGACTAAATAATACACTATTGAATGATGCCTGAATAACAGAAGACATCATGGAGGAGACTAAAAAATTCTTAGAGGTAAATGAGTACTCTGATACAATATTTCAAAATCTCTTGGATACTATGAAGGGAATGCTAAGACAAAAGTTCATTGCATTAAACTCATTCATTAAGAGAAAAAAAAATAGGGGCTGGGGTGTGGCTCAACAATGGAATGCTTGCCTCAGAGGCACAAGGCACTGGGCTTGATCCTCAGCACCACATAAAATAAATAAATAAAATAAAGATATTGTGTCCAATTACAACAACAACAAAATAAATAAATAAATAAATAAATAAATAAATAAAAAAGAAGAAAAAGTCAACAAATAAATGACCTGACATTACATCTCAAAGTCCTAAAAAAAGAAGAGCAAACCACAAACCAATACCAAAAGTAGTAGAAGACTAGAAATAATCAAAATCAGAGCTAAAACAATGACATTGAAACAAAAGTAATAGTTCAAAAAATTCACGAAACAAAAAGCTGGTTCTTCAAAATAAATAAATAAATAAAATTGACAAATACTTAGCTACCCAATGAAAAGAAAGAGAAAACTCAAATTACTAAAATTTGTGATGAAAAATAAAATATCACAACAGACACTATTGAAATACAGGAGACAATTAGAAACTATTTTGAGAATTTATATTCCAGTAAATAGAAAACCTCAAAGACACTGACAAATTTCTAGAGGTATATGATCTACCCAAACTGAACAAGGAAGACATACATAATTTATTTTTTTCCTTTTTTTTACTATTTTTTTATTGGTTGTTCACAACATTACAAAGCTCTTGACATATCATATTTCATACATTAGATTGAAGTGGGTTATGAACTCCCAATTTTTACCCCAAATGCAGATTGGAGAATCACATCAGTTACACATCCACAATTTTACATAATGCCCTATTAGTAACTGTTGTATTCTGCTACCTTTCCTATCCCCCCATAATTTAAACAGGTCAATTTCAAGCAAGGAAGTGGAAGACATCATCAAAAGCCAACCAAGAAAAGCCTAATACTAGTCAAATTCTCAGCTAAGTTCTATAAGACCTTCAAAGTAGAATTAACACCAATACTTCTCAAATTATGCCATGAAATAGAAAAAGAGAGAACCTTTTCAAACTCATTCTATGAAGCTAGTATCATCATGATGTCAAAACCAGACAAAGACACATAAAGGAAAGAAAACTTCAGAGCAATACCCTGGTTGAACATGCATAAAAAATTATCAATAAAATTCAGGCAAATCACATACAAAAATATATGAAAATGATAGTGTACCACAATCAAGTGGACTAGGTCACAGTGATGTAAAGTTGATCAAACATATAGAAATTGATAATTATAAATTATCACATCAATAGAGTTAAAAATAAGAATCATGTAGATGTACACATAAGTAGATGCAGAAAAAGCATTTAACAAAATTCAGCACCCCTTCATGTTCAAAACACTAGGAAAACTAGGATAATGGAACATATCTCAACATTATAAAAGCTATATATGCTAAAGCCAAGGCCAACATCATTCTAAATGGAGAAAAATTTCTCTAAGAACTGAAACAAGACAAGGAAGCCCTCTTTTACCATTTCTGTTCAACATTGTCCTTGAACCTCTAGCCAGAGGAATTAGAAGAAAGTAATTAAAGGGATATGAATAGGAAAAGAAGAACTCAACTATCATTATTTGCTGATGACATAATTCTATATTTATAAAGATCCAAAAAATTCCATCAGAAAACCTCTAGAACTTGTAAATAAATTCAGCAACATAGCAGGATATAAAATTAACACCCATAAATCAAATGTGTTCATATACATCATTGATGAATACACTGAAAGAAAAATTAGGAAAACTAACCCCATTCACAGTAGCCTCAATAAAATAAAATAAAATAAAATAAAATAAAATAAAATAAAATAAAATAAAATAAATGCTTGAGAATCAATCTAACAAAGAGGTGAAAGACCTTTACAGTGAACACTACAGAACACTAAAATAAGAAATAAAGGAGGTCTTAGAACTCCCATGGTTTTAGGTAGGCAGAATTAATATTGTCAAAATGGCCATAATACCAAAAGCATTATTCAGATTTAATGCAATTCTTATTAAAATCTCAATGACATTCTTCATAGAAATAGAAAAAATTGGTCATGAAATTCATTTGGCAAAATAAGAGACCCAGAATAGTCAAAGCAATCCTTAGCAAGAAAAGTAAAACAGGAGGCATCACAATACCAGACTTAAATTATACTACAGAGCCACAGTAACAAAAACAACATGGTATTGGCACCAAAACAGACATTAAGATCAATGGTACAGAATAGTAGACACAGAGACGAACCCACATAAATACAGTTAAGGTTTGGATGTGAGGTGTTCCACAAAATGTCACATGTGAGACAATGCAAGAGGGTTCAGAGGAATAATAATTGAGTTATAAGAGTCTTAAACCAATCAGTGATTTAATCCCTTGTTAGGGGTCCCTGAAGTGGTAGGGTTTTCTGGAGGAGGTGAGAATTGGGTGTGGTTTGGGGGTATATTTGTTTTTTTTTTAAAGAGAGAGTGAGAGAGAAGAGAGAGAGAGAGAGAGAGAGAGAGAGAGAGAGAGAGAGAGAGAGAGAGAGAGAGAGAAAGAGAGAGAGAGACAGAGAGAATTTTTTTTTAATATTTATTTTTTAGTTCTCGGCAGACACAACATCTTTGTTGGTATGTGGTGCTGAGGATCGAACCCAGGCTGCACGCTTGCCAGACGAGCGCGCTACCGCCTGAGCCACATCCCCAGCCCTGGGGGTATATTTGTATCTGGCAAGTAGAGTCTCCTTCTGCTATCTGATCAATATGGGAGCCGTGTCCCTTCACCATGATGTATAGCCTCACCTGGAGCCCCAAGAAATGGAGGCAGCCCTCTATGGACTAAGACTTCTAAATCCTTGAGCCCTAAAGTAAATTACTCCTTTTCTACAATTGTTCTGGTTGGGTCTGTTTAGTCACAATAGCAAAAAAAGCTGACTAAAATGACAGTTATCTCATACTAGGCAAAGGTGCCAAAAACATACATTGGAGTAAAGATAGCCTCATCAACAAATGGTGCTGGGGAAATTGGAAATCCATATGTGGCAAAATAAAATTAAATTCCTATTTCTCACCCTCCACAAAACTCAAAGTGGATTAAGGACTTTGGTAGTGGAACAGAGACTCTCAGCCTTATAGAAGAAAGAGTAGGCCCAAATTTCTACCATGTCAGCTTAGGACTTGACTGCCTTAACAAGACTCCTTAAAGTGCAAGAAGTGAAATAAAAAATCATAAAATAGGATGGAATCAAACCAGAAAGCATCTTCACAGCAAAGGAAACAATCAAAACATGAAGAGAGAGCCTATAGAATTGGAGCAGATCTTTCACACATGAAACTCTTTTGGCTTGTCAGGCCCTATCATAGTACATAGGTGGCTACTCTAAAAGATTATTACACATGTGTAATTTATTAAGGACAAAAAAATGTATGTCTCACAGTCCAGAGACTGGGGCATCCAAGATGAAGGCACTGGGATGTGTGGTGTTGGGAGGAGGTCTGTCTCTGCCTCCAAGATGGTGCCTTGTTGCTGCATCCACTGGAAGGAAGAAAGGCTCTGTTCTCACGTGGCAGAGGATAAGAGGGCTGAGTCCTGCACAAAGCCTCTTTAGGAAATGCCTTTATTTCTTTCACATGGAGGAGCACTCGTAGCTTAATCACCTCCTAAGGCCTCACCTATTACTATTATCATATTGGCAATGCCTGGATTTTGGAGGGGACACAGAGAAACCATAGTAGGACCTTGAAATTCTGTATGAATTTGAGGAAAGGCGTTTCATTCCTGAAAAACAATGCCACTGTAATTTTGATGGGGTTTGTATTTAATCCATAGATTACTTTCAGTAGCACTAAAATTGTAAGCATGTGCAATCTCCTTATCTATGTAATATAATGTCTATTTACTTAGGTTTTAAAAAATTTCTTTCTTCAATGTTTTGTACTTTCCATTGTACAAGGCTTTCATCAACTTTATTAAATTTATGTCTAGGTATCCTATTCTTTTGGAAACTCTTGTATATGAAATTCCTTTTAATTAATTCTTTTTGTTCATTTCAGGTATATGAAAACAACTGATTTTTGTGTGTTGATCTTGTATCTTGCAAATTTTCTATATTTTAAAAATTAGCTGGAGGGGTTTTCTTGGGGGATTCTTTGAAATCATGTTATTTGTAAATTGAGGTGGTTTTACCTTTTTTTATTTGTATGCCTTTTATTTCTTTTTCATATGTAATTGGTCTAGCTAGAACTTCCAGAACCTTGTTGAATAGCTGTGGTAAAAATAGGCACCTTTGTCTTCTTCCTGATCCTAGGGAGAATGAATACCTTCAGTCTTTCACCATTGAATATAACATTAGCTGGTTTTTTTTTTCTTAATAAATGCCCATGTTTAGGAATTTCCCTTCTACTCCTAGTTTTTTATACAAATTTCAACTCAGTTCATCAATATCTAAGAAGAAAATACTTGCTGGGAATTTGAGATTTTATATAATCTATGTATCAAATTGGATAAAATTAAAATCTTATTATTTAGTCTTCAATTACTGAAGAACCACATATCACCATATACTCAGGCTATTTTTTTTCTTTTTAGTTGTCAGTGGACCTTTATTTTATTTATATGTCATACTGAGAATCAAAGCCAATGCCTCACACATGCTAGGCAAGTGCTGTACCACTGAGCCAGAACCCCAGACCCTAGATTTTTAAGTTCTTTCCCCAGTGTTTGATAGGTTTTCTGTATAAAAAGGCATTATAGTTTATGTTAGATTAGCACCTGAATACTTTGTTTTGTTTCTATCATAAATGATATTTTTATTTCATTTTTAATTGATTGTCTATAACAAAAATAATCGACTCTTGTATATTACATGTATATCCTGAGATATTGCTAACTTTATTTATTAGACCAGAATATATTTTTTGCAGTTTATCTTTTTTAAATTTTTATTTTTTTATTATTTTTATTTTTTATTTATATATGACAGAAGAATGCATTACAATTCTTATTACATATATAGAGCACAATTTTTCATATCTCTGGTTGTATACAGAGTATATTCACACCAATTACTGTCTTCATACCTGTACTTTGGATAATAATGATCATCACATTCCACCATCATTAATTACCCCATGCCCCTCCTCACCCCACCCGCCCGTCTTCCCTATCTACAGTTCATCTATTCCTACCATGCTCCCTCTCCCTATCCCACTATGAATCAGCCTCCTTATATGAAAGAAAACATTTGGCATTTGGTTTTTTGGGATTGGCTAACTTCACTTAGCATTATCTTCTGTAACTCCATCCATTTACCTGCAAATGCCATGGTTTTGTTTTCTTTTATTGCTGAGAAATATTCCATTGTGTATACATGCCACATTTTTTTTTACCCATTCATCTATTGAAGGACATCTAAGTTTGTTCCACAGTTTAGATATTGTGAATTGTGCTGCTAAAAACATTGATGTGACTGTGTCCCTGTAGTATGCTGTTTTTAAGTCCTTTGTGTATAAATGGAATGGACTCAAACTAAAAAGTTTCTTCTCAGCCAAAGAAATAATCTGTGAGGTGAATAGAGAGCCTACATCTTGGGAGCAAATGTTTGCCCCTCACACATCAGATAGAGCAATAATCTCTAGGGTATATAAAGAACTCAAAAAGCCAAACACCAAAAAAACAAATAACCTAATCAATAAATGGGCCAAGCACCTGAGCAGACACTTCTCAGAATATGATATACAATCAATCAACAAACACATGAAAAAATATTCATCATCACTAGCAATTAGAGAAATGTAAGTCAAAACCGCTCTAAGATTTCATCTCACTCCAGTCAGAATGGCAGCTATTATACACACAAACAACAATAAGTGTTGGCGAGGATGTGGGGAAAAAGGCAAACTGATACATTGCTGGTGGGACTGCAAATTGGTACAGCCAATATGGAAAGCAGTATGGAGATTTCTTGGAAAATTGGAAATGGAACCACCATTTGATCCAGCTGTTCTTCTCCTTGGTCTATATTTGTAGTTTTTCTAAGAGGAGAAGTATGCCTTTTCTTCCCTTTTTCAAATTTATTTTACATGCTAAGACTTATAGCAGGATACTGAACAGGAATGGTAAGCAAGAACATTATTAACGTATTCTCAATCTTAAAGGACTACTGTTCAGTTTCTCACCATTAAGTATGATATTAGATAAAGGAATATTGGAAACATCTTTCAGTGGGTAAGGAAACTTTTCTATTGTATTTTGCTGAGAATTTTTATCAAAAAAATTATTGAGAATTTTCAAATGTTCTTATGCAACTGTTGATGTAAACATATTTTTCTGATTAATCTGCTAATATAATTTGCATTGATTAATGAATATTGAAGAAGACTTTCCCTGTGTGATTGTGATGAGTTTTTTCCATAAATTTCTGTATCCTATAATAATCAGAGGACATACTCTGTGCCTAATTCTTTTAAAACTATTGAGATTTGTTTTATAGTCCAGGATATGGACTACCTTGGTAAATTTTTCTGCAAATCATCTTTTTTTAAAAAAAAAATCAATATTTTTAATATTAGATTTACCCACATGGGTACCATTTCTAGTTTCTTCTATTCTCTTTGCAGATTCATTTTCATTCCATATAATTTTACTTATTCCTGAATGATTTCATCCAAATCCCCCCCCCCCACACACACACATTGGGAATTCTTTACCACTGGGCTAAATCCCTAGCCCTTCTATTTTTTATTTTGAGAGAAGTTCTCACTAAGTTGCTGAGGCTGGTCTCAAAATTGTGGTTCTCTTGTTTCAGCCTCCTGAGTTGATGGGATGACTGGTGTGTGCCACTGCGCTTGGCTCATCTAACATTTGTTGAGATGCAGGTTCACTGGTAATAAATTCTTTCATCTATTGTATTTTCTGAAAGTTTTTTTTTGGTTTTTTTTTTGGTCTTCTTTTTTGGAAGATGTCTTGCCTTCTGTAGAATTAGAGATCTATACTTTTGTTGTTGTTGTTAATGCTATAAAGTTATTGCTCTGAGGTCATCTGGCTTATGCTCTTTCTGATGGGGAATATGTCTCCCTTATCTTTGTTTCTCGACATAGAGTCTCTTTTTCCAATTGATAGCTTTTAAGATTTTTTTCCTTTATCATTAGTTTTAAACAATTTGTTTATAATATGGCCTGATGTAATAGTCTTTATGTTTCTTGGAGTATTTTTAGTGCTTAAATATTTGAGTTTACAACTTCCATTAAATTTGAGCATTTTCATTCTTTATTTTTTCAAACATCTCTATACATGTATGTGTACATAAATACATATATATATGTGTGTATATACATATATATAAATATACCCTCCTCCTCTTCTTTATGTCTGACTTATAACTACAATAACATTCACATTGCATCTTTATTATATATTTTGTATGCCTACTATGTTCAGTTTTCCTTTAACTTCTTGAACATGTGAAATATAATTATAGAAATATTTCAATGTCCTTGTCTACTAATTCCTTCCTTGTTTTTACTGTTGGATCACTTTTTATGGCAGAATTTTCTTAACATTATGAGTTTATTTTTCCACTTCCTTTTTTCTTCATGACTTGTAACTTCTCCTTGATTGCCTGACCTTTTATATTCTACTTATTGTCTGCTGCATATCTTTATATTCCCAGACATATTCTTGAATTTTGTTTTTAGAGTATGGTTAAGCTGCCCAAACAATTTTATTCTTTCTAGTGCTGCTTTTAAGATATTTTAGGTAGCACTAGAGGAATACTTAGTCTAGGACAAACTTTCACCATTATTTCTCAGTCCTTTACCCATTTTGTCCCATGGATTTTGAGAGATTGTTCTAGCTACAGGGAAGAGATTTTCTCAACTCTGTGAGTTTTAGAGATTTTTTTTTCCATCTGTGACCTTACATAGTTTTCTCACCTGTATGTGCTAATCAGTTCCTCAGCTGAAAATCTGGACACTTTGCATATCTCTGAGGTTTTCTTTCTGTGCAATTGTTTCTTTTTTGGTTCTTTGCCCTACATACTTAGACTCCAAGCTCTGTTTCTCTATCTGAAGGTGATTCCTGGTCTCCCTCCTGGTTCATGGCATTCAGATCCTCAGTCAGTAAACTGAAGTACATACAAGATTCATTTTTCCCCTCTCAGGCATACTTCCTCTTGCCTCATGTTCAAAGTCTTAAAAAGCTTTATTCATTATAGTTTTTCTAGTTTTTATGAAAAAACTATCACTCCATCTTGTCTGGAAGCAGAGTCTCCCTGTTGAGTTTTTAATGCCTAAATCAGGATATGATAAAGCCATACTGTTCTGATTTCTAAAATTAAGTGTTGTCAAATATCCCCATGTTATTTCAGGTAACTATTTCATGAATTATTAGGATGCATTATTTTCTTATTCTTTCCCTGACTAGCACGACCAAGAATTTTTTTTCCAACTAATTCAAGTTGTTGGATGACTCTTTTTTTTTTTATTCTGTCTGGAATTTGGACTTAGTCTTTCGTCTTAGTTTCAGGTAACACAAGAAACCATAAATTATAAGAATTCTCATTAAAAGTTAGTTCTCAATACAGTAAAGAGTACCTTATGTCTAAAGAAGCCTGAAGGCTTTCTCGGAGTGTTGATTTCATTGTTCTACCTGGTATTTGGTGTGCTGCCATATGGCAGTGTATGCTCACTTATTTTTCTGTAGGAAATGCTAGCAACAAAAATAAAGTGGACTTACCATTGAATTTTAGGAAGTAAAAACCAAACTCTACTAGGTCAAAGACTGTTCTGTTTTATTTTATTTTTTCTTGAATCAGTTCTAAAACTCTTTCAAGTCATCCTTCTTTGTCCCTGGATTGAACTCTCAGAATGTTTATTTGACACTGGGTTATCAATCTCTATAAAGGAGTAGGTTTACAACTTATGGTACAAATAAAACTATCACACAATATCTGACATCATAAGAAAATTTTCCAAAATTCAGTGAGGGCTGGGTAGATCCAGAGTTTCTCCTCTGTTATTACAATTTCACAGCTTTGCCAAAGCACTTGAATCCTCAGAGCCCAGTCTGATAGGGGCATCTGTAATGCCCTATGAGTAAACAGTAATTGACAGGGACAAGATTATCTCCATCCAATTTAGAAAAGAAATTTATACTAATTGAAGCAGTGTGCTTAGTATAAACTTGTAAAAGCAATAATGTTCATTTGTATTACTAAATTTAACATTAATTTTCTTTCATGGCACTTCAATACACAAACATTTTCTGTCTTTGTATCTTACTTGACTATTACAATCAAGATTTCATTTCCCAGTAGTGTCAAATTTAAGTAAAATCCTTACATAAATTTGTTTCAATGAGTCTTATTTCTATATGGCTGAACAAATAATAAATAAACCTATATATCTTTATGAATTAAAATCCATTTTGTTTCCTGTTACTTATTTCATGGAAAAGAATTATTTAAAAATAAGTTTGTCATTCCTTTTTTTAACCCATGGGAATATCACTGTAGTAAAAATTAATGTTTTTATGAATTTAATTACCATTATAATATCATGCCTAAACTGGGAAACTGTTTTGAAAATTTTGAAAGTGAAAGAGAGTGTTTGTGATTGTGCCAGAACAAATTTGGGGATGTTTTCAGAAATTACAACATAGTCACCTTCAAAAAGTAGCATGGTACAAAGTACAAAATACCATACATGGTAGCAATCACTATGGGTTTCTGTTTCTTTATCTCATTTCTCAAACAGAAAAAATATGTTTAGCCCACAAGAGTCAACTGATCTGTTTTTTTTTTTTTTGATATATTTGCTTGACTCTCGCTTGACTCTAGTACTAATTGGTGTCTATGTAGATTTCCTCAGCTTCTCTCTGAAGAATTAATTATATTAATAGAAATGGACTATTTTGATATGGAGTTATATTTTTAATATATTAATTTTAACTATTAGGGATTTATACAACTTGGAGAATTTTCAGGAAAATTCTATCATATCTAAGATGTCATTGACCAACAACCCAATGATAAAATCTGTAAGTCATTGTAAATTCTTGTCAACATGAATTATTATTAATGTAGGTAGTCCTGACATCTGAAAATTGCCATCCTTAGTAAAACAGTTCTTTATTAAAATAGAGGAAAATAACTGAAAATCATGGTAATCCAGTGTATTACATCAGTTCTCGTGCTCAAGTAATTTTAACTCAAGAAAGACTTGGATAATAACAGTGGTAAACACTACAGTTTTCTCTGTAGAGTATGCACTTGATATGAGATAGTAGTTAACCTGGGAATGTTGTATTGGGGAAGGCTACTTTGACACATTAAAAGGATTATCCATGGAATGCTGAATAAGATTATTTCTCATAGTGTTTCTTTATAACTCTCACAACTTTTTAAGAACTCTGGAAATAATGTGAATGTTCAATTCAACTTCTATTTGTTTCTTAGATTTTCAAAATGGTATCTTTCTCCAACTAGCTTTAGGGTTCAAATGTAATAAGAAAAAAATACAATAAATTAAAATGCTCAAGAAAACAGCTTACAGCGATATTAGAACAGCATGACAGGAATCATTATAAAAGCGAATATCCATTGCATCTTGCTGCTTCACTGCTTATGACAATCTGGGCACATTCTTTGGTATGATTTTTTTATATGGTCAACATATAGGGATTTTAACAAACAGTTTCTAACAGGTACTCAATAAGTACATGTTGGTTAATAAATAAATTTATAAGCAAATGCTTGAAGATTTAAGGTTACGAAGGAAAGCAAAAAATTTTTCTAAAGTGTCGTTTTTACCCTAGGAAAAAAATTGAAACCCTACTTTTAAAAGGACTGAAATATTTGTATTAGTGAATATTTTATTACAGTTAAATTTCAATAAACCAATACATACTAATTCCATTACTAATTGGAATATTTTTAGTGACATTTTCTTAAGGGAAAAAATAACAGCAAGAATTTTGATTTATTTGCAGCAGTTTGCAGATTTAATAGTTCTTTTCTTAAGAGAGATAAATAAGAAAAAGCGATGTTAAGAAAAATCTTTGATTAAATTCAGAAATAATAAAATATTTCATGAAAACAGAAATTATTAAAGGAAAAGATACTAATATTATACTGAGCAATTAACTGAATAACTCATTATAAAATGCTTATTTTAGAGAATAACTACAATATATCCCAAAATTAATGTATAAATAATAGATTATTTTGAGTCTAGATAATAGACTACAATGCCTTCACATATTTGGGATGTTAACTTTCTGAATATCCTGCATTTATACATTTTCACCTTTTCTTTGAAACATTCATCTACCCATCACACTAAAAATTAATTTTCCAGTGTCTAATCTACTAGGCTATAATCTCAGTGAGGTCATCAGGTCCAAAACTCTTTTGATCATCGTTATATCTCAATGACTAAAAATACCTTCAGGATATTTGTATTCAATCAAGATTAGCTGAATAAATATTTGGCTTTCTATGGGGCTCAGAGATTCTGGAACTCTTACAGCAGACAGTATAACAAGTCCCTTTTCTCATTGTAAGATGTCAGGGTATTCAGAGAAAATCATCACTAGCACGGGGACAAGAAATCAGCACTTGAATGAAGGTGCAGAGCAAGATGGAAGACCCAAAACCTCAGAATCATCAGTGGAAAACCAGATGGAGGAAAGGCACAATTGCTTTTTCTTGCAGCTGGCAACAATAAAAACATAGATAAGCACAAAAGGGAAATGAAAAGCAAAACATAGTCAAAGGTAAGATTCAGAATAGTTGATTTTTTGAAAAAAAGTCTGGATCATCACAACATGTATCATTGTACCATTGTTTTTTTCAAGCTGTTTTAAGTCCACTGCTTGAACCTTTTCTCAGGGTGTGTCAGGACTGGCCCTGGTGTCTTCAGGTGTTCACCGCCACAGTGGAGGGAAGCAATGGAGGTGTTTGAGAAGTGGGAATGACTCCCATGACTATCAAAGCATGTAGGAGATATCATTTAGAAATTAAAGTCTGGGGTTAAATACTTAGCTCAAAGGACAAAATCCACTAAGTGAAATCTGAAAAGGTATGTTAATCAAAAGGAAATTAAAGTATTGCCTATTGATTGTGTATTAACTAAGCTGTTTTTACTTAAAATGCATACTCAGTATGAAATGATCCGATCTTATCCAAAATTATAATAAATATAAACTCTAGCATGCAGTCTAATTCATATTTGCCTTGGTGAAACTTAAGACCTCTCAATTCAATGTTGGAGCTCTCTAATTTGGTTTGGGATTTGAACTACTAACAAGAAAGATTCATGGTCTGTGACCATTCTGTGTTAAGGAGAACTGCTTTTAGATAGCCAAAATTCTCCTAAGGGAGCTGAGCTTGTAGAGTTCTCTCATCGAAGTCTAAATTTTAAAATGACTTACTTAGGTTGTATTTTTTATCTGGTTTTAGTAAAAAATAAAACCTCAAAATTTTTGCTTGTAATATAGTCAAGGACAATACTGTTAGCAGAGGAACTATTGGAGCTGTTTGTATTTAGCAGAGGAACTATTGGAGCTGTTTATATGTCTAAAAATTTACATTTTCCTAGTTTTTAAAGTGTGATTATGTCAAAATAAAAAGAAATTAAAAAAACATTGAATAATGCAAATTAAATAATATGAAAGGCAATTGAGCTAGATTTTATATTTCAAAATATATTGTAAAAAATTTAAATGGTTCTAAGAAACTTCTATTTACCTGTATAAACACTATACCATTTGTATATTCATAAGTAAAGTACATATCTTGACATATCTTTGATATTTATATTTTACAGTAACTTGAGCTCCTTTTTTTCTTCTATTGGTTCTATTTCCACATGTCCCCAGATAACTTTCAAATGTTACCTTTGGATTTATAAAAAAGTAAATATTCAAACATGAAAGGTTGAATTTAAGAAGCTGATACTTAGCAATGGGCTGCCCACAACTGGGCTACTCGCTCTTGAATGTATCAAATGCTTTTTCCTTCTCCTCTTCGTCTCCCTACCTGTGTGACTTCTTAGTGTGCAGGAGCGTGTTCTGTTTACTCATTATTCAGGTTGGGGGTACTAGGGGTTAGAACAGATGCTTAGCACCCCTGGGAACCTCCCACAAACAAAGTACAAACAAAATCTGTACTGAAATACAGTTGTTATGGTTTGGATATGAGATATCCCCCCAAATATTCTGATAATGCAGGAATATTCAGAGGTGAAATTATCCCATTATGAGACTTGTAATCTATCTAATCCGTTCATCCCAGTTTTAAGGGACTGACTTGGTGGTAACTATAGACAGGTTGGAGAACTGGAGGAAGTGGGTCACTGGGGGCAGACCCTGGAAGATGCATTTTACCTGAAGCCCCTTCCCCTCTTTCTCTCTTCTTATTGACCCTGCCATGAGCTGAGCACCTTTCCTCAGCTGAGCACCTCTTGCCGCATGATGTTCTGTCTTACCTTGGGCCCACAGCAATGGAGTCAGCAGTCTTTGGATTGAAGGTCTGAAACCGTAAGCCCCAAATAAACATTCCTTTCTCTAATTGTTCTTGGTCACAGTTATACAGAAACTGACTAAAACAAAGTCTTCCTCATTCTTTAGGTGATATTCTCTAAATTGCCTCAAATTTATCAATTTCTCAAATTTAAAATATAGCTACATTGTTCACGCTTAAGTGCTAAGGTATCGTAAACATACATTGTTTATTATATATTTAATAAATAGAAAACTAACTAACTCTTTACCACAGTATTCTTACAACAAAAAATCCTAGAACTTTTTAAATGGTATGGTCCCTAACATCAGGTATTGTGGGAATATTCAAGTAGTATTGTTATGTAAAATACGCTGTACTGTATAATGTCAGCTTTACATATAGAATTCAGTTTTCTAACAGCTTTCCAAAAGTATACAAGGATAAAAACTCCTGTAAACCATATTAAATTTCTAACCAACATTGATGAAGAATCTGTATCTGAAATTTTAGAAATCAATTGAACCCAATGAATTCTTTATTAAGTTGCTAAAATATTTAATACAGGTAAATCTATGCTTTAAAAATTATTAACTATAAAATTAAACTTGATATTTAAGTAAAAATTTCCTATCCTTGAAAAGGATATTGCCCTATTTAGTCAACTTTTGAATCACAAGGAATTTGGGGAACCTATTGAATATTATCCAACATATCCATGCATATTTCACAAACTTAAGTAATAAAATATAAATGATACCAAAATACTTCTTAAATACAAGCACAACTTAAATTTACATTGAGAAGAAGTTAGTGTTAATGTTCTTAAAGCATATGCCCAAATCTTAAGAGGTTAATAATGTTGGGCATGATAGTGTCTGCTTCTAATCCCAGTTGATTCCAGAGGCTGAAGCTGGAAGACTGTGTTTGAGGATAGTCTCAGCACTTTTGCAACAAGAGTTATGCTTTCTTTCTTTCTTTTCTTTTTCTTTTTTCTTTTTTTGGTATGGGAGATTGAATTCAGGGGAATTTGACCATTCGGCCACATCTCTAACCCTATTTTTAATTTTATTTAGAGACAGGGTCTCACTGAGTTGCCTCACCATTTCTGAGGTTGGCTTTGAACTTACAATACTCCCACCTCAGCCTCCCAAGCCTCTGGGATTACTGGCATGTGCCACCGAGTCTGGAGGGTTATGTTTCTTTACTGTTACAGAAAACAAACTGAAATGACACCAAACCCTCAATCTTGAACCATATAATATCTCAGTTTTTTTAACAATTATTTTTGAATTTGGACAAACTGACTATAGGGACCTTGTTTTGCTTTGTTGGAATAAGTGTTCTGCTTTCATAAGAAACTTATCACCAGTATGGAGTACCTAAATTTCTAATAGGACTATAAAACTACATTTGCTTTATAAAAAAAAAAAAAACTGGTTTAAAACAAGTCACTTTTTTCCTGGTGATAAAGAACAAAAGATTCTATTACTACTACTTTTCCCCAACTTTGGGACAATGTCTTATGACCTTAGTTCAGTCATATTGGGTAACTGTGAATTCAGACCTCTTTCAAAAACAATGATGTCAGGGTTTGTATGTGGAAAGGTAGGAACGGCGATTGATTTGTAAGAAGCAATCAGATGACGTGCCTTGAAGTGTTCTGCATAGCACAACAGTGTTGCACTCAATTATGGGTTTATCGGTGGTGTTGGAAATATGCTGAAGACTGTGGGGTGGCCAATTCCCTCTCATGGCACCCCAATTGGAAATACGAATGTGTTCAGACACCACTATTTTCCTTTGATGTTCATGTAGTAGTTAAGCAAGTGATTGCTTTGTGTGAAGAAGGTGAATGGCATGTGGAGGGATCACACTGATTGTTTAATTGGTGAGAGTTCCACTGAAAAAGCTTCTGATGCTTTCTTGGATGACCTAAGCGATTTGGGTTTGTTAGTTTGATTTGTATTTATATTTTGACAAACTAGCATGCTTCCCGGAGCTTTCGTTTGTTTTTAATAGCAGAATGAAAGAGTTACGTGATGACTCACCACATCTGGTCCTACACATGGCAAACATACCCAAATTCCAATCTACGGTACATTATGAAAAATCTTCTGATATACAGAGCATAATCAATTTTCCAAAAGGAATAAAATTTTATTCTCTGAGGTCACTCTTCTTCAGCCGGTGGTCATTCTCATCTAAAGTAAACACAAGACAAGTCATGTCCAACAATGACTTCTAAGTTAATAGTGCTTCACCTATTCATTTTTGGAATTTGACAATAACTTTCTAAAAGATCTGTCAAGGCTTAATACAGATATAATTGAAACAGTAAAGGGAAAAGAGTGTTTTATTTTCTGATTCTGAACACGTTTTGTTGCAGTGAAGAAAAATTACAACTATTGTTCAGTTATTTAGTGTGTTATTGCAACATTATATAACACAGAACATTTATTGTTATAGAAAGTGCTTTTCACTTTAAAGCCCCAAATCATAAAAAGTTGTGCACCGGTTATTATCATTTACCTTTTCCTTAGGTACATTACTTTTCATATGCTTTCATTAGTGCTTAGCTCCCTAGCGTGCAAGTAACTTAAAGTCTACTTGCTAAAACCCAGCTGGGTAGAAAAAAGGAGTTATTCTTGCTTCAGTTCTCTAAGTTGGAACAAAGCTCTTTGCAAAAGATGGTAGTTGTAAAAGAGCCAGACAGAAGAGCCTATAAAGTGTGGCTAGCAAGCATAGGATTACTCTCTGATTTGCAAGACTTAATAGGTTTCAGGCAATTAATAGACACTATTACAGTTTTATATGATCTTAATTTTGCATGATGCCTTAACAATGACTAGTCTAAAATGCATGGTTAATCTTTTTTTCACAAATCTTGATATTATTTTTAGTGTAGTGTGGTTTTTTTGTTGTTCTTAGAAAGAGGACATATTATTTGCAGTAGCTATCTTCAATCATTTGCCTAAAACTTGAAGATTGAATGAATCTATCTTCTTTTCCTGTTCATTGAAGTATCATTTCCAAGATGATGTCTGCTCCTTGTAACATATTGTGGACAGGAGGTAATAAGTTAATGTCTGTCTTTAGCAAGTAGAAAGAGAATACTGGCAAAGGTATTTGGGTCTGAGCAGTAAAGCTTGTGATTGACCGTCTGTAGTATTCTGCTAACATTTGGGAAATTACAGTATAAAAATATAAAGACAATAGAAATCTGGATAATAACATCTTGATGACCAACCAATTTCCTTGGATATCCCTGCCAGAGTATATGAAAAATCAAAATGCAGGGGGAAAAAAACATTCAAACTGCAACTTTTTAAGTAGAGTCACAAATTATTGAGTGTCAGTAAAGTGTCCTCTACTTTTGTTAATAGTCAATATCTAGAGTTTATTTAAAGACCATCATTAAATGACAGTAGGGGTAATATGAGAGTGATTTAATAATGAATGAAAATGGCAATAAAAAGGAAGCAAAGTCTTGTTCACAAGATGCAGAAATTACTTGAGCTACAGGCTCCCTTCTTGTAACAAAACCCTAGTGACTCCCTTGGAGTGAGAGTAATATTGAAGAATGTGTGAAATTAATATAAAATATGAGAAGCCCATGAAGGAATAGATTGGGTTGGGTGCCAGTGTCAAAAAGGATAAAAGATTATATGTATGAGGTATAAAAACTGTATTTGTTCTCTTGACATATCTTTTTAATACAAAGGATCTGTTTTGAAAATCAGCCCTGGAATGAGGCTGAGCTTAATGTCCATTCTCAAAGACCTTCACTCACTCTTGCTTTCTATATGACTCTGATTTCAGAAACCAGAGGAGCTCTTGGCAGGGGTGGGATGCAGAAAAAAAAAAGCCAGTTTTTCTTTTCTTTTTGTTTTGGATTTTTTTTTGTTTGTATGGGCCAGTTGACTAGACCTCTAATCTTTTTTGAATTTGAAGAAATTCATGACATCCTTCTGTCTGTGAAACCCATGCCAGAAGGCAGCAATTATTAGAACTTGGTTCTAAATATTTTTTTCTAATCATTGAATCAATCTTTTTCTCCAGTAGGTGCTACAGAAAATAAACCGTTTTCTCACTACGTACTTAACCACTGTACTCCTTCCCCCAGTAAATCTTTATGTCCCACGAAGAAAATTTGCTTCTCATTCCGTTGTATCCTGACATACTCCGCCTCATACCTTAGGAACTTGAGAACAAGTCTCAGTCCAAATCAGAATGCCTAGAATAGCAAATGTCACAAGCAGAAGAAGTCATAGCTGTATGGTTTAAGTAATTTTCCCAAACTTGTGAAAGACAAATACTTCAACACTGCTGGGGGGTGACGAATAACTTGTGCACGTTGATACTGCAGGAGTGGGAGCCTCTTATTGTAGGACAACAGAGCTATTTATACATTTTGCACAGCTTATCTTAATTAGCATAAGCTAGATACATCAGTCAACCAATAAGGAATCTCTACACTTAATGGCTTGCTTTTGTTACTTCTCAAACCACTCCCTCTGGCATTTTGCTAGGCTCCATCCAGACTTGTTTACGAACTCTAACATTCCCCTGGCAAAATACCAGGTGTTATTTTGACTTGTTTACAGACCTTAACACAACACTGTATACAATTGTCACTTCCTAAGAGGGGTCTGTGACTTGATTCCACCAAACCAGGTATATGTTTCTATCCCCTGTATTTGTGACTCTGACTGTTCTTCACTTTGCTCTGGGGTCTCCAGAGACTGACTATTTTCTCTCTGGACCAGTGAAGGGTAAAAGTGACACTGAAGTATTCACAGATCCTGCCCCATCCAGGCTGTATCCATGAAGTAAATGTCATATATCCCATTACAAGAGTCTCTCTGCCTAGTTCCCTGTAATCACTCCTACCCATTGCCCCATTGGACCTACAGTGATAAAGGCAGACCTTGTCACTTTCCTATGTTCTGCCAACATCTTCATGAAGTCTCTCTTTTTGTGTCTCCTCAACCTAGTTTTTCTGTGTCTTTTGTTTTCTGCCAAACCCTGGAAGATACATGCACCACAAATAATTCTTCTTCTTCTCCTTCTCCTTCTCCTTCTCCCCCTCCTCCTCCTCCTCCTCCTCCTCCTCCTTCTCCTTCCCCTTCCCCTCCCCCTCTTCCCCCTCCCCCTCTTCTCCCTGCCCCTCTTCCCCCTCCCCCTCTTCCCCCTCCCCTACTTCCCCCTCCCCCACTTCCCCCTCCCCTACTTCCCCCTCCCCCACTTCCCCCTCCCCCACTTCCCCCTCCCCCTCTTCCCCCTCCTCCTTCTTCCCCTTCCTCTTCCCCTCCCCCTCTTCCCCCCTCCCCCCTCCTCCTCCTCTTCCCCCTCCCCCCTCCCTCTCCTCCTCCTCCTCCTCCTCATTAGCTGTGTTTCCCTAGGGAGCATGAGGAACCAGAGCATTCTGTAGAGACAGCCCAGTTGGAATCAGTCAATGGTCAAAAGTGAAATCACTGGGGAAGAGAGAGTATAGGTGTCTGTGTATGCCAGTGTGTCCACAATAAAGGGACATCTCAAAATAAAATTGAATTACCACATGAGTTAAATGGATCCTTGCTTCAATGTAACCAATTGTTGCTACATATAAACATCCATGTGGTTATTTATAATGATTGAAAATAACATGCAACTACTTAATGAATTGTGCCCCTTTACATTATTATGACTTTTTGTGTTTTTAAATGTGAAATTCAGAATATCTCAGCTGCCTTGAGCTGCCAATAATGAGTTACTAAAAAGTAGGTAACTTATATAACAGAAACCTTCTCACATTTGAGAAATCAAGGTGTTGGCAGAATTGGTTCATTCTGGAGTCCCTGAGGCAGGTATGTTCTTAGTATTCTGTAGGCTTTTGCTGGAACTGTGCAATACTGATCATCATCACCGAGACTTCTACCCAGTGTGAACCCCTGTGTGTCCTCACTTGTTCGTATAAGGATACCGGTCACTGGACTTATCCTCTTAATCCATTGTTACCTACTTTCAGCAAATTAAATCTGTGAAAACTAGAGTTCCAAACAAAGTTACATTCTAAAGTTCTGTATGGACATGAATTTCAGGGAGACACTATTGAATCCACTACAGAATATTACTGTATTTGATGATATAATTTAGATTTATCCTTTAATAACAGGAAATGTTGTTCTCAGTAAAATTAACTTAAATAAAATCTGATAAGAACAAAGATTCATTTTATTCATTCTATTAAATGGTTACACTCTATTTTCATGAAGATTGCCTTATGCAAGATTTATTTTCTTAAATATGGTTATTTGGTAGTCTTAACTACAGTACTTGCCTTGTCTAGGAAATGATGATTTCACTTAAGAATGCATATCATAAATAGAGGGGTGACATGAACTGGAAAGTTTGAGGGTCTATGCTACCTACTGTATCAATTCTGAAAATCAGTAAGAGTGCTCACCAATTTATTCATGCATTCCTTCATTCTATAAGCAAGCAATGACCTACACACTGAAGACACTTAGAAATATAGTTTCTTCCCTTTTTATAGTCTCATAAAGGGGGCATTAAGCACAAAATTATTTTTTTCATTGTGGTGTATGTGTGTGTGTGTGTATATATATATATATATATATATATATATATATTAGATACTAAAATATTGCATATACTAAATATTTTAGTATATTAGATACTAAAATATGCATTATACTAATATAAAAAATAAAACATAGGCACTGGCATAATGGGGGATAGACTCTATTATCTATTATACATTAGATGCTCAATCCATAGTTATTTCATTAATTAAAATTAGACTGAATTCAGAGAAAAGCTTCTTGGAGAAAATGATACCTGCTATACATGTGCTGAACATGTAGGTAGAAATTAGTTGATGAAATAAGTATAAGCAATTCCAAGTACAGAGAACAAGTTGTGCAAAGATAAAGCATGACACAGAATAATGGTTTTGAAAGCCAATAAGTATTTCTTTGTGGCTGGAGAAAGGATGATGAATTATATACATTTGTAGTAGAATTATGATAGAAGATTCCATGGATATAGGAAAGAGCCCAATCATGAAGCAGAGAAAAAGAATTTATGTATTTTCCTGAGAACCATTAAAGTGCTATAAGCAGAGGAGTTTGTTGTCAGATAAAATGGGAGTGGTCATCAAACAAAAAGTAGGGACATAGAGGTAGTTCAGGTAAAACTGATGGAAGCTGAAATAAGTTTTCAAGAAGGGAATAGATGGGGTCCGCTTTATTAAGAAAAAAGAATTTACAGAATTTTAAAATAATAGTATATAATCATAGTTGAAAGAATAGTTCACAATTTATTTTGTTACTTTCAGTGCTTTGTGCATTTATCACCCCCCACAGGATAGCTAATTTACTTTTTGAAAATGTTCCGTGATGTTGAAATTTGCATTCCTGAAGATTGCTCTTCATTTTTCTGCTGGAATTATAAAATAACAACAACAACAACAATACAAAAATCCATGAGTATTCCATATCATAGCCTTTCCAATGTTTAATACAACTACAATACCATGAAATCATTTGTGCAATTATTTCTTAAATGACAAAATTTCTAGATATTTCCCCATCATAGTCACCCACTTGTACTAGTGCAAATATTTTTAAAATGAAGTGGCCCACATGTTTCCAGATATGAGCTGATCAGTATACAGCTCAGAAAGACCAGATTCTTTGTTCTGAAGACAGTAGGCTTAGTAGTAGGGCTAAAAGTACATGACCTTCCTCCCTCCCTTTCTTTCTTCTTTTTCATTCTTTTTGAAGATGCTCTGTACTTTAATTCTTTATTGAGTTTGCATGGCCTAATACCCTGAAGTTACAATGCATTAGAAGTTCTTCTTTATCTTGTACTCAAATTCCTGTATTAATTTACCCTAATGCATAAAATATATCTGATTGTGCAATCTCAGTGCATCAGGGTAATTTATAGATAACACTCTGGGTTCTGATTCTTTTATTCACCATATTAGCTATTCCCCATGCTTTCTGATCCATTTATTAAACCTTTGTTTATTTCCAGACAGTAGATAATCTGTGTTGCCATGACCCTCTTCTGGAACTAATCACTTTTTGCCTGTATTATAGTTTTCGGAGATAAGACTTATATTTCATGGATGATAAGTTCTTGATATTAGAATCCATTCTGAATTGTTTATTTTTATTCTTTCCATGGGTTAGAATAGTATTTTAAAAATCATAAATGATAAATTTCAGGTGAATAAATGAGTAGATGAGTGATTTTTAATTAGTAAGAAAATTTTTAGCATTTTCCTGGATCTTTTCTTTCTGTTTTCTCAATTTCACCCATCCTTTCTATATTAAGTTCATTTTCCCTGCTAGAATATTTAAAAACTAAAATTGAAAATGAGCAGTTCTAATTTTCCATCTTTTTTCATAAACATGTTCTTTTGTGTCTCTAGTTCAACTCCCCTTATTCTAATTTACCTGAACATAGGTTTATAAGCCTTCTGCCTATCCTTAATGATTCAGTTTCCTTTGTTTGGGGCATGTGCCGTTTGAAAATTTCTGATCCTCTTTCTGCTCAGCAATATTGGTTCTAGTGCCTTTTATTTCCTCAAAAATAATACATAGTTAGTTATTGAATCTTATCTCAACCTTCTTCCCTTTCAATATGCTGCACAGTTTCTCAATTTATTGATTTCTGACACCAGTACTGTCTCTTCTTTTGCAGTTAAATCTTATAAAATAATTTTAAATCATATTAGCTTCACCTTTCATAATCTGCATGTTTTGTTATCTGAATTGTCCTCATTGCTTAAGATTAATGATAGCAATTCCTGATTGCTTTATAAATTAACTAAAAGACAAATTTCAGATCGATACAAATGTAGATATATACCTACCTATATCTACCCTGTATCACTCTGTATCTATCATCACCTATCAATTAGTTATAAAAATATGAATCTTTTACTTGAATATGAAAATAGCTTTTGTGGTCACAGCAAGTATTGTTCTTAATAGTTAAATAGTTAAATAGTTAAAGTATTGTTCTTAATAGTTAAAAAATAGGAACAAAATAAAGATGTCCTTTATCACCAGTAGTATTTGTCATTCTGCTGAATTTTCTGGCCATGTTTAAAAAATAGCAATATTAAAAATAGGATATTCTTATTCAATATTAATCATAGGATATGCAGAGATAGACTATGGGTTGAACTATCTGGAAAACTCAAGATAATTAAGTTAAAAGTAATATAAATACAGTAAGATTACTGGAAACATATGTAATATAGATGGAGGTTGTTGGTATATATATATATATATATATATATATATATATATTTTTTTTTTTGGTACTGGGGATTGAACTCAGGGGCACTCAATCACTGAGCCACATCTCCAGTCCTATTTTGTATTTTATTTAGAGACAGGGTCTCACTGGGTTGCTTAGCACCTTGCTGTTGCTGAGGCTGGCTTTGAACTCGGGATCCTCCTGCCTCAACCCCGGAGCCTCCAGGATGACAAACATGCACTACTGCACTCAGCGAAAGTCCTGTGTCATTTTTAACTGTGTTCCTTTGTATATAAGATATTGTTCCCCTCTAGCTTTTCTCAGGATTTTCTTTTTGACTTTGGTTTTTCTGCACTTTGAACATGATAGACCAAGGTGTAGGTTTGTTTGTAACCAGTTCAAATAAGACAATTGTGAACATCATGGCAGAAGGGTGACAGTGGCGGATAACTGCTTACCTCAGGGCAGTCAGAAAGCAGAGAAAGGTGAAGGTGCTACAGGAAAAATGATCCCTGTCAGGGCATACTTCTAGTGACCCACTGCTCCAGTTATGCCACACCTGCATACAGTTACCACCCAAAGTCTGCTCAAACTGGGATAGAGTGATTGAGTAACCACTCTCATGGTCCGTCATTTTACCTCTGAATATTCCTTCCTTAACACAGAGCTTCGAGGGGTGGGAAAGTCATCTCATATCCAAACCATAACACTCGGTAACTTTTATAGTAACATGAAGGAGAACTAGGATTTGAGGGAACCACAGTAAGCATCTTGACATGGCTCCCTAGCTGCCAAGAATCATAGCCAGCCCATTAATCCCTGTAGCAGAGCAGTGGTGGAACAGCGGACCTAGTGGCCTGGAGCATGCACAGTAAGCAGGTGCCACCGTGGTGTGGAGCCTGCAATGCCCGTGGGGGCCTGTGGCAAGATGAGCTGGACTGAGAAGAGTCAGGGCCACCACCATGGCAGCCTGGCCCGCCCCATGAGCAGTGAGAAAATGGAAGTGGGAACAGACCTGATTGGAGATTGCAGGGCTAACCAATAGGGTTGTTTTTTTTCCCAAAATCTGATTAGCCTAAATTTAGACCAGTAGCATTTATCCAAAAGCTATATAAATCCCTAGACTAGCACACCGAAGGGGTAGCCTGCTATTAGGTCCCCTCTCACCTGGCAAGTATTCACTTTTCTTCCCACTTGAACAAATCCTATCCCTTTCGCTCTTCAGTTGTCCATAAATTTCATTCTTCTGATTGTTGAGACAAGAAGTTGGTGGTGAACTTCTGGGGTCTGCTGTAGCATTGGAGGGCATAGCCCACCATTAGGAGCTCCATATAGCAGTGGAGAAGAATCCAGCTTCGCAGGCTTCAACCTTCAAAGCTGATGCTGCCAGGCATCCTCTCTGCCTGCTACCATGAAAACAGGATTTCTCAGCTGCAGAGCACTGTAGCTCATGCAGACTTCACCTGTACACAGAAATAGAGAAACTCTGGTTTAATATGAGACAATGAGATCAGAGAATTAAGAGGCCAAAAGCCTCTTCAATTCTCCAGACCACTGTAAGGACTTTGGCTTTTCATCTTAATTGTATTTATTCTTAGTTCATCTTAATGTGGAACCCATTGGAAGAGTTCAAGGAGATGATGACATAGTCTAATGCCTTTGTGTTTGGTTTTGTAACTAAATTGATGAAGAAGGGAGTTAATGTTACCCCAATATAGTATTATTTTACACTAGAGAGCATTATAGGAAGTATAAAAGGAAGGTAGTTGTGAGAATAAGTAGAATAAATTCATGGAGAAAATGAGAAGTAAAATTTAGAGCTTCTAAAGTTTGAGGTGCCTGTTAGATGTTCAAATGAAATGTCATGTAAGTACTTTCATGTAATGATTCTAGATTTGAAGGGGAAAGTCTGGATTACAGATACAAATTTGGGAATGTTTTAGCATATAAATTGAATTTAAATACATAAAACTGGATATAGTAACAGGGGAGTAACCAGAGGAACAAGGACTGCCCCTTAGGATAATCCTTCATCAGTTATTGAGTTCAGAAAGAACCAGCAAAGGGAGCTGAGAAGCAGTTGTCAGTGAAAAAAATGAGGAAATCCAAGAAGCAGAAGTCTCCATAATTTTATTACCCTTTATTTCCAGTCCAAGGGAGGTAATCTTTAAATCCTTCGCATTTCCTAAGTGATAGGAGAATCTTTGTCATTCATAGTGTCACCCTAGATAGGTGATGTTAAGGACATGATTCAGAATGGAGATGGTCATGCCCAAACATTCAACAATATTATTAGAGGGATGAGTCATGTCTATCAAGCTGACCTTTGGTGAGGGAAGGGAGGCTGGACATTGAGTTCAACTAAGTGACCGGACAAAAGGACTAATCATATTTATGGAATGAAACTCAATAAAAATTCTGGTCACTGATGTTGCTGCAAATGTTTCTCGTTGGCAATATTCTGCATACTGTTGCACACAATGTGTCTGGTGTGTAATAAGTTCTGAGGACAAGGAAGCTTCATGTTGGGGTCTCTCCCAGACCTACATCACCCTATGTGCATCTGCCTTGGATTGGTACTGATTTGCATTCTTTAGCTATTATAATTGTAATTCTAAGTATAGTGCTTTTGTGATTTCTGTGAGTCATTTTAGCAAATCAACAGGGAGTGGTGGGAAATCTGAGTTTGTAAACAGCAGATCAGAAGTGAGGGAGTGAGCGTGGCCTGGGGAATTCCAGACTTATATGTTGTTTTTATTTTTGAAGAACAATACACTTCATTTTATTTAATGATAAATTTTTGGAAAAAATATTTTAACCTATGTTCTATGAGTACCTTTTTAAAAATTATTTTCTGTTATATATAACATTAGGATTCATTTTGATATAATCACAAAAGCATGGAATGTAATTTGCTCTAATTCATTCTATAATACTTCTCCCTTGGTCCTTCTCCCTCCCACATCTCCCCTCCCTCTCTCTACTGACCTTCCTAGAATCTACTCATAGTTTTTCTTTCTTTCTTTTATTTTTTTAAAGTTGGTCTCTTGTAGATGTACTTGATGTTGAGATTCACTGCAGTGTGTTTGTGTCTGAAATGAGGGCAGATTTATCAGAGAACTGAATCCTTAACTTGTGAAATTTGACCCATCTCTGAATATTTGGTACCATAAATAATTGCTGAGGTGAAGAAAAGAGAATACTTCAGGGAGTAGGTAGCAATTGTTTAAATCAGGTTCTATGGAGACCGACAATGGATATTTATTTATAGTCAATGACACAGAAATTATGAGTGACTTTGATTTTTTTTTAGTACTGTGGATTGAACCCAGGAGTGCTCTACCACTCAGCTAAATCCCCAACCCTTTTTTATTTTGTATTTTGAGAGAAAGCATTGTTCATTGGCCAAGGCTGGCCTCAAACTTGTGATCCTCCTGCCTCAACCTCCCATATAAGTGAGATTAAAGATGTGCACCACCACACACAGCCTATGGGAGACTTATAAGAAAAGACTGTACTGTTAACATTTTGACTCAACAGCTTTTTTTTTTCATAAATAAAAGAGGAATTGCAGGCAACAAACACAGTCTACCATTTGGATGAGTTTTGCTATAAATGAAAGGAGACATTTGTTGTTTTAACTGAAGGTAGGATAAAGGGAGACTTTTTTTTCCCTTTTGGAGATGGGAGATGTCAATGCATGTTTATGCTGATGAAAATAATCAATCAGAAGGAAAACATAGATGAGGCAAGGATAATGGGGATAATGTCTATAACAATGTCATTGGGAAGTGGAACTTACTGGATTAAGTGCATAACTCTGGGGGCTGAACCTGAAAAGGACTCAAACAGTGTTTCCATAGTAGCAGAGGGAAAGGGAGAGCAAGGAATGGACGGACGTGATGGCCTGAACGTGCAGAGAAGTTCTCTTTTGATTGCTTCTATTTTTAGTTGAATACAAAATAAGGTCATGGAGTGAGATTGAAGATCATGCAGGCATTATTGAAGGCTTGAAGAAAAAAGGGCAGGTATGAACTACAGGCAGCACTGAAGGTTCGGGTGAGGATGGAGATCATGAATTTCAAGTAAGACCAGGCAGCATGAGGCAGTGAGTAGCAATGAGGAGAGTGAATACCTTTCCTATAGAGCTCTGTGTGATGAACTAAAATGAGAGCAGAAGGTGCAGTGATTTAGGCAGGCCTCTGAGGAAGATGTACACTAATGGAAGAATTGAAGATCTTTCAAAAATAGAGGTAAAGTGAATAGTTAGGAAAGGGAGTAGGATATAAATGTGTTCATTAACAGATTAGTGGCAGAGAAACAAAAATTCATACATCTGTCCTATGTTTGTGCACATGTGTGTGTTTATGATAATGACAGAATTTCACATTAATGAAGGAAAAAAATGGATTGTAAGCGCATTGTGATAATTGGGGGATACTAAAACTCTATTTTACATTTTACACCAAGAAAAATTCAGACCAGTCAAATATTTAAATATGAAAAAGTAAATTAGAAATTTTTTAGAATAAAACATAAATTTTTAAAAAGCTTTTACATGGAATTTCCAAATGATACAAAATTCAGAAATTAGATCTAAGTTGTACTGATCAAGACAAAGCACCAAAAACATTAATTGGAGAAAAGATAGCCTATTTAACAAATGGTGCTAGAAAAACTGGAAATCCATATGTAATAAAATGAAATTAAACCCCTATCCCTCACCCTGCATGACACTCAAGTGAAAGTGGATCAAAGACTTAGGAAGTAGAAGAGAGACCCTGTGCTTAATAGAAGAAAAAGTAGGCCCAAATGTTTACCATGTTGGCTTAGGATCTGACTTCCTTAACAAGACTCCTAAAGCACAAGAAGTAAATCAAGAATCAATAAATGGGATGGATTCAAACTAAAAAGCTTTTTCTCAGCAAAAGAAACAATGACACCAAAATAACAAATAACCCACTCAATAAGTCGGCAAAGGAAATGAACAGACACTTCACAGAAGAAATACAATCAATCAACAAATATATAAGAAAGTACAACATCTCTAGCAATTAAAGAAATGAAATAAAAAATGCTGAGATTTCATTGTATACCAGTCAGAATGGTAGTTATCAAGAATACAAGCAACAATAAGTGTTGGTGAGGATGTGGGGAAAAAGTTAGCCATCACATTGCTAGGTTTATATCCAAAGGACTTAACATCAGCCTGAAAACAGTGACACGGCCACATCAATGTTACAGCAGCTCAACTCACAATAGCTAAACTATGGAACCAACCTAGGTTTCCTTGAACAGATAAAGGAATATATATATATATATATATATATCCTCTTTATTTTATATATATATATATATATATATATATATATATATATATATATATATATCTCAGCCTGAAAGAAGAATGAAATTATGGCATCCATTCCCCAAAATCAAAGGCCAAATATTTTCTCTGATTTGCAGATGCTAATTCACAATTAAGGTGTGGAACTAGGGAAGAATAGAGGTGCTTTGGGTTAGACAAAGGAGAGTGAATGGAAGGGAGGGGATACAGGGGTAGGAAGGAGAATAGAATGAATTGGACATTATCATGCTATTGAATATATGACTACATGACTGGTGTGATTCTACATCATGAACAATCAGAAGAATGAGAAGTTATACTCCATTTATATATAATGTGTCAAAGTGCATTCTACTGTCATGTATAACGAATTAGAACAAAGACAAGTAAAAAATTGAACTCATAAAATAAATAAATAAAATTTAAAATATCTTCATTAAAAATCATGTATAAACACATGCCAAAACAAAGGTTAAAATAAAAAATATTATATATGTTATAGAAAATGGCTAACTTATTTTATTAGTCAATATTTATCATTCATAGTCAATAAGATGAATAGCTATATAAAGGGAAAAAATATTATCAATAAACAATTTGGTTCCTTTTAAATTATATAGCTATTATGATTTGGATGTGAGGTATCCCCCAAAAGCTCATTTGTGAGAAAATAGAAGAAAGTTCAGAGGAGAAATGATTGGGTTATGAGAGCCTTAACCCAATAAGTGAATTAATCCTCAGACTGGATTAATTCAGTGGTAACTGAAAGTGGCTGGGGTGTGGCTGGAGGAGGTGGGACCCTGGGGGCATGACATTGGGGTATATATTTTGTATCTGGAGAGAGGAATCTCTCTTTCTGCTTTCTAATCACCATATGAGCTGCTTCCCTCTGCCACACTCTTCTGCCATTATGGTAAGCCTCACCTTGAGTAATGGAGCCTGCTCTATAAGGATTAAGACCTCTAAAACCATGAGCCATCAAACTTTTCCTCTTCTACAGTTGTTCTGATCTGGTATTTTAGTAGTAGCAGCAAAAAAATCTGACTAAACCAATAGCATTGTCAGGAAGCAGACATTATATGTTGAAGTATGTGAAAGTAATATGGGAAACAGATTGGATAGTCATTAATAAGGGTGCATTGTTAAATAAAATACAACGAAACAATATGATGGAACACTAAATAGTCAGTCAAAAGAATGAGCTAATTGTATATGCTGCTTCAAAATATGCAAAATAAAAAATATTGTAATGATACTTTAAATAGGAAGCAATCTTGCAAAGAGAAATATTGTGAAAAGAGAGACTTTAGAATCAGAACATTTAATAGTCTCTTTGTTAATGAATCAAATGAAAAATAAATATACATGCACAAATACATAAATGCCTATGTATTCATGTATTTGCATGAAATATGCCAGGATATAGGTTGAGCATCCCTAATCTGAAAATCCCAAATCTCAAATGATCCAAAACCCAATATTTTTTGTAGTATAAACATGACACTATAAGTGTAAAATTCCAGACCTGTCATAATCATCATGAAGGTTCAATAAAAATATAGCATAAAATTACATTTGGCTGTCTATATGCAGAATATATGAAACACAAACGAATGTTGTGTTCAAGCTTGGGTCTCATCCCCAAAGTATCTCATTATGCATTTACAAATATTCCAAAATTGAAAAATATCCAAAATCTAGAACACTTCTCTCCCAAGTGCTCCAAATAACGATATTCAAACTTTATGTAAAAATGCTAATATATTTGCTTCTGAAACAGAGCTTGGGTTCTATGACAGAATGGGAGGAGGGCAATCTTTTCACTGCATGCTTTTTGGAATCTTTTGAATATGATAACATATTCATGTGTCTTTTATACCATATTCATATATTCCTGTTTAAACAATTTAAAGAAATATTTGAACTTATTAATACAATTGGAATAATGAAACACTTTAAACTGAAGAGTTTCAGAATTATTAGTAATTTACTATGGACTGGAAAACTTTAGAGATATTTAAAAGCATAATGAAACTAAATTTTAGAAATTAAAAAATAATAAGATGGTAAGGGAGAATTCATTAGAAGGCCAGAGAATACTAAAGTGTCTTTATGAAGGAGGATGTGTTTTGCTTAATTCTCTCTTGGTTGAAATATTGAGTTAAACATGTTTGTTATAAAATTTTAGGCAGTATAATAAAGAAAGTAAATAGAATCTATCCATTCTAGGTCTGAGAAAAAATAGGAATCATTTAAAAAGTTGATCATGAAATAGGAAATCAACAATAACAATAAATAAAAGTCAGAACATATGACAATTGGAAAATATCCTAATATGTACTCAATGTAAGTACATGTCTGAGGTTAAAAGACAAGCACAGCAGTCATTGCAAACAAGGTCATCATCATCGTAGATCAGCCAAATGCCAGCTGATTCCCTATAGAATGTGAACAATTCCCAGGAAGTGAGCAAAATAATCCAAGGAACTCTCAGATTTGTGACTAAACAAGTGCTTTTTGTGTTAAATTACTGATTTCTGAGATGATTTTTTTTTGTAGCATTGTGGTACAGAAGGTTCCTAATGCAGATAAAACTGTCTGGATTGACTTTCACAGTTGGTATAGAATAAATGCAGTGGTGAAATGTCACGTGGTCATATGTCAAGTGTTCTCTTAATCAATGCAAACCAGTCCTTTCAGGTGCATGAGACATAATTTACTCACAAAGTCATTAATGGGCTATTTCATAATTCTCTCCACTAATGAGTCACAATACAATTGACTTTATAAAACTATCAAAATTCTAATAACCCCTGCTTTTCCATACTTCTTATTAACATCAATTTATGTTTCTTCAGCTCTTTCTGTTCAAGTGCTGTGTAATTATTCTCATTTGCCAGTCTGATCCTGCTTCTGACAGTTGCCTTCCCTTTTCTGGCTCTCTTGCCTCTGTTTAACCTGCCACAGCCTTTTGTTTTCCCTCCTGTGCTTCAGGAAAAGGAAGATAACTTGGCATACCTGCCAAAGACTTGTGACAGTCATATAAGAGCAGTGTGCTTCACTGATGTCTTAGAATAAAACAGTACCCTCAAGAAGACAAACCCTCTGTCATTTGGTTTCCAGGGATACAAACATATCTAAAAATGCAGAGCTAAATGCATTTTAAAGTAAGATTTAAAAAAAATGGAAGTGAAGAGAATGATATAAAGGAAGAACATGGGTTGTGGAGTCAGACACTGCTGGACTGAATTCTGACAACCATTTACTTCAGACAGGTAACTTAACTGCTTGAGCATCCTTTTATCTTCTGCAAGATGTGAGAATTATATGAGATAGAATAGCTAAACTCCTAGCACAGCCAGCCTGCTTCTTTTCCCCACTCTCTGTGGTCTCATGAACAATGAAGGCTTCTTTTGCCTCCCTCCTAAAAAAAATCCCCCAAATCCTCCTGCAATTCTACCCTGTCCCAGCTCTCCAAACTGGTATGCCTAAAGAGCCAGCACCCTTTCTGAGCAGAAGCCCGGAGGTTGCTAGGACTCAACTGCCTAATACGAAAAGGAAGGAGAAAACATTAAATATCATTTTAAAAGCTTTATTTGGATGCATTTTCAAATTAGAATCTTTTATCATGCTTACAGAAATAAAAATGATGCTTATATTCTTCATCAGCAAAACAATGTCTTAAATTCCACAGAACTTACAGGATACATCTGAAAGGTAGCATAGAAAAGACTCCTAGACAGGATTATACACCACAATAAATAGACTGTAACTAATTGGTTTGATTTGTGGACCTGTGGAAGGGTGGCCACGCTCCTGGCTTGAAAGAATACCTCAAACAATAAGCATCGATAAAGTAAAAATTCATACCTTGGTTGTCTGAAAATAGTTTCTTTTCCTGTTTATTTAGCTGAATTATTACTTATTTAAGTATCTTTTCTATTTAAGTCCACCCCCAATTGGGACACATCCACCTTTACTAACACTGAATTATAGATGTTAGAGTTTACAATTGTTCCTTTTATCCACAAGTAACTTTATCTTTCTTACACTATTCTCCAACAGGATCATTAAAAAAAGCAACAAAATCCTAACAAATGAGGCACAGAGAACAAAATGCCTTGGGTGCAAGATAAAAATAGTAGCTTCTTTAGGTACCTCACTTTATTTAATTTTAATGAAAACCCTTCACCATAAATATTGCTAGCCCTGTCTTATATGATACCAATGCTTTAAGAATTAATAGGTTTCTGAAGTTGAAAATAAAATGGATGTTTTTGCACATATTTAGCTGTAAGAGTATTAAACCAACAACAAAATAACTAGAATAACAATCACGTTTGCTGTATCCATCTGAAAACAATCTCCCACAAACTTCCCTGACCCTTTACAGAGTAGAATTATTTTGCCTCCTAGCCAAACCCAGGGGCTGCCAATTTCTCCCTGTATTTCTCCACTCAGGATCCGTGATTCACCTGCTTTATTTGTTGATTTGCTATCTGTGCTTTCTACGTAAACTGATTATACGAGTCTTGAAGAGTTTTAGGGAAGCACATTCTCATCCAGTCTTATTCTTCAATAGTGAAGAGCAGAATCTTGAAAAGAAGGTAAGGAGAAATCCAAGGGGTGTGGGAGTTTTGTTTTAACTTGCAAAGGTATAAATCACATGTCAAGATACTTAAGAATCAAAATTTGAGATTTAGTCAATAAATTGGAGCTTGGATTTCCATCATGAAGCATGGGAAGTACAACATTAATCCCTCTTAGATGTTGTTTCCTTGGTCAAAAATAGGAAAGTTTCTTATAGTTCAATGTAACAAATCAAGGAATCACTTTTAAGTGTGTTTTTGTCACACTGATGTTATTAAAAAGCTAGGAATCATTTACTCCAGGCATTATTGTAGGCTATTTCAGTAAAGAAAACTATGGAAATTCAGACAAACTTTCTTTTATTTATTTATTTATTTAAATTAGTTATACATGACAGTAGAATGCACTTATATACATTGATATATCATGCATAGATGGGATATAATTTCTCATTTTTCTGAGTATATATATTGTAGAATCATATTGGTCATACAGTAACATATATACATAAAGTAATAATGTCGGTTTTGTTCTAGTATTTTCTTATCTCCACATCCCCAGCCTTCCCCTCCTTTCATTTCCCACTACCTAATCTAAGTTAATGTTATTCTTTTTTTGCCTTTATACATGTACTTTGTTGTTGTTGTTGTTGTTTGCATTACAATTCTTAATACACGTATATACCACAATTTTTGTATAGCTGTTTGTATATAAAGTATGTTGACATCCAATTCAAGTCTTCATACAGGTATTTTGTATAATGATGTCCAATACATTTCACCATCCTTTCTAATCCCCTGCCCTCTCCGTTTCCCTCCCACCCCTCTGCCCTATCTAGAATTCATCTATTCCTCCCATGCTCTCCCACCCTACCCCTCTATAAGTCAACCTCCTTATATCAGAGAAAATATTCTGCATTTGGTTTTTGAGATTGGCTGGCTTCACTTAGTATTATCTTCTCCATCGTCATCCATTTACCTACAAATACCATTGTTTTGTTCTTTTTTAATGCTGAGTAAAATTCCATTGTGTATATATGCCACATTTTTTTGTATCCATTCATCCATTGAAGGACATCTAGGTTAGCTTCACATTTCAGCTATTGTGAATTGTGCTGCTATAAACATTTATGTGGCTGTGTCCCTGTAGTATGCTGTTTTTAAATCTTTTGGATATAATCTGAGGAGAGGAATAGCTGGATCAAATGGTGGTTCCATACCCAGTTTTCCAAGGAATCTCCATACTGCTTTCCAAAATGGCTACACCAATTTGCTGTCTCACCAGCAATGTATGAATGTACCTTTTCCCCCACATCCTCACCAACACTTGTTGTTTTTCTTCACAATAGCTGCCATTCTGACTGGAATGAGATGATATCTTAGAGTAGCTTTGATTTGCATTTCTCTGATTGCTAGAGATGATGAGAATTTTTTCATATACAATTGACTGTATGTCCTCTTCTGAGAAGTGTCTGTTCAGGTCCTTGGCTCATTTGTTGACTGGGTTATTTGTTTTTCTGGTGTTTAGCTTTTTGAGTTTTTTATATACCCTAGAGTGCTCTATCTGATGTGTGAGGGGTAAAAATTCGCTCCCAGGATGTAGGCTCTCTGTTCACTTCACAGATTGTTTCTTTTCCTGAGAAAAAATCTTTTAGTTTGATTCCATCCCATTTATTGATTCTTGGTTTTAATTCTTACGCTATAGGAGTCTTATTAAGGAAGTTGTGGCCTACTACCACATGATGAAGATTAGGGCCTACTTTTTCTTCTATTAGATGCAGTCTCTGGTTTAATTCCTATGGCCTTGATCCATTTTGAGTTAAGTTTTGTGCATGGTGAGAGGTAGAGGTTTGATGTAGACTCTTTCGGTAAAGAAAGCTGTGGAAATTCAGACTAACTTTCTATGAAACTGATCTCAAATTCCTCAAAGTCTGAATTGCAGATTTTTATGTTTCTAGGAGCAAAGGAAGACTAGCATACAAATGCTCATTTCATCTGTTACACATTTATACTTATTTTTTCCTTGATGCTTTATTAAACTAAGCAGAGCACATTGACATCTCAGGAAATTCACACTGATGTTGACTTCTTGCTCTTAGCTAATGGTGATGATCCAAGTGGGAAGATACAATCAGAAATTGATCCCTTATAAGTGATGATCTACTAGGTAAGGTGAGGTAATATGATCTCTAGGTTTCCCCCAAGCTAAACTGTCAGGATCATCTCCCATAATAAATTGTTGGACACATCTATTCTGATAAAGAAACATACATTTTTTTTCTTCTATGTCTCTCTTCCTTTGGATCCCCTACAATTTTGTTCCCAAACATGGCCTGAATCTGAACTCTCTAGTCCTCTGCAGAATTGAACTAAGGTTCTATTTCCCAACGCTTTGCTTCATAGCACACTCTTTGCTTGGTTTCTTTCCTTTGATCATCCCATTTTCATAGGTCCCCACACGTTATTTTAGGCAGCACTTTCTAGAAAGTCACTTTCACATGAATCCTTTCAGGTCTGCCTCTGGGAATCCCAAACTGAGATAAATATAAAATAAAAATGTGAAACTTCTAATCATGATATAATCTATTTAGACTTTATTGTTTTTCTTTGGGCATTGTTAAGGCATATTATAACATAATTTTTGTTGGATACATTACATTTTTTTTTCTGGGGCTAATATTTTAGTGTCTTCCATTCACTTATTTCAAGTTTAGGTAGCACATAAAATCAAATATTGAAAATTTCATGATTTGTGCCCCATTGAACTTTTTGAACTTTTCAACTAGTCTTAGCCTTTCACAGATGCTTTAAAAAAAGCTAAGCTTACTTATAATTGTACAACTTACTAGCAGTAAAAGCTAAAATTATGTTTCTTCTGTTTTTGTCTTTTGTTTTTCCAGCAAGCACACAATGGTGCCTTCCTGATGTAATATGAACACACTATTTCCCCCCTTATCTGCCTTTAGTGAAGATACAGAACAGCTGGTCACCATCCTTCCTATTTGGACAAAGAATGCAAGAATGGATTATTATGGAAATCACTTCCTTCCCTCCAGTCTAGTAGGTGATGACTCCACTTAAGGAAGGAGCAATAGAGGGGAAACTCTCAATGCTTCTGGCCTGCTTCCATGTAGTCTGTGGATAATAAAGCTCTTTGATGTCTGGTGCATTCATAACCACCAAACTCAGGTTTCCAGTCAACGGAAAAGCTATTTTACACTACTTTTGATGTGATGAAATAACTTAACTAGACATGGTTAATCACATAGCTGGTGATTATGCCATGCAAGGAAAAGCCACTAAAATAAGCCAAGTGCCTCTAAAAAGAACAAAGGAATACTTCTCCTCGCAGGCATATACAGGCTGACTCAAGTGCTCCGGCATGACTCCATTTTTTTTGCCATCCAGACACACTCTCACTCTTTTGATAACATGAAACATGATCACAACTGCATCCATGAGGATTCTGCATACTTAGCTGATTTGTTTATTGCTTACTGTGTGGCATTCATGATTTGCCATTACTGTGTTTCCAGACATATCTGACTTTGATCACACTGCCCAGCCTAACAGTTTCTGGACTAAAGCAGAGCAAGCTCTTTTATAAATGTCTAATCCCACTTAGGTTATTTGTTGATTGTTTTGTCCAAAGCATCCAGATTTTGAGCCAATTTGGTTGGTATCACAAATGCAAACCCTTTCATAATTGGGTGTCCCTACAGGTTAGCAGATTAAGAGCAAAGAAGGCTCTGGAGAGAACAGCACTGACAAGTTGGTTTATTAGTTCAGCTGCCTTGAAAGACAAGCCAAGGTCTTGTTTCAACTAGCATTTTTATTTGTATCAATGGATGTTAAGTTAGTTCTAGGAAATAAACAAACAGGATTTATTAACATAGATTATTTCTATGTAGAGGAGATTCTAATTTTTTGTAATTCTAAAGGAATTTAAAACTAATAAAATATACATTTAATATTTTCAAAAGCCTGGCAACTAAACATATTGCTGTGGTTTGTATCTTGAATGTCCCCCAAGGGCTCATGTGTTCAAGGTTTGGATCCCAGACTTTGGCAATATTGGGAAGTGGCAGTCACTTAATGAGGTGAGGTCTAGTGAAAGGAAGGTAGGTCCTTGGGGTTATGTCCTTGAAGGTGATATTGTGATCTGGCCTCTTCCTGTCTTTCTCTTTCTCCATGTGTGTATGTGTCCACACAACCTGGTTGCCATAAGGTGTGCAGCTTTGCTCTTCCACAGGCTTCCTGCCATGATGGTCTCTCTCACCACAGGTCCAAAATTGATGGTGCCAAATGGCCATGAACAGAAACTATGAAAGAGTGGCCCAAAATAAATCTTTTTTCCTTAGGTTAAATATCTTAGGCATTTTGTCACAGAAATGGAAAACTAGCACCCATATTCTTGTAATTAAACTATTAGCTGTAATATCTAATTACGTTTTTATGTATGCATAGGCTAACTAAAACAATGAATTGTCTTTAAATAACCTAAGAAATTTTGGGTGGCCTATCTAATATTGGTTGGACATCCAGCAAAATAAACAAACAACAGCCCACAAAAATATAGGTTTAAGAAGTTATAATTATCAAAACTGAGACTTTAATTTTAGAGAAAATTAACCCGTGCTATAAAACATTCTGGTTCTGTGTTCAGATGACTAGTCTTTTAAGAGGTAGTATAACAAATCGCTAAAATTCTTATTCAACGCAAGAAGTTACATTTTTCAATAATAGAAGAATCTCACAGTATCTATGGGGATTGATTCTAGCATCCCCCTAAAGATATCAAAATCTACACATGCATAAGGCCTTTATATAGAAAGAAAGACATAGTGTAACCTATGCACATCCTCCTGCGAACTTTTAATCATTTCTGGACATTTATCATACCTAATGTAATGTAAGTACAATGTGGATGATTATTATACTGTATTTAGAAAATAATAACAAGAAAAAAATTTGTACATGTATATAACAGAAGCAAGTTTTTTCCTGATATTTTCTTACTCTGATTAGTTGAATCCAGGGAATTTACAGATATTGGAGAACCAACTGTATTCAAAAGTAAAATAACAGATTATTAAAAGTCTAATTAGAAGTTTGTTTTCTGCATCTATATTGCAATACAGAATAACAAAGAAATTTATGAAGCACCTCATGCTCTAGTTTCCTCTCCAATGAAATGATGAGGCTCATTCAGCAGGTCAAAAACGTAGTTATGTATCCTATCATGTGCCACAAGATTAAAAGTGGTGAACCAAATAATGTCTTTGTACTCTTGGAATTTATATTCCAGAACAAGAAAGACAAATAATGAACATGTGCATAAATATGTTACTGAGATCATTTTACATAGTAGGAAAAACTCTGAAGCAAATAGTACAAGGGAACATAACAGCAATCCAGGGAGCAGTCACTGCCCTGTAAGCAGTCAGAGATACACTCTGGAGATGTGTTTGAATTAAGAACTGTTGGAGGAGACAAAAACAAAGACCTGATAGTGGGGCAGTGGTGTGTAGGACAGAATGACTGGCAGCATTAATGGCAAAAGCCAAATCAAAGTCCTTAGGCAATATTGAACTTGTAACAAAAGAATAGAAAGCAAGGCAGTACATTATAAGCCAAGCATGAGATATTGTCAGATCAGAAGCTGGAGGAAACTAGATACGTAGTACCTAGACTATGGTATGGAATTTAAATTTGAGACCTTGGGGAAAGCTTGAGAGGATTTTGAATGTGAGATGACACTTATGTATTCTAAAGACTACCTTGGCATATGAACATAGAATGGATCCCAGAGTAACAAGAAGGAAGATGATAGCTCTCTAGGAATAAGACTTCCATGATTCAGATCAGGGCAGGTGGACTAGATCAGAAATTCTCTATTTTTCTTGTGCAATGTTTTATTTTGCCAATCTGTTCTCAAACTAACATTTTAAATGTATAAAATAAAGTGTAATGAACTAGAAAGGGAAACTAGTATATTAAAATGTGATTACCAAGATATTTCAAAGACAGGCTTAAATTATAATACTTAACATAGATGATATTTTGAAATATGTCTACAAACTGTAATATGATAGAAACTTATCTGACATATGAATGAAAAAGTTCTGTCCATATTTTTGTGGTTGATGCTAGAGTAACGATTGAAGAATATGCTAAATTATACTTAGGGTGTATGGAAACAAAGGTGTGAGTTCTTCCCATGAGTTTCAGATTCCTGTACTGTAGTTGATGACTTCTTGGTAAATGAATTTTACAGACAGGAACTTTCACTTCATTATCCTCATTTATTTGCAAAATATATTATCATTGGAAATATTGGAGGAAAAAAGATAGTGTTCTACAGGACATTGACTTTATACATGATCCTGGCTGCACTTTCTTCCATTTGCATCATTTTTTTCTTTTCTTAATGAGCTTTTTCTATGGAACTCAAATTTAACAGTAGTGACACCATTTCTATCACTAAAAAGACGTTGTATTGGTATTAAATTTAACTCTATGGAGATTTAACAGTTCTTCAAGTAAACCTGACTTTACTTACAGTTGGCTTCCATCTTGGGGGCAACAGTTTGAATGTATCCAATGTCATAAATTAGATGTCAGATATGAATAAACAATAAAACCAGGGCTTTATTATACAGTGCCACTACCACTACTTTGAAAATATATATTCAATGCACAGTATACTTGATTTTTAGTACCCATTCACATATGGAAACACTTCACCCTATTCCTCTTAGAAATATTGGAGAAAATAGAACTTAGCAATGAAAAGTCTGAGGTTTCATATTTGAATTTTCTTCTCAGTTGTTTGATAATCTTTGACAAGTCACATGATTCATCTGTTTTCCTTACTTATAAAGTTAAAGTGTATCTGCTTTATATCCTTCTACCTCTAGCATTATACATTTCTATGAAAAGTAAGCAGATTAAATAATCCTCTTCCTACTGTTGATAAGAGAATATGGTACATTCCTCATAGTTGTTTTATGTGGTTGATTATATTACACATTGAAGAATTTCTGTTAAGTTTGACACTTAGTATCTCACAGACATTATGTATTGAATAAGAAAACCTTGGTTTTGACGTGTATCTTTGCAATATCAAAGTTTCTTCTTTAACACTTGTGTAATTTTATCCAATAATAATTTTTTTTCTTTCTACTTTGGTAACCATTGCTTTCAAGGTAATATTCTAGTAAGTAATACAAGTAGCTATTAGGGAAAGAATCTGGACTTTCCTTTTTAATTGAAAAGAAAATGTGAAAATGAAATGATCTATCTATATAATGTCAAAAATCATATTTTTACTTATGCATCTCTCCTTAAGCACAATATGAATCATATATATATATATATATATATATATATATATATATGCCATGAATCTCTTAAGGTCAACATAATTAGAATCTTCTGTTGTAAGTCTAGTCACAATTTGAAGATATGAATGCTATAAGATGTAAATTAGCTCATATGGCTAGTGTAATAGGACTTGAGCACTGAAAACTAAGTTTCTGTGACAGGTATCTTGAAGAATCATATGGAATTTATCATGAAGATACAATCAAAGTGTTTAAGTGTAACATACAATCTTAAGATTCAACTACAGTTTTGTAAACCCAGTGTATTCAGTTAATAGATTACTTCTTGGTCTAAATCAATAGGCATTACCTCATCAAGTAGACGACCCCAGTACCAATGCCAAGACTGATAAAAAGAGTTATATATGTGAGTACTAATATATTCTATTCATTTCAGAGGGAATGTGAGACAAAAAGATAGGTATTACAAAAGTACATAGTTGTGTTCATTACATAATAGAATTTGAAGGGATTAATAAGATAATTTGAGGATTAATATCATCTGCAATATAGGCATAGGATAGGAGCAAAATGGCATAATTAAGCTTTGATATTTGGGGAAAGCTATGTATTAATCTAATTTCTCATTCTACTAGGCTGTCATCTTGGGCCAGTGACTCAAAATGTATATGGCTCAATTTTTGAATCTGCAAACACAGACATCCTGACAGCGACTAACACAGTACCCATAAGAAGTGATAGAATAATCCTTGTAAAAAGTGTCTTATAATTGATTAGGCACTAAATTAATGTTAGTTTTCCTCTTTCAAAATAAGTGTGACTATTTGCTAATTTATACTAATTTAAATTCAAAGGAGTTAATCATAATTTTCAGGTTTTGTAACAAAATACCCTGGAATTTCCTTTTTGTTAATCAGATAGCATTATTTATTATTACATAGAGAGTTAGAGATCAAGATCATGGTGCTGTTAAACGCCCACCACCCAACACACACACACCCCAAACTGTTGAGGGCCACAACCAAGTCAAGATGGTGCCTGGCAGTTTGCCAGGAGGAGTGGTTTGTGAGCTAACGCCACCGAGTCCTTAAGATGTTGGAGATTCCTTATTGTATGGTTGCTGTATCTAGATGATGTTAATTGAAACAAGCTGTGTATAATTGGTTGGGTATATGTTACAAAAACAACAGAACAGAAGATGGACATAATTACTATAGGTACATGTATGACTGCATGAATGGTGTGACTACTTCATGCACAACCAGAGAAGTGAAAAATTCTGCTCCATTTGTGTAGAATGAATTAAAGAGCTTTCTATTTATTTATTTACTTACTTATTTTTAATTTTTAAAATACATGACAGCATTAGAAAGTATTACAATTCTTATTATACATATAGGGCACAATTTTTCATATCTCTGTATATAAAGTATGTTCACACCAATTTATGCCTTTATACATGCACTTTGTTGGGGTTTTTTTGCATTATAATTCTTAATACACATATATACCACAATTTTTGTATCTCAGTTTTTGTATAAAATATGTTCACACCCAATTCAAATCTTCATATATGTACTTTGTATAATGATGTCCATCACATTCCACCATCCTTGCTAATCCCCTGCCCCCTCCATTTCCCTCACACCCCTTTTCACTATCTAGAATTCTTTTATTCCTCCCATGCTCTCCCTCCCTATCTCACTATGAGTCAACCTCCGTATATCAGAGAAAATATTTGGCATTTTTTTTTGAATTGGCAGACTTCACTTTGCATTATCTTCTCCAACGGCATCCATTTACCTGCAAATACCATGGTTAAGTTCTTTTTTTAATGCTGAGTAAAATTCCATTGTGTATATATGCCACATTTTTTTTTATCCATTCATCCACTGAGGAAATCTAGGTTGGCTCTACAGGTTAGCTATTGTGAATTGTGCTGCTATAAACATTGATGTGGCTGTGTTCCTGTAGTATGCTGTTTTTAAGTTGTTTGGGTATAGACTGAAGATAGGAATATCTGAGTCAATTGGTGGTTCCATACCCAGTTTTCCAAGGAATCTCCATACTGCTTTCAAAAATGATTGCACCAATTTGCAGTCCCACCAGCAATGTATGAGTGTACCTTTTTCCCCACATCCTCACCAACACTTACAGTTGTTTGTCTTCATAATAGCTGCCATTCTGACTGGAGTGGGTTGATATCTTAGAGTGGTTTTGATTTGCATTTCTCTGATTGCTAGAGATGATGAGCATTTTTTCATATATGATTGATTGTATATCCTCTTCTGAGAAGTGTCTGTTCAGGTCCTTGGCCCATTTGTTGACTGGGTTATTTGTTTTTCTGGTGTTTAGCTTTTTGAGTTCTTTATATACCCTAGAGATTAGTGCTCTATCTGATGTGTGATGCATAAAAATTTGCTACCAGGATGTAGGCTTTCTGTTCACTTCACAGATTGTTTCTTTTCCTGAGAAGAAATCTTTTAGTTTGATTCCATCCCATTTATTGATTCTTGGTTTTAATTCTTGTGCTATAGGAGTCTTATTAAGGAAGTGAGGGCTGATTTCCACATGATGAACATTAGGGCCTACTTTTTCTTCTATTAGATGCAGAGTCTCTGGTTTAATTCCTAGGTCCTTGATCCATCTTGAGTTAAGTTTTGTACATGGTGAGAGGTAAGGGTTTAATTTAATTTTGTTGCATATGGATTTCCAGTTTTCCCAGCACCATTTGTTGAAGATGCTATCTTTTCTCCAGTGAATGTTTTTGGCACCTTTATCTAATATATGATAACTGTAATTTTGTCGGCTAGTCTCTGTGTCCTCTATTCGGTACCATTGGTCTACCGGCCTATTTTGGTGCCAATATCCTGTCTTTTTGTTACTATTGCTCTGTAGTATAGTTTAAGGTCTGGTATGACAATACCACCTTCTTCACTCTTCCTGCTAAGGATTGCTTTAGCTATTCTGGGTCTCTTATTTTTCCAGATAAATTTCATGATTGCTTTTTCTATTTCTATGAGGAATATCATTGGAATTTTGATTGGAATTGCATTAAATCTGTAGAGTGCTTTTGGTAATATGGTCATTTTGATAATATTAATTCTGCCTATCCAAGAGCAAGGTAGATCCTTCCATCTTCTAAGGTTTTCTTTGATTTCTCCCTTTAGGGTTCTGTAGTTTTCATTGTATAGATCTTTCACCTCTTTTGTTGATTCCCCAGTATCTTATTTTTTTGAGGATATTGTGAATGGGGTAGTTTTCCTCATTTCCATCTCAGAGTATTTTTCACTGATAAACAGAAATGCCTTTGATTTTTGGGTTTTGCTTTTATATCCTGCTAGTTTGCTAAATTTATTTACTAGTTCTAGAAGTTTTCTATATGACTGATTAGAATCATACATACATACATACATATATACATACATACAATAGAACAAGATAAAATATCACATAGCTCAGACTGAAAGGTGAACAAAGAGTGGCTCCAACAAAAATACAACAAACACAAGACACAACATCTCTGTATATAGACATAAAAATAGTCACAGCCCATAGGAAAGTAATTGTGGTGATGTCAACAAGAACACTGAACCAAGGCCACGAGGAGGGTCAAGACAGTTCTCCTTGGCTCTACTGCAGGAAATGGGGATGCCAAGTTTGGAAGTTCAGGCCACTGGGTGTGCTTTTGATTGGAGAAGAGGCCTCCAGGGAAAGAAGGACAGTGGGAGAGGACTGGAAGCCCATAAAGCCTCCAGAGCCCCAAATAAGGAAGCTGGCCAAGAGATTTCCCACTCTGCAGAAAGAAGGCCCTTCCCTGTACAGAGCTCACGTCTCTGGGGTCCAGCATGCTTGTATTCACAAAGCCTGAAACCCCATGGCAACCTTGACCACCAGGAAGCTGAGAGTTTGAACCCATCAGATGAGAGGTGTCTGGGAGAGGCTGCTGGGAGTCTCTGCAGGGATGGAGTCTTACACCAAGCTGCTGGCACAGTGGCAAAGCCCGAATTTCTGTGAGGGGCTCTCGTCTTTAGGGTCCTGGGCCAGCAGCTCCTGCAACTCCTCAAACAGGTGAATAGTTAGTAGGAATGAGGTCTTGGCCTCTTTGATGACCCCCTGCCAGACCTCAGGGTTCTTCTCCAGAGTGTTCATCGCCAGAAGTTGACCTGGTTGAACGTGGGGAAGCTGGCATGTTGGGGAAGGTGAAGAAGGACAGGCCCCAGAGTGAGCTGGGAAGGTCCAGGCCCTTCTGAGAAATCTTCTTGAGGACCTGGCCCCCAGACAAGTGACTCAGCAGCTTGGGCTCTTTGCCCTCACCCAATTTAAGTTGCCTCTCATACAGCTGCATGGCTGAAGCATAGGGGCTGGCCTTCTGCCAGTGTGGCACATACTAGAAGGCCATGTACTGCTCCTGGGCTATCTTGCCAAGCAGCTCCTCTGGGAAGTAGAGGGGGGTGTAGATGGGGTTGTCATTGTTGCTCTCAATCTCCTCCTTCAGGGCCATGTAGACTTGGTACAGGATGCCATCACCAGCTTGAAGCCCTTTCAGGTCACCTGGAAGTTCCTCATATACTCAGCATTCTGTGCCTGGGTGTGCACCTCCTTAGTGACCCCCTTGGAGGCCTCAAACGGATCCAGAGCCATGCTGTTACACTATGGGCCATCCCTGGCCGGGGCTGGGCTGGCACTGGCGCCTCTGCCTACATTGGAGGATCATCTCTTGGTTTGCGTCTTTGGTTTCATGTTCCCACTTTCCCTTCTTGGTTCTTTTCCTGGTTTTTACACTGGTCTACCTTATCCTAATCATTTACTCTTTTCCCTTCTTGTCTCCTTGATCTTCTCTTTTCTCCCCCTGCTCTTTCCCCCGCTTGCTCCTCCCTGCTTTCCTTCCTCTTCAGCTCAGTTTCAACCTTCATTTTTCATGTGACCTCGCACGCCAGGGTGTGCTCAGTTATGAGCTTGTCTCTCCAACCAATCCCAGAACTCTTTGATCTCAGAGTAACCTGACCAACCCTGGCATTTCTTTGAACTCAGTGCCTTTGGCTTTTCTCAATAGCTCTTCCTAACTGCTGTCTGCAATTTTGTGTTTCCGAGAATTCCATTTGTTCAAAGGTGCCAGTTGTATGTGTGCCAAATATTTGAGGTTTTGTTAAGAGACCATAAATTTGGACACTTTACACAGGAAATTTTACCAATGCCCCACTACTTAAATGATTCTTAATAATTCAAGTCTTAAAGCGAAGTGAATAATACTGTTATAGGAAAATAATTAATAAAAACAGCAGCAAATATGAAATAGAAGCTTATATTGCTTCTCATCACAAAATAAAAATAATATTTCTTATCTGCACAGAAATTCCATTGCAACACCATTTCTCAAACTGTTATGGAAGCAGTTCAATAATTTTATAAAATCCATCTGTACTAGTTTCATGTGTTTATTTAAATTACTATTATAACTAGGATGAAGAAGTGATGGCATAAAAGACATTAGAAAATTACAGCATGAAAAAAGTATAGAAAAATATAATAAGCCCAAAGAAGGAATATTGAAATAATTAATAACAATTAGTAATTGAATCACTTAAAAACTTAATGATAGATTTACAAAGCAGGTTAGTTAATATTATCTATCTCCAAAGTAGACATAATATAACTCAATCATTTTCCTTTCCCCATTTCTTTCACACATACACATGATTACCCTTAAAGACCAATTATCAGGAGTTGACCTAAAGATTTTATCTGCATAAGGATAAAAATAATCTGATTGAACTCCCTCAACAATTTGATGTGATTATCATTTTTTACTGCATTGTTATCATACCGATTGTAGATAAGAAAGCCAGTTGGTTGATTCTTTATGAAAAGTGGCTCGCCATCCCTGGGAGAAAAATAAAAAGAGGAACAGAAGTGAACAACACTTTTACTGTGTGTGAAAAATTCCCCCAATTGTTCATTTAGGAAGGAAGGAGGGAGGGAGAGAAGAAGGGAGGAAGAGAGAGAGGAGAAAAACAAGAAAGAAAAGACTTTCTTCACTCTTTTATGGAAAGTTGAACCTTAAGATACTCTAAAAATTTCTGGGCATAGTGTCTCAGGCCTGTAATCCCAGCGGCTCTGGAGGCTGAGACAGGAGGATTGAGAGTTCAAAGCCAACCTCAGCAATAGCAAGGTACTAAGAAGGCAAGGCACTAAGCAACTCAGTGAGACCCTATCTCTAAATAAAATACAAAAATAGGGCTGGGGATGTGGCTCAGTGGCCCAGTGCTCCTGAGTTCAATTCCTGGTACAAAAAAAAAAAAAGAAAACCTCTAAAAATTGTACTAAGTTTGATGCTTGAGACCTGGATTCTGCTGCCCCTAGGGGATGACGAAAAAGAGGTGTGCTCTCTATGAGTCAATACCTTTGGGATTGTTTGGAGAAGATGTTAAATGTCCTTTACAAATCACTGTATCTTTGTCATTGTCTAGGACCTGAGAATCCATGTGTTAGAAGGGAATCCTCTTAGAGCTTTTTTTCCTTGTAAAACTTAACTTCCCTTAGAATGGGAATCACTCATGGTGTTTAAAACACTTAAAACAAAGGCATAATGGCCCCATAGAAGAGTGAGCTACCAAATTAACAAAGATTGAATAAATAAATGCTAAAAAGAATTAGAAAAAAAATTTTCATCTTTAATTTTTTTATTTGTTTCTTACCATTTTGACCAAAGGCTAGACCTGCTGAATCTATATCAAATGTGCTGAGATTCTGCTTTATGTGTATGGGTGTAAACTTAATTTTACTCTATAGATAGCACTTGAATCTTTACTATGTGCAAGCTATCATTATAGGCTTTGAAGAAACCAAGCACACAAACTCATACATTGAATTATGAATTTTTAAAAATTAATTGCATATATTAACAAATATTCATTTATCTTACCTTCTTTCAGCGAGTAGCTATAAAATTCTTAATATATGCTCATGAATGTTCTGCTGCTAGGAATATTGAGGTCAACTGGAGGAAAACTTCTTTCGTGGAGTTTATTTTCTCTTGAGAGTGAGAAAGATATACAAAAATTAATTATATAATAGTAGAAAGTGTCGAAGGGATAACTAAGGGAGAGTGAGTGGGTTTCAGAGGCAGGCTAAATGAAGAATCAGCCAACCATACACAAATTCAAATAAAGAACATTTCAACCAGAGTTAAAAAGCTCAGTGTCAAGGTGGAGTCTAGCATGTTTAAGTAAGGGCCTCCCAGGCTGTGAGGCTTCATCAGAGTGAATGGTGAGAATGTGAGTTAAAAGTGGTGAGGTAGGCCACAGCCGAGCAAGGAAGAGGAGAAAGCCTTGTGTTATGAAGTTTGGATTTTAAATGGGAAGAGGAATCTCTCTTGAGGTTTTAAGGAGAAAAGTAAAAGAATAAAATACACAGTTTCATTTTTTTTCCTACCTAAAAATCAACTCTTTGTAAACTCTGTATGTTTTTTTTTTTCTCTTTTTTTTTGGTTTGGTTTGTACTGAGGATTGAAACCAGGGACACTCTATCACAGCAACATCCCCATTGCTTTTAATTTTTTATTTTGATGCAGAGTCTTGCTAAATTGTTGAGGCTGGCCATGAATTTGTGGTCTTCCTGCCTTAGCTTCTCAAGTGACTGGGATTACAATTATGTACCTCCATGCCTGCTTGTTTTGAGGTACTGTTTATCAAAAGAAATTTCCTAAAAGAAATGGCCAAGTTAACTCCTATTAAAGATGTAGAAAGCCATAACAGAACTTCCCTCCCATCTTAACAACAAGGAAAAGACAGATAATCTAGAAAAGCTTACCTTTCCCAAATGCATCAGAGACTTGAGGCTATGACAGCGAAGCAAACTGAGTTCTGAGTGACAAGCAAGTCCAAGGAGAGTTGGGAGAGATGGACCGTTTCCCCTTTAGCAGAGCCTGGGAGAAAGAGACAAGTGCCACACAAGTGGGTAATAAATGATCAGTTAAAATTTTAATAAAATATAAAAGATTAAGGAGGGCTAGCACATTGGTTTGAAATAACTGAGAGAGCCACATACAATGGGAGTTCTCACTTACTTAGAGAATCTTCTCCGTGGCTGCCACCGAATTGTCCTAAGAAGAACATGTGTGAGACAGAAGACCTGAGTCTCTTCACTAGCACACACTAAGGGACCAGTTTACAACAGGAATTCCCGAGGCCTTATATTTATGAGAAGTGAAAACCTAATCCATTGAGCAAACCCTCCTGCTCCTAGGGCTTCTAGGAAATGGTTCATTTAAAACCACTGGAGGAAGGGAAGGAAACCTTCCTTTCTACTAACGTAAGGAGCCAAGGAGTCACTGCTTCTGAAGGCAGGGTAGAAATAAAAGGAGAAAGTCCAGGAGATGCTCTAGGGCTCAGAATCTTGACTGAAAACCTAGCAGGTCTACTACAGTTGAGGGAGGAGCAAAGAGATCTGTCAAAAATACAGAAACTGACTGTCATTGAAGGAAAAGGTAGGAATGGTGAAAAGATGCCATTTCCTAGGCTCAGACACATGGATTCTATCTGTACCAGGTGAATTAAGAATTTCCTCACTCCTATCACAAGCTTTGCAGTGCTAAACTTAACATAGGCAATGGAATCTCCAAAACGCTCAACCCAGGATTTTATGTACAGCAAAAGTGTCTTACAGAAAATGAAGAAAAAAAATTAGAACTTTCAGACACACACACACATACACACAAAAAGAAAAAGTAAACAACTTAAAAGGTTTATTGTTGGCATATCTGTATTCTAAGCTCTTCAGAGACAGTGTGATACCAAGGGAGGTTTAAATCTCTACAAAAAAAAAAGGACACCAAAAATATTAAAATGCTGGTAGATATATAAGATACCACTTTTCATACTTTAAAATGAGTAAATGTAAAATGTGCAATTTGCTAATACAAAATAATAAAAATATATTGTGCATTTTATAACAGAGAAGTCCAATGCACCATAAGAAGCAAAAATAATGGGAAGTAGGAAATGAATTTAAAATTTATACTGTTGTAAAGTTCTTACATAGTAAAATGGTATAATACAATTTGAAGGTAGAGTTTCATTCATGAGTGATTTATATTATAAAATTTAGAATGTATATATTCATTCATACTTATATACATGTCTATGAATATATATGCATATATATCACATATTTCCCAAGCATGCTACCTTGTACAGTAAAAGGAACTTTGAAATGTGAGTAAGGATCTGGAGCTAGGGATATGATGGTAAAAGTAAGAGGCTGAAGTAATACAAAAAAAGGACCATAAGATGAGCAATGCAGTCAGCCTTGAGAGGCTGAAAAAGGTAGGAAAGTAATGTCAAATATAACTTTTTTATTGTAGGAAACACAATAAAGTGTAGGTGTGAGTGTATGTGTGTGCGTGTGTGTATACACACACGTATTAGACTTCATGAAACTAAAAGGTTTGTTCTTTGAAAAATTTTTAAGAAAATTAAAAGATAATAATAGAGGTAGAAAAAGACTTATATCAATATATCCATGTGCTTACAACTAAATAAGATAAACAACCCAATATTAAAATAGGCAAAAACTTGAGCAAATGCTCCAGAAGAGATGTGGATAGCAAATAAACAAGTGAGAAGCTATTATATATCCTTAGTTATTACAAAAGGCAAAATAAATAAAAGACAACCTAGGACTTGTGCAGTAAAATGTGTAAAATAATAATAATAAAAAAACTGAGTATAAAATATTGGCAATATCAAAGAACTTGGATTCCTACTCATACTGGTGGTAATGGCACAGCCATTTTGTAAAACAATTTAGCATTTACATGTCAAATTTATACTTATCATTTAACATAGTAACTCCACTCCTATTTATTTATTCTAGAGAAATGAAAACACTTGGCTCCCTGTATACCTGCATGCAGATGTTTCTGGGATAAATTTGGGAATTACTCCCATGTAGAATTCTATATTTGTGTTAGTTTTTCTGTTCATGTGGTAACAAATTATCATAAATTTAGTGTCTTGAAAAAATTCATTCGTTATCTCTCAATTTTGTGGTTGGAAGTCTTGGTTCTCTGTTTAGGATCTCACAAAGCTAAAATCTGGGGTAACCCCTGGGCTGTCCAGTTATCTGAAGGCTCTGTGGAAATTTTTGCTTCCAATTTCATTCAGATTGTTGGCAGAATCCAGTTCCTTGTGATGTAGGCTTGAATTCCCAGTATCTTAGTTTTAGTTACTATGACAAATGGTCATAGACCAAGTGATTAAAACAGTATTTATTTCTCACAGTTCTGGATGCTGGAAGTCCAACGAGCTGGCAGATTGATGTCTGATGTGGGTCCATTTCCTGATTGCAGGTGGTCATCTTCTTTTATCAAAGGGAGAATAGAAAACAATTCTTTTTACATCTTTTATTATTAGGGCACTAATTCAATTTTTGAGGATTTCATCATCATGATCTAATTACCTTCCAAATGTGCCATTTCAGAATACTGTCACTTTGGGGATTAAAATATATATTCTGGGCAAACATGAACATTTAGAATATATCACCTAGTTTCAGGTGGCTGTTCTCTGCTATGAAAGCTTCCTACATTCCTTTTCATGTGGATCCTCTGTAGTCAAAGTCATCAATAGTACATGGACTTTCATGCTTCTTTTCTCTGACTTGCCCTTTTGTTAACAGCATTAGAAAACTTTTTGCCTTTTTAAGTCTTGTATGTATATACCCATCTGGGTATCTCCTGGTTATTCTAGTAGCCTTATGGCCAACTGTATCACAGAACATAACATAATCATGGGCATGATATTTCATGTTCCAAAGTTCTATCCATACCAAATGGAAGAAAGTTACATAAGGGTGTGAGTCTGAGGTAATTCTTAGAATTCTGCCCACCACCATATTAGAAACAATAAATATATTAGAAGAAACAATAAATATGTTAGAATATTTGTCAATGACCATTAATGAAACTTGTATTGTTAAAGAATTATTTTGCTTTTCTTCATGACGTTTTAACATTATACAGACAAAGCTAATGGGTAAGGTATCTAGAATGATCTAGTGATAGATTTTGACTGGGTGTTCAATATCATATTAATGACAAAAGTTTGCTTTCCAGATTTTATTCCCAAGAGATTTCTTTGATTAAGTATATGGTAAATTATAATTTCTGGATGAGTTGTATTGACCATATTTTTCAGGAATAAAAGAAAAGAGACAAAACCTTGAATATAAGTGCTCAGGAGAGCTTTTAAGAAAGCAAGCAATGACATAGATCACCAGGATATCTAATTTGGGAAATGTAAGAAGGTGGGAGAAGCAGATGACATCAGCTGCTGTATAAAAATTAAGTATTGGATTATGTGTTGTTCTACTCTGTCAGAAATATCCTAATGGCATTAGTTTTCAACTTTATTTCATAGGAGATCTGTCTTTATCTATCATATATATTTGATAATTATTTATGCATATTATATATAATCATATACATTTATATACATTAATATGTATAAAATGTATGTTATATATAAATGTATAAATAGATACAGTAAGTTCAACCTGGTAAGTGATATTTAAGTGGCAGAGAATACATATAACATAAAGCAAGTATATACTCCTGTAGTAAATAGGCATGAACTATTTTTTTCAAGTAAGATAAGTTCATTGTGATAAGCTTACTTGTCCATATTTTAGGAATATTCCCCATAGAGATCATAAGGAATAATCTGGTCACTGGTGATAGTCACACAATATTATGGTTAAAATTGTGGTAGCTACATTGCAACAGAAATGAGTGCAGAAGTGAGGCAAAAACAGGGAAATAATTACCTGTGTTATCAGTGAGACTGTGCAACAACAAAGAGTGGCCACTCTATTTCTTAAATAAATTAGGCTAAATTCTCAAAAAAAAAAGAAAAGAAAAGAAAGATGTCGTGAAGAAACTAATAAAACTAATAAGTTAGATAGAAGTGAAATGAGACAACTATCAAACCACTGTCAAACTGGGCCCTTTTACTATGGTGGCTGTGCCCTGTTTTGTAGCTCCATAATACAATTATTTCCATTATTGTAATTCTGAATTTTAAAAATTCCCTATCTTTATTTAACAACACATATACACAGCTTCATTTTAGAAAATTGTCAAACACAAATAAAAATTAAAACTTTGTCATTAAAAAGCATGATGGAATTAAATTTAATTATATTATTCATCAATGTTCCTATATAAAGCTTGCTTTTTCTTCTAACTTTTCTTAGTAAGTCCAGAAATATAGAGAACTGATTAAGTGCATGTTATTTGGATGGAATCATGCATATGCTAATTAAATATTTGTGGAAATGATAATAGAATACTAGAAAAAGTAAAAACCCCAAAGTTTAATGTTTGTAACCTATACAACCAAAGGAATATACATAGTTCATGGACTGTGGAATTGGTATATTTCAAAGGAGTGCTTATTTTAGTTAGTACATTGTATTGGCTTAGATTCACACTCATAAGGCATGACAAGTAAGTTGAAGTAATGAAAAATATAATGCATAGTTTTAATTAGTTTTTAAAATATTTTTTAAAGAATTGTAATAAACTTCTTTTTTTTTTTCTCTTTTTCTTTCTGGTACTGGGAATGGAACCCAAGGGAGCTCTACTTTGAGCTACATCCCCAGTCCTTTTACTTTTTTTTTTTTTTAAGAGAGAGAGAGAGAGAGAGAATTTTTTATTAATATATATATGTATATATATATATATTAGTTTTCGGCGGACACAACATCTTTGTTTGTATGTGGTGCTGAGGATCAAACCCAGGCCACACGTATGCCAGACGAGCGCGCTACCGCTTGAGCCACATCCTCAGCCCAGTCCTTTTACTTTTGAGACAGAGTCTTAAGTTGCTGAGGGTCTACCTAACTTTGTCTGGCCTCCTGTCTCAGTCTCCAGAGTCACAGTATTATACGTATGCACCACCACATGCAGCTAATAAACTTCATTTGTAAAAGAAGTTTTAGATTCACAGAAAAAAACAAGATGAAGTCAAGGAGATGTCTCAGACACTTCCTATCCTTCCATGTGCATAGCCTTGTGGGTTGTCAAGCTCTCCCACCAGAGTTGTACATTTGTCACAACTGATGAACCTATGATGAGCCATCTTTTTCACCAGATGGTCCATTGCATCAGGATTTTCCCCTTGGTGGTGGCCATTCCATGCACCTGAACAAATGTATAGGATATATGTTTTTTTCAATTCTGAACTAAGAATACTCTGTAATCTGCCTATTCATCTCTTCCACCCCTTTTCCTCCTGGTAATAACTAATACATTTATTGTTGCTATAGTTTTGTTGTTTTCGGAATGCACATACCCACGTAGTATATACACACATATATATGTCTGTATGTATGTATTTCCAGAATATGTATAAAAATACTTCCAACATATTTGCAATAGAAGTAGTGTGATTATCATTTGTAAATTGAAGAAACTAAAGGTTTTAATTAATTAAAATACATTTCTTTAGAAATGTATTTTAATTAATTAAAATTTTTCTCTCACATAGAGAGAAAAAGTCAGAATTGAAGTTAGAAAACAGAGTTGTTGAGTCCAATGCCTGTCTCTCATTGTTACCCTCCATTATTTCTCAAGTGACATATATCATTAGGGCTCAGTGGAGTTTGTTTTCTTCCCCAAGCTTCACATCGCCTGAACACCATGAACTCTTTCACCATCAGATGTATGCCTATGTGTTTGAGTCTGGCCACATGTGTAGCTTCTATAGCAATTTGTTTTTCTGTTTTATTCTTGGCACTATGCACCTTTATTCTTTGTTTGGTATGATAAACATTGTGATCCAGGTTATTGAGATCTATCATTATGATTTGGTTCTCCGTCTGTTTTTAGTGATGAGACTCCAGATATATGAAGTTGAATTAACCATCCTTCTTTCTTCATGGTATGATAACATATTTCACTATGCATAAACCCTAAATGGTTTTATATTTTTAAAACATTCCTTTATTTTATCTCCATTCCTTACTTTCACTCCCCACATAGGCAATTATTCCACTTGCCTGATGTCTTTTTTTTTTATTCACATATGTGTTTTATGTGTGATTATTTTTGTATATATTTTAAAAATACATCAAAGATCTTGTTCTAATTCTATTTTATTTTCCACTAGGAGCTGTTTTTAGGATCTACTGATATTGTGTGAATATCAAGAGACTACTTCTCCTAACTTCTGTGTGAATATCTAGGCTACTTCTAACTTCTAGAGAATATTTCACAATGTGAATTTTCCAATAACCATACTTAGATTATTATCTAATTCCAACTACCATAAGCAAGTTCACTGTGTGAACATACTTATGCATCTCCTTGCAACAGTCAGGGGTGGGGATGAGGAACTGGCAGTCTTTCCTGGGCCATGCTGTGGAGTGAATGTTGGGTCACAGGTTATTGATGATTTCATCTGATAACTAACTCTCCAACTAGTTGTGCCCAAGGGTTACCACAAATCCAGGTTTCTATAAGACATTGGCAGCCATTGTTATCAAATAACTTAATATCTTTTGTTAATTTAATGAGTTTAAAATTCTCTTTCTACTGCATTTATGTACATACTGAAGCATTTGAAACCAGCTTCATCTGGCTATTAGCAATATAGAGTTCTTCTTCTGGGAATTACTACATTGTAATTTTTGTCAAGTTCTTCTATTGATTTGTTGATTTTTAAGAGCTCATAATAAATTCCAGATATTAATTATTTTTTCCTTTCAGACATTGTAAATATTTTGTTTTGACATTTTATACTTCAGTTTCAGTGATGTTTTTCATTGAATAAAAATCTTTAATTTTAATGACACATTTTTTTGCTTTTCTATTATGAAGGCTTTATTTCTAAGCCATAGTTTCAAGAAAATTCTAACGTGATTTCCTATTATTCATTATTCATTTTTTTGTATTTAGTCCTTTAATTCAGCTGAAACATGTTTGCATATGCTACTAAATAAGAAACCTGTTTTAATTTTTTCTATGTGGTGAGATAATACCATCCACTGATTTCCTCTCCCATTTTTCTTCATTCTTTTCATTGAATATATAGTTCTTATATGTAAAAGGGCCTGTCTCCAATCTCTGTTCAATTACAGAGGAACATTTATATCTCTAAGCACCTTGAGCATTTCTTATCACAGAGAATTATGTTTACAAATTGGGATAGTGCTAATATGAGTTCCCACTGAGACCTTTCTTACTAATTATGATTTTTGTTTGTTTGTTTATCTAAATTTAAAACTGTGGAGGCACAGTTTTAAATTTAGATAAACAAACAAACAAAAATCATAATTAGTAGTTTTGAGGGTGTCTCTGATCTTCCACTTATGAGAAAAGGTAATGTGTGTTAACATAATAATATAGATGACCTTTAAAATTCCCTTCCACTCCAAACTCAGATTCTATGGTAGAAGGCAAAATGTGTTTGAATTAATAAAATAAAGTATGAGCACATTGAAAGTTGAGTGTGTTACTCATGCCCTTAATAATGCCAGTGTGAAATTCCATTTTTATTACTAGATACTTTGCATTGTTTTGGATTCTCATAAAAGTATTTCATAATATACAGCTTTTCCTATGTTCTGCTTGGAATCCAGATTCCTGCTTGATCATTAGGACCTTCAGTTAAGTATATCAGTGGAAAAGATTAGATACCTGTGGATTGCACAAATTTTTTGAAATTTATTTTGCACAAATATTTTTATTTGAAATACCAGACAACACACATCTTAATCATAGTCTTCATTGTAAGATAGCTTTATTGTTTTCTGATAGTGATTTTATCACACCATATTACACTGCAATATGACAAAATGGCACTTGGTGGGAATGAGGTTTAAGAATCCATTTATGTATCAAAACACACAGTGGAAGAGCCTGTGTGCATCCTAGAACAGAATGTCACACTAGGTGGCATAATCTTAATTTAATAACTTGATCTGTCCTTTATTGACTGCAATATAATGTAATGGGTTAGGATTGTGTTTATCTGAGAGTTATAGAAAATCTTACTACAGATACTTTAAAAAGAAAAATAGTTAATTATGCCACACAAAAAGGGATTCATTCAGCTACTCACTGTCATGTTTACCTCTGTATGTTTTTGTCCTCATTATGTCAGGGTAAAGAAGAGTTATCTTTGGCACTTCCATATCCTATCAGGAAAGAAAGTAGATAAGCTAAAATCCATTACATTAAAAGGCTTGAGTTAATTCACTAAACTTGGTAAAGGATCCAGCTTTATTGCAAACCTTAGTTTTAACAAGGTGAAAACTGTAGGACTCTGGCACTTATTTTAGAGTGTGACAGTGGAAAATAGTATTGTAAATGACTTTAGTGAGACACAACTCCAGTGTTTGTGACATTTTCTGAGTCAAAAAATTACTATATACATTATAACAACTCTCTCGATAAATTTCTTATGATTGTCAGTCTTCTCTTTATTTATCTCAATAGGAGTTCTACTTCTAATAATTATTTTATTTTCAAATGTAGAAAGAGCTATTTACAATAATGTCATACTTTTGGGGGAGATGGAGGTGCCGGGAATTGGAGCCACATTCCCAACCCTATTTTTGTATTTTATTTAGAGACAGAGTCTTACTGAATTGCTTAGCCTTGCTTTTTCTGAGGTTGTCTTTGAACTCATGATCCTCATGCCTCAGCCTCCTGAGCCACTGGGATTATAGGCATGCACCACCATACTTGGTTAATTTGATACCTATCCTATGGTCATTATCTCCCTGAATTATCACAACCATGATGTATTGATTCTCTAGGTAGAAAATGAGGAAAATGAGGCCTACAAAATTTGCTTCTTCATCAACATCATATGTGTTTTGGTTTGTAGATGAAGTGTATCCCTGAAAGCTCATGTGTGAGACAATGCAAGAGGGTTTGGAGGAGAAATGGTTGGGTCATAGCCTTAAGCTAATCAGTGAATTAATCCCTGAGGGAATTAAGTGAGTGGTAATGGAGGCAGGTGGGGTGTGACTAGAGGGAGTGGGGACATAGCTATGGGTATTTTGTATTTTGTATCTGGAGAATGGAGTCTCTCTTTCTCTGCTTCCTAATCATCATGCAAGCTGCTTTTCACTGCCACACTCTCCTGCCATAATGCTCAGCCTTACCTTGAATTCCAAAAAATGGAGCCGGCCTTCTATGGACTAAGACCTCTGAAACTGTGAGCTTCCAAATAAACTTATCCGCCCTTACAATTGTTCTGGTTGGGTCCCTTAGTTACAGCAGCAAAGAAAGCTGATTAAAACAATCTGTCTACTCAGTAGAAGAAAATCAAACCTGGGTCATTATTATTTGGATTTATTTCCAAATATTCTACTCTCACTCACTCCCAAGCATATATATAGGGAGTCTGCACTTTGTTTCATACCCCATTTTGCATTTTCCAGTGAGCATCTTAAGATTCTGGCCAAAAAAAATCCAAACATATTGTAAGAGTGAATCAGTTTTCTTCTCTTACGAGATATTTGACTGTAATTTTGTTGTATTTAGGATGGAGAAAAATGGGCCTCTTCGGTAAGTTATAGAACCTGTTCCTGTATTAATTTGATTTCTTGCAGGATGGATGGGATTGGATGCTATAGAATCAAACTTTTAAAGAATCTCAGAGGTCATTTATGCTCCAGTTCAGAGATTCAAATTTCTTCTTTTCCAACAAGTAAGCCAGTCATTCAGCCTCTGTTTGAATATTTCCAGGGACAGAAATTTCACGATCACCTGTTTTTTATTAGAATAATTCTACAGACTCAAAATTTCTCTCCAATCCACTACTTCAACTCAAAAGTGATCGTTTCAGTGAAAACTGGCATCATTTGTTGGGGGGCAGAGTTATTTCAAGAATTCCAGCTATACCTACTCTAGGGATTCTTCAATCACTTTCCCTCACTGCAGCAGAGAAATCTTTTCCTTCTGAACCTGACTAGTGCATAATTACCATATAGACTTTCAATAATATCCTTGGCTCCTTGGAAGGGCAAAAGGCCTTAATGTGACTCTTCACATTTTCTGGGACCACTCTGGGCTGAGTGTCCTATGCTCTTGTCCTTCTTCAGGTTTCAGGGATTGTCATGTACTTTCTACCAGCTTGGAAAACTCTTTCTGGTTGCTAATGAGGTTTTTTTAAATTATTTCCATAAATTTGGGGGCATTTGTATCAGCTTCCCTTGATTAGGTTTACTACCCTAATGTATGATCTCATTGTATATAATAAGAAGGAAATTTTTATTCTAAATTTTGTATTTCACTTATATGATTAATGAGTTAATGTTCATCTCTTCTCATCAAGCACCACATATATGAAGCAGGCTTTTTTGTATGTTTCATTTTACCTTCAATGTTATAGAACAGTATCTAACATTTTGTAGGTACCAAATTAATACTAAATACATCCTTCTATGTCGTAGTAATTTTTGTTCATGGTTTTAGAGGTTTAGGCCCATGGTTGGCTGACTGTGTTGCTTTTGGGTCTATGATGAAGCAGACATTCTGAGGGTAAGTGCCGGGCAAAGGAAACTGTTTGCCTCATGGAAGCCAGAAAGCAAAGAGAGTGACAGGAGCGGGCTGGAGCCCCAATATCCTCTTCAAGAGCTCATCCCCTGGGGATGTAGTGCTCTTGCCTCTGGATTCAATCCCCAGCACTGTGTCGGGGACTCAGAGAAGCACATTCCCAGTGACCAAGACCTTCCTCTAGATCCCACCTCTTTAAGGTCCCACCACCTCCCAATAGCACCATAGGTTGAAACCAAGCCTTTAACACAGAGGCCATTTCATATCCAAACTGTAGCACCTACTTTATATTGCAAACTCACTAGCAATTCTTCTTATAACATTATTTGTCCATACTTCATTTAGATAGGCCTTTTTTCTCCTGAAAATGTCCCAGTATTTAGAATGTTCGTTTGCATTTTGTTGTATAGAAAAGATGTAGATGAGTTTTAATCTGTTTATTTTTGTTTTTGATCTCAATACTTTGATAAAAGACATTCTAGTTTTATATATTTAAATAATGCACAATATATAATACTAAATAATTTGTAGCACATAAACACATAATATTTGTTGAGGATTTGTGATGTAGCAGCTTTCATAAAGAAAAAAATGATATGGAATGATCCAGTTAATTTCAACATAAACTTCAGCTTTAAGTTCTGTTAATATCCTCATTTATAAATGAGTAAATTGGGTCTCCGAATCTCTCTATTGCCTAATGTGCCACAGCTAGTAAGTGTCTCTTCTGGAATTGACTTTGGGCAACCTGAATCTGGAGTCATATTTTTTCAAACAGCATTCACCTACACTGCTAAAAAATTAAGTTTAAGTTTTTATATGGCAATTCTTGTCAAGTTGTTTTATATGGTTATTTTTAACTCAACTGTTCAGCTTGTATTCACTAAATGCCAGCTACTTTTAAATATATATATATATATTTGAAATACACTTTCATATATATATATATATATATATATATATTCAAAAGACATTTATATATATGCTTGTGTTGCAGACATTTGTGTGCATGTGCTATTAAATTGATTTATAATACAGGATATAGTTCAATAAAGAACCTTGAAATGCACATAGGTCCTGGCTTGTTTGCCAAATTTTACAATTACTTTATTTTGTTCTCTAATTAGTCTAATTTCATCCATCTGAGTTTTGGCTTACTTTTGGCCTTGCTAGAAAGAAAGCTAAAGCCAAATGAAGCTTTTGGTTATTGTCCATTCCTATAGAATTAACAAATATGGCTTTAAGGTGGGCCAAAAATTCCACAATTTTTTTGAAACTAGTTAATTTGTGACACCCTATCCTTGTTTTGGGAATATCAACCATCACAATATTAGGTAGACAATATTTTCAAATCTACACCGATCAGCTTTCATCAAGTATGTTCTAGTCCCCTTATATAGTGGGAAGTCCTTTTAAAAAGCCTTCATGTGTGGCTCTGTCTTTCAATGATGTAAAAGAAAACCAGAAAATAAAGTTTTAATTAATGTAACATATGCAAATTTTTATTTATAATTTCCATGAATGTGGCTTGTCAGCCCATGGGTTAAGGGCAATTTAACTGAAGAATAACAATAATAAAAAATTAACATTAATTTAAATTAATCATTGTCAAAGACCTGAAAAAATAATGGATTTCAGCACTTGCTTTGTTAGGAATCAAAAGGGAAATTAGATTATTCTTTGGCAGCAAAAGAGGTTATAATTTGTTATAAACCATTGACAGCCTTTAAAATATTCAAAATTTGTATAAAAAACAGCATATCTTTAGGAGAAGTACAATTGCTTGATTCATTTTTTGAATCAATGGATGTCATATCAGCATTAGACAACATGAAATGTTGTGCTTTTGCTCTGATGAGTAAAGTACCTATATTTTAGAATGGTAGTAAGTACTAAAAAATTTGCACCTACTGTTATGTAATCAAACAGAATCAGAGCCTCTCATTGGGTGACAATTACTTAGGAAAAAACATTCTATTGAGAAACTGTTAGTCAATAATTACTTACAAACAGAAGTTTCAAGGTGGAAAGGGACTTAGAGACCACAGTGGGTTTTTTTTCTTCTTTTCTTACACTGTTAAGGCAAAACATTTTGTTCTCAAAATATACATTTTATATGGTTTCACCAAATGAGAGGCAATTGTAGTAGGGTTCCTTACAGGGAATACCCTGAAGTCCACTCAATGAGACTCCCATTTTCCTGGATGGTAGCTCCTACCTTATTAGGCAGCATAGACTTACACACTAATTCTACTATGTGCTAGAAATAAGAAAATCGAGGCACAAAGAGTTGAGTGTAGGAATTCAAACTTACTTTTTCTGATTCCTAGGTGAAAGCTCTATCTTTTGAAATGTTGCACTGAATGTTAATGTTCAAGGATAGATGTTAGCAAATTGTATTCCAGGCCAAATGGAAAAGATCTTTACATTACCTGTATTTTGGAATTATTGATGCTACGGTTCTGCTCCATTAGTAGGGATAATTGCTATATGACTGTATTGAGTCCTTTTGAAAGCTATTAGATTCAATTGGATGCTAAATGCATTTTGCTCCCAGTAATAGGTTAGTTTGGCACTGAGATGAATTATCAACAGCAAGTTCTGAGATCGTCAGCAGTCATCAAATCAAATGTGTGTCCTCTTCATATGCCTGGGATAGATGGCCTTTTTGGGGATATTGATATTAAGGTTTTAGTTATTTTTTATGCCCCAAAGTAAGTGAGAAAACATCTGATTTGCAAGTGTCACACATTGCTCTTACCTTTTCCCCATTAAACTTGAAGGAAAATCTGAAGTAAAATAATTTTATGTATGTTGGTACAATCCTATGATAATTTACATAAATTTTAAAATTGCATATACCATATGATCCCAGTAACTCTGTTAACATTTAAAGACTCAATGACACACATTTCTTCCAGGTTTTGTTAATTCTCCACTTATGGGTAATTCTATGAAATCGAATCTCTCTTCATCTGGAAATAATATATGTGAATGGTAGTCCAGATGGAAGGAGCACTTAGATTTGACTATTTCACTAATTCATCTTTCTCTTAGGTTACCACCTTTGTGGTTTGTTTTGTTTTTGTCTCTATTTTTTGGTTTAACTATGACTTTCTCCAAATTCACTTTCTAGGGGTGATCTGAGACCCTGTCTATCTTGCCCAAAGCATGGAAAATGCAGTTAAGAAAGAATACTTTTAAATTAAAAGTGCAATTCAATAGTACCTGTAAATGCTGAGAAATAGATTAATTCATAGAGTGCAGGTCTCTGATTCTATTTTAACCTAAGTCTGGCCTAAGTGTAGATTGCCAGACAATTTAGAGGACAACTAACTGCCCTTTTCTTTTCTTTCTTTCTTTTTTTTTTTTTTTTGGGTTACTAGAAATTGAACTTGGCCACTGAGCCACATCCCTAGTCCTAGTTTGTATTTTATTTAGAGTCAGGATCTCACTGAGTTGCTTAGCACCTTGTCATTGCTGAGGCTGGCTTTGAACTCTTGAAGCTCCTGTCTTGCCCTCCTGAGCTGCCGTTGTTACAGTAGTGTTCCATTGTGCCTGGCCTAACTGCCCATTTCTTTCTCTTTGGAAACATGTTCTTATTGGCTATGGGCTGAAAGTCCTTCATGATGGTCCAGATAACTTCAGTTTTCTGCATACCTTTCTCCTTCTGTTTTAAAGCCTCTGATTTCCTGTGGGCTAATGATTCAGTTACAATTCCTTAAATGATTATCCAATTCAATCTGTCACAGAATTAACATTGGAGAAATGATTGATGTATTTGATCCCACTGAAGGGTCATAGTGGTTCAGGTTATTCATCTCAAAATGTTCTTTTTTTGATAACATTTTTCTCATTTCTTCCAAGGGAGGAATTTTCAAAAATAATATGGTTTTGGTTTTATAATATCATTCCAAATTGATAAGATTTACCTTAAATTTGTGTGGAAATCCTGAGGCCTAGGGTACCGGAACTGGACATTTTCATGTCAAAAGTCATGATTGCCACTAGTAAGTAGAGAGAAGAGGAACAAAGTAATTCTATTCTTTTCTCAAAAGAAACTGAAACTATCCCTCTATTATTTCATTGACACTATGATTTCCAGATAAAGAAAGATATAATTCCCTGGAAATATCCATAAATAGGAAACTTTTAACATTGATTATATATATTCCTTTAGGACTAGACATGTCTTAGAGGCAAGTGTTAAATTTGTAAAGATGATCAGAAAACTAGAGTTCCTATGCATATGGTGCTATGTCTCATCTTAATTTGAATGTCCTTGATAAAATCACCTGTTATTTTTCAATAAGGCTAGTGGTAGAAATTCTGATTTTTCCCTCCTTCAAACCATTCTGTGTATACCAGTCAGAGTGATCTTGCTAAAACAAAAATCTCATCAGGTTCTTCTCCTACATAGGCCATTGGATGACCCTTAACAGGGGACATGGCTGTATTTGGCTCCATCTTCACCTTCTTTGTGTAGCATTATAGTGACAGATCCTCATTCAGTTCCTCAATAACATCATGTTCCTCTCATCTCCTGGCTTTACATGGACACTTCTTCCTTCCTGGAATAATTTTATTCATCCACTCCCTGTGTTATTCCCCCATTTCTATATAATTAAATACTCATCATTGTTGTAAGTGAACATTTGATTCTCTCTTATGTCAACCCACCCCTGTGTGTGGGGGGACGAGGGCAAGTGTTCCTCATTTCCCAAAGCTTAGTGAGCCAACTTGACACTTGATCAGGCAGCATTGTCCAGAAATTATGTTGTGGGCAGGTTGCTGGGAGAGTAGGGCACTGTGCATGGAGACTTCTAATTTCAAACCACTGTTTCCTTGTGGAGACTGAGGGGTAAAAAGAAAGTCTTTAAACATATTGTGGCACACATTAATTCTTCCTATAAATTCCTAATAATTCAGAAATACCTCTCAGATATTTCTATGGCTGGAATCTGAGGAAACAATGTTGATCTAGCATGGGAAATAGATAGGCTAGCTAACCATGCCTCAGAAAAATCTTCTGTCTATAAGTCAAGAAATGAGATATGACATTTATTGAAAACGAACACATTTTATATGTGATTTTCCTAAAAAATCCAGATGGATTTGGAATTGGAATTACAGATAATACCACATAAGCATTCCTAATGTTGTCAGCTTCTTTGGGATGAAGTGTCTCACCCCAACCCTTCAGATGGTCAATTATGACTTAAATCCTCTTTAAAGCTCCCTGGGGACTCCACATTACCTAATGTCAATTGCTCAATTACAAATCGGGTTTCAAATGTCTCCAAATTCTGCACACTGAAGAGGTAAATGGAAAAAAAAATTGAGTGATGGAGAAGGACCAGATCAATTTGGACTTTCATTAAACTGCACATAATTAACACAGAACAGATGCTTCCCAATTAATTGTGCTGGCTTTAGACTACTGATTCTCTTGGAAAAAAGTTAGAGGAAGTAAAAGCTAGTAGAACTAAAGCATAGCCTATAAGTCTGTAATAGTTTATAATAATAATATTATTATTTTAGCTAAAATTCTATGTACTTCATAAAATTAATACCATATAAGGTTATTTAAATAGAGGTAGGCATCTTCATATAAAAGCTGAACATTTAAAACAGATAATATTGATAAGAGAATCCCAAAAGTGAACAAGTACTAAGTAAAATGCATCTATCTACCTAAAGAATATATATGTATATTTTACATATAATATATATGTAAATATATAATATATAAATGAATATATATGTAAAATCTCATTACTAGTTTTTCTCTTAGATTTATATAAAATTTTTCTGTAAGTGTAAGAGCAAAATTACTTTCACATATTATACATATTATATATAAATAAGTTATATTCCCAGGAATCTGAGAGCAAAATACTCTAGGTATTCACAAAATGCTTGAAACACTGGTACAGTAGGACTACTATGATGACTTTGACATCATAGAAAATATGACAAAATGACTTCCTCCTAGTAAATAGGAAGTGTCCAACACAGGACAGTGAAAGAATGCCATACACCAGGAAAAGATACCAAGGCTTTTCTAAGGCACAATTCTGAAGGAAATGCAAGTTTTAAAAGATGACATTATGATATGGAGTCATTATATTCATGCTCAATATAAAATATGAAAAGCATCCATCTTTCCCATCCCTTTAAAAAACTGGGATTTTAAAATTCATTTAGTTTTGTATATCTGTTTTTAAATAAAAGTTTAAAATGTTATTAGTTACTTTAGCTAAAATGATATCAACTTATTTTGTTTTTAAAACAATAGTACATTCATATCCTTGGTTGGCATGCAATCATCAGGGATGTTAAAAATACTTTCCATATGAAGAAAGCAGAAAAATGGGGATACAAATTCAATTGAAAAGGTGGATAAACAATACATGATCTTTCCACATACAAGTAAATATGTATACACATGCATTTACAAACCAGTTTGAAATATGTCAAAATATCCATAGTGGGTTTATCATGATGAAAAATTAAGTCTTATTTTAATTATATTTTCAGAATTGTCTATAATTCATCTCTAATAACTCATTGAAGACCTCTGGTGTCAAATTATCTGTGATTTGATTTTTTTATCATTTGCTGGATGTATGACATTGTGTAAGCTATGTGAACGAGCTAAGCTTCAGCATCATACTCTGTAAAATAGCAATAATAGCATCTACTAGTAGAGAGAAATTAAGTTTTATGAGAAAAATCAAAAAAGAATACTTTTCAAAGCCCCAGCACCAAAGCACAAAATATTTTTAACTTTTGTGGTGATGATAATGTTAATAGCAAGAGGATGTAATTAACATTACAGTAATAATATTTATAGTATAAAGCGGCAATAGTTTTTACATAAAGAGGAACTGCTTATTTTAATAACCAGTAAAATTGACTTTTATGAAACTTAGCTTTGGTAACTTCTGCTTGATCAATAAGTTCTTGGGCAAATTTAGTGGTAAACATATACTATCAAATAATCATTCAGTCCTGTTAACAACCACTATCAGAATGTTACTAAAAGACTTAGCAAAATGCTACTTTAAAATATAACTACAAAAAAGTAATTTATGAAGAATTTGATTCTCGCCATATTGCTAAGTTGAAAGGGCTCCTCACCTTCTATCTCTGATCTCTTCAACATTTTTATCACCTAAAATTATTTACTCAGTAATTATTAAGATTTATTTATTTATTTGTGTGTGTGTGTGTGTGTGTGTGTGTGAGAGAGAGAGAGAGAGAGAGAGAGAGAGAGAGAGAGAGAGAATTTTTAATATTTATTTTTTAGTTTTCAGAAGACACAACATCTTTATTTTATTTGTATGTGGTGCTGAGGATTGAACCCAGCGCCCCGCACATGCCAGAGGAGCGCGCTACTGCTTGAGTCATATCCCCAGCCCAAGATTTATTTTGTACCAAGCATTAAGGTAGGCAATGGAGATAGGTAGTAGAAAAGGTAGACATACCGATATTTGTATGAATATTGAATTGTTATGTGAGATACATAGCAGAAAATAGAACACTACAGCATAGTGTGAAAATATCATGAAAAGACAGGTGTAGTCTGCCCATATGGGAGCCCATGGATTTGGGGAAAAGGTTATAGAACTTTCTTGAAGGAACTGATGCTTGAAATCTTAAACATTAGTTGAAATTCACTAAGTGGAGAAAAAAGGGAAAGATCAAATAACATGTGCATATGCTAGAGCAAAAACAGAATATAATGTGTTCTGGAAACTAAAGTGTAACAAAATAACTGTACAAAGAGTTCAACTGACAAAGTTAGCAACAGGAAGACACAGTAGCAGACTCTCACTATTAAGGATTCTATATAGGTAATTTGAGATGCCCTCTGAAAGTACCCACTGAAGATGAGCTCAGAATAAAAAATTATAAACCTTGAAAAGAATACAAGCAACAAAATTGTTTATCATTGCATATAAACTCATCTCCTGGTATCTGAGGGGAACTGATTCTAGGAAGCACCCCCCACCACCACCACCAATACCAATTTCCCTGGATGCTTAAGTTCATTATGTAAAATGGCATGATATTTGCATATAACCTATGTGCATCCTTCCATGTATTTTAAATCATTCCTAGATTTCTTATAATGCCTAATAATATGTAAAGTCATGTAAATAGTTGTATTATTTATGGAATAATAACAAGGAAAAATATGCATGTTCAATATAGAAACACTATTTTTTCCTGAATATTGTCAGTCTCTGGTTGGTTCAATCCACAGACGTGGAACTCAAGAATACAAAGGGTCAACTGTATATGCATCATTTAGATTCTTGCAATAAGTAGAATCAATCCCAGATGCTTAAAAGTAGTCTGCTTACAGATGTATGTTAGGGTTGAAAAAACTAGCAAGTTATAGTAAAGCGTCCAATAACTAGAAAAAGTAAAAAGCCTTTTCTTCTGCTAGGTATTTTCATCAGGGAGATTGAATTAATCTGATTAAGAGTTGAATGGGATTTGAGATTTGTTGTGGCTCTGCTTAACTTCAGCACAACATGGGGTTCCCTATATGGACACCTTGTGTTTACGACACAAGGCTGTTTTTCCAATGTATTAAGTGCTCTGTTGTGTTTTCTTAAGTCTTCTCTTACCTCTTCTCAGAGAATGTCTCTTCACATGCTGAGAGGGTGAGACCTTTTTAGTTCTAATACCTATCTTCTATCTTTACTTATGGGCTTAAATCATAATCCTGCCTTGATCCCAGCAGAGTTTTCCTCCTTCCTACCATAGTTGCAATAAGTTTTGACCAGTCTCCCAAGGGCAGCACTACATTTTTTCCTGCCTGCCATATAAAAAGGATTTTTGTTCCATAGTGGAGATGGAGGAGAAGGGTCTGGGCAGAGTTTCTTGTCCTTCTAATATAGCCACTGTTCTCTTTCCCCTGTCTGCATCACCAGAGATGCTTTATATCTCTTCTTCATCGTTATTATGAGTTTTCAGCAGTTTTTGTGGAAGAAGAGCAGGAAGCAGACTCCTCCATCTTCTATATTCCCTGAGAGTTTCTGCACAGACCCCACCAGCCTACATACAACTTTTATCAACTTGTCAACTATTATGGTTGTTTCAGCCTATTTTATGTTGCCATAATGGAATACTTGGGACTAGGTGATTTATAAGGAGCATATATTCATTTCTCATGGTTTGTGGAATACTGGAAAGTTCAAGTTCACAGGATCCATATCTGGAGAGGACCCACATACTAAATGTCCCATGACATCAGACAGAGGGGCGAGACTGCAAGAGAGCAATGGGAGAATATACATGCTTTTATACCAAACCCACTTTCACAATCATGACCCACACTTGCAAAAATGACATTAATCAAATCAGTAGGGCAAAACCAGTGTGATTTAATCACCTCCTTAAAGTGATTAACACTGTTGCACTGGGGATCAAGTTCCCAGCACATGAACTTGAGGGACACATTAAAACTTTAACAGAAACTGAACTCTTCTTAGCAGTTTCTGGTTGTTTCTACCCCAGCTTAGCATGTACTCACATTACTCTTCCTATAAGTACGATTTCTTCTCAGATTTGGAGTAATTTGTGCAGGCAACATCAGCTTTCCAGTAGGTTATGATTTTTGAAGTCTGTCTAATTTTTGTTGTTAGACTGAGAGCAACCCCTCTTCCAAGGATCTACAACCTGAGGGTAAGCCAGAAACCCTGCAAATGAAATAGTAACTAATACTATAGTATTTATCTTGGAGAATTTCCTATGTTCACAATAAATACAGTGAATGAGAAAATTTTGGTTTTTTTTTTCACCCACAGAAATTGTGCAGTTGCTTATCAGAGGAGAAGTATTTACCTTGTGCTGACTAACACAATATTAAATGCCTGAGATGACTGGCAGGGACATAAGTGGTGAAATTACAGAGAGAGATATAAGGGGAGAGATAACCCAGAGGCCAAAAGAACTCTTCATAGAATTTCAGGAGGATAAAACGAAGCAGGAGCCCAATCACTAAAAACTGAGTCATGAGGCAGACACTGGTTTATACAGTTAATGAAAAAATTACAGAGATTTAATTAGAGTAAAATGAAGGCCAAAACACAGGGCCAAAACACATGGGAAACAAGGTAAGAACAAGTCACTCAGCAAAACTGACTCAGTGTGCACAGTGAGTTATGGAGTTCCTCCTGAGTCTCAGCATCTCAGGCAGAGCCCTAGCAGACCCAGCAATGGAGACTACAAGGATCTACCACAGGAAGCCAAAGAGTTGTCATAATCCCAAACAGGCTAAAAACCTTTCTTGTAGAAAAAGCCTCTTTAATGGAAGAATATATCATTTTGATCAAAATGCCATTGTGAACTTTTCCTTCTGTGGCAAGCAGCTTGAATGCTAAGACACCACCACCCACATCCATATGTCTCAGTGTATGCATTGCCAAGATGTCTGCTTGCCATTTGCTCTGTCTATACAATGCCAAAAAACCAGGTGAAAAGTGAAAGATTCAGTCAGTGTTTCTAAACACCCAGATGTTTGGCACCACGTATATAAAATATCTGGATCCATGACAGCATCTCTCACTTTTTCATCTGGTTGTTTGGCATCACATAACACAAACCATTGTGTAGATGCTAAGTATTCCTGGGACTAACATAATGTAGAACATTACCACAAATCAGTACATTTTTCCTTAAGTAATAGAGAATCTTTCAGACTCAAATTGGACTTGGGAAGATATCTCATGTGACTTCCTCATAACATATCGGTGATACCTCTTCGAGCAAACCAAGGAAACTTCAAGAAATCTCATCTGATATTGAGAAAGATGAGCTTTCAATCTCTGGCTTTAGGTTATAAACAGGAATACAACTTCATTCAAAAAACATTCTCTAGATAACTCCCCTAATTCAGGCCATGGGACTGAAAAATAGATATATCTGATATGGTTTGAGTGTAGATTCCTCAAAGTTTGTCTGGGTCCTTACTGTGGCAGTATGGGACCTAATGGGAGGCTCTGACCTCATAAATGACTTAATGCCTTTCTGGTTCTCGGGAGTTCTCTACTCCTTAGGACTATTCATTATAGCAAAAGTGGGTTGTTAGAAAAATGTTTGCAGCTCATGTTTTGTCTCTTCCACATGCACCCACTTGTCCTACCACTTTCTGCAGTAAGCTGAAACATGAGGCCCTCATTAGAAGATGAGCAGATTCTGGTACAATGCTTTTGGACTTCCTAGCCTCTAGAATATACAGCCAAAATAAACTCTATGCTTTACAAATTATCCAGTCTCTGGTATTCTGTTATAGCAACAGAAAATGGATTAAAACAATGTTTTCAAGGAACTTGCTTCAGACAGGGCATAAATAAGGCAGGAGCAGGGACATGAGGGGACTGCCTCATTAAGACAATGAGTCAAGAGGATTTAAGTACTTAAACACAACCATTGGTGCTTGAGTAGCTCTTAGTATAGGCATCATGATAGGTATGACACCAATTTTCCTCAAATAATCTGCATAAAACCCTTAAAACGTGGAGATTCTTATTTCAATTTTAATGGCCATTTAGAGGAATTAAGTAACTATATTAAAGCCCTACAGGTTGAATATTCAGAGGATGGATTGTAGAACAGTATCTGCTGCCTCCAAACTCTTTTCAATGAAATACCTTGCCTCCCTTCAAACGTCTCTAACAAGTTCTCAGTGCCCACATCTTGTCAACCCAGGGGACAATAAGACCCCAGAGAAGAAGATGTGATTCCCCCAATATTTGGATATTTTTACAAAAAGTATATAATTACTCAAGATAGCCAAAACAGTCAAAAGAAACCAATAATACACACAAAAAAGAATGATTAACCCTGAAAGAGAGAAGAGAATTCAGTCTCCAACATTAGAAAACCAGGGGAAATGGTAGGGGTATGGATATTAAGAGCAAGTCAGAGATATTCAGCTGGAAGTTTTCTAATCCAAAGAGCCAATTTCTCACCTTGAGGATATTAACTAACAATAAGCTCAGACTAAGGACTTCCTTTAAGAAGACTATTGCAGTAAGAAAAATGTTCCAATCTCAGGGTTTACACATATCTTAAAAATAAAATGAAAAATAAAGCTTTTGTTTTACAGGGAGGATGATCAAGGCTAGCAGAAACTTTTAAAAGGAAATCAAGCAAGAAATTGGGGCAAGGAACAGCCAACAGCAGGACAGAGGAGGTCTGACATAAACGTTTCTTTTGGTCAGCTGATGCTTGGAATGAATAATGTTTGTTCAAAGTTGGGGCGTGTGCCACATTTTAGTGCTTGCTCAGATTTGGGAGCAAGACAAAGTTCTGGCTCTGTGGAAAGGAAAGAAGCCTAACTAATGTTAAAACAAAGGGGGAGGGGTAGGACATGGCAATTAAAAACACTTCGTTAAGAGACATCAGAGTATTGACCTCTGCAAAAAAAAAAAAAAAAAATCACCTGTTTCAGCTGTCACAGTTTATTTTGCCTTTAACAGCTTTCTCCTTTCATTTTAGCTGCATTCATGTTTTCTTTTAATAGTGCTATTACTATAAAATGCTGCCATAAATAACATACTCATACAATACTCATGGCCCTAGTTGCCCAACCTTGGCTTCATCCAATGCTGAATCAGGTTTCCTTGAATAGAGGCATTACAAATCCTCCCCACTCTGAACTGTTCTCTGTCCCATTCCAGAAGATTGGTCCATGGCTGTGGGGGATTCCAGTGAGTTGTATTTATGGTGACTAAGCCTTTGGCTCAAGAAGCCCTGCTCGATTGCATTTCCTGGATTTCAGTTTGAAATTGAAGCATTCCTCAAATTTGCTCATTTTGTTCCTGATAGAACAACTTCTTGAAGTGGAAATTATGAATCCTTACCTCTGGACTGCTATGAGACTAAATGACTCACTCCTGAATTCTTTGGGAAGCTTAATTTAGAATATAAGTGCTTTCACAGAAGACAGAGGTTGATTGTCTCTTTGGGTTTCTGGAAAGAAACATATGGGGTTTCTTTGACCACTTGGAATTTTCTTTCAAGCACTATTAATTTGACTTAAACTGATTTTCATAGATTAAAAAAAGAAACCAAATAATATCCTACTCATCAGTAATTTCAATAACTGAGACCATAACTTTTAAATAAAAATAATTAAGATGAATGCTTTTATTCTGCAATATGAGTGAAGTGCAAGATGCAACAAAGCTTGTGGATATTTGTGTTAGAAAGCTTTTTGTGATTATAGGGAAATACCTGAGGCCACTAACTTTATGAAGGGAAAAGTTTTATTCAGCTTACAGTAATGGAGGTTCAAGGGCACAGCACCCATTCTTTTCATTTCTGGTGAGGATGCCATGGTAAATAACAGATGGCCATGATGGGAATGTGGGTCAGGGTGAGTGGTCTTGGATTAGGAAGCAGAGAGACTAGCATCCTACAGTCCCATTAGGAGTAATACTCCCAAGTGCCTAATGCCCTACCCCTAAATCCCATCTCCTAGAGGTTCTACCGTAACTTCCCAAAGGTGCCAAAACTGTGCCAAGACTTCAATCGCAATGGACCATCAGGGGACACAAACCATGTTTAATTTATAGAAACATCCCATATTTTGTTGTTTCTGTTATTGTTATTTTAGGAGAGTTATAAGAAACACTACACTGCTTAGATTATAATGATTATTTTAATTGACCACCCTCCCTTGCCATATGGGTATATTATCTTAGTACTTTCTCCTTCTTTCTAACTTTTACCATGATCATTGTTAATTGTAACTCAGGTTTCTCTTACAGATATTGAATTATATATCCAAGAAGGCAAGATAGTCTGCAGGGACAGTAGTAGCAAGCAAGTCATTATGGACTAATGCTGGTCTTACAAATGCAGTATTAAAGTTATAATGAAACACACCAGGGGTTCTGGATAATTTACCAACGTCTATCATACATATCCCAGAGATGAATGCTTGAATTATTCAAAGTTTAAGGAGACAAATGGAAGAAATACATTTTATACCTAAAAACAAAAACAAACAAATAAAAAGTCCCAACAGCTCTGATTACAATGTACATCCAGGTAACTGGAAACAATTTTTATTTCCTGCTTTTGTCAAAAAACAAGGAAATAAAATAATACAAGAAATGAACACCATCATGTCAGAGTGTGGTCATAAGTAAAGCTATTGGCAGTGATTCAGGCCAATTAATGTTAATGATACAGAGAAAAAAATATTCCATATAAATTGCATGGCGCCCTTCCTCTGTAAATAAATAATTAGAAAATCATTGTAAAGTTCATTTCCTGCAGCTGCCATATACTCTTCCTGAGACTGATGCCATGTGCATTGTGTTTACTGTTCTATCCACTAAAACCTATCATTTTCTAAAGGAAAACCATGTGTGAAGCTGATCAAGAGTGAATAGTTGTTACCTGGGAAACAAATAATTCTACTAGTATTGTGCACTTGTTTTCAATGAGAAATTGTATCCCTTCAATTATTAGATGAGATGGGAAAGTAGTAAACAATGTTATAAATCTTTGGAATCCACTCTATGGTAATGGTGCATTAAACACTTGGGCAACTAGAATTCTCAACAACAAATAGATCTAAGAGGGTATACCACTGTACAATTCTATAAGGATGACAAACAGAACAGGGGAAGGAAATTGGCTACTCAGCATCGGCACTGCTGTGTCTTATCTACTTGTCCCTAGCCTAGGTTAACTGAGCTAAGGACATGCCCTGCTGTGCTCAAAATAGATAAACAGGGCCCAAAGTTGATAATAATTGACAAAGAAAAATACTGTTGCAAATGACAAGGAACCTCAGAGGACTATCAAATTTATTATTTTGAAAAGATTGGATTTTCACAAGACTATCAAATAGAAGGAGGGAACAGAAGGGAGTTAAGAAACTGACAGTTAATTGAATTTTCAAGACAAACTGTCAATAAGGAGAAAATCAAGGGAATTATATGAATAATTTAGTAAAAGAGGACCCCTCTCTTAAAGTTCTGAATTTTGTTATTCTTTATGGAAGTACTATAGGATGTTAGTGTGTGTGTGTGTGTGTGTGTGTGTGTGTGTGTGTGTGTGTGAGAGAGAGAGAGAGAGAGAGAGAGAGAGAGAGAGAGAGAGAGAGAGATTTTGAGAACCATTTACATTGGTAGTAATAAATTCATTACCATTCTCACTGTGGCTTTGCTCAGGTGAGAAAAATACCTAAGACTTTTGTGTCCTGATGTGAAGAGTATTGTCTTAGGGGTTACAGAACCTGGGCCTTGCTGCTCAGGGATGCAGTAATCTGGCTAGGTCATTTACATATAAAACTATGCTCTCTGCTTTGCCCTGGTCCACAGCAGTTTGCATCTTTCTAATATTTATTTGAACTTGAAGTTATATATTCACATAGATACCATATGCTTTTAGGTACAGCTATAATCAAATGTAGCCAAATAACTGATTTTATGTGTTTTCCACTCTACATTCTTAAATGGCCCCTTCACTCTAACAATAAGGATTTTCATTAAAAAAGAAAATTTTCAGCAGGTGTCCTCACATGTTTTAAATTTTTAGAAATTAGTAAAACCTATTTACAGAGCTTTCCCAAAAACTATACACCAAACTCCTTTAATACTTACCCAGAACTCTATGTCTGAAAATATATAAATATAACTTGTGTATCATCTCTCTCTATTTAGGTCACCAACATAATATACGATGTATATGCTAATGGTTATTAATATGCATGTATGTATATAATTTCTTTGTGTTTCTCACATTACATTTAATTTAAAAAGAAGAAAGTTTGTTTTAATTAAGTACATGAGGAGGAGAATGAGAGGTTGATGGACAATATTTTGGTTGCTTTAAACTCCTCTCAAATCCACTTGATATGAACTCTTTTTTAAAAAAATATACTTTAGTTGTTAATGGATTTTTTACTTTATTTATTTATTTATATTTGGTGCTGAAGATCAAACCAAGGGCCTCACCCACGCCAGGCAAGCACTCTGCCACTGAGCCACAACTCCAGCCCCTTGACATGAATTCTTAAAGGACAGTCAAAGAATTCTGAGGCTCTAGGTTTCTGAGGAACACTAAAAAGTCCCTGACTCAACCAAATCATAGATCTCTCTGGGTTTCAGTTTCCTGGTATGTATAACTATGTTTTTTGAAATATAATTTTGTGCCTCTTTTTCAATGGTAAATTTACTATTAGGGCTTCCTTCCTCAAATAATGGGATGGGGTGGGTCGCAGAGTAGGGTAGAGAGGCTTGATATGCCTACTCTGTCACTTCAGCTACTGTGTTATTTTGAGCAAATTCCCTTATCTTTCTCAGACTCAGTTTTCTCATTTGTAAAATAAGTTTTAATGATACTTATTTCTAAGCATCATCTTACAGTGTTATATCCCTTCCTCAAGTAATACCTGGAAGATGGCAGGCTTTGAAAGATATCCTGTGAAGTGAAAAACAAGGTATGAAAGAGTAAGGAATAGATGCTATTCTATAGTATACCTAGAAGTATAAAGCCATGCATAATGAATCAATAAATGTCAGTCATTGCTATTAACCTCACACTATATGCATTGCTATAGGTACTCCTCCTATCTTGGAATACTGGTGTGAACAGTGCACACCCAGTGGAGGAAAAATGAATTCTAGCAAACTGTGTCAAGCAGAGTCCTCCAGAGAAACAGAATCAATAGGACGCCTGTGCGTGGGTGCGCACGAGCACACACACACACACACACACACACACACACACACACACACACCTTTCCTATTGATCCTAAATAAATCTAAAGATATTTATTTTAAAGACTTTGGCTCAGACAACTGTGAGCTGGCAAGTCTTAAATTTATAGGCCAGGCTGGCAAGCTGGAAACTCAGACTGGAATTGCTATAGTGGTCTTAAAGTAGAATTTTTCTTCTGAGGAAAACCTCATATTTTTCTCTTGAGACCTTTATTCAATTGGATGAAAACCAAAGATGTTGTCAACAGTAACCTTAAAGTCAACTGATTTTAGATTTTGACATCTTAAAAATACCTTCAAAGTGACACTTAGATTAGTAGTTGATTAGTGACTGGGCACTAGAAGCTAGACTAGTTTATAGTCGCACAAAGCAACCAAATAGAAACCCTAAAAACAACAACAAAAACTTTATATCTTTTCTAATAGTTTATAAATATTACTTGTATTTATTTATCATCATTTATCCATTTTCCATAAGAAGCATGCTAACAGAATTGCATGAAACGCAGATGAATAAACAATTCCACCTATATAAAGTAAAACAAATGTGCTAGAACAGAGATTTCTTTCTAATTTTAGTGCAAAGCACTTATAAAAAAATGTTAATTGGTTACAAAGAAAATATTGCCCTTTATATGTTCACTGTGTATATTATTAATATTATGTTGCCTTTGATCTCTTTACCATTGCTCTTAATATTTACTTGGCACAGTGCAGACAGGGGAGTTGTCAGTGACCTGATTCACCCAATCACTATAGAAAAGCAATACAATGAATTAGGCTACAGTTGCCTATTGATGATATAAGAGATTAAAAATTTTATTATAGTAATTGAAATGAAGAAAATAATCTACATTTCTTCTTACAGTATCAGTGTATTATTATGTTTATATTCCAAATACTATTTTAGTAATAATGCTATAAGTTACCTAGCCTGAGAGTTTATCCTTCAAATTTAATGTGACACATTATAAAAGTCAGCCTTAATTTTCTTGAGCTGTATATGGATCTAATAAAGGAAAATCAACTTCAATATCTTGCATTTGCCTACTTTGTATTAAGCTGGTCCTTGTGGGAGTTACAAAGACATCTTGGAAATGGTCCTGAGTCAGTTAATAATAAAAATCATTTTCCCTGAAGAAATCAACATACCGTTTTGGGCACAATTTATTATTACATATTCATTTTAGGCAGAACAGCAGGCAGCTTCAGGAAGAGCTAATTTAATAGTGTCCTTAAAGTTCCTGCCTGTTACTGGTGCTCAGAAACCTACATATTTAATTGTTAGTTCACCTCATCTATCTACACATTTGGAAATAGCTACCTAATGCATCAATTAATTAAATGTAATATCAAAATATAAATGGCTAAATGGCATTTAAATTTTTTACTTCTAGATATTTTCTTTATTAGATTCATCTTTAATTATTCCTGATAAAAATAAAATTACATAAAAGTTAAGTACATAATGTCCTATGTAAAGTATTGACATAAAGATTGTTAAACATATATATGAAAGCTTTAATTCCTGTAAATGCTCTTAATTTTTCAGCATTAAACAACTCAGAACTAGTAGGAAAAAAAAAACTACCTCATTCTGCTATTAATCAGAAATTTTTAACAGTGTCTACTAGTCATCATGGGGGTCTACATCACTGGTTATCAAAGCTGAATCATCAGTCATCTGTATCCTTTGGCAACCAAAAGACAACATTATTTCTATTTGACCCAAATGAATGAGAGTGTGGTAAGTTCCTAGTGGGAATTTTTGAAGACCAAAGTGAACCCCTGCTTGGTCTTTGTAAAGAGGGCACAAAGCAATGCCACAACCTTCCATAGAAAGCACCACATGAGTGGCAGAGAACTGAGCAGATGGAGTAGAATCCAGGCACTTGCTTGGACCTAGAGATGATTCCAGTTGTGAGACACAACACTTTGGGCTTTAATGATGAGGGAGACCAGCACAATATTCTTTGATATAATCCCAGGGAATGTTCCCTCATAATCACAGAGAAAAGTCCATAATAAAATATCAGTGCAAGTGGCTTTGCTTTTGGTAATCCAGTAAGAACACAGCACTGCCTGGGGGGTGAGGGGGTAAGAAGAGCTAGACTGATGTCAACAGAGTATTCTCTGTTGATCTCTCATCTGAGGTTGAAAGAGTGACACAGACTAAATACCAATTACTGACCAGACAGCAGAATGGGCTGCAGTACATGCATAGGAATTAACTTCCAGGGACAAGTGGCGAGACTCCAAGAACTCCAGGGGGAGGAAGAAGAGTTGAGGAGCTTATATTGACTTTTCATAGTGTGGATTGTTATCAAAGACATTTTAATTACTTATTCATGCACTGCTTAACAATCAGGAAGTGTTCTGATGTTAGGTAATTCTGTCGTTTTGCCAACTTCATGGAGTGCATTTACACAAACCTAGAGAGTTACAGGTCAACCACTTAGCAGGGCCTTTTGATGCAAACAGGAAACATGGGAAACACAGCTATATGAAGCTGTTGGTTGTATAACACAGCACAATACTTCCCAGCAATTTTTTATACATAGAAATAAAATAAGAGTACATACTCTAAAATAAGAATAAAAGTTTAGTATACACATAGGTCAAGAACACATCACCTATTTTCAAGTATTTATACTACACAATTGTATGTGTTATACTTTCACATGTCTGTCAGCACCTTAAGTTTGTTTACACCAGCATCAGCAGAAACACATTGGGGGATACATTGTACTCCAATGTTATGATGGCTACAGTGTCACTTGGTGATAGGAAATTTTCAACTCCATTAAAATCTTATGGGGCTGCTCTCATATTTGGTCTATTATTGATTGAAATGTCATTATGCATGAGTACCTGGCTGTGTGTGTGTGCTTCTTCCTAGTGCTTGTAGGACTGACTTTTTAATAATTATCTGAAATATTGAGTAACATACTTTGTCAATCAGGAGGTCCCAAACTTTATCTCACTCTCTCAAAAAAATTAGCATGACAACATTAACATGGGAACACCCATTTGGGATGAAAGATTTAGCGTCTGATACTGCTTTTTATTTAATGGTTGCATACCATTAAGGGAAACAAAATTTTGAACAAGTCACCTCAAAAAGCAGCAGCTTTGCAAACTCTTTCTACCTACTGCCTGAGGAGTAATGAAATGCTCATCTTTTGGATGATATTAAGCCAAAAACCCATAAGTCGGCTTTTTGTCCTTGGCTCTTGGGCTCCTGTGCAGTCACAACCCACAATTTGTGAAAGGTGTTTCCTGCCTTTGTTTGCTGTAGCTACCTAAATACTTTGGGAGTAAAGTAATATTGTACCAAAGAGTAAAATTAAGGATTCTTAAGAAAGTTTCATATTGTTTGCTTTTGAATATCAAACCTCATTTAAAACTCTATGGGTTCTATAATCTGGAAATAATTGAACTGTTCAATAGACAAGTATCTCACTTTCCTGAAAATCCAGTACAAGACCCTTCTTTCCTTTGAAGAGAACTTAAAGGGAAAATTGTCATCACTCATGATTCAGTCTCACTCTTCAGCCATGAATCATCCTTAATTCATGTCCCCATTCCAGGTCACACCAGGATGAAATAATCTTTATATCCTTGGGGCCTGAGCCTCAGTGGTGATATGGAGACAGTTCTCTAAGCATCTAAATAATCATCCAGCCAGGCTCTACCTGCATGGGAAAGTATAATCCATGGTACAGAAATGACATTCAGAGGGTCGTTGTATAAAATATATAAATTTAGTGTAAACATTCTAATTTTTTATTATTTTTTGTCTGAATTTTCAATTTTAATATTCCTTTAGTGTTGGAATCATGTAAGCCTTGCACATGTTAGGTATATAAAAAATGAGAAAAACATTTGAATTGTGTAGGCTTATTAGATAGAGATTTTCAATTTGGGAATACATCCTTTATATGGAATGCCTATGATCAATATTTCTCTGTCAGATATCAAACTCATGCATAAAACATATTGGGTAGGCACAATAGTTGTGGCATGTACAAATAGCCTTTAAAATAATTTCCTCTTTTTTTTTTCCTTTTCTACTCCCAACTTTTTTTTTTCCAAATAAACTAGGCACCCAATTTGTTTTCCATAAAATTACTCTCCAGACGCTTCAAATGTATTCCTCTCAGTGCTGTTCTCTTAGAGCATTCATTTAGTTCTGAAAGCAGCATTCATCTGATTTGTCTCTGCAATCATTGTTTCAGATGAGCATATTCCCAAGGACAAATTTAAAAGCACTAATGCAGTTTTATCTGTTTGAAGTGGTCTGCTCTGTCATCAGCATTCACAGAGCTCTCAGGTCCAGCTCTAGCATTCTCAGTGAGTACCTCCAAGTTCTTATTCTGCTTTCATAAGAGCACTGCATTCTGCTCTCAGGATGCTATGGAAGGGACTTTTGTAAAGAAGGAGGACAAGGAATCCCAGAAAGAAAGGCAATGGGTACAGTCAGAGAGAGTAAAAAGCTTTACTATTTATCCAATCTTGATGAAATGATTATTTCATGGAAGTGACTGTGAATCTTGCTGTTCACAGGATTGAAAGCAGACATTTAATAAGGGCTGCATGTAGTTAAGTTGACACAGTCAATGTGTCCAGTGTATTGGTGTGTATGCATGTGGGGTATAAGTGTGTGCATTTATTCAGCCTGTATATATAAATCTGTGACTTTTTTTTAAAAAAGAAAGCAATTCCTAGTTAAAAGTGACTTGATGGTGCAGTGTAGTACACTCTATTCAAAATAAAGCTTCACAAGTCAGCATTTGCTGGAAAGTGCCTCTTATCAACTCTGGGAAAAATGATCTTGACTATAATTTTCAGGCAGCTCCATCCTGTTCACATGTCTTCTCTTAACAGTACCTGAAAAGTTTTTTTTTTCCATTTGAGATTTTATAATAACAACAAAAAGGATTAGCTGAGAATGGTTGAACCCACTCTGTAGAATGAACTCTGGTGCTTAGCAAACATTTAACTTAACATCAAGGAACATCTAGAGTTTGTAAAGAGGATTTTATTATGATCCCTAAAAAATAGTAGACACTTTTCAGGCACTTGAGATTAAGGGATTTGTGTGTCTTTTTTCTTGCAGAAATTTTCTTTTGGCTATGTTGTTTATAGGAAATTGTTTTCTACATTCTGTGTCGTAAGATATAGAACCATGACTTAGAGAAAAGAACACAGTGTTCAAAAGTGAAACATTTGGAATAAACTACTTGCTCTATTCCTCCTTATGTGTTAGATTTGGGCAAGCTCCTTCACTTTTTGACCTCTGACTTATTACTCTCTAAAACAGGAATAACAACATGACAGTTATTTAAAACTTACAACAGTATTGTTAGGCCATCAGGGCTCAACTCCCAGTAAGCACAGAGAGTGTTACAGAACAGTATGTCTCTAACACTGCACAGAATACTGAAAAACTGGGACAGAACATATTTACTCCTCTCCAGTACATTACTGTAAACTGTTCCAAACCGATGTAAACCAATTCAATTCTGCATAAATCAGAGGTTCTGTTTTGTACAAAAGCTGAACACTTTAATGTGGATGTTTTCTGTTCTGTTTAAGCAAATTTTGTTACCAGTTGTAATAAAAGCAAGTCTCAAGGCAAAATCTATATTTGTATTGATGTAATTAATTAAGCCTGTACTAAGAGGTAGACATAAAAGAGTTCATTCAATGTTATCTATGTTTGATGAAGACCCACCTCCCTGTCTTTTTAGATGAAAAAAAGGTTCTATACATTTTTTTATATATGAGTGATTTGTCAGAACCAGATACTAAAATATTTAAGAGGCAGATTTTACTACCTTTATAAATTGTCATCAGTCACTAAGAAATTCTCTCACCCAAACAGTGGACTGGAGTCCATTTAGCAGTTTAGAATGAGTGCCACTTCAAAGGGTATAAGTGACAGATCTCATAGTTTCTAATTTCTCACTTTATGGAAGTATTGAGTGTGTTTCTAAAATACTTTAATTGATCTACATATCTTGAATTTTACTAATTTCACAACTGAGAACCCATTTTTAATATCTATTATGTTGATTAACAAGCCTCTAAATGCACCAATGAAAATTCATTTCTGACATTAAGTATGCTAATTAGCCACTCGCTTCAGGGTTTCATAAAATATAAAGATAGATGAAGCTCATAGTGTAGAGTCCTCTGAAGTGTGGCTGTTCTTGTATAATACTGCCTGACCACTGTATGTGAGTTTTTAACAGAACAGATGACAGTTCTAACCATTGTAAGAAGAAGTGAAAACTCCTAATAAATACATTCATATTTCATTCATTGTTGAATAATTTAAAGTGATTGACCAACATCATGACATCAGGTATCTCAACTTTTTTATCTGTCTGCCTCTGACATATTATGGTGTGTGTGTATATATATATATATATAAAATAGATACAGATAGATTATAGACAGTTATATAGACATATATATAGATATAAATGTCTTAGGAGAGACATATACACATATGTGTATATATAAGTCATATACAGTTCTGATCTTATAAGCCTCTCTCCAAGTCATAGCATGAAAACCAGAATTTGTCTGCCCCAAGGCAGGTCATATAAGCTCTAATCTTCCCTCTCCACCCATTGGAGTTGAAAATAAGGAAAATCTCTGATATTTTTATCTAATAGTGGATGCTAACACCCCAATGTTAGAAATCAACCAGACCCATAACTGCAAGGATTTGTAATGTTGAAGAATTTGAGTAGATGGGGCTTGATGAATTTCACCACTCAGACTATTAGTATTAGATCAGATCCTTTTAGTCCAATCAGATTTCAACATTGTTGTCCAGGATTCAATTGAAGTTTCCATAAAAACCCAAGGAACAGGGTTCAGAGAACTTCCAAATATTCCTGAGAAGTGGTGCACCTGGAGGGAGCAGAGATGCTTTGTGTCCCTTCCCACATACCTTGTGTCATGTAGCTCTTCATACATGCCCTTTGTAATAGCCTTTATAATAAACCATAAGTTAGAGATTCCCTCAAAACTATGAGCTACTTGAGCAAATGAGTCAAACATGAGGAAGGTGTTGTAGGAATCCAAATTGATGACTGGTCAGTCAGAAACAAAAATAAACTAACCAGGCTCTTGACTGGCATCTGAAATGGGAGGGGTTGCAATCTTGGGACTCAGTACTCAACCTGTGGCATCTGACACAATTTCCTGGTAGACAGTGTCAGAATTGAATTAAGGAAAAGGATATCCGCATGGTGGCCACTGCAGAAATGATTGCTTGCTTGGTATAAGAAGTAATCTGTGTTGTGAAAGTATAGTAAGAGAAACTGAGTTGCTGTGGATTGGATTTTCCTTCTGCATCTTCAGATTTATGCTTTCTATTCCCCTTTTCTATTTAAATGCTGTTGTGGGGTTTTCTTCAGTCCCTCTTGCTTTTGGCAAGTTGATGCCTTCCTGAATCCACATGAGCAACTTGACTCTCTCCTATCCCCATATCCATTTGCAGAAGCCATAACTCCCTGTTATTTCCTTTCACCAACTGTAGCCCTCTGGATTCAGCCCCCTGAGGGTCTTACAGTTTAACAATTCCATAATCACTATGTGTGGCCTATAATCACCTGGCATTATTCCACACTGCCTTATCTTTCAGGATAGTAAAGGCAAACATATGGGGAGAAGAGCTGTGATGGAACTCTCTGGGCCAAGGAATGTAGTACATTTTGTCCTGTGCAGAGGCTAAATGCAGGCCACTTACAGGCCACTTACAGGCCACAGACCTTCTTTTCTTTTTTCCCATGGACTGGATGCATACACTTCAAACACACTTGCAGAGACCCCAAGCTCCCAACCAGAACAACCCAAATATCAAACAGGGGCTGGGCTGTGGAGAGAGCTAAATTTTCAAAAAAGCCAGGTGTAGTGTAGTCGAAACACACATACTGTGCCCATTCTGTAGTTTTACATGGAAATGTAAATTTGGAACAGTTACTAGTGTGTGCAAATGGATTAAGAATCTTGGCTGTTGCCAACAAGAAGTGTGTGGGCCTTTTAAACTGTGTCTGGGAGTGAGGGTGTGAGGAAGTAACTATGGGTGACGTTGGCCCACTTCAGTCTCCCTTCATCCTCCACACTCTGGCAAGACTTATGGATCTTGGCTGGAGAATTAGTTTCTTCTTGGCTTTTGTTTCTCTTTTCCTCACCTTACAATTTATATAGAAACTGTTTCCTCTTGAGTTTGTTCTTACACCTCAAACTCATTGGTCCATTCTGGTTTATTTATTCCAGATGTTTCTTATGCACAGAATAAAACATATAATGTATGATATAGTTGTGGGTAACCATGTTTTTCCACTGACTCTCATATTAGGTTTCTTGGCAACTTAAAATTTGCTAGGTGATGAGATTTTATGTAACACAGTAATAATGTTTCACTTTATTTGATATTATATGCATTCCAGATAACTTTAAATATTTTACAAATAGCATACTCATTCATTTTGTGTGGCTAGAGAGGGTAAAATTTCATGTGTCTAATTAAAAAAAATGAGATTCAGAAATAAAAAGAATACAAAGATTGTCTTGAAGCCTGGAATATCTGTTTGATCCTTTCAAACCATGATATTATGGGCAAACCCCACAGTTTTGGAGAATTAATCAGAAATCTATTGTACTAGGGGGTCATAAATATATTAGATAAAGAAATAATTACATGATGTTTATTTATTTAGAGAGATTGTAAAGATACAATCACATGGTCAAATATGCTTAGAAATATTCGGAATATCTTTACATAATAAATGTTATAAATTTCTGGGTGAGGTATTTTACCCCTATAATCCCAGAAGTTTGAGAGGTTAAAGCAGGAGAATCAAAAGTCCAAATCCAGCCTCAACAACTTATTCAGGCCTTGAGCAACTAAGCAAGAGCCTATCTCAAAATTTAAAATATTAAAAAATTAAAAGGACTGTGAATGTGGCTCAGTGGCTAACCACGCTTGAATTCAATCTCTGGTACCAAGTAAATAAATAAATATTATAGATTATCATAGTTTTAAGAATAGGTCTCTTTCAAAAAATATAAATTTATAGAAAAATATAAATGACCTAAATAAAGGAATCTTTCAGTGGGCTGAAAGAATGGAGTGATCCCAGTGTGTTTGGGGATTGACTAAATTGGAGATGCACAACATACCTGAAAAAAATATTGTTGAAATTTTAAAAAATGAAAATAACTATTTTAACCTGCTTAATAAGTGTCTTCCATCACAGAATGAGAATAAAGTATGATAGGACTTCAAATTTCAGCTCTAACATGTAAGGATGTTTGAAGTTGTCGCCTCAGTTTTTTTTCTTTTTAATTAATTAATAAATTTATTTTAATTATGCATATATGACAGCAGAATGCATTTTGATTCATTGTACACAATTGCAGCACAACTTTTCATTTCTCTGGTTGTACACAACATAGCATTGCATCTTATGAGTCCATCTCATTCCACCATCTTTCCTGCCCCCATTTTCCCTCCCCTTTGTCCAAAGTTCCCCCACTTTTCTCAAGCTCCCACCCCATTATGCATCAGCATCCACTTATTAAAGAGAACATTTGGCTTTTGGTTTGGGTGGATTGGTTTATTTCACTTAGCATGATATTCTCCAACTCCATCCATTTATCTGCAAATGCCATTTTTTTTGTTCTCTTTTAATGGTGAGTAATACTCTATTGTATATATATACCACAGTTTCTTTATACATTCATCTATTGAAGGGCATCTAGGTTGCTTCCACAATTTAGCTATTGTGAATTGAACTGCTATAAACATTGATGTGGCTGCATTACTATAGCATGCTGATTTTAAGTCCTTTGGATATAAACTGAGGAGTAGGATGGCTGGGACAAATTGTGGTTCCATTCCAAGTTTTCTAAGTAATCTCCATACTGCTTTCCAGATTGGTTATATCAATTTGAAGTCCCACCAGCAAATGTATGAGTGTGCCTTTCCTCCAACATCCTCGCCAACATTTATTGTTGTCTGAATTCTTGATAACTGCCATTCTGACTGACATAAGATGAAGTCTTTGAGTAGTTTTGATTTGCATTTCTCTAATTACTACATGTGTCAGACATTTTTAAAATATATTTGTTGATTGAATGTATAGCTTCTTCTGAGAAGTGTCTGTTCAGCTCCTTAGCCCATTTATTGATTGGGTTGTTTGGTTTCTTTTTTTTGGTGTTACTTTTTTAAAGTTCTTTATATATATTCTGGAGATTAGTGATCTCTCTGACATACATGTGACAAAAATGTAGGCTATCTCTTCACCTCACTGATTGTTTCTTTTGCTGAGAAGAAGCTTTCTAGTTTGAGTCTAGCCCATTTATTAATTCTTGATTTTATTTCTTGTGTTTTAGGAGTCTTGTTAAGGAAGTCGAAGTCTAATTGGACGTGATGAAGATTTGGGCCTACTTTTTTCTATTAGGCTCTGGGTCTCTGTGCTAATTCCTAGGTCCTTGATCACTTTGAGTTTTGTGCGTGGTAAGAGATAGGGGCTTAATTTCATTTTGCTGAATATGGATTTCTGTTTTTCCCAGCACTATTTGTTGAAGAGGCTATCTTTTCTCCAATGTATGTTTTTGGCACCTTTGTCTACTGTGAGATAACTGTATTTATGTGGGTTTGTCTCTGTGTCTTCTGTTCTGTATCATTATTCTACAAGTCTTTTTTGGTGCCAATACCATGTTGTCTTTGTTACTATAGCTTTGTAGTATAGTTTAAGGTCTGGTATTGTGATGCCAATACCAGAGTGATCCTTCACTCTTCTTACTAAGGATTACTTTGGCTATTTATATTACTTTGGCTATTCTGGGTCTCTTCTTTTTCCAAATGAATTTCATGATTGCTTTTTCTATTTCTATAAAGAATTATGCTTTGATTTTAATTGGAATCACATTGAATATGTATAGTGCTTTGGGTTAGTATGGCCATTTTGAAAATAATAATTTTGCCTCTCGAAGAGCATGGGAAATTCTTCCATCTTCTAAGGTATGTTTCCAAGTCTTTTTTTAATGTTCTGTAGTTTTCATTGTAGATGTCTTCCACCTCTTTCATTAATTTGACTCCCAGATATTTTATTTTATTTTTTTGAGGCTATATGAATGGGTTAGTTTTCCTAATTTCTCTTTCAAAGGATTTATCAATGATGTATAGAAATGCATTTAATTTATTGGTATTGATTTTATATCCTGCTACTTTGATGAATTCATTAATTCATTCTAGAAGTTTTCCAGTGGAGATTTTTTTTTTTGGGGGGGAGGGGATATTCTAAGTCTAGAATCAATCATGTCATCAGTAAATAATGATGGTTTGAATTCTTTTTTTCCTATTTTTTCCTTCTCTATTTCATGGAATAATTTGAGAAGTATTGGTATTAATTCTTATTTGTAGATCTTGTAGAACTCAGCTGTGAATTCGTCTGGTCCTGGGATTTTCTTGGTTGGTAGGCTTTTGATGGCATCTTCTATTTCGTTGTTTGAAATTTATCTGTTTAAATATTGTATGTCCTCCTGACTCAGTTTGGGTTAATCATATGCCTCTAGAAATTTGTCTGTGTCTTTGGGGTTTTCTATTTTCCTGGAGTATAAATTTTCAAGATGCATTCTAATTGCCTTCTGTATTTTAATAATGTCTTCTGTGATATATCCTTTTTCATCACAAATTTCAGTAATTTGAGTTTTATCCCACCTTCTTTTTGTTAGGGTGGCTAAGTGTTTGTCAATTTTATTTAGTTTTTCAAAGAATCAGCTTTTGGGTTTGTCAATTTTTTGAATTGTTTCTTTTGTTTTGATTTCTGCCCTTTCTGTCTTCTACTACTTTTGGTGTTGTTTTATTCTTCTTTTTCCAGGGTTTTGAGATTAAATGTTAGGTCATTTATTTGTTCAATTTTTCTTCTTTTAATGAGTGAGCTTAATGCAATGAACTTTTCTCTTAGCACTGCCTTCCTAGTATCCCAGAGATTTTGATAAGTTGTATAGAAGTTGTCATTTATTTTTATCTCCTCCCTGAGGTCTTCTGTTATCCATGTGTCATTCAATAGCATATTGTTTAGTTTCCAGGTATTGGGGTAGCTTCTCCTTTTACTTTAATCAGTGATTTCTAATTCATTCCATTATGCTCTGATAGAATGCATATTATTATCTCTATTTTTTTTGTATTTGCTAAGAGTTGCTTTGTGGCATAACATATGGTCTATTTTGGAAAAGAATTCATGTGGGGGCTGGGGATGTGGCTCAAGCAGTAGCATGCTCACCTGGCATTTGTGCTGCCCGGGTTTGATCCTCAGCACCACATACAAACAAAGATGTTGTGTCCGCCGAGAACTAAAAAAAAAAAAAAAAAAATGTTAAAAATTCTCTCTCTCTCTCTCTCTCTCTCTCTCTCTCTCTCTCTCTCTCTCTCTTAAAAAAAGAATTCATGTGCTGCTGAGAAGAAAGTATATTTGCTTGTTAATGGATGGAATATTCTATATATGTCTATTAAGTACAAATTGTTTTTAAAAAATTATTGATTTTTTAAAATAAATGACAGCAGAATGCATAACATTTCTTAGTACACATATACAGCACAATTTATCATATATCTGGTTGTATATAAAGTGTGTTCACACTACTTTGTGTCTTCATACATGTACTTTGGATAATGATCTTCATCACATTCTATCATCCTTGCTAACCCCCTGCTTCATCCCTTCCCTTCCCACACCCCTGTTCTATCTAGATTTCATCTTTTCTTCCTATGCTCCCTCTCCCTACCCCACTATGAATCAGCCACTTTATATCAGAGAAAACATTTGCCATTTTTTTTTGGATTGGCTAATTTCACTTAGCATTATCTTCTCCAACATCATTCATTTACCTGCAAATGTCATGATTTTATTCTCTTTTATTGCTGAGTAATATTCCATTGTATATATAGGCCACATTTTTTATCCATTCATGTACTGAAGGGCATCTAGGTTGGTTCCACAGTTTAGCTATTGTTAATTGTGCTTCTATAAATATTGATGTGGCTCTGTCCCTATAGTATGCCTATTCAAGAGCAAGGTAGAACTTTCCATCTTCTAAGATCTTCTTTGATTTCTTTTTTAGGGTTCTGTAGTTTTTATTGTGTACATCTTTCACCTCTTCCATTAATTCCCAAGTATTTTATTTTTTTGAGGCTATTGTAAATGGGGTCCTTTTCCTCATTTCCCTCTCACATGCTTCATCACTGATATACAGAAATGCCTTTGATTTATGGGTGTTGATTTTATATTCTGCTACTTTGCTGAATTTAGTTCTAGAATTTTTCTGTTGGAGATTTTTGGGTCTTCTAGGTATAAAATCATATTGTCAGCAAATAGTGCTAATTTAAGTTCTTTTTTTCCTATATGTATCCTTTAATTTCGTTTGTCTGTCTAATTGCTCTGGCAAGTATAGAATTTGGATATTCTATACTTAAAATATCCAGGAAAAAAACCTCCAAACTATCATTATTTGCTGATGACATGATTGATTCTATACTTAGAATATCAAAAAACAAAAACAAAAACCTGGAAGTGGGGAAAGGCAGTATCCCTGTCTTGTTCCAGTTTTGAGATGGAATGCATTCAATTTTTCTCTATTGAGAATGATGTTCGCCTGGGACTTAGTGTAGATAGCCTTTACAATGTTGAGATATGTTCCTGTTATCCCTAGGTTTCCTAGTGTTTTGAACATGAAGGATGCTGTATTTTGTCAAATGCTTTATCTATATCTATCAAGATGATCATAAGATTCTTGTCTTTAAGTCTATTGATGTGATAAATTACATTTATTAACTTCTGTATGTTGAACCAACATTGCATCCCTGGGATGAATCCCAATTGATCGTGGTGCATGATCTTTTGATATGTTTTTGTATTCAATTTGTCAGAATTTTATTAAGAATTTTTGCATCTATGTTCATTAGAGATATTGGTCTGAAGTTTTTTTTCTTTGATGTGTCTTTGCCTGGTTTTGGAATCAGAGTGATATTGGCTTCATAGAATGAGTTTGGAAGTGCTCCCTCTTTTTCTATTTCCTTAAATAAATTGAAGAGTATTGTTATTAGTTCTTCCTTAAAGGAATTGTAGAACTTGGCTGTGTATCCATCTGGTCCTGGGCTTTTCTTGGTTGGTAGACTTCTGATGGCATCTTCTATTTCATCACTTGATATTGGTCTGTTTAAATTGTTCATATCATCCTGGTTCAATCTGGGCAAATCATATGAATTAAGAAATTTATTGATGCCTTCAATATCTTCTATTTTATTGGAGTATAAGTTTTCAAAATAATTTCTAATTATCCTCTGTATTTCTGTAGTGTCTGTTGTGATATTACCTTTTTCATCACATATACTGTTAATTTTATTTTTCTCTCTCCTTCTCTTCATTAGCATTGCTAATGGTCTGTCAATTTTTCTATTTTTTTCAAAGAACCAACTTTTTAGTTTTGTCAATTTTTTCAATTGTTTCTTTTGTTTCAATTTCATTGATTTCACCTCTAATTTTAATTATTTCTTGTCTTCCACTGCTTTTGATGTTGATTTGTTCTTCTTTTTCTAGGGCTTAGATATGGAATGTGATGTCATTTCTTTGTTGACTTTTTCTTCTTTTAAGGACTGAATTCCATGCAATGAATTTTCCTCTTAGTACTGTTTTCATAGTGTCTCAGAGATTTTGATATGTTGTGTCTATGTTCTCATTTACATCTAGGAGTGTTTTATTATACTCTTTGATGTCTTCTGCAATCTACTGTTCATTCAGTAGCATATTCTTTATTTTCCAGGTGGTGGAGAAATTTTTATTTTTTATTTTGTTATTGATTTCCAATTTCATTCCATTATGATCTGATAAAATGCAGGGGAGTATCTCTACATTTTTATATTTGCTAAGAGCTGCTCTGTAGCTTATTATATGGCCTACTTTAGAGAAGGATCCATGTGCTTCTGAGAAGAAAATGTATCCACTTCATGCAGGTTGAAATATTCTATATATATATCAGTCAAGTCAAAGTTATTAATTGTATTATTGAGATCTATAGTTTCTTTATTCAACTTTTGTTTAAAAGATCTATCCAGTGGTGAGAGGGGTGTGTTAAAGTCACCCAAGATTATTGTGTTGTGGTCAATTTGATTCTTAAACTTGAGAAGAATTTGTTTGGTGAACATAGATGCTCCATTATTTGGGGTATATATATTTATGATTGTTGTTGTGCCTTGTTGGTGTATGGTTCCTTTGAGCAGTATGTAGTGTCCATCTTTATCCCTTTTGATTAACTTTGGCTTGAAGTCTACTTTATTTGATACAAGGATGGAAACTCTTGCTTGCTTCCACAGTCCATGAGAGTGGTATGATTTTTCCCAACCTTTCACCTTCAATCTGTGTATGTCTTTTCCTATCAGATGAGTCTCCTGGAGGAAGAATATTATTAGTTTTTTTTTAATCCAATCTGCTAGTCTGTGTCTTTTGAATGGTGAGTTTAAATCATTAACATTCAGGTTTATTATTGAGACATGGTTTGTATGTCCAGCCATATTTGTTTATTTTTGTTATTTAACTTGACTGGATTTCCTTCTCTGATTAATTTTTCCTTTAGGGTCCTACCTCCTTCTGCTGATTTTCATAGCTGTTTTTTGTTTCTCTTCGTGGAATATTTTTCCAAGGATGCTTTGTAGTGTCAGTTTTCTAGCTGTAAATTCTTTTAACTTTTGTTTATCATGGAAGGTTTTTATTTCATCATCAAATCTAAAGCTTAATTTTGCTAGATACAAGATTCTTGGCTGGCATCCATATTCTTTCAGAGCTTGATATGTGTTGTTTCAGAAACTTCTAGCTTTCAGGGTCTATGTTGAAAAATATGCTGTTATCCTCAATGATTTTCCCCTATATGTAATCTGATTCCTTTCTCTTGTGGCTTTTAAAATGCTCTCCTTATTCTGCATGTTGGGCATTTTTATTATATTGTGACTTGGTGTGGATCTGTTATGATTTTGTCCATTTGGCATCCTGTAGGCTTTTTGAATTTGGATTTCTAATTCATTTTTTGATGTTTGGAAAGTTTTCTGACATTATTTTATTAAATAGATTGTTCATTCCTTTGGTTTGGATTTCTAAGCCTTCCCCTATTTTAATAACTCTTAAATTTAGTCTTTTATGGTATCCCATATTTCTTGAATGTTCTGCTCATGGTTTCTTACCTTTATCATTGTGTGCACTACATTCTTTTCAAGATTATATATTTTGTCTTCATTTTCTGATGTTCTATCTCCCAAATGGTCTACTCTGTTGGTGATGCTTCCATTTGAGCTTTTAATTTGGTTTATTGCTTATTTCATTTCAATGATTTGTTTGGTTTTTTAGTTGCACCTCTATCTCCCTGTTGAGGTGATCTTTTGCTTGCTATATTTGTATATGTAGCTCCTAGTTGAAGTGATCTTTCATTGCCTGTATTTGTTGTCTTATATCTTCCTTGAATTCACAGAACATTTTATCCATGTACATCCTGAACTCCTTCTCTATAATTTCTTCTGCTGTGGCTTCCAATGATTCTAATAATGTGATGTCTTGATTTGTTTGGAGCATTTTCTTCACTTGTCTTTGCTCATGTGTCTTCCTTTCCAGCTCTGTGGTTCTGTGGTGTTATTCTTTTTACCCTATAGTTTTGTAGTGCTCTTATATCCTCTCAAGACCTCTTCTGGCTAGATGAAGATCCAATTTGGGAGCTACTCCCAGCAAACGTGGCATGGGAGGTGAGCCAAGATGGAGGCAGTCTGCTTCCCACGCAGCGGTATCCGATGAGGTGGGGCGGGGAGCTGGGTGATGTCAATGATGTTGGCATTGTGCTGGGGGTACATAGTAGTTGAATGACCTGAGTCAGGGCAGATCAAAGTCTGGGAGTTCTGTAGAGGTACTGATAGGTGACTCTGGTAAGGCACTACCTAGTCCTGCATTTGTTGGAACTTTGAGCTTTGGGTGTTGGGAGCCAGGAATCTGGAGTCCTGCTTTAACGCTGAGACCTGGAGCCCTGCAATGGTTCCTAGCATTGGTGTTTTCTGTGGAAAGCAGTTGTACAGGGCTCTTCTCACACTCTCAGAGATGCAGTATTCTGACTAGGTGAGATCTGGATCATGTAGCAACACAGAATGCCACTTCCCTCTGGCCCACCATCTTCATTCTTCAGGTCCAAATTATTGATTGTATTATTGAATTCTATAGTTTCTTTGTTTAGTTTTTGTTTGGAAGATCTAGCCAGTGGTAAGAGAGGTATATTAGTGTCACACAGTATTATTTTGTTGTGGTCTATTTGGTTCTTGTATTTGAGAAGAGTTTGTATGACACACACAGATGCCTCATTTGGGGGAACATATTTATAATCATTTTGTCTTGTTGAGCTCCTTGAACTCCTCAAGTAGTATGAAATATCCTTCCTTATCTCTTTTCACTAGTTTGGTTTAAAGTCCACTTTATCTAATTTGAGGATGAAAACCTCTGCTTGTTTACATCATCCATGTGAGTGTTATGTTTTTTTCCCCGCACTTTCACCTTCATTCTGTGGATGTCTTTTGCTGTGAGATGAGTCTCTTGAAGGTAACATATTGTTGAGTCTTTTCTCTTTTTAATCCAATCTTCTAGTCAGTGTCTTAAATGATGAGTTTACACCATTCACATTCAGGGTTATTATTGAAATATGATTTGTATTCCTGAACATTTTGGGTTATTTTTGGTTTTTAAGTTGACTTGATTTCTTTGTTAATTGGCCTTTCCTTTAGTGTAGTTTCTCCCTCTGCTGATTTTCTTTGTTGTTTTTCATTTCCTCTTCATGGAATATTTTGCTGAGGATGCTCTGTAGTTCAGGCTTTCTCACTGTAAATTCTTTTAATGTTTCTTTATCATGAAAGTATTTTGTCATCAGTTCTGAAGCTTATTTTTTTTGGATATAAAATTCTTGGTTGGCATTCATTTTCTTTCAGAGCTTAGTGATGTTGTTCTAGAATCTCCTGGCTTTGAGGGTCTGGATTGAAAAATCTGCAGAGATATGAATTGGTCTCCCTCATAAGTGATCTGATTTTTCTCTCTTGTGGCCATTAATATTTTATTCTTATTTTGTATGCTAGGCATTTTTATTATAGTTGCCTTGGTGTAGATCTGTTGTAATTTTATAAATTTGGTGGAGGCTTACACTTCTGTAAGCCTCTTGTTTTTTATTTTTCCAAGTCATTCTTCATGTTCAGAAAATTTTATGACATTATTTCATTAAAGATTTATTTTCATTCCTTTGGTTTGAAACTCTGTGCCTTCCTCTATCCCAATAATTCTTTGATTTGGTCTTTTGATGCTATCCCATAATTCTTGGATTTTCTGCTCATCGTTTCTTACCAACTTAACTGTGGTCAACTTTATTTTCAAGTATGTATAAATTGTGTTCATTATTTGACATTCTGTCTTCCAAGTGATTTTGTCTGTTGGTGATGTTTTCTATTGAGTTTATTATTTGGTTTATTGTTTCCTTCATTTGAAGGATTTCTGAATGGTTTCTTTTCAGAATCTTTATCTCTCTTGAAGTAATATTTTGCTACCTGTATTTGCTACCTTATCTCTTTGTTGGTGTGATCAATGGATACCTGTATTTGCACTTTTATCTCTTAGTTGGAGTAATCAACTTTTATTTGTATTTGCTCATTTATGTCATTCTTTAATTCACATATAATTTTAATTATGTATATTCTTAACTCCTTATCAAATGTTCCATCAACTGTGCTGTTCATGTATTCTATTATTGTAGTATCCTCATTTGTTTGGGGCACTATCTTCCCTTTTCTTTTTTTTCATGTTGTCTATGTTTCTTCCTTTCTTGCAGTGTGAACTTGAGGTATTATAGTTTCTACCCTGTAATCCTATAGTGTCTGTGCAGATTATCTGTACTTCACCTTGGTGTTAGGCTTCCAGACCCTGGTGGTATCTGTGATGGATGCTACTGCAATTAAAGTTGGTGGTGGCAATAGTGGTGGTAACTCATGATAGAAGTGGAGGTGTTCCAAGATGGGTGCAACCTCTTTTAGAGATGGGTATGAAAGGGTAAGCCTTACACTGGCTTTGGCATTCATGCTTTAAGGTCCAGCTTCTTCTTGTACCTGTCTGTTGTTGCAAGGTGGAGGCTAATGTGTGGGAAGATCTATTACAATACCCTGGGGCCAGGCTCTGCAGTGGGTTTGTTGTTCAGCAGGGGCTGTCCTGGGCCAGGGCCTGAGCTCATATGTGGGAGTGCTGGGAGGGGTGTCAACCTAGGCCTACCCTGGGCCTGGGTTCCCATGAAGGTGGACAGAGGCAGTCCTAGGCCTGGGCCTGGATTTGGTGTAGGTGAGCAGGTCAGTAAGGTTGGTCCTGAGCTGGGGCCTAAGCTCAGACATGGTGTGCCAGTCACTGGGGTGGACTTGGGCTTACCTTTGGCCTGGGATCCTACATAGGTGGTGGAGAGGGTCCTCGCCCCTAGTTCTTATGAAAAAAAAAAATCTTCACAAACTAAAAATCAATTACTTTTCTTTATAAGAAAACTGTTGTGTAAGACAAATTCCCACTTTATATCTGGATAAATTGATAAATATAGAGAATCAAAACTAAAATCTGCTTATCATCAGCAGAAGTTACTAGAGAATTAACTGGTAGCAACACTTAAATGGTAATTTTGATGAATTGCTGGAGGCTAGTGTGGAATAGCAGGAGAATAAGGAGTTCCCGATAGCTCAAATTTTCATGGAATCCCCACATTTTTGTAGGTATTAACTTTGGGAATACTATCTGATTGTCATAATGAAGAATTGAGAAAGAGCCCCTTGGTCTCTGAAGGGGAAGTGTTATGGGCCAGGCTATATGGGCAATGACAAAACAGACTCTAAAACTCCATATCATGTAATAAATGCTTCCCCCATGGGAAAGTTCCACCTTTGTACCCATTACTCATTGCCTAGCATAGTATACTTGACAGCACAAAACAACACTTCTTATATGATATAAAATTGTTCTCTTTGTTTTCCATTTTTCTTGTACATTGTACCTTGTCAGGGATTGATTGTCTAGACATTAGTAACCATTCTCTAACTTGTACTCAACTAGGGTCACTTTGAGCCACTTCCCTTCTGCTTGCTTGCTGCTATGCCAACCTGGAAGTCCCCATGGGAAATACCAATGTACCCACTGCATTGTTTCACTAAATGCTCGATTCAGCTTCTGTACCCCTGCTTGCTTGCAGCTACATCAACCCAGATGTGGTTTTTTGCCTTTTATATATCTTAATTGTTGAGACTTGAGGCTGTTCCTTGCAGAGATAGTTATGAGTCCTGTGGGGAACAATCACTGGCTGGCTAAAGAAAGACTCTTCAGTTTGGACAAAACTGGGACTTGGAGTGTTTTCTGAGTGAGCATCCCTAGAACAGAAGAGCCATCATTATAAAATATATCCTGGGAGTTTTGAACAACAATGGCCAACTTTTGAGGAAATAGCCTTTATTAGCACTTAATCTCACCTGAAAAAAGACATTCCTGCAACTGCAGCTCTTTCTAGCCTTCTGGTCTCATGTAAGTTGGTGGGAGGAGAAAAAGACAAGGAAAATTTGTAAAGGTCACAGGGTAGGAACTTGAAGACTGAATTTTAATTATAATATTATATAATTCTCCCCTTCTCTCTCTTGCACCTTACTGCAACATCAACATATCTCCAGTATAATGACAGTGGATTAGAACCAAATGAACAGTAAGACATAGATTTTTTTTTTCTGTGTAGGAAGACAGAATTTCCCAAGCAAATAGGAAGTATAAAAACAAACATTGTGGAGGAATTTGAAGCATCTGGAAGCTACAGCAAACATTAAAAACAGTTAAGTTCTTAGCCAGAATAGTTTGAATTTCAAACTTGTAGCCTATTAAACATGACTTATAAACTGAAAAATCATGTCCATCTTTCCAAAAGGAACTATACACACACACACACACACACACACACACACACACACACACACACACGATGGTATGCAAACATGAAAAAGCACAATATGAAGAGTATGTATAAAACTAAAGAAGACTCAAATAAATCATGGATGTTGAAATATTATGTAGAAATTTAGCTATGACTAGTATGTTAAGGAATCTAATAAAGAATATAAAGACAATAATATTGTATAATATAAGCAGAGAAAAAGAAACTCTAAAAGAGAATTGAAACAAAATGCTGGAATAAAAAAAGTGATCCAATGATTTTGATGGGTCTCACCCATGTGTTGGACATTGCCAAGTTAAGGATAAGTGAGCCTGAAGATAGGTTAATAGAAACTCTCAAATAACAGAACATTGAGAATAAATAAAGCAGAACAGAAAATCCAAGATTTATGGGATAACTTCAAAAGGTACAAGAATCCTTTAACTGAGAGATCAGAAGAACAAGGAGGAACAGGGAAGAATAAATAATTGAACTAATGATGGCTGAGAACATTCTGAATTTAATGATAGATACCAGATATAGAAAAGTAGAGATCATTAAGTATGATCATTATATTTTTGAAAACTACTCCCAGGCATATTATACTCAAACTGAAGAAAACCAAAGACACACACACCCTCACAAACTTAAGACAGAGAAAAATTAACTGACAAACAATATATCTTTCATATGAGAAATAAGACTCAGAACTACAGCAGACTTCTTTTCAGAAACTATGCAAGCAAGAAGAAAATGGAGTGAACTAGTTTTGAAAAAAAGAAACACTAACCAATAATTCAAAAGCCAGTGATATTATCCTTCTAAAGAAATCAAGATTGGCTAGGGATGTGGCTCAAGCAGTAGTGTACTCACCTGGCATGCACGGGGCGCAGGGTTCGATCCTCAGCACCACATAAAAATAACATAAAGATGTTGTGTCCACCGAAAACTAAAAAAAAATAAATATTAAAAAAAATTCTCTCTCTCTCTCTCTTAAAAAAAAGAAATCGAGATTTTCTGAAATCAAAATTGAAGTAATATTGCCAGTAACCTGTTTGCAAAAAATATTCAAAGGGGTTCTGAAGGTAGGAAAAAAAATGACATTCATCAGAAACTACACAAATAAGGGGAAAAATAGTGGAAATGAACTGAATACTCTAAAGTGGGCAGAGCAAAAATCTCTACTCCTGAAGTTTGGGCTTTGTATAGTAACTTCTTCCAAGGAGTATAGTTCAGAAATGGTATAAAAAGGAGAAAAAACAGATAAATACAACTGATAAAATGCTATTCTAGCCAGTTGATCAATACTAACATCAATTATAAACCAATATTTATGGTATGCAGCCTTGATTTGTCATAATTTGAATGAAACTCTTTTTCTTCCTTTCCAAAACCAATAATCCTGGTCTAAGGATGAGAAAAGCATTGGAAAAAAACTGGACTGGGTGATATTCTGCCAATATCCTACCAGTACTCTTCAAAACTCTTTCAAAGACCACTGAAAACAAGGAAAGTCTGAGAAATTGTCAGAGTATAGAGAAACCAAAAACAAAACAAAACAAAGCAAATAAACAAAATATCATTAAATAAGGCCTCCAAGACAGGATTCTAGAAAATAAAAAGTCATAAGATAAAAACCTAGGAAATATGAATAAAGTATAAGTTTTACTTAATAATATTTTTAAGCATTGGTTAATTATTTGTGACAAATTGTTAGTCCAATTTTTGTCACTGTAACCAAAATACCTGACATGAACAACTTAAAGGAGGAAAGATTCATTTTAGCTTGCAGTGACAGAGGTTTCAGTACAGAGTAAGCAGGCTCTATGGCTTTGGGCCAGATTGGAGGCAGAGCATCATGGAAGAAGGGTATGACATAGGAAAGCTGCTTAGCTCATGATATCTGGAAAGCAGCAAGACAGATAGGAAGAGGCCAGAGACAAGAAATACTGCAGTGATTAGGCCCGGTGACCTCCTTCCTAATTCAATAAGGTCCCCCTCCTCAAATTTTTACCATCTCCTGATAATTCCATCAATATAACCTATTAGTATGTTAAGTACTGATGATATCAGGGGCTATATGATCTAAGCACTTCCCCAAAGTCATACCTCTGAACATTGTTGCATTGGGGACAAAACTTTCAACACATGAGTCTTTGGGGAACACTTCATATTTAAACATAACAAATATGCACTACAGTAATGTTAGATTTTAATAATAGTGGAAACCAGTGAAGAATATATGGGAAATTTTTGTAATACCACAATTTTTTTAAAAAAAACTAAAATATATTACAATATTAAAAATAGTTTTTAAAAACACTAAGCTGGGCATTATTTCTAGAAAGCCTTAGAATCATGATTATAGACTTATTGAAAACCCAGTATATATTTCTACTGCTTAAAAGCAAACCAAACAAAATCTCACTAAATTTTGCACTTTGTTCCCAATAGTACTAGTACACTATCTTTAGAACAATGAGAGCAGCAATCACTTTAGCTACAGATTCTTTGAATAGAATTAGCAATAATGAGTCTGGAATCACAAATAAGTTGAAATATGTCAACAAATAGGAAGTGAGAAACTAATCCATTTTCATATTTTTTGATCATTTGTCATCTGGCTCAAGGTGATCTCATCATTCCATATATTCAAAGTCTCTGAGAATGGACTGAGGAGACCATTTGCATTAGTCATGGAAAACAAATCTCACAATCCTTAGGTTTTGATTAGAAAACTAATTGTAATACTTTCCTAAAATAATCATTCTTAACTCACAATTCAAATCAGATTTGATCTAAAACTGCCACTGTATATAGCAAACTGCAACCCACTTGCAACCCCAAACTGCACCCTTAAGAGTATTTTGTGTTGGCAAATAGCTGAGTCTCAGCCAATCACAGCAGCCAAAATTCAGCCAATCACAAGCTGCCAATGGATAGACCATGTGCATACAAGGCAAATGTCTCTTCACACCATTCCCAAATAAGTCAAATGTCAAGTTATGACCTAAGCTATATATTATTTTATTTTTCTATCTATAAATTTTGTCTACTTAGATTACTAGGTAGTGCTTTCTGTACCTATCCTGGTTCTAAGTGATGCCCAGTGCATGAACTATTCTTTGCTAAAATCAACTCTAAATTCATCTAATTTTTTAACATGATTTTTCAGTTGGAGGATGTGATGAAAGCTTTGGATGTTTTTCTTAATCTATGATAATATACACAAGGGCTAGGGATGTACTTCAGTGGCAGAGCAATTGCATACTACATGTGGGGCCCTGAGCCCCACAAGTGTGTGTGTGTGTGTGTGTGTGTGTGTGTGTGTGTGTGTAGTTTACTATACTGTTTCAAAAATTTATTTGTATTCCTTAATGCCTCTATATAAATCTTAGATTATACACTCTTCTTTTAAGATACTTTTTTCTGATTTAAATTTATAACATTAAATAATTGGGCTGACCAATTTCAGGCTAGCGCTATTTACAGTTTTTGTTTTTATTATACTGAACTACACTTCCTAAAACTTATCAAGGTCCCACCTTCAATTTACTTGGCAAACATAAACTGAACACTTTTATTTTGAGGTTGATCACTGAAGTTTGTATCATATTTGCTCTTATTTGAGAATAAAATTGAAAACTAATGCCATTTTAGTTAATGTTACATCACCACATTGTTTTATTCAAGTAAGTAAATGCTTAATAATAATCATGTTTTCACTGTGATTTATCATGATTCTACACATTGTCAAGAAAGGGAAATGAAAGGAATTGTGCTACAATTTTATCAGAAAAATATGAAAGGCTTTGAAAACTTCATTACTCTGGATTGTGATCCCACTGTTTAGTAAATATTATGGTAGTATATTAAACATCTGACAAATTAAGTCCTTCTCATTGCCATTTTTCTGATGACATAAAAATTCCTTTATTAATAGCTTTGCTATAAATATACACACTAGATATTTAATAATTTTCAAATGTTCTGTTGAATGTGGTTAAAAACCAATATCCTCTTCACAGGAGGAAAATATTCCCAAGATAAATGTTAAAATGCAATTGTGGGAAAACAGCAAGAGATTTTAGGGCTTATAAGTGAATGATAATGATAGTAGTGATAACAATAATGGAAAAGTAAAATAAATAAACCAAAAACATTACTTGAAATAGCTTTTTAAACACTTTCCTCAAGCATCAGTGTGTGTGAGTTTGTGTGTGTGTGTGTGTATGTGTATGTGTGTATGTACATCCACATGCACTTCCTACAGAGATTATATATGGATTTTGTGTTCTTCATAGTAATAAATTTATACTAAGAAGTTTCCCATTAACTTAATAACTCAGAAGCTACCAAATGATGAGTGTCACTCTTTAGTAAAATAAAGGAATAAGGAAATGACAATTTAAATTAGATGTCTCCTTAAATCTGAAAGCCGATGCCATTCTGAGGCACTGGCTTAGGAATTAAATGTTCATTTCTATCTATGGAGATCCCCTCCATTAAATGTGATTTTGAGTAGTGATCCTAACAGTCATGCATGAGTATTTATATTTCCAGTTTCATTTGGCCTGAGTGTTTCTGGCTTATGAGCAATAGTAATGTGGGCAGCAAGAAAAGGGTAATCCAGATAACAAAAATAAAATAGCATCACACTTGCAGATGGCCAAGAATTGATACATTTGCTTTAGCCAATTCACTTATGTTCTGAGACCAGTCTTCCCATCTACAAAATGTAGGTATTAATTATAGATACAGTCAAATTCTTTCTAGAAGTTAACACTCCTCTTGAGAAGCAAATTTAAAATATTGAGAAGAAAGCCCATACATATATATTAGTTTGACCCCTGGTAAAGCATATTTTTTCAACAACAAATATGTTTGGCCATATTAACAATACAAACTATTTTGGCAGATTTTACATGTTTGGTTCAAAGATTGTTTGAAAGATGCAAATAATCTTGAAAAATTACACATAGTCACTGTGATTCATCACTTTATTTCATACTCTACTGTGAGTTGATTTTTCTGGAGTGTTGTATTCTCTATCTCAAATAGTAATTTAGTTGGTAAGTTAATGTCTCAAAGTTTGAAATGCTATGTTTTTGTTTTTGTTTATATTTTAATGTTTTGTTCTTGGCTGGAATAAATATATCACATTATTAGATCATGTTATTAAAATATGCAGGTAGCTCTCAATTCTTTAAGAAATTTTACACTGAAAGTATTTTTAAGTTGGCTTTGGAACCCTCAAAACTTCCCACCAAAAGATGGTATGCATTAATACAGAAGAAAGTAGCAGTTCCATAAAAATAAGTAAAAATTCTACATAAAATAAACTATTACATTTGGAAAAAAAATCTCAGCAATCACAAAATTAACATCTATATGTTCCAGAAAAGGAAGAGTGATAGCAAAGTTTAAGCACTGATTGGAAACTGAAGCAGAACCATTCCCTGGGGAAATCAAACAGATTTAGACCTTCATAATGGAGAACTTGGAGGTGTGTCAAGCCCAGTATGCATGGGGCAGGAAGCTGGACACCAGACTCCAAGCAAGAGCAAAGAATCAGGGGTGACTGTCTGCAGGGATGCCATAGAATATCATTAAGGATGACTTAATTTACCTAATCATGAAGAAGATCAGAACTTACATTGATGGTTTAGGAATGAAAAATGCTCTTCCTTGCTGTATACAGAAAAGAAATCTCAAACATCCCCTGGAAAATAGCATAGGACCACAGGAGTAGAAACCTGACAAGAGAGGAGCTACCACCAAAAAATTCAGACACAAGAAATAGTCTTTACTCTTCTCATCTTTAAGCCACCGGATCATAGTGGAGGATATTCTCCTCTGCTTCCTTCTAGCTATGTAAAGTTTTAAGAACTAAGGTAAAACTACTACCAGATTACAATGCATGATCACCATTTGTCTATGGGACAGCCCTTTATTGTATACTCTAGTTCCCCTTTCCTGCTGATACCCATTTGCTTTAACTTCTCTTTCATGAGTTCTCACTTTAAAAAAAATTACCATGTGTCTATTTATGTGCTTATCCTTTTAAAATTACATGATGTTTTCTATGCATAGGTATTTTAATTTACATTAATGACATTTTGCTATAAATTTTGTTCTATTTCTTTCCTTTATCACTTAGTACAGAGCTTCCAAGGTCTTCTGATATTGTGTTTACATTTGATGCTTCAACCTACTGAAGAAGAGTCAGTCCATAGGTACTCACTGCCTTGACCTTATTCATCCTTGGGAAGAAATCATCAAGTCTATCTCTAATTTCTCACTTGGAGTCTGGTGTCCAGCTTCCTGTCCTATGCATAATAGGTTTGAAGCAGCTTCAAGTTCTTCATTATGAAGGTCTAAATCTTCCTTATTTCCCCAGGGAATGGTTCTGCTTCAGTTTTCAATCTCTGCTTAAACTTTGCTATCACTCTTTCTTTTCTGGAACATGTATGTACATGTTAATTTTGTAATTGCTGAGATTTTTTTCCAAATGTAATATTTTATGTAGAATTTCTCCTTATTTTTATGGAACTGTTACTTTCTCCTATATTAATGCACACCATTTTTTTGATGGGAAGTTTTTGGGATTCCAAAGCCAACTTAAAAAATACTTACAGTTTTTCTTCTATTCACATTCTCTATTTGTGGGAACACTGAGTCATAGGCAAAATACTCATGGTACTGTGCTAAACAAACTTATACGTGACCTCTGGTGAAACTATGTAAGCATTTCTCTGTGGTACACACCATAGAACATATAAATACTACATTTTGCTAAATGCCACCATGGACTCTTTGAAACACTTATTCAATTAGTACTTTACACATTTTACCACAAGTTAATAAATATTCTCTTCTTCTCACATCCTGAAAAACATTTTGTATTCCTTACCCTACAAATTGTTTCTATTCTTATGTCCATAAATTTTTGGATTTTTAATAACTTATTAGCTTGCATTTATCTAATTACTGGTTTCAATGATCTTTTCCAATACTTGTTAGACATTTTTGCTTACTTTGATTAGTATATTTCTTTATATGTTTGCTATTTGGTTTCTGGATTCTTCCTTCTTTATTTAGCGATGTGTGTGTGTGTGTGTGTGTGTGTGTGTGTGTATGTGTGTGTGTGTGTGTGTGTGTGTGTTAGTTTTGTATTTGTCCATTATATATATTGAGTGGCTATGCCATGACCAGGTAAGTCAGCAGGTCTGTCTGAGAACTGAGCAGTTCAATGGGTGATGGATTCTTCAATGTATGGTCCCCTTATCTAGAGCTTCTTGCTTTAATTTTGAGTGCCTGTTTTTGAGTACATAAGGTTTCTTAAGAGCTCTAGTTTTTGTTTGTTTTCCCCACATTCACTCTTGTGACATTGTGGTAGGGGTCTGCAGCTTGCTGAGGGAGAAAGAGATTTGTGCATCAAGTGGTTTAAGTGCAGGTCAATCTTTAAGGCTAACTCCAAGGTATCTAAATTGTTAAACCTAGGCCTCCAAAGTCTAGACATTAACCCAGAAAACCTCTAAATTCTAATTAGCTTTCTCTTTAACCTCATCTTACTTTCCCTTTCGATTTTCATGGTGTGAAATTTCAAGCTGTTAATAGGATAAAATTGCTTCTACCTTTGTTTGCAAGATATGTCATTTCAAAATTTAATATCTGGAAAATGTCCAAAGGGGAATTTCATCAGATACACTCCACTCATTAGTAGAAAGGTTATTGAGGTTCTCTATAGAGTACATGTAGAATATAAGGACCATTTTTTTCTGTTGCTTGCTTGTTTTATTCTTTTCATTCTTGTCTCCTGATCTATTCATATTTACAAAGGTATAAACAGGTATATTTGATATATTCAGAAATCCACTAGTATTTTAATAAGAAAACTGAGCAATTAAATATCTTTGAAATTTGTTTTAAGGTAAAGTCACCAATGAATCACACTTATGTTTATGAATTGTTTAGTGTGATTTTAATAAATTTGAGGAAAAGAAGGAGGAAAATTAATGAAAGCATTTTTTAGTAATTTAAAAATTTTCAGATTTATGAAACACAAACTTTGTTATAATTTATTGTATCTTACACTTTTAAAACATGGTTGTTATTTGTTTCATGATTGTCAAATTTCAGATTATATTGGAAACATACTCATTAGTAAAGCCATTATTCCAGCCTGTGGGTATTTTCATTAGCTCTATCTGGATGGTATAAAAAGAGTTATTTCTTAATCAACATTGGTTACAGTTATTCTTCCTATTCTCCTTACTTACTTGGTACCATGGTACAAATTTAGTCCTCTACTTGCTGTTTTACTTTTTAATTTAAATTGATTTTAACTAATATATAAAAACATAAAAATTATACATGTCCATGGGGTGATGTGATGTTTCTATACATGCATATGTTGCATATCACGTTAAACATATCTATTGCCTCAAACATTCATTATTTATGGTGAAAATTTACAACTCCTTTTTCTAGCTTTTTGAAATGTACAGATCAATATTGTCTTCTCTAGTCACCCTACTTTGCAATAGCACACCACAACTTCTTTCCTAATGCATTCTACTTTTATGTTATAAATTCAAGATAGAACCAGAAAATACTTTTCAGAGTCAGTGCTTTAGTTAATGTGATAGGTAGAGAAGGGACGGTCAAGTTTACAAGGTGGTTTTATATTTAAAGGAAAAAATTAATTGGGTTTTGTTGTTTTTACTTTTGTTTGCTTTTCCCCAAAGTCTCTTCTTAACTGGTAAGGCCTAAATGTCAGCTCTATAATCCCAGCAAGAGCTTTACCAGGTGTGTGTGCCTGGATCACATGGTTCAATGAGCTGTATGATCTGCTCTGCACAATCTCTCCTCTAGCCAGTCACTGATGCTATAATCATAGCCTTGAAATGTGTGGGTAAATAAGGAATTCCTGTCAGAAATGTATGACTTCTCATTTGCTTTCCTCAAGGGACTCTTAATGGTAAAACTATGGTAAAATGAGCAGTTTCTTTTTTTCTCATTATATGAAAACAATAAATTGTAATTTATGATTTCAAGCTTTCTTCCAGTACCTCATTAAATTGGCTCCCGTGCTATGCAAAGCCCCTTGTGAAGGATGTTTCCACGGGAAACTCGTTTCATTAAGCTCTCAGTCTAGCCCTTTTCTGGACCTTTGCTATTGCCTTTTGATCCAAAAAGGGACACAGAGATGGCCCATCTCTTCCTAGAGACTATTTAATGAATAATTTTTCTATCCATTCTGACTCTACATAATAATTAATAATACAAAATTAATCCAGTCATTTCCTCTACACTTAATGGTCTCGTAGGCTGGTCCTATTTTGGGATGGCATGTGGAATAGATTAGACATTTCATAATACTGAACCATTTCCATATAAAGTGCCAAATTATTTACTTAGAAGGAAATTTTAATTTTTCCAAAGGTGAAACACACTAGATAAAGTTTTATTCCTCTCTATCATAAACCATAAAATTAAAGGAGATAGATGGGTTTTCCAGGGCTTACCAAGACTTGATCCAATGTTACTATAACAGCATCACATTCCCTCAAGGCTCAGGCTGCTTAAAGCCATTCTACAATTTTTTCCATAGTTTTGTTTAAAAAGATCTCTCTTCAGACCAATTCCCTACCCCACCCCACCCCCATAAAAAGGTCCTATGTTCTCTTCAATATGCAAATGCTAACATACAACAAGGTTGAGAGGGAATAGAAGTTCAGTGGATTAGACAAAGGAAAATAGGAAAATGAATGGTAGGGAGGGGGGATAGGAATAGGAAAGACAGTGGAATGAATTGAACATAACTTTCCTACGTACATGTGTAAATACACTATGGTGAACCTCTACATTGTATACCTCCACAAGACTGGTATCCCCAAATAAGTGAGTAGACTGGAAATGGAGAAAGATCTTCATAGTCTTCTTGCACATTGAACCCAACATATTGCTAGAACTATGAAACACAGCACAGATTTCACCCTCACGTTTGAAACCAGACATGAATTAAACCAAATAGACCTTTTAGAGATGGGGCCCAGGGGAGATATTAGGTCTTTGAAGTGTGCTCTAAATGGGATTGTGGGATCCTGGCCTCTGTCTTTCTTTTGTGTCCCAGCAGTGAGGTGGCAGACTTCCTCTGCCATGAGCTCCTGCCATAATGTACTGCCTCACTACAGGCCCTGAATCAATGGAGCCAACAGACAATAAACTGAAAACGGTGAACGATATTTTGTTACAGTAATAGTACAATGTTTGTCCTGAAATCAAGAGCAAATTACAAAGAGGCAGACACATGGTTGCATCATGGGATAGAATTAGTACACAGAGTGTTTAAAATTATCCTCATAAACATGTTAAAGAAAAGTACAGGCAAGAATGAACAGATAGCTGATAATGATTAATAACTGGAACAAAAAAAGTAGAAAATCAGAGATAAAAAAGAATGAAATCAAAGAACTTAGCATCAAATAATTTTCCAAACATGCTGAAAATACCAGAACTCAGATTTTTCCTTTGAAAAATAATGGCTCATATTACAATAACATGGGAAAGAAGAAGAACTGTTATTTTGTGCATTGTTCTCAATGAAAGGGAGGCTTCATTATTATTTTTCTTCCAAAAATAAATTCCTTGGGTATAGTCATTAAACAAATATTTAGGAAAATCCTAGTGTGTGCTAGGTTCTGAAGATAAATAAATGAGTAACCATCATGTCTTATTATCTGGAGACAGGGTGGTGAACAAATGGGTAATGTCTCCAAGTTCATGCATTTTACCTTCAAATGTAGAGAGAGAAATAATTGTGTGAGTGTGGGAGGAAGAAAAAAAAGAGCATTTTATTATAAAAAGACAATTCTGCATACTTGTCAATTCTTTTGGGGATTGGTATTTGGGTTTATTTACAGTGTGGGGCTAACGAAAATAAACCTTCAATATGCATTCTTCTTCAAGAGAGATTCTTAATTTGAATTTTCTTTAATTGATAATATATTCTTAGAAAACAGTTCACAAAAATTAGAATCCATACAAAATGAGGCCATAAAATTCCACATAAAACCAAAATTCAAAATTTAGAGAAAATTCCCCACCCTTTCTACTAAAATAAAAATTATCTAAAAAAAAAAAAGAAAAACCACAAAGAAAACACATCTATTTGGGGCTTTTCCATGGGTGAGGTTTTTTAAAAAGAAGAAAAATTTCTGCCAAGCATTTGGAATCACAATCCAGCAATGACACAGATTTGAGGTTATAATTTATATAATCTGAAAGTCTCTGAACTTCCATTTTAGTTTTAAACTATAGTGGATGCTCGATAGATAAGGTATGCCACAGGAGCAAAATCAATTCCTCAATGGAAAAGTGTTATTTAAGTTCAACTCTAAAATTTATGCTATATAGAGTTTTAAGGAATATACCATCCACCTTCCAATTCACATTGATACAGGCCATACATGAGGAAGCAAGACATTATGAATGAGTGATCGCAGGAGAAACAAACCAAAAAACCTCTTGGAATTATCAGAGATCGGAGGGAACAACATGGCAGTGGGCAGAGAGGCAGCACTTTCAATACCCCCTCAAGGATGGGGTCATAAAGACGCATAGATAACGCTTAGATTCTAGCAACAGAGAATCTCCTAGCAAAATTCCACTGAAGAAAGACCAGCTGGGAGCTACAAGAATTTTTTGAAGTGACAGTTTGCTCCAGACGAGTGAATCCCCGCCATGAGAAGCAGGGGTCCAGATCCTCAGAGATCCGGATCCGCAGAGGTCCAGATCGCCACTGTCTGTGCGCTGCGGCGGCTGCCCACCCGCCCTCTCAAAGCCAACGTGACTGAGTCCCCCTAGCCTCCGAGAGGCAGCTTGGCAGGAAGAGGTCTTTAGTCAAGCCATGATGAAATAGCGAGCCAGCTGGGAGCTGAGGCCAACCGGGGATGGACCAGTCCCACCCCTCCCTTCGGACACACCAGCAAGGAGCCTGGGGCCTGCCATAGCAGAGAGGTTACGTCATTGGAGTCCAGCAAACGGAATTCCTTCCCAGCAGAATCCACTTTAGCAGGTGTGTGACTCCCGCCCCATCCAGATACAAGCAGCCAGGAAACTTCGGGGATCTCTCTGGAGGCGTGTCTGTGGGGAAGCAAAGGAGATCCCCGACCCCCAACCCCCCATATCACCAGCGGCGACTCCCAAGGTCTTAGCCGCCAGTTTACCACAGCACTGGGGCTTAAATGGAACGCACAGTGGGGCTGCAAGTGTAACTAGATCTCTGGGGAACCGCTTCTGGTGAACAGGACCTGGCTGGCTGGCTGACAGGAGGAAGGGGAAAGGGGCCGGAGAAGTGAAACGGCTCTGGACTGACAAGTCTGAGAGACTCCCAGGAGACGCCTTACAGGGATTGCTATTGGCAGGTAGAGGGCAGAGGCTCTGCTCGGAGGGCACAGCTCCGCCTACTGGAAGAGAAAAAAATGGATCTCTAAGGCTTCAATTTTTTTTTCTGCTTCTCTCTCTGTTCCTCTCTCCCCTTTTCCTTCCTTCTTTCTTTCTCATTGTTTCAAGTCTTATTGTTCTTTTCATTCTCCTCTAATCTATCTATCTCTCTCTTCTTCTTTCTTTTTAAGAGCACCTTCATTCCCCTACCCCCCAACTTTCATCCCAAGCATTACGTCTTCCATTACATGTAATTGTCTAAATGCAAATAGGTGAAAGTCTCAAGGCTGTCTATAGGGCTCCTAAATACCTAGCTACTACCAACACCCTGATCCAATTGCCTGTTAGTATCCCCCCTCAGTAGAGCAATCTTCTAAAGTAGCCAAGACATACTAACCCTCATACCATCATAGCACCTAACCTAACATAAAGTCCTAAGAATAAACAACAAATCACTATATGCATACAGAACCCGGAAGCCTTTTATGAATTGAATGAATCAGCTGTAAAGTACAATAAAGCCCAACATTTCTAGGCATAATCTCCCACCATAAAGGAGAGACAACAGAGATATACAAAGCCAAAACAAATGTATAGGAGAAAGCAGTTACACAGCAGTCAAACAGAGCTGGAAAGTAACATGAACAGCATGAAAAAACAAGGGAAGAAAGGATTACAAACAATGCAGGACAACTTAAATCTACAGGAGGAACTATAAGCATCAGAAGCATGGACAGGGAAAGAAATCAAGGCATACCTAACTCAGATGGAACCGAATATTAGAGAAGACATGAGACATCAAATCCAAGCAATGAAAGTATATTTTGAAAATGAATTAAAGAAACAAATTCAAACTGCAAAGAACGAGCTTTACCAGGACATAGAGATTTAAAAAAAAAACAAACCAAACAGTAATCCTAGAAATGCAGGAATCCATAAACCAGATTAAAAACTCTAACAAGAATATTACAAATAGACTAGATGAAGTAGAAGACAGAACATCAGATAATGAAGACAAAGTTTATCAACTTGAAAAGAATATATTCAACACAGAAAGGATGCTTAAATCTCACAAGCAATCTATCCAAGAGATATGGGATCTCATAAAAAAACAAATTTTAGAGTCATTGGGATAGAAAAAGGCATAGATGTTCAAACCAAAGGAATGGACAACTTATTAAATTAAATAATCCTAGAAAACGTCCCAGAGATGAAAGATGGAATGGAATGCCAAATCCTGGAAGCCTACAGGACCCCAAACATCCAAAACCATAATAGACCAACTCCAAGACATATAATTATGAAGATAGCCAACATACAGAACAAGGGGAGAATATTAAAAGCTACGAGAGAAAGGAGGCAGATTACATTCAGGGGTAAACCAATTAGGTTAACAACTGATTTTTCATCACAGACTTTGAAAGTGAGAAGATCCTGGAAAAACGTACTTCAAACCCTGAAAAATAATGGATTCCATACAAGTATACTGTATCCATCAAAATTAAGCTTCAGATTTGACAATGAAATTAAAATATTTCACGATAAACAAAAGCTAAAAGAATTCGCAGCCAGAAAACCAGCACTGAAAAGCATTTTGAGCAAAATACTACAAGAAGAGGAATTGAAAAATAGTGCCCAAAACTAACAGTGGGAGGTATCTCAGCAAAGGGGGAGAAAAATAACCAAAGAGGAAAAATTAGCCAAACTAAAATAAATTAATACATAAACATGACTGGAAGTACAAACCATATTTCAATTTTAACCTTAAATGTTAATGGCTTAAATTCACCAATCAAGAGACATAGGATAGGAACCTGGATTAAAAAAACAAATCCAACAATATGCTTCCTTCAGGAGACTCATATGATAGGAAAAGACATACACAGGCTGAAGGTGAAAGGTTGGGGAAAATCATACCACTCACATGTCCCTAGGAAGCAAGCAGGAGTGGGCATACTCATATTGAATAAAATCAACTTCAAACCTAAGTTAATCAAAAGGGATAAAAAAGGACACTATATACTGTTAAAAGGAACCATCCACCATCAAGACATAACAATTATCAATTTATATGCACCAAACAATGGTGCTGCAATGTTCATAAAACAAACTCTCCTCAAGTTCAAGAGTCAAATAGACCACAACACAATAATTATGGGGGACTTCAACACACCGCTATCGCCATTGGACAGATCTTCTAGACAAAAGCTGAACAAAGAAACTATAAAACTCAATAACGCAATCAATAATCTAGACTTAACCAACATATATAGAATATATCAACCGTCATCAAGTGGATACACGTTCTTCTCAGCAGCACATGGATCCTACTCAAAGATAGACTATATATTATGCCATAGGGCGACTCTCAGTAAATATAAATGTGTGGAGATAATACCATGCATCATATCTGACCGTAATGGAATGAAACAGGAAATCAATGATAAAAGAAGGAAGGAAAAATCCTGCATCACCTGGAAAATGAACAATATGTTACTGAATGATCGATGGGTTACAGAAGACATAAAGGAGGAAATAAAAAAATTCTTAGAGATAAAGGACAATACAGACACAACACACCGGAATCTATGGGACACAATGAAAGCAGTTTGAAGAGGGAAATTCATTGCCTGGAGTTCATTCCTAAAAAAAAGAAAAAACAAGTTGGTTCTTTGAAAAAATAAATAAGATCGACAGTCCCTTAGCCATGCTAACAAAGAGAAGAAGAGAGAGAACTCAAATTACTAACATACAGGATGAAAAAGGCAATATCACAACAGACACTACAGAAATACAGAAGATAATTAGAAAGTATTTTGAAACCTATATTCCAATAAAATAGAAGATAGTGAAGATATGGATAAATTTCTTAAGTCATACCATCTGCCCGGATTGAGTCAGGAAGACACACAATTTAAACAGACCAATAACAAAGGAAGAAATTGAAGAAGCCATCAAAAGACTACCAACCAAAAAAAGCCCAGGACCAGATGGGTATACAGCGGAGTTTTACAAAACCTTCAAAGAAAATTAATACCAATAATTTTCAAGCTATTTCAAGAAATAGAAAAAGAAGGAGCCTTCCAAATTCATTCTATGAGGCCAAAATCACCCTGATCTGGAAACCAGACAAAGACACTTCAAAGAAAGAAAACTACAGACCAATATCTCTAATGAACTTAGATGCAAAAATTCTCAATAGAATCCTGGAAAATCGAATACAAAAGCATACCAAAAAAATTGTGCACCATGATCAAGTAGGATTCATCCCTGGGATGCAAAGCTGGTTCAATATTCGGAAATCAATAAATGTTATTCACCACACCAATAGACTTAAAGATAAGAACCATATGATCATCTTCATAGATGCAGAAAAAGCATTTTGCAAAGTACATCATGCCTTTATGTTCAAAACACTAGAAAAACTAGTGATAACAAGAACTTACCTCAATTGTAAAAGCTATATATGCTAAGCCTCAGGCTAGCATCATTCTAAATGGAGAAAAACTGAAGGCATTCCCTCTAAAATCTGGAACTAGACAGGGATGCCCTCTCTCACCACTTCTATTCAATTTAGTTCTTGAAATACTAGCCAGAGCAATTAGACAGACAAAAGAAATTAAAGGCATAAAAATAGGAAAAGAAGAACTTAAATTATCACTATTTGTAGATGATATGATAATATATCTAACAGACCCAGAAGGGTCTACAAAGAAACTGCTAGAGTTAATAAATGAATTCAGCAAAGTGGCAGGATATAAAATCAACACGCATAAATCAAAGTAATTCCTGTATATCAGCGACAAAACTTCTGAAACGGAAATGAGGAAAAATACTCCATTCACAATATCCTCAAAAAAAATAAAATACTTGGGAATCAACCTAACAATAGAGGTGAAAGATTTATACAATGAAAACTACAGAACCCTAAAGGGAGAGATAGAAGATCTTAGAAGATGGAAAAATATACCCTGTTCATGGATAGGCAGAACTAACATCATCAAAATGGCAATATTACCCAAAGTTCTCTACAGTTTTAATGCAATGCCAATCAAAATCCCAATGGCATTTCTTGTAGAAATAGATAAAGCAATCATGAAATTCATACGGAAAAACAAAAGACCCAGAATAGCAAAAGCAATTCTAAGCAGGAAGTGTGAATCTGGAGGTATAGCGATACCAGACTTCAAAATGTACTACAGAGCAATAGTAACAAAAACAGCATGGTACTGGTACCAAAACAGGCAGGTGGACCAATAGTACAGAATACAGGACACAGAGACCAATCTACAAAATTACAACTATATTTGATAAAGGGGCTAAAAGCATGCAATGGATGAAGGATAGCATCTTCAACAAATGGTGCTGGGAAAACTGGAAATCCATATGCAACAAAATGAAGGTGAATCCCTTTCTCTCGCCATGCACAAAAGTTAACTCAAAATGGATCAAAGAGCTTGATATCAAATCAGAGACTTTGCGCCTGATAGAGGAAAAAGTTGGCTCCGATCTACATATTGTGGGGTTGGGCTCCAAATTCCTTAATAGGAGGCCCGTAGCCCAAGAGTTAATAACAAGAATAAACAAATGGGACTTACTTAAACTAAAATGTTTTTTCTCAGCAAGAGAAACAATAAGAGAAGTAAATAGGGAACCTACATCCTGGGAACAAATCTTTACTCCTCACACTTCAGATAGAGCCCTAATATCCAGAGTATACAAGGAACTCAAAAAAATTAAACAATAAGATAACAAATAACCCAGTCAACAAATGGGCCAAGGACCTGAATAGACACTTCTCAGAAGAGGACATACAATCAATCAATCAGTACATGAAAAAATGCTCATCATCCCTAGCAGTCAGAGAAATGCAAATCAAAACCACCCTAAGATACCATCTCACTCCAGTAAGATTGGCAGCCATTATGAAGTCAAACAACAATAAGTGCTGGCGAGGATGTGAGGAAAAGGGTATACTTGTACATTGCTAGTGGGACTACAAATTGGTGCGGCCAACATGGAAAGCAGTATGGAGATTTCTTGGAAAGCTGGGAATGGAACCACCATTTGACCCAGCTATCGCCCTTCTTGGACTATTCCCTGAGGACCTTAAAAGAGCGTACTATAGGGATACTGCCACATCAATGATCATAGCAGCACAATTCACAATAGCTAGACTGTGGAACCAACCTAGATGCCCTTCACTAGATGAATGGATAAAAAAAAAATGTGGCATTTATACACAATGGAGTATTACACAGCACTAAAAATGACAAAATATGGAATTTGCAGGGAAATGGATGGCATTAGAGAAGATTATGCTAAGTGAAGCTAGCCAATCCTTAAAAAATAAATGCCAAATGTCTTCTTTGATTTAAGGAGAGCAACTAAGAACTGACAGGGAGGAAGAGCATGAGGAAAAGATTAACATAAAACAGAGGCGAGTGGTGGGAGGGAAAGGGAGAGAGAAGGGAAATTGCATGGAAACGGAAGGAAACCCTCAACGTTATATGAAATCACATATAAGAGGTTGTGAGGGGAAAGGGGGGAAAAAACAAGACAGAGAACTGAACAACAACAGAGTAGGTAGAGAGGGAAGATAGGAGGGGAGGGGAGGGGGGATAGTAGGGGATAGGAAAGGCAACAGAATACAACAGTGACTAATATAGCGTTATGTAAAAATTTGAATGTGTAACTAATGTGATTCTGCAATTTGTATTTGGAGTAAAAATGGGGGTTCATAACTCACTTAAATCAAATGTATGAAAGATGATATGTCATGAGCTTTGTAATGTTTTGAACAACCAATAAAAACAAGAATTATCAGAGATCTTTAAAAAAATTTTTAATATAATTGAAGATTGAAAAAAAATTGTTGAGTACATGGCTAAGAAATAAAAGAGAACAAAAATATGATGAGACAAATTTGAAAAAGACCCAAATATAACACTGAAAAATGATATCAATCTGATAGTTAAAATTCAAATCCTAATATGAATTTAATTATTGGAGTTGAAAAGGAAAATGAATAAACAGGGAATTCTATATAAATAAATCATTTGGAATGGAGCAGAGAAGGATAAAGAAGAGAAAACTTTTAAAGAAATGTTGAGAGTTGGGTAATGCAATGACACTTTACTAAACAATTCTCAGAGGGAGAGGGTAGTCACAAAGATGCAATAAGCAGTGAACAGCTCGTTGGTAAAAATTACAAGTTGGTTGGTCTTTCTTCCTCACACAGTCTTTTTTAAAAAATGAGATATAATTTACATTTTGGAAAATTTTCTGTTTAAAACTACACAATTTACTGATCTTTTGTATATTCACAAATATGTGAATCGATTATCATGATCTAGTTCCAAAATATTTTCATCACTCCTAAATAAATCTTGTACTCATTAGGAGTCACTCCTCATTCCACTCTATGAATCTATGGAATTAACTTTTTTCACATTTCACATAAATGAAATAGCACAATGTGCAGTCTCTTGTGTCTAGGCTTTTTTTTTCTTAGCATAATATGATTCATCCATGTTATACCAGGTCATTACTTCATCTCCTATGGCTAAATAAAGTACCACTGTATAGGCATATGGCACTGTGTTTCTCCATTTCATAATGGAGTCTATCTTCTGGTTTGTGTCCACTTATTAGCTACTGGAATAATGCTGATGTTGTTTCATTTTCTCTGATGGAAACTCTATCACTAATCCATAGCTACACTCTCCCTACACCGACTTTCAGGAACTGTTTCTGAAATTCTCACCCTCAAATGCTGCTTGTTCTGATATTATGGACCTTGTCTCAGATAATTCACTTTTGGAGGCAATGAAAAATAAATCATAATGCTGCTTTTTTACATGGATTTTAGAGACATTACCACAATAGCATTTGGGCAAGATGTAAACCTACTCAATCTATCCCATACTTTCATGAGCTCCATGAGCTCTCTAAGTAAAAGTCAAAAGCAAAACCATTTTAACCACTATTATAAATATGCATCCTGGAATAGCTTTCTCATTGCCCTCTAAGAAAATTACAATATTTTGCCATTATTATGATCTTTTATTTTCTGCCTTAGGAACCACGAAGAAGTTTAGACCTCCAATTTTTTATTACATAAAACTATTTCTTAATGAATTGTGCTTCTCATTTTTTTTGGAGATATCTACTCTTTCAGATCTGAGCAGGATCTAATTGAGAATGATTTTAAGTTATACCAGGGTGCATTCAAATACCTTAACTAAGCCAAAGGGCACTTAACAGAATTGGAAGGCATGCTTCAGTTTCAAATGAAATCTTGCTTCTGACCCAGTTCACAAGGCTTTAAGCCTGTGGTGGAGTTTACTATCTTTATTCTTTTGTTTACCAACGATGTGCACAACCAAAGACTCTCACAGCTGGTACTGATCAGACCAAGCCAAACACTCAAAACTTACATCAGTGAGGTAAGGTCAAGGGTCAGACATCCTTGGCAAAACTAGCTAAACATTTTTGTAAAATTACTTGCAGATCCAACCAGTTACCAGTAACTTTTCAGCATGAATGGGATCCAAAACACATTTCTATGCCTGTGGATATACTCAAGCAAAAAGTAAATAATTGCCTAATCTGAATAACTGAAAATATAGGACCTGAGGGATGGGTGTGGAAAGGGCAAATTAAGGGGAAGGAAAAGTAAGCATTCCCAGGAATAGAAACTATGCTAGAAGTTTTCAGAACCCAATAGACCTTGAAAATTGGAGGCCATTTTTAAAAAATATATGACTAAATTGTATATATAATTATATTTGTTACATATTTCATATAAAATCAGAACTTTAAACAGTCAGGCATGTGATCCAGAAGAGGAAGGAAATAGAAATGCTTTAACTTTTCCCCTGAAGCAAAAGAAATAGAAATTTATTATGTGTATTTGGATGCCACTTTTCATATTTTTTACTACCTTAGTGGGTGAGCTGAAAAAAAATCCATTTCTTCTACTTCATGTATGGCCCTTTTGGATTGGAATTTAAGTCATTGGCAAGAAACATTGATTTGGTTGGGCAAAAGTTTAATTCAAAGCTAATACATTTGTCTTATGTAGCTGGTTTGCCAAACAGACTCTTCAAATTTAAGCACCCTGAAATAAAAGGAAGGTAAAAATTTGTAGGAGAATTAAATTTGTGATAGCTATGCCAGATACTTCATAGCCAAAAAGTAAACAAATCTTATTTGCTTACCTGTGAAATAAGCAAAATACTTTTAAATTAAGGTTTAAAAACAAAATTGAGTTTCTGTTGCTTCAATAGGTATATCTTGGTCTCTTCCATAGAATGCATTCTTTTTTCTGTGCATTGCTCTTTTTATACCTTTTGCTCACTTAGCCCTTAAATCATTGTAGCTTTTCACTATTTTACTCCATCTCTCTTTGGGGAAGGACCATGTCTCATTCATTTTTGAATTACCAGTGTCTAGAATATAATAGCTGTTCAACAAATGTACATCAACTGAAACATTTAATAACAGCAATCATGATTATAAAAGATGTCCTAAAAGCTGATTGCTATCATGGTAATTATTCTTTATTTGGAATCTTTCTCCTAACTCCCTGGGGTTTGGAAAAAATCTGTCTAGAAGAATTCAACAAATTGGCTTTCCTTGGGAGACACCCAGTGTTTTTTCTCTTGATCCATAATTGCAATAAGTCTTTAAGATTTGTTTTATCAGTTTCTGAGGACAGTCTTTAAGATTTGTTTTATCAGTTTCTGAGTTAATACAGACTAAAAAAATAGAGGGTAGGGGAAGCAGGAAGGCAGATGAGGACATGATAGAGACAGAAGTAAGGGTAAAGAAAGGGAGAGGGAAAGATTGGCCAAGACATTGGCTGCTATATTTGTCTGAAGACATTAGCACTTTTTATGTAATTGTCATTTTGGCCCCCAATTTTATTTTTAACATATGTGCCTTGTTATAAACCAAGTAGTGTGCTGTGAAACATTCCTCACTCAACATTACACCAGGGCCAGTTCCAGAATCTATTTCTTGTCTTCATGCTTTAACCCTCATATGCCAAGGAAAATAGCCATTGCTGTTTATCCTGTGGAATCAGTGTACAATCATTATTTTATTTCATTTTTTCTTATTTCAAAATTGGTAAATAATGCATAGCATTAAGAATACAGGTATAGCAAACATGATTCAGAAACTTTAGTAAGAATTCAAAGAGTGAACTCAATTTTTTTTTTTACGTTTTCCTGATTTTGATGTTATATGTGTCCACAATAGGCAATCTCTTCTGAATGCAACTAATTAATTGCTCATGAGCACTCATGGGTGGATTGGGACAAGTGGTTTTATAGGTATAGATTCCGTATTTCAAATGCATATCTAACATGTTTTAACTTACCATTCATTCTTGTTCTTACTGAAATTGCATTATCAAAAGTCAATATTGAAATATAAGTTTTAAAGCTTTTAGATGACTTCTGATTTTGAAGGCATAGTATTTGCTCTTTAATTCTAAAACATCTTTAGTTTTACTTTTAAAGACACAATTTATTGGGGGGGGCATATCAGGGATTGAACCCATGGGTGCTATACCCATAGCTATATCCCAGCCATTTTTATTTTTCATTTAGAGGCAGGGTCTTACTGAGTTGCTTAGGGCCTCACTGAGTTGGTGAGGCTGGCTTTAAACTCACAATCCTCTTGCCTCAGCCTCCCCAGCTGCTGGGAGTATAGACATTTGCCACCAAATTGGCTTGTCACTCACATTTTCAATAAAACAGGATGGTGCAGTTTTTGTTATTGGTCAGGTCCTTCTCATTGAATGGCTGAGACAGGAAGATTGCAAGTTCAATACTAGTCTCAGCAAATTAGTGAGATCCTGTCTCTATATAAAATATTAAAAGAGCTGGGGATGTATGGCACAGTGGTAGAGCACATCTAGGTCAGTCCCCTGTATCTCTCTCTCTCTCTCTCTCTCTCTCTCTCTCTCTCTCTCTCTCTCTCTCTCTCTCACACACACACACACACACACACACACACACACACACACAAAGAAATTAGATAGAAATTTTAAAAATAGTAAACTATAATCATCATGTCTCTAGTCGTCTAATTATATATTCTCATATAATGAGATATTTAGCACTTCAAACAACCCAATAACTGTGCAATAGTGATTAATTTAGTATTCCATCATCCTTCTTTGTGACCCCATCATTCTTCTCTTCTCTTCTTATTTAACTATTTTTGTTTTTTGAAACTTAGCTAGAAATGATTGACAAGTAATGATAAAATAATTCCTAGGATGATGAAATTGTAAAATGTTCCAAGATACAGGAAAACATGGGAAATCACAATCTGTAATGTATCTTATATATAAAGTGGCCAATGGATCCAAATGATAATTATAGAACCAAATAAAGTTTATTCTACTTTAGTTTTAAAAAGTGAATCATTTTCTTTATTCTTTGGAAAGTTTCTAAGAAAGAGCAAAAGTCACAAAATGTCAATATTTACAAATAGAACTATTCTAAAAAAGAAACTCAGAAACAAAAACTGGCTCAAATGAATTCTGCTGATGTATTGAGTTAATTGGATACATAACAAATACTTTTTGATATCAGAAATTAGTAGAGTCCAATCTCTGGGTTGAAATATTCCACCTATTCTTCTGTATATTGTCCAGCATTGAGGCTAGTATTCTGGTGTTCCACCTTCATCTTATTCATTGCATCCTTCCTTATAAATCCAATTTGGCATCAGTTTTTGTTTGGATCAGTCCTGAGGACTTTGATCTAGTTCACTGCCCCTATAGGTGGAAGACTGTGAAAATCTTGATTTGGTAAACAACTTGAGCTTTTCATGTAAAAATAAACAGCTTCCAGGGAAATAGGACCAAAATACATTTTATTTCCCTGGCTCTGTCTGTCTCTTTAACTCAGAAACTCCAGCTGCATACAAATCACCTCCTTCCCAATGCACCACGAGTACCTTTTGGGTGCCTGCTGGTGTTCATGACAATCTTCACTCTCCCAGAGGCATAGTGCTTCTTGGTGTTGCTGTTAGGAGTAGCCGTGTTCCCCTCCAGGGTTTCTGGGTCAAATGTGAAGGCTTTCCTCTTGATAAGTCAGTCCTCCACCTTTTTTTAAATTGATGACTTCTATAAGTCTCCAGGGTATCAATTTTTTTATTGATGACTTCTATAAGTCTCCAGGGTATATTCTAGCCTTATTATATAGTAATCTTGTGGAAAGATTCCGAGAAATATTGTTTGTGCCCAAATATAGAGTTTAGTGAAGCACTCAGGTCTGAGTGTCACCTACACCTCTCTCTTCAAACAGGATTCCTGAGGGTTGAACAGGGGTAACTTTGAGTTTAAGCAGGAAAATACTATTTTTGTCTTAATGACTAAAGTATCTGAGTCCTGTTTCTTTGCTTAATTCTGTTGATGTCCTAGTTGTTTTTCTCCAGTCTTCTTGTTTCTATAAAATCCTCTTAACTAATCAGTCAGATATTTCCAGGTAAATTTCCTCCCAACATGCAAAAGACCCTTAAAAATTCAGATGAAGTAGAAATCAAATATATCTGGGTCCATTCAAATATTGCCAAATACGGCCAAATTTCTTTAAATATAATCAGGTCTGATTATGTCACCAAAAATCATATGCTAAAACTTAATCACCAATGTGATAAGAGGTGAGGTCTTTGGGAGAAGTAAGACCTCCACTCTTGTGAATGGAGGACTAGTGGCTTTATGAAAAACGTGCAATTAAACCATAGACTGCTTCCACCACATGAGGATGCTGAGGCACCATCTTGAAAACAGACAGCAATTCTTACCAAATGCCAAATCTCCTGGGACTTTGATCTTGGACTTCCTAGCCTCTCAAACTGTCAAAAGAAAAATTCTGCTCTATATAAATTATCAAGTCTCAAGCATAGCAGCAGAAATAGTCCAAGAAATGATGCAAAGTAAAAGATTGGATTTTGAACTGCAATGACCCTGTAGTTAAAACACTTATTGTTTTTAACATGTTAGTAAATGTTAAAAGTCTGTATGTCATAATTTGGAGAACAACAAAATATGTGAAAGAGTAAATGATAACCTTATAAAAAGGATTGTACCATTGTTTCTTGTGATTATTAATCTGAGTTTGCAACAGAGATGGAAAAAATAGAAATAACAATATTGTATTCTTAAGCTTACAATTCATTTGTCTTTACTTTTTTATGTTTTGACAATATTTTGGTTGACTACTTGAAATATGCTGAATAAAAATAATTATGTAAACTGCTCAATTTTATAAAATTGACAACACATTGTAATTTTGGTTTTATATTTTTTCCCGTAATTTATATTTAAGCATTTATGTGTTATTAAACATTATTTGAAAATACAGTTTTAATGGCTTCATAATAGACTATTGTAAGTAAATACCACAGTATATTTAACTAATCGCCTATTGTTAGACATTTAAATTGTATTCAGTTTTTCACTATCATAAAAAAAGATTATAAACAGCCTTATACAGAAGCTTTTGATGGCATATTTCTGATTATTATTTCTCTGAGATGGATTTCTTGGAAAAGAATTACTACCTCAAATTTTATGAATATTTCTAAGGCTTTTGAACATATTACCAACTTGCCCTCCTAAATAGACATATACATTTACGGTTTGCTCAGAGCCCTTATAGTATTGATTTTCAATCGTAAAAAGAGAAAAAAACAAACAAACAAAAATTTTCAGATAGATACTCAAGACATTTCATGTTTTATATGGTTCAATAATGAATTATTTAGCTGATTGTTTTTACAGAAGGATACAAAATGTGCTGACAACAAGAAATTCTAATATTTTAAGCATTTCTTCTTGATTATTAAAACAATCTGAATTAATCAAAAGATTTCATATAAAAGTGAGAGTTTATGCCTGTGGTTGGGAAATCCCATTTACTTAGAAATATTCTCATGCATTTCCAAGTGTCTGTTTTGAGCAAAGCACATAGTTATTGGTTGTCTACACAATTTTGGTAGGGAAGCATTGTCAGACCTTGTTGCTTTTATAAAGATTGAAGATTAAACTCAAATAGCTTTACCTGATGTGATATAAAATATATGGTAGTCTAAACCCAGGTCTCTCTGTTTACAAAGCCTCTGTGAAGTCCTCTGTACCATTGTTGATGCTAATAAATACAGTTTCAGATTTTTGTGATATTAGGAAACTATTGTAGCTGAATCTGGAGCATTCAACATTGAAACACATTGGAACCAAGGGATTTGTTACTTCCTCTCTCCATTCAATCGTTAATGGATTCAGCCCTGTTTATTCAGCATTATCTGTGTGCTAGATTTTATGTGAAATACTGTTCTTCATGATACCTGATTTGAAATTCAGGAAGCCTAAGTTTACTTGGTCAGGAATTATCAAATTCCCCATATTTACGGCATCAGTAAGTTCAGAGTGCAGGCAAAGATTAACAGGCCCAAATAAATTCCATAATGTGCTGATGTCAAACTCGACACTTTCCATTCTCTGATTTCTCTAAATTAACACAGTGAATACTCTGAAGAGCCTTTCTATTGTTGTTTGTCAAGCCTCAGATTTTCCACCATTTATTCTTCTCCCAAGATATTTTGTTTACAATTATATTGTTCAGGGTGTTTAGGGAAAAGAGATAGCAAAGTGATGTGGTATATCAGAAAAATAATACTCAGAGCAAATGGAGAAAAATAGGGCTGAATCCACAAGATAACCACACTTCAGGTGACATTGATTTGTATCCAGGAATACCTGAAAGGCTCTCCAGTGATTCTAAATACTTAAGAGCATATTCATTTTCTTCCAAGAGAAACCAAAATTACCCAGTAATTTAATTCTTATTGAACAAGAAAGGCAGTCAGTTATATACTCATGCACACAAACTCACTGGTTTTGTTATGCTTGTTTCCACGTGCTTGAATCGGAAGGGTTAGAAATACATTTACACAACATGAAATGGAGAGGCAACCTTCAGTTATTGTTAGCTTGGCCTTGGACTTCTTGGAATGTCAACTGATCGATCAAAGAGTTGTAGCCAAATTGCCTATGACAGAATATTTTCTCTGGGAGAGACCGAAAAACATCTATCATGCAAACCTGCTGCTCTCAGCAATAGCAATAAAGGTACCAGCAAGATAATGAGTTAAAAACTATAAAGGATGGGGTCAGGAAAACTTTTCAGAATATATTTGTATTACTTCTTTTCACACTTTCTTTTATCTGCCTTTACATGCATTCCTGACATCATTGATTATTTTCTTCTGAATATTTTAGGTGTATTTTTAAGAAAATTATTATGATAAATATCCTTGCTTTACCTATAAAGATAACTTGTGGTGGATTGCTCACAACTAGGAAGAAGATTGCCATTTGAAAAAGTATAACATATGATGTGAACTGTAGTTTGCATGCTATATTTTGAATAGTCAACTGTTTTTTATATGAAAGAAAAGGTAGCAGATACTATCTTATGTAAAGACACTTTTATAAGAGCAACTTTGCTGGGAAAAAAAAAAACCTGTCTGCTCCTTTCAATCAGAATGCATAACATTATAGCAAGGGAGAGATTTTCCTATTGCTATTAAAAACTCTCTTATACAGATTTTCCTCACAGGTTCTTTGCAGAAAACAAGGTACCTGATTTGTACAAAAGAACACTGCTCTCTAGTGGAATAAGGAGAAAGAAATCCATTACCTCACTGTCTTTTCTTGCATTCTTGGCTGCTGCTTACGAAAGGCGGCTGAGCTTTGTCCTGGACTTATGACATGTTATGATATATGGCTACAATTATTGTGATATTATACTGTGAAGTGGTTTTGCTCTTGTAATCAAGCAAAAATCTTTTTCCCCTAAACCCTCTTTTGTAAATTGAAACCAGTAGGTCTCACTAGCCCTTCCTTCTCAGCTGCTGCCTGTACCAAAAGAAAAAAGCCTGCAACTAATAATGATTTAATTTACACAGGAACTTGCAATAATTTAACTCATATCAGGTTAATTTGGAAGTGATTAATGGCAGCGTTTATGGGGCTGGAAATTTTTAATAATGCTTTACTTGTGAATTTATGGCATTTGTGTTCCTGGTGTGGGTTGCCTTTTCGTTGTGCTTATTAGCTATCTCACCCTTACCAACCTCATGCACATTCCTACTTTTCCTACCCTTTTAGGGTAGGACACAGGTTCAGGAAAAAAGTGATATTCATTTCACATTCTTTCTTCTTGTAAAGAAAGGCCACAAAATTAGTAAAAATTTGTTCTGAAGGGGGAATTATTTATCCAATTGCACTAGACATCATTTTTAACAATATTGCAGGACTATGGGTCATTTGATGGTCACCATATTCACACATTCTTTACTAGCCATCATGAAATGGGCTTTAGGGATTTTCCAGAGTGGTTTGGTACCACTGTGCAGGCACACATGTGCATAGGAATGTATGATAATCAGGTATTCCAAACAGAATACACAGTTTGAGGTTTAAACCTACAGCCAGAAGCCCTCTGAAGATTTGCCATCAATGTGCTTTATTTGTAAGGTTTTGAAAAATAACTTTAAGTTAGTTTCTCTCCCCAACTTTCCCATGCTTGATGGAGAGAAGAAACCCTGCTTTGTTCAGGATCCTCGCATGCAAATGTGCATGCCTATTTTCCCCCTCAATTTCTATCTATTTTCTAAAAAGCATTAAGATTTCAAGGAAAAACATTAAGTAGCAATTTGAGCCAGAAATATTTTGTTCCATAGATGATTCAAAACAAAGGTGAGCTAGAGACCTGAGCACCCTTACCTTTCTTCTAGCCAGTGGAATGCTCAGTTGTTATGGTCTGGATCTTAAAATGTCCCCCAAAGTCCATGTGGTGAAGGCTTGGTCATCAGCCAATGGTGCCATCCCAAGATGGTAAAACTTTAAAGAGTTAGGGCCCAGTGGGAGGTAGGTCATTAGGCACTCCTTGCAGGGAATATTGGGATCCCTTGTCTCTTCCTCTCTCTCTTTGCTTCCTGACTTTCATAAGTTGAAAAGCTTTGCTGTACCACATGCTCCCTGCCATGATGTGCTACCTCAACCACAGGCTCAAAAACAACTCGGCCAAGTGACCATGAACTGGAAACTTTGAGACTATGAGCCAAAGTAAAACTTTCCTCTTTTTCAGTTGTGTATCTCAGGTAGTTGACACAGCAATGGAAACTTGACTAACACAACATACTTAATTCGCAGCCCACTCTGTTTCTGTTTAGGTTCTGCTCTGGCTCTATGGATCACTGGATCATCATATACATTTATGGGTAGTAGAAGTCAATAGCAAACAGAAAAAAAAGATGTTTTGTGAGAATGAAAAGCATAGTGTTCTTTTTTTGTGATAAATATTTACTTTATCTCCACCTCTTCACATCTGGGCAAAATTAATCATCTCTAATTAAATCTTCCTCCAAAAAGCACTTAAAATATTCTTCACACTGAGCCATGTGTCCTGTGATAGCTGAGGTAGTAAAACATTTCTTTGCAAAATTATTTTCTCTAAACCTAGGAAACAAAGCTTGGCTTCAAAATTCTGCCCAAAGGGACCTGTTACTTCTCCTTTTCACATGTGTATGAACAATAGAACACCATTGTTCAGACAGAGGAAGCTACTATTGAAAGTAGGCCTCATGAAAACCTGGAAATATCACAATCAGAAAAAGTACCTACAAGCTTCAGCTCTTCTAGCAAGACGCTTTGAACCTTGAGTCCTGTTATTTCTATGTAACTTAAATTTTCATTTTCAATATAGGTAAGAATCACCTATATTACGAATTGACATGAGAATCAAATAAGGCAATATAAGAGAAAACTTTCTGGAAAAACATGTAATGCCCATACTGAGGAGTTTGAGTACGCCTTGGCTACATGCAAGTTAAGTGAATGCTGTAGCTTCTTTTTCTTTCCAAACTTGACCTTCTGCTTCAGTAAAATAGAAATAGTAAAGATAAATGGTCCTCAACTTATGATGGTTTTATTTATGATGTTTTTTACTTTACAAGGTGGAACAGCAATACACATTCAGTAGAAACCACACAGATGCTCCACCATTTATGAATTATGGGCTTAATTCCCAGTAAACTCATTGTAAGTTGAAGATATGATAAATTTAAAACGCATTGAATGCACCTGGCCTACTAGCCATCATAGCTTAACCAGGCATACCTTTGAGTACTGATTGTAATTGTGCCCCTTGTTATCTCATGGCTCACTAGAAGCTGAGGCTCACTACCACAGCCCAGCATCGGAAGACAGTATCCTAATACATATAACTAGCCTCAGAAAGATAAAAATTGAAAATTCAAAATTGGATTCTATTGGAATATGTATTGCTTTCACATCATCAAAGTCAAACAATCATAAGTTGGACTGTTTAAATTTTGACTGTGGACATACCTAATATTCTCTTACAGTGGGCCTCAGCTGCATCATTGGTGTAGTTACAGGGGGAACAGTAGACACTCTACAGTTGTTCTATGTTGCTGAGTTATGATGTTCAGTAGGTAATTAAATAAATTTGTGATATTTTCAACTTATGATTTGCTTATGGGGACAAAACCCCATAATATATTGGGATGCACCTATAATTTACAGAAAGGGTTATTATAAAGACTAGGGAAATGTGTGCCAAATGTCTGGAAAACCAGTGTATGGTTTGGAGGGATACCCCTTGTTAATTGTTCTCCTTCACTTCAGGTGTGAAAGGACCTGAGGTCCTTCCCTGTCCATTGTCCTCGACAGCCATATTGGAAGTGAAAATTGGGACACATACACAATTTGGTTAGCATACTATTTCTGCAGGGTTTTTCCTCACTCAAGGAAATGTGAGGTATCAAGAGTTGTTTAAAGCTTGATCAGTTAAAAACGGAGTTTTAAAAGGCAGCACTCAGTTCCTTTGGTGAGACACTTTCTTCCATAGTTTAGTAGAACTCTGGTCTACTTTCTTATAGAGAATTTCATGTTCTAGTAACCCCTGACAATATTGACCTTCACCTGAGCTCTGTGCTCCTGAGAAACACTGATGGTGAAAAAAGTCCCCTACTTTTTGCCTTACTGCAAATAACTATCCATGGGGAACTTCCTTGTTTACCTATGATCAGCCAGACATTGGCTCTCCACATTCACATTTTTGTCTCACAAATGATTAGCTGGGTTTTTTTGTTCCCACTGATCAATCTGAACACAATGTCCACCAACTTGACTTGACTTGCCTTTGCTCTGCCAGGACCCTGAACTTTGTCTTGCCCTCAGCTTACAGGACCACTAGCAGGCCTGACCCCTGTACTTCAAGTCTCCTCCTGAGAGCTGGCTGACTACACACAAAATCATTTCCCTCTCGAGGGTCCAGTCACACATCCTGCTCAGCTCACACCACTAGATCAGGTTCTTTCTAGCCTTGTTACTCCTTGCCACAAACCAAAAGTCCTTTTGCTGACCTGTGCAGATCACAAGGTCTAGGTTTTCCCTAATTATAATACTCTGTTCCAATGAAGCCTTTGCTTAACTATTTTGGATTAGTTTTTATTCAGTACCAACAAAGTTCTTATCCCAAATTTACTTACCTACCATTTGTTTTCTCATTCCTATTCCTTGTTGGTACTTAAGGTCTTTCAATTTTGATATCGCTTAAAACAACAGATGAGGAGGTTACCTTCTTAACGCAATTTGACTATGAGTCATTTTATCAACTAAGAGATAAAACTGAAACCGGGTAGCTCCAGGAAAACATGGAAAATCTCCTATATGCTAATGTCCAGTTCTTTTGTAAATCTGAGATTGAATCATCTGCCAGTTGTCACATTAAATTCCTTAAGCACCTTCATTTAGTCTTCCCACAAGCTGCCCTTAAATGAAAAATGAAATTGCAGAAGAATATTCACAATGTAAGATAGCATGAATAGCAACTTAAATGGGAGCAATTAGGATAAAAGTTTTGGAGAAAATATGATTATTTATGTGCACATATGTACATATGCATTCACATGTAAAGAGAAAACATCAATAGTCTGAATATACTTAAGGTATACGTGAGCTGCTTAAAATAAAAACAATAACTACAACAACAAAGTAATCCAAATCAGAATAAAATCTTAGGAATCATGTAATGAAGCATGATGAGAATGAAAACATAGATATCTAAAACATGAATTAGGAAAATATATATAGCTTTGAGCACTCTAGAAAGCATAGGCAAAGGAGAAATTGGTTTGATCACAGAGTTCTCAGTGAGAAACCAGTGTGTCACAGGGTACAAGGAGAAGTTGAGATCTTTAAATACAACTTATTTTGGAGAAAGTGATGTTGATTATTGAACATTCAAGTTGGGGAATAAGAAATATGAAAAGCTCTGCTTCTTTCCACCAGAGAGAAGAATCTAAAGCTAATGAAGCCTCACTGCAGTGGTACAAAGCTTTGGCAATGTCATTTGAAACATCTCTATGGCTTCCCAAATTTTGGATAGGTGTTACTAAACATTTTAAGATTCCACTCATGTGTGAGAACATGTGGTGTTTGACTTTCTGTGTCTGACTTGTTTCAGTTAACAGAAGGTCCTCCAGATCCAGCCATATTGTCACAAATGACAGGAGTTCATATTGGTTTAAGGCTGTATCATATTCCACCATGTATAAATGTTACATTTTCTTGATCCATTTGTACAGTGATAAACTTGTGTAAAAGGTTATGTTTGTTTTTTTAAAATTTCTTAATTTTTTTAAGCCAGTGAAAATCTCTTGTTCATCTGGCATCACAGCAGAGTACAAAAAATATAATATTGGGAGAAGAAGAATTGGCTCTAACAGTACAATGAAAGAGTATATATACTTCTAGAAATATCCAAAATCATGAAGTGGACTTTTAAATATTTAATGACTAGGAATATTACTATTAAGAAATTATAACTCAATATCTCAAATAAAATGATAATTTAGTTTAAATAGCTTAAGAAGAGAGACAAATTTTTTTCTTCATTTTTTTTAATATTTATGTCTTCATATAAAAGAAACTGAACTGAAAGGTAAATTACAATGTTAAAAATTAAGCCTCCAGCACTTTGAAGGCTTTTGATATCAGGCCATCCTTTCTAATTGCCCTCAATAAAAATCAGTTTATTAACTTTTAGTTATAATTTTTGAAATCCAACATTATGAAGGATCTGAGGAGTACTGCTCAGGCATTCACAATTTAAGATCTTATACTTAATGATGGACATATTCCTAAACCTACTGTCAACCAATGTGATGCCTATATAGATATTTTATTTAGAGTGCTGGAGTTGTGTTTATGACTAATTTAAATAGTTTCATTTAAAGGAAAGTTTCCTAGGCTTGCCTATTTACAGAGTTCAGGCATAATGATACAGTATACAAAGTAGAACTCTTTCAAAATTTTTTTCTCCACCCATGCCAATATTTGAAATCAATAATATAAAAATCAGTATATCAAGTAGTTATTTAAAAAATTAACACACTGGGGGCTGAGTATGCAGATCAATGGTAAAGCACTTGCCTAGCACACACAGGCCCTGGGTGCAATCCCTGGCAGTGCAAAAAGAAAAGAAAAGAAATTAATACAATGGATTTAGGGTAAAAAGCAAAATCCTAAATCCAATAGATAGATGAAGAATGGCTCTATAAAGAGGGATCATAACCATAAACTGAAGGAAGGATTTACCCATAAAGTATTCAGAAAAACCCACTGGTCAGCATCCTCATTGTATTCCATGAGGTTCTGCCTCAGAAAGGCAGTCATGCATCATATTTGAAACACAGGAAATTAGTGATTATGAGATCCATGGTTTCAGCAGCTCCTGGTTAGTATCATTATTCCAGTTCTTAATATTCACATTCTTTGTAATGAGTTTTGCATTTTCTTCAATTTTCTTTGGGCAGATATATTTCAATTCCACATAACATAATGGGGAAATTATGTTAGGATAATATAGGAATAAAAGGTGCCCCTTCGTTTTCTTCTTAGTTTTTTCTCTGCCTCAGGGAAAAACAAAGTATAAGAGACAGTAAAGTGAAACTTCCCTGAAATACACAGCACAAGGTTTTTATATTGCTATTACTGGAGAAAAGGCTCAAAATCCACCACATAAAGAGAGCTCTCCCTGTCATTTGAAAAACCTCAGATTTCAGAGTATATAAAAGACAGTTCCCTTAATTCTTCTGAGGTATTTTACTTTTACCCCCTGGGTCAGTTGACAAATTGTCAGGGTAGTACATGATAACAGGTAGATTTACTTCAGGTTCGGGGTCTCTAATCTCAAACAACAAACCAACAAACGTCCGGAGGATCTCCATATTTCATGCTTCAAAATCACATCAGGTACGATGCTAGACTGTCTTTTAAACCTGAAATTGACGCCATTATCAATTAACATGTCATGCATCTCTGGACAAGCTTCTGAAAATGGGCTCATGATATTGTTGGTGGTTGGGTGCCTCTGCAAAGTTGTGACTCAGCTTACCCTCATTGTAAATTGAAAGTAAGGAAACATAGTTGCCATTTGTCCACTGAAAGAGCAAAATCAACAAAAATCAGAGTGAGATGGCATCAAAGATGCATAGCCATCTTTATGCAATAGCACAGCTTAGTGGGTGAGTTCTCAGGAAGCATCCCAGATGCCAGAGAGGGAGTCCAGGCCCCTCTCCCATTTTGTGCACTTGAAAAGTTTGCCTTATTACTTGTTTCTTGCCCATCTCCTTCGTGGGCAATGAAATTTGGGGTTCCTCTGCATGAAGTGGGCTTGCTGCGAAATAAAGTTAAGAAAAAAGGCAGCAAAAAAATCACACAACACAGAAAGGAATTTGAGAAAGTGAAGGCAGTACAGCTGTTTGATGGTAGATCAATTTCTACACTGGAAAGAGAGAGGACAGCCTGTGTTTGTTTTATTTATATATGGGGTAAACTTCAAAGGTTTTCCATAGAATGTTCTTCACCAAATAAGGTAGGAGGTGGGCTGTCCAGTTCCCAGTGGGTCACACCCAACTCCAGAGCTATGAGAAGTCTTCCTAGCTGAGCAAAGACTGAAGTCACTTGCATTGTGTAATTCATTAAGTGGGAGGGGCCGCAAAATAGCGTGCAATGCCAGACCAAAATCTCCTGGGCTCAAGGCCCAGTGAAGATGCTAAATAGCTCAAGAGTGGCTTCCCACACTTGTGTCTCTCTTTCTTCATTTCCAAAGTGGAGGTGAAAATAGTTGTACCTATATCATAGACTTGTTGTGAGATTTGAATCAATACATGTTAAGTTCTTATACACATGCCCGGAGCAGAGCAAGCATCAAAATGTCATTTCTCCTCATTTTATCATCATCATCATCATCATCATCATCATCATCATCATCATTATCATTGTCATCATTATATTATTATCATCATCATCATCATCACAGTTATCATCATTGTAATCATTGCTATTATCATTACCATTGTTATCGTCATCATCATCATCATCATCATCATCATCATCATTATTTCTGGGTAAGAAAAGTAGCTTATAATCAAAGTAGAGGGAGCATATCCAAAGAAATAATAAGTCTGGGTTGAGGAGATGAAAATAATTGCTTTGAATTATTAGGTTCCCAGGGAAAGGATCTATTCTGGGAGTGGAAACAAATGTAGGAATCCTGCAAGGAAGGTCAGACAATGACAGATGTACAGAGTCAGGGCTGTTCCATGAGGTACCTTAGGAAAATAATTAGACATATCCTTGTGGCTCCACCTCCAGAAAAAAATCTATTAAATATTCTTTTAAACCTTGGAACTTCTTTCTTCATAAGAAACTGAGAAAAACAGATTACCCCAATGGTATGGTTTGGATGATTTTTCCCTGAGAAGCTCCTGTGTTAATGCAGAAATATTCAGAAGTGAAACAATTGAATCGTGAGAGCTATAACCTGATCAGTCCATCCCAGTTTGAATGGACTGAGTGGCTGGTAACTGCAGGCAGGTTGGGCATGTCTAGAGAAGGAGAGTCCCTGGAGGCATACACTGGAAGTATTCATCTGCTCTGTGGCCATTTCCCCTGTCTGTGATTCCTGGCTTTTATGACATGAAAAGTTTTTCTTCACCAGGTGCCCCTGCCATGAGTCCTGCCTCGCCTTAGGCCCAGAGCAATGAACTCTGCCAACCATAGTCTAAATCTCTGAGTTCATGAGCCTAAAAATCTTTTCCTCCTCTAAGTTGAACTTGGCAGGTATTTTGGTCACAGTGACAAAAAGCTGATTAAAACATAAATTGGTACCAAACATTAGGGTCATTACTGTGACCAATCTGATAATGTGGTTCAGAAACCTTTGAAAAGTGTTTGCCAGAAGAATTTGTAAAAGTTTAGAGATGCAGGCTGGAAATCCTTCAGGATGTTGTAGAAGGAAATTAATGGGTAATTCTGGTGGGAGCACAGACCAGAAGGCAGGCAGTAAGACTGGGCTCATGAGGTTCCTGAGTGAACTGAGGACTCAATTGGAAATTGAACTAGAGGCCGTTCATGTTATATTCTTGCAAAGAACATGTCCACATTTTTCCTATGTCCAGAGACTTTGTGAGGATAAATTTAAAGGTGATGGTTTAATTAATTTAGCAGAGGAAATTTCAAGGCAACATAGCATTCAGTCAGTGACAGAGATATTGCTGGCAGCTTTTAATCAGATATACTGTGAGAATTGAGAGCAGAAAATAGAGCTAAAGGATTTTAAAATTTTGCTGTTTGACCAGAAATGTGCTTATAAAACTGGGGCCAAGGGATATGTGGTTACTAAAGAGATTACAACCACTGAAGACATGCTGAGTATTTCACACAGAGATAATGGAAAGATGGCTTAAGAACAGCTCAGGAATTTGCAAAATCATATTCACTACAGGATCAAGGTTGGAGAAGGGAAAATTCTTTTGAGAAGATATTTGGGAGAGCTCTGCTTTCATGGATGCAGGGTGGAGGGTAGGAAGTTGTTTAATCATACTCAGCCACTTAGGCACTCAAAGGCCACTGCAGCCATGATTCTAAGGAGCTCAGCTACTGCACAAGCTAAAGCAAACCTTGGCATTATCCACAACATGCTGCTTCTGCAAGAATGCAGAATGCTTAAATTAGGGGTCATGGAGGCTTCTATAAAGATTTCAAATGAAGGCCTAGAGGCCTGGCAAAGTATAATAGGTTCAGAGTTCCTGTATGCTTTCACTGAGAAGATAATATGTGACACTGTAAGGTGAATGTGAAGCTGAAGCTGAAATGGGGAACCCAGGAAATGCCAGTAACATGAAATGTCTGCTAAGAAAAGCTGCTGGCTGACTGTGAATAGAGTAAGGCTAAAATAAATCCCGTGTGCTCTGCAACTGGCAGGGTCAAAGGGGCAGGGCTGCATAAGCCCTTTGCAGAGCACCTCTGTCAGCTATGCATCCTAGATTCTACACAAGGGGTTGTGGGACCTATCTGATCAACTGTTTTGGTCTGGTTTGATCCCATACTTTCTTTTTGTGCTCCCATTCTTCCATTTTGGAATGGGAATGTTTATTCCATTCAATTGTATAATGGATATATGAAATTTAACTTTGATTTTTACAGGGACTCACAGCCAAGAGTTTGCTTTAGTCTTAGAGGAAACTTTGGACTTGGACTTTGCAGCAATGCTGAAATGGTTAAAACAATGGAACTCTTGGAGATAGGCTTTGTGCATTTTGCATTGTGAGATGAATATAAACTTTTGGGGGCCATGGGAAGAATATTATGGTTTGGATATGAGGTGTTTCTTGCAAACTCCTGTGTTGATTCAGGAATTTTTGGAGGTAGAGTGATTGGATTATGAGAGCTGTAACCTAATCAATCCATCCTAGTTTGAATTTATGGACTGGTAACTAGAGGCAGGTAGGACATGGATGGAGGAGGTGTGTCCCTGGGGGTTGTAACCAGGAAGAGTTTGTCTGATCTGAGACACCCCCCCCCATTTCCTGGCCACCAAGAATAGGCAACATTTCTGTTAGAGTCTGTAAACAAGTCTGGATGGTGCCTTGCAAAATGCCAGAGGGAGTGGTTTGTGAAGTAATGCCAGGGAGCCATTAAGTGTGGAGATTCCTTATTGGTCGACTGCTGTATCTAGTTTATGTTAATTAGATAAGCTATGCAAAATGTATAAATACCTCTGTTGTCCTACAATAAATGGCTCCCACTCCTGCTATATCAATGTACACAAGTTGTTTGTCACCCCCGGCTATTTTGCTGCAGCCGAACTGCAGCACATTTCCTCCACCACACCCTGTAATTATGATTTACTGCCACTCTTGGGGCCCAGAGCAATGGATTTGGCCATCTGTGGACTGAGATCTCTGAAATAATGAACCTAAATAGACTTTTCCTCCTCTAGTTGTTCTTGTCCAGATAGACTGACTAAAACCCCCATTTATTATTCCTAGTTTACTTTTATAAATGGATATTTGGTTTTGGATTAAAAACACTAATTCCTCTTTTTATTATTCTAAAACAGTCTAGATAGTCTAGAGCCTAGGATTTAAAGAAACAAAGCTTTTTGCAGTTTCATTTTTGAATGCTGACCTTTTAGAAACTGAGTTTACTTTTCTTCTGCTTACTGGTGGTACCAGACCTTCCTTTATCACTGGTTTTCATGACCTCCAAATGATTCAACTTATTTTGGCTGTTAGGTGTGAGATTCTTACCTTCATATTGAAAAATTTAGCATGGTGAAGGAGGTTGCATATCAGATATATTATGAATGGGAATCTGTTCTTTTATGTCTACCTGGCAGACTTTTAACAAGGTATCTAACCCCTTGGATTTTAGGGTTTCTTATCTGTAAAATGGAAGGATTACAAAACTATGAAATTAAAAAAGAATAAATTAAGTATCATGAACAATATGATTGGCATATAACCAATTTTCAATCAACTTTAGCTTCATTTTGTCGCCCTTTTCTGAAAAGGCAAAGCTGTTACATATAGTTGTAAAGTGTACTATTGAAACTAGGTTAAGTACATTTCTGTCCTTTCACCTGGTTCTGTCTTCTCAGGTTATTACTCTCCAATTCTGAATTAACTCTTAAATCAAAGAATAAACTAGGGGCTGGGTGTAGCACATACTTAGCATGCCTATACTCTGGGTTGAATCCCCAGAACTCAAAACAAAACCAACAATGTCAGAAAAAAAGCAAACAAATAAACAAAAGAATAAGACCAAGTAAGGAAACAAAATCAATATTCATATGGTACTTGCCTCATGCAAAATATGGCATTTAGTCATCAAGTCAGCCTTGCTAGGGTGATGTTATCCTGTAGAATAGATGATAAGACCAAGCCTTGAAGTATCCAAACTGGCTTATTTAATAATAAATATTAGGGAAGGGTTTTAAATTATTCCTATGACTCTAAAAAGTTCATGATTTTTATTAAACTTCCTCTGTGAGTTCTGAACTTTTAAAGGTAAATGGCATTTCCTTCTTTTTCTAAATTACATTGAATAATATAGTGTCTACAATAAGGTGGGTGTGACTATTTTCCTGGGACATAGCAATGAACCAGAGACAAAGTCTTTGCTGAAATGGAACTTATAAACAATGGAGGTGGATTAGGGAGGTCAGAGAGCAAGCAAATAAATCTATAACATTTTAAGGGAAAATAAGTGCCATGAAGAAAAATAAGGCATAGTGAATGATTAGAGATTAAAGCATGAGAATGATTAATGCTAGGAGGAGATCCTCTATTATATAGGTTGGCCATGAAAAGTCTTTCTAATGAAGTTACTTTGCAACAGAGATAAAATGAGAAAACAGCATCAACACCATCCATCAGAGAGGTTTCCATGCAGAAAACATGCAAAGGTCCTGTAGCAAAAGCATAGCTATCATGCTGAAAAACTGAAATATGACTAGAGTGGTTGAAGCAGATTGTCAAAAGAAGAGAATGAAGTTAGTGCTGGTTGAAGTTATTTAGACTGGTATGTCTAAACTTTGAGATGGAAATCACTGGAGATTCGATGAGAGGAGTTACTTGATCTGACTTAAATTTGAATAATTTTACTTTGGCTGATGAGGAGAATACATTGTGAAGAGAACAAGAACAAAAACCTAGAGATTAAGAAGTTATTGGAATACTAAGATACTTTTTTTTCAATTATCTTCAGATCAACACTCTGTTTTCTTGTAATTCCTAAATCACCTAGTAACTTCCCACTTCTCATTTTCTTGGATAACACCAACCTCTAAACATGGAGGTGTCTTACTAGATATTTAAGGATGGGAAGATCTGGGAACAGATACAATCAGTGTCCTTCCACCCTTGCTCTCACATTCCACTCCTAGTCTTCCTGAAACCTTAACATGTACCTACTTCCCCTGTCATCTCAACACTGAGGCTCCCAGCACAGCCAAGTTGGTGTCCAAATGCCCTCTGAAGGCAGCTGCATGTACTGGGCCAGCTTGTCTGGCTGCAGTTACCATGGAAATCCTTCCACCCACTCACCTAGAATTCTCCATCAATTCCTTGGCTTTTGCCCTCAAACTCCAGCTGCATCTCACCTCACCACTACCATCCCAGGGTGGGGAAAACACAGACAATGCGGTCAGCCCCTCCTTCAAGGAGACATGCACCAAGAGTGTCTCAGGGAATCCTACTGTATACCTCATTATAAAGCTTAAGAATGAAGAGAGCATAACACTGACAGAATTACATATCTGGACCAAAGATGTCAGTTGTTACGGCCATTTTTCTGCCTCTCAATGTGAATCTGCACATTCAGAGGCAAAATGCACATGTGCACAAAAATAATACATGATAATCAATATGTCACAATCAATATCACAATCAATATACCATAACTTAGTGGAGAGAGGATTGACACTTCATTAAGTGATTCCAAGACATTTGCTGATACACCCAGGGCAAATTTTAGATCTCTACTTCAAATTTGGCACAAAAATAAATGCCAAGTAATTTGAAAAAGATAAGAAAACCATTTCTCCCAAATAAAATTCTTAGAAAAATGTAAGAGAATCACTTTAAGATTTCAGGGTAGGAAAAGTCTGCTTAAATAAGATGCTCAAAATTATGAAACCATGAAGAAATGAAGGAAAAGAAGAGACAATTTTTCCTCCTCTTATCAGACTTTATTCTCCAGAACATGATTAGAGATTAACAGTAGGAGGATATCCTCTATTATATAGGGTGGCCAGGAAAATTCTTTCTCATAAAGTTCTTTTGCAACAGTTAGCAAAAGAGAAGAACTTGTCCTCATACTGTAAGATTTATCCTCTCTATACAGGAAAATTATGGGAAAATTATAACAACAAGACACCTGGTCATATGATTTTATTCTCATTTTCAAAACAGAGAATAGTTCAGATTTCTTTCTATTAAATAAAAAGAATATTTTCCCAATTGCCTAGAAATCAGAAATACAGGTTCTACACCTGACAATAAAGCACCTCAATTGTTTCTATGAAGTTTAGCCAATAAATTATTTTCTACTTACTTTATAAAAATTAAACTCAAATAAGTTTATTTATGTTCAAATATTTTCAATCTTTCAAGCACAACAAAAAAAACAACTTTCATTAAGTCAGATATATCTAACAAAGTAGAGATCTAAGGCATGAATTAGAAAACTGGAAAATTTAAAAAATTCACTTCTAGGTTTTATGATTATTTTTGATGAAAATGAGAAGTCTTGAATTATCAGATATGTCGTGTTTCTTCTGCATTTCATTCTATTAAAGTAGACTTGGACTGTTAGTATCTTGACAGATTTGCAATCTCTCTGGATAAAATGTAACCACAATGATTATTCATATTAATCCTTAGATTTTGCAGAAAAATAGAAAACGTAAGAGTGGTTTCTAAAACCGAAGACTCATGGGAGCCACAATTTTTCTCAATTGAATTTTCTTTTTTCTAAGATATTCAAACTGCTTTGGTGGGATATTGTTCTGTGCATTTTAGTGAGACAAATTGTGCTTGTAAGCAAATGATCCCAGAATGCAGTTAGTCGAGCAACCACAATGCAGTAGAGGAATATATATGTATATGTCTGTGTGCACATATGTACATATACATATGTACTCACACACACAATACTTGTGTCTGAATAAACAAAACAACACTATAAAAAACTGAGACATTTAGTAAGATAATTAGAAAAATACATTCCACTTTTGTTACCAGTGATATATTTTAGAAATTTGTACGCATACTTGAATGACAATGTAGAGACAAAAAGACAGAAAAGGAAGTAAATAGGGTTAGTGAGAGTGGGTGTTGTAAGATGCTGCACCGCACTACAAATGCAGGACACCAAAGGATACAAATCACCAGAGAGATTCGGCTTTATTACAAAAGGCTGTGGGTTTATATAGATCTAAGGAGAGGTGACAGGGCTGAGGTAGATAACAGGTCACCCATTTATTGGCAAGCTCTTCCATATGTCAGTTACGGAGCCCAAGAAGTTAATTCTTATTGGGGCTAAGGTTTCCCACCCGCAGGATTTGAACATTGGCGCAGGTGGGAAGGTTTCATGCCAGTGAAAGATAAAAGAGGAGAAAGAGGGTTATTAGGCGCCATGTTGGGGTTTTTCTCTGGGGTGCTGCTGCCATTATATGTTTTCCCAACATTCCTCCCTTTTTGTTTTCTTAGAAATTGGGGTGTTGTTGGTCAGATCTGGCTGCTTCCGGCTGTGCGGGGTCGGCATAGGGCCTAGAAGGGGAAGTGGAGGAATGTTCAGGTGGGGGGCAGGTCTGGGGATATCAAGGCAACCAGAAATAAAACCTAGTGGCTATAGACAGCTACTTCGGTAGGGGTGAAGTCTATAAAATTTCCCTGAAGCCACAAGTCGTTGATGGCATCGAACCAGTCCTGGATGGAGGAGATTGTTGGTATCAGTAACTGATCCTCTAATAGAGACTGTAGGAAATACTGGAAGCGTTGCCTTGACATGGTGTCACCAGCTGATCAACTGAAGAAGATCAGAGCAAACAAAAGCAGGATGAAGATAAAGATTAAAGCAAATGTCAGTTTTCGGCAGAGGTTCCATGTTGGGGGACTGACAGAGAAGAGGCCAAGGGCTATGAGGAGGCTTAAAACGACATAAAGGCTCAAGAATCCAGGATGGCAGATTAAGAGTTTCTCCAGGATCATTGTCTCCCGCTGTCCAATGTCTGTTGCATTCTATCGTGCCTGGTAGTGAGCTTCAGCACTGAGTGAGCTGTTCTCTTGAAGATGTTGGGGGTTGATCGGTCATCAGAGGCTGGTAGTGCCTAAGCAGAAGCTGGTTGAAAGTTTGATTAAAAATTTTCTGCAATTGGGTTTGAAGGAACTTCATTATGCAGGGCAAGAGAGCCCAAAAAAGGAGCATCCCAATAACGGGCCCCAAGAGAGGTAGCAAGTATGTGGCGAGAGAGAATTGGAAGAACCCCATTATGGGATTAGAGGAGGTGGGTTTGAGCAATTGGGTCGATAATTCCTGCAATTTAACAACATTTTATTCTATTAGACCAGGTTCATTAATGTAATCCCTGAGAAATAAGCAAGTACCTCCCTTTTCCACTGTTAGAAGGTCAATTTGGTGTATGCTCAATTCTCATAGCGAGGCTTATCTAGAAAGCATTTTTTTGCGTGAATTATAAGGGCATCTGCCATAGGTATCAGGCCAGTGCTTACAGGATTTCTCAGTTTGATCTGCTATGAAGCATAGCACTGCTGAACATAAGTGGGATTAGGTGGCCTGGTTAAATCCAGTAATATTAAGGGCCCAATTACAGCCAGTGAAAGGGCAATTGCCTTGACTCATAAACTGAGAGTGGGTGGTGCCATCCTGTTCCCATGTCGCTTGGATGTAGAAGCACCATCTGTGGGTTGGGATAAAAGCTTGAGAGAGATTAATGATTAGTAACAGGAGAGGGTTGGCGAGAAACTTTAAGTTTGGTGGGCCCCAGCATGGTGGAAATATGACTGTATGGGGTCCTGTCCGGCGAGGTTTCAACGACTGAGAATGTAGCTCTCGAAGTAAGATTGCATCACCTGGTTGAAGAGGGTCTGATTTAATTCTTGGTTGTGCTGGAATAGAAGTAACAGATGGTGCAGGAAGACACCGGTCTGCATGTTCTCTTAGGAGTTTGTATAGAAGCATGAGATAGGGCAGGTAGGACACAAGGGGAGGGGAGTGACAGGAAAGTTTTAGTTGATTAAGAAAGGCATCCATAGAACAGCTCAAAGGGGCTAAGGCCTGAGGAGGCTCTATGGGTTGCCCGAATTTGGGTGAGGGCCAATGGCAAAAGATTGGGCCAGGACAGCCTGAGTTCAATAGCAAGTTTAGTGAGATGATCCTTGAGAATGCCATTAGGCCTCTCAACCTTACCCGAGGATTGGGGTCAGTGGGGGATGTGGAGCCTCCAAGTGCTGTTAAGGCCTTTGGAAACTAGTTAAACAATCTGAGAAGTGAAGGCGGACCGTTGTCTGACTGGATGGAGGCAGGAAGTTCAAACCTAGGAATGATCTGCTCCATGAGGATGGAGGCGACAGTGTAAGCAGTTTTCCTGGAGGTAGGGGAGGCTTCTATCCAACTGTAAGAGAGTGCTATCCCCAAATTACAAACAGTTAAATCCTGTGTCAAGGCCTGACCAAAGTGGTAGGGACTGTTCCTGAAGCTTTGGGGTAGGCCTGTCCATGTCAGCTGTTGAAACCTAAAGAATGTAGGGTCTTCCCATGTGAAGGCAAAGAGGTAATAAGAGTCAGGATGCAGAGGCACTGTAAAGAAATCAGCTTTAAGATCCAGGACAGTAAAGTGAATGGTCAAAGGGAGATATGAGAAAGAAAAGCATGAGGGTTGGAAACCACCAAGTGAATGGGAATAACTGCCTCATTAAGTCATCATAGATGAATTTCTATTACATGCAACTCAACAAAATCCTAAGGACACAGTAACTAAGAGAGGGTCATTATAAAGAAATGTATCTTAAAATGGCATTTTGTTGAGAGCCACAGCCGAGTCAGAATGATGCCTGGCATATTGCCAGAGGGAATGGTTGAAAGGTGCCGCCAGCAAACCATTGAGATGATGATTTGAGTTAAGCTGTATATAATTGCTGTGATGCTGGATTGATTGGGTTGTATATGGACCCTGCTCCAGGAATAGGGCCGCTCCAGGAATCTGCCTCGGGCACCCGCTACTTTGGAGTTCCTGGGCAGTTCTTGCAAGGAGGAGGGTTCAGGGAGATTGGGCACGTGGAGCTCGGTGGGAGGAGTGTGTTCCCGAATAGTGTGTGTGCAGTGCCCGTGAGAGTTGGGGAATAAAGAGTTGCTGTTTGAATCTACAAGGCTTTGAGGCAGCCCGGTTATTTGTGCCCAGCCAGACTGCAGCAGCATTTGCAGGTAAATGGATAGAGTTAGAGAAGATAATGCTAAGTGAAGTTAGCTAATCCCAAAAAACCAAATGCTGAAATGTTTTTGTTTGTTTGTTTGTTTTTTGATATAAGGAGGCTGATTCATAGTGGGATAGGGAGAGGGAGCATGGGAGATAGGGTAGAGGGGTTGCGGGGAAGGGAGGGGACACGGGGTAATTAATGATGGTGGGATGTAATGATCATTATTATCCAAAGTACAGATATGAAGACACAAATTGGTGTTAATATACTATGTATAAAGCCAGAGATATAAAAAATTTTGCTCTATATATGTAATAAGAATTATAATGCATTCTACTGTCATATATAAATAAAAAAATTCCCAAGAAAAAATTTTTTGGTAATCTCAACCAAAGGAGATAAGTCAGGGTAACACTATTAATTACAGATAGAAAAGCCTTTTCCAATTATCTTTCAGTCTTGATGGCTTCAAAGAAAAAGTTTAAGTTTAGCACTAGTGTGTTTTATACAGTTCTCTAAAACTTGATTTTTCCTCTTTGCAGAAAACTGAGATAAACTACAGACACAGAACTTTTGTTAAGCATCATTACCTAATTAAAATTTAACAGCATGTTTTGTTTCTATCAAGTTTCCTTTCTTTTCATCTCATTATAGCACAAGGTTAATGATTTTTCTATTTGTGCAAATAACCTAAAATTTCCTTGTTAAATAATTTTAAATAAGAATATGACTTTATTCAAATAAAAATATTAAATAAATATAAGCAAAAAAAGGCACAAAGGGGAAAATTTATAAAAAGAAAGGCAATGGTATATAAAGACTGGATTTTGGTACATCGAGTCTGAGGGATATTAAAATTTGGTTCTAGAACTATAAAAATAATTCTAGGTTCACTATTAATTAGGTCAGGGACATATTTTGTTTGTCATTTGAAAGCAGCCTTGACAGAAATTGAACTGTTGGTCAAATATCTTCAGGAACAAGTGATAATTAAGTCAGGAAAATCCATGTGCAAAACATCTTTTCCTACTTCACTTGTGAGTGAACTCAGAATGTCTCAGGCTGATTTTGCTATTTTCTCATAGTTACGAAAGAATTCAGTTTTCAATGTCTCAGATTTTATACTTTGTAATCCTAAAAAAATATTTCAAATATTTTCTCTACAGTTGATAGATTGATATTCATACATCTTGACTTTTGCAGAGAAGAGTTAAAGAAATAATCTATTGAGCTGAAATTGTAGCTTTGTCATCTCAGGATCATTTATTCAATAACTTGAAAGTTAGTAAACCTTGAGAGCTGAATGCTAAATATCATCACACAACTTGCTTGCATTTAACCTCCCTTCACTCATATATTTTCAGTATCAAGTTTAATTGCTCAGACAAAATAATATTTGCTGGTGAAAATTCCTATTGTTTGAGATATTTGGGGTTTCAATTTGGGGTATAATCTTATGTGAAAATTAAATCAGATCAAAAGTCAAATTGTATAGAAAATTTGTAAACCAAAGCTCTGCTGCTGTGAAAAAGGAAAACAGCTTAAAATTACAAATTATGGCTTTTCTGATTTTAAAGTTTTAGCAGATCTTCTCCATATTCATTGCAGTGCTCACAAAATTATCATGGTAAATTTCATATTAGATGTTTGAAAAGGACTCAAAAAATTCCAGAAATTATAAACACTTTGTGTAGTTTTATTACAAATGTGCTTTCTTTGTATATAAACCATGTGATTTTTTCTTCTCAGTAATTCTATCACTCCACTTTAAACATGACTTTATGGAAGTCTACATAGAATCACAGGCATAGAATAATGGATTACTGAATAAGAAAAATTATGACAATAATACAAAGAGAAGAGAACTGTGTTGGAAATGTCTCTTGGGTCTGAGACTTTCAGATATGGCCAGTACAGACAGTGGCGGCTGGGAGCCAATAAGTCTCATAGAAGAGCCAAGGGCACAAGCAGAACTGGAGCTTTCCCATGTCTTTGGAGCCTGATAGGAAAGAACACAATGGAGGAGAGGATATATTCTTCATGTGGTTAGCTCCCAGCTTACACCTCAATTCTAAAATTGTGTTTTTAAACTTGAGTGAGAAAAGGGCAATGAGCAGGTCACCTGGGTATGGTGGGGATTTAGAGGAACTATGACCTGCCCAACTAAGGAGTCCAGCCCCACTGTGGTATATCGAATATTAGATCCCATGACTAGGAATGTGCTCTTGGACTCCAGACTGCTCGCCACCATTTCTGGCTGGGTCAGTACATTACAGGTTAATGTGTATTCCTGGACTCTTCTGGATCAGTTCTGCTTAGCATGACCTCATCTTCGCCATACCCTCTTTAGAATTAAGTCAAGAGACAGGATCTCTAAAAACCTGGGAATTGGAACACACATCTCAGGGAGAAGTAGTGGGTATGGTGATAAATGGTGATCACTACCTTTGGGGAACATAAAGCTTGGGACAGAACCTCTGTAGAATTTGGGAAAGAAGGGAAGTGATCCAGGTGAGTGTGTGCTGTGGTGGAATCTCAACAATAATGTCGAGTGAATTTCTGCTCTTGGAGGCAGTTTATCTTCTCCCAGGTAGGCTTCTAGTGGCTCTTAGTGTAGAATGCCTTAAACATAACACGCAAGTTGGAGCCCTGCCTCTTTTGTACAAAATACTGATTGTCTATTCAGAGATAATATTGCCTGCTGCATCTGCAACTGTTACAAAGTAAGGATATAATTCAAACTTAGTTGGGTGTGCTTATGTGAGCATGAATGGGACTTTTAAAAGAGATATAATACATATGAATAGATGAGAACAGCAGGTTTTTTTAAACCATCATATTACATAAAAGAGTCATTGCTGAGTAAATGTGCTACTGTCGACTGTTGGGATGCAGAGCCAGTTTTGAATATTTAAGCAATAATTGACACTGTCTTCAAAGCAATGAATGGCTCCCATGTTGAGACCACATATTGTTATGTTTACTTAGAGGCTGAGTTGATGATAGGCTTTATATTACATGAAGCAAAGAAATGAGAGTATCTGAAAGATGTGTCTTACTAATACTGTTGTTAACACTGAGACAGACATTGATTTCTGAGGTGAATTTTGCAGATTGTGAACTCTTCAGAAGGAAGTAAAATTCTAAGATTTAATTGAGTGAACTGATTAGCACTAATCAAATATGTTTGGAAACACTTATAATATAGAAATGTGTTCAGACAAATGTTATAAATGAAGGGAAGTACAAAAATTTTAATCTTCGAAGCAGAATGTACTGGAACTCACATAGGTTTTGCTCTTCCTTTCAAAACAAAACCACAATTTTTAAAAACCTATAAATTTTATTAATTTAAAAAAATTAAGTTTTATGTACTAGGAAAACTGGCCAATTAATTATTTCTTATATCACAGTGTTTTATTTTGTTTCTAAAGCCTAGTCCAAGAAATCAGATGAACATAGCTGTTAAGAGAAATCTAAGAATCGTTGGGTAAAGTAGGTAGGGCTTCACATGTCCAGAGAAAAGACTGGACATTTTTGTCTATCCCTGGGACAGATTTTCAGCTGCAACTCAGTGTCTTCTCTTTATAGGGTTTTCACCTGCTCTAAGTAACAGTTTGGATACTATAATACAACAAATTCTTAAATTCAAGAATCTGAGAATCAAGGTTAAGATAATCTAGGCTGATACAACAACAACAACAACAAAAAAAAACACCTGCATAACAACCACTGTTGCAAGTGGAAATTAACAACAAAAATCGAACATATGTTGAATTAAGTTAGCGGTAATAACCCATAGACACACCAAGGTAAAAAGGACTCTAGAAATGGACTGCTTTCTATATTTTGTAATAGTGGGTTGTCAAAAAACTTAAGTGGAGCAGAACTTAAGTTTTGACTTTAGGTTCATCTCTGATGAAACTATGAGTATGAAAATCTGGGCTTGGAATTTGCTTAGAGAGATCATTGACCCTTGCTCTTTTTCTGAAGATGTAATTTATTGGGGGTTGTGAATTTAATCCATCTAAAGCTCCCAAGTATATTACCTATCTTTCTTTAACTCAATTTGGGCAGCTCACACTCTCTGCAGAGTCCATGAAGATCCATTTAAGCCTCCATCATTCTCAGAACCTAAAGATATTTCACATCTTTCTTTAAATGGCCATGTCTATTTTAGGTGCAACTCCATCTAGCTATGTAGAGCTTCTTGTAGGCAAATAGAAGTTAAGTGGGATTCTTTGGAACAGATTCCGTTTTCTAAAGTTTTTATATCCATGACATTAATGTGAAAATATAGTCTCTATCTAAAACACCCTACATTTCATTCTCAGGATAAGAGACTACAGTTTTACACTTATTCCAAGGCAGCAAAATAGCAAACTAGTGGCAAATAGCAGAACAGGGGCTCCCATACTGCCTTTGATAATCCTGTTATGGGTGTCTTCATGAAGAACTCCCTAGCCACAGATTGTTAAATAATCTTCCTTCCCCCAAAATGTGAATAACTAATATTCGTCAAAAAGTTCCAAGAGTCGGTGGTTTCTGTTCAGACCAGTTTCGTCTGTCCTTTTCTATACTATCTCTGAGGCTCTGTGTTGTGGAGCCTTCACCAAGCAGTAGTTCCATTTTCCACTAAGATAAATGTATGCTCTCTACAAATACTATTCAATGCTCATTCCTGTCTTTATAAAGCAAATATTACATTTCTTTTTCCCAACTTTCTTTCAGTTTCCTGCTGTCTTCAACTTTCAAGTTGCCTTAACATGACAGAAATGTATAGGCAAAACCTTCCCCAAGAAGGTGGAAAATAAATGGTTATGATGAGACCCTCAAGGATATCTAATTTAGCAGAACTACAGTAGGGTATTTAATAAGCATTTTCCAGGGATTGTCTGCTAGTGGTTGCCATTCACACATTGAAATAGATGATTATTATGGATGATTATATTATTTAGATAGACTAGCGTTGCCATAAACTCATGTGTAAAACACTGCAGGAGTTGCTACACAGAGAAGATTATTGTGCAATCTTTACAGGGTGTGTCCATCTTCAAAAGACTATGGTCCACTTATGTCCATTGGCAAAAACAAACAAACAAACAAATAGACAAAAATCTCCCAAGTGTGCACAGAGCAAAACCATTCACCAGATTCATGATTTGAGAAAATATTATATCTTCCTCTTGTAATTTTTCCCATAGTTTTAAGGAGTCAATATCTGCAGATGAATAATTCAGGTGATCTTCATTGTTTCTTGCATTTAATTATTTCCAGGGCAAGAGGGGAGATGCTATTGTAGAAAAGGGAGATATACTGCTTTATGGGCTTCCAGAAGGAAATAAAAGGAACAAAGAGTTTGTTGGATATAGAGAGAAACTGAAAAAAAAGGAGTCTAAACCAGTGACTTCCAAGTGACCATTGACTAGATGACCCTTTACCAGTGATGCATGTCCAAGTCAGTCCACTGAAGTCCCAATAATGCATTTTCACTGCATGGCAGCTTTTCTTAGAGGGTACTCATTAAAACTCTTAATTCCTGATAGCTATAAAGGCTGCATTTAGCATGCTCCAGAGACACTGTCAAAGCTGACTGCAGTCAATCTTGTGCATTTGTGAGCTGGCTGAACCACTCACACTGTCAATCATGAACATCCTTCCCAGACAGATCTTGACCATGTGAGATTGTGGTCTTAAGAAAATCTACAATAGTGGTATAATATCTCCTAGGTACTAAAAGTTGATTATTTCTTATTTAAATTTCAACCTTTGTGAAATGGGGATTCATTACATATCCAAATATATTTCAAGTAGCATTTCACCATTATTCCAATGGCAAAAATTATCCTTAAGTCAGTAATGGGTTCCAACCTCAGCAGAACGTTTGAAATGAGAAAATAAAATAACAAAGTTCTTGTGATAAATATGGGTGTTTGGGATAGGCTAATAATTTAGCACTGCCTCAAACAAATAATCTTTAAATATGTTTGGGCATTTATTTTGTGAGGTGAAGGGAACAAATGAGTGTCTTGGAGTTGGTGACATTGACATTATGGACTTTTGCAACTTGTTTGTGCCCATGGTGGGAATATTTAACCAAGACAAGTCAGCACTGGCAAGGGAATTTGTTTTGTTTTTTGCTTGTCTCTTTGTTTTGCTCTTTCCTTCTTTACTCAACTGTGTTCTTTGTTGAGTTGATGTTTGGTCAGGATCTTAAGATGGCCCCCGGAATTTCCATCTTCTCAGATACATCTCTTGTATAATCATTGTGAGAATGAATGGCCTGTTAAGGTGAGTAGAAATATCAGTCCCATAATTATGTGATATTCTATGGCAAAAGGAAGATTATGCTGAGTGGGCCTCATCTAACATTTGTGCCTTGTAAACACTGAGCATTTTCTCTGACTGGTGGCCCAAGAGGTGGTTGAAGAGATATGCACAAGCTTACATGAAAGCAAATATCCATGCTGTGAGCTATATAAGGGGTCACCCATTGAACTGCAGCTAGTCCTGGGAGCTTGTAGTCACCAGCTGACAGGTAGCAAGAAAATAAGGACCTCGATTCTAAACTGAAAAGAACTGAATTCTGCCAATAACTAGTGATCTTAGAAGAAGACCCTGATCCCAGAGGAGATCATATTCCAGCTGATATTGCAATTTCAGCTCAGCAAGTGTCTGAGCAGTCTAGTCATTGCCATGTCTAGGCTTCTGACCTATACATTCTATCAGATAATAAATTTATACTGTATTAAGCTACTAAATATGTTACACAGAAATAGAAAACTAACTCAGAGGGAAATAAATTTGTATTTTTCCAGTTATACGATAGTCATGTGTAGGGAATTGAATAAGCTGGAACCTAGTGATGTTTTAGCAGCCTTTATGGATTCACATTTTGGAAAAGTTCTCTCTCATCTGGACTATTTCATCCTCTGACTCAAACATTTCAGTAATTCCTCAGAGATTATAAAGTCCAACCAAAGTTGAGCTAGTGAATTCCTTTGGACTATACTAAAGTCCATGGTTCCTTTGATCACAAATATTACAGGACGATAATGTCATATTTATGGGATTTGTATAATTAGCTCCAATATTACCTAGCTATGGGTATATACAATTAAAGCATAAATTTGGAACATGAGTATAGAGTATTAATATTTTGTGTTTATTATGAACCAGAGAGTGTGTTTTCCATATGCATCAATTTATTTAATATTTACAAGATCCTATAAAATAGATGCCATTGTTGTCTTCATTTATAGATGGGGAACAAATATTTGAATACATTATGTAAACTGCTTAGCATTTTCCAGCCAATAAAAGGCAGAGCCACAATTCAATTCCAGGTCTGTCTGATTTCCAAAGTACAGAACCCCCCTGGATACTAAAATCTATGGATATTCAAGTCACTTACATAAAATGATAAATTGTTTGCATATATCCTACACACATCTTCCCACACACTTTAAATCATCTTTAGGTTGCTTATAATACCCAATACTCTGTAAATTATGTATAAATACTTGTTGTATTGTTTAGGGAATCATGATAAGAAAAATGGCCTGTAAATTTTTTTCCGAAGATTTTCAAATTGCAGAGGGTTGAATGTGCAAATATGAAATCCAAGGATTGTGACTCTATCTATGAAAACTTGTAAAATGTGCAGTACAGACAAACTTACAATGTAATATTTTTTTAAAAGTAATTTCTTAGGGGAAACTGTTCTCCAACTTTAATGTATTATAGTATATAACTTCATGAAATATATGAGATAAAAGAAAATGCAAACCTCAAAAATATTTTAAACCATTGTATTTTTTCATGACTCAACTATTCCTAAATTTTTTTCACATTCCCCTTCCTACCCCACCCCCAGTTCCTACAAGTACATCTTGGTAAAATCTATAAAAATGTATACGAGCTTTTATTATTATCAATGTTTTAAAAATATTCTAATGTTTGAAATAATATCTTTTTTAAGAAAAAAGTGAACTTTTATTTTATTTTAAGAACTTAGATATTTGGGGTTGTTAAAATAAGTTCATCATTTTTTACATTTTTTTAATGTGAAGTTAAGAAACAGTGGTTAGAGTATCAATTTCAACATTGAAGTAAAAACCTAATAATAAGGAATTCAATGAGTTCTGAATGTAGATACTGATAAGAAATAAGAAGCAATCACTCACACAAATGGCCTTTTTTTCTGGACTTAGGGAATAGGGGTGGGAGGGAAAGGGAGGGAGAAGCGGAATAGCTAGGATGGTGGAAGGAAAGGGTCATCATTACACAAAATACATGTATGGAGATGTGAATTTTGTGTCAACATAACTTATATACAAACAGAGATATGATAAATTGTGGTATAAAGGTGTATTAAGAATTGTATGCAAAAAATAAGAGAGATCATGTATAATGGCATAATTTGGCATGAACATACTTTATATACAGAGTTACAAAGATTATGGTGTGAATGGATAATCATGAATGTAACGCACTCCACTATTGTCATGTATGTAAGAAATAAAAAAGGGAGAAAATTGATACATTATAATGATAATTTGATGTATAGTATAATTTAGGGCTTAAAGAAAGTGATAATTTTACAGATGTATATTTATCCTCTCAACTTACAAACATTTAAACAATATATGCATCACAATGATGAAAAACAGGTGTGCTGGCACAGAAACATAGTTGTAATGTAGCATATTCTCAAGCACTGAATAGCTTTACAGACTCCTGAAATTTCTTGTAGTGTAAGTTAACACTAAAGCAACAAAATAATTATCATTTATTAAAAAGAGAGTGTAACTTATCTGGATATAAATTATTCTAGATGTATTCACATCACCACCACTATCTGAAAACGATGGTATTTATGCCTGAATTGAATATTTGTTCCAGCCCTTTGAGACTCCACTGGCTGGCAGCCTCTGCTTTGGAAAAAGGATAAATTGGTTTTAGCTCCACTCTGGTGGTTAGATCTGGAACCTAAGCCAGGTAGTTATACTGAGGTCTTTAATTATGTGGTTTTTAAAATTCTGTTTTATTCTGTCTCGGAGGAATTAATGTAATTATCATTTAAAGTTGGTTTCTTCCTGTTTGTGTTGCTAGGTACACTTAACTCTATACCAGGAGAGGTTTACAGAGTGCTTCATTTTGGCTTTTTTTTTAAAAAAATGTTTCTTTGAAATTTTGAGCTCCTAGAAGCAGTTTAATGGCAGCCATTGGGTTGGTGGAAGAACCAACAGGGGAGTCAGGCAGAATCTGATCAGGTTCTTTCTCTCATCAGCTGAGAGACAGGACAAGTCTCTGCATATAATGCTCACTTTTCTTATTTGTTAACTGGATATAGTAGTTTCTTCCTGACAAAGTCATGGTAAAGTATACATAATTCCTATGTGACAGTTCCTATGAGGTAGTAAATACTCATGAAACTAGTTGTCTTTTCTTTCTATGTCAAGATGAGCTTTCCTTCTATGTCAAGTTGATCATGGCCAGGCACTGTCTTGCATTTTGTTGTTATTGTATGTCTGTGAATAGGTACTTGGTGTGCTCACCTCATTATAACTGTTCAATATTTTGAGGGAGATTAACATTATGTGTTACTTGCATAAACAAACCACATACCATGAACTTCTGCTTTACAAATATTCTTTACTTCTGAACACCTCTGGAAACTGATGTAGCATATTGTTGACTACTGGGAAAGGAAGAGGACTTTCCCTCACTGCTGCCATCTTAGCAAATGTGTTTCTGCTTTTGTAAGTTCTGTTCTGGAATATTAAAAAGCCAGCTGTTCTTGAAATGGTCTGCAAATTTAAGTTCCATTTATAATATTGTTTCCAAAGGAAACTGAATGTTCTAAGTATCTATTTACTAATATCAGATAAACTTGTACAGAACCACTCATATTTAAGACCCTTTGTTTTGCCTAATGGGTATGGACTTTTTGCAAAATTAATACATGCCCAACAAAATATTAGCACTATTTTAAAACAATGGGATTATGAAAGAAATTATAGTTATACATTTAATAAAATATAACTTTTCCCTTTTCAAAAACTAAAGGGAGTTCTTTTTCTTGAAAATGCTATGCTTTCTCTTTTGCTTTCTTAACCACATCGCATATTTCCTAGCTCAATGTTGCTATAGTTTAAAACAATTTCTTCACTTAAACAATAGTATATTTCCAATGACAGATGTTTCTTAAAACACTTTTTCATTTTTTTTTCAAATTTACTTAATCTTCAACACTTGACTCGAGTTAACTTAAAGTCTTTATAACAGTTAAAGTCATTTTTGAAAAACTCTTCATCACATGTTAATAGGAATTATGAGCAAAGTGACAAATAAAAGAAAAATGGAGAAGTCAACTTATTCCATAGAAGTGAACATAACAAGTATAATGTGAAGTTCAGGCAAAGAACATGACAGAGTGGGAAACAGCCCAGATTGGAAGGTGGACCACTGGTAGCAAGAGCATCAGCAAGCAATTATTTCTTATTATCTCCACCCATGCTCTGAGAGATGAACTAGGCAACCCTGGTCTTCCACCTGTGTAAATTATATAAGCAGGTAAACTACATAAACCAAATAAAAATTAGAATTCTGGCTACTATGGTTTGAATATAGAATGGCCTGAAAAGCTCATGTGCGGGAAGTATGGTCCCCAATACAGCAAGATTCAGAGATCGGACTTCAGGCCATGACAGTCTTAACCTTACCAATGGATAATCAACTTCTGGATTAACCCATTGATAGATGAATGGACTGCTTAGTGGTAACCATAGGCAGGTGGGGCTTGGCTATAGAAAAAGGGTCCTGGGGCTATGTCCTTATATTGTATCTATACTTGCCCCCTACCCTGCTTCCTAGCTCTCATGGGCTGCACAGCTTTCATCAGACCATACCTTTTCATGATGGTGTTCTGTCTCATCTCAAGCCCAGAGCAATAGCATCCCTGACCATGGACTACATCGTCTGAAACCATAAGCCCAAAATAAACTTTTCTTCCTCTAGTTGTTCTTGTCAGGTATTTTGTTCACAGCCACACAAAGCTGACTAACACAGTGGCATTTCTTTCTTCAGCCATTTTTGAATGAGCTGCCTGAACCATATGGTGATGGGGGCATGATACAATGAGCTGTGCAGCATGTGACATCATTTGTGATCATTTAGGAATGGCATTTGCTTTTAAATTTAGGTCTTTGAGAAAGAAAATGGTTTAATTGCTTGTCATCTCAGTGCAGAAGATAAGAGAGAAAAGTGAGTGAAAGGTTTAGATCAATTCTCTTTACTAAAATAGAAATTAGGCATAGATCTAAAAATACAGACGCTATCTCCATTTTTAGGTATGTATTTTGCTAAAAGATGATTAGATGACTTCACATTTAAGAATAAGTTTAAAGTGAAAAAGGCAAGTTTAGTGGATTGCATCATTAGAGGATTAAAGAAAATGTAACTGAAACATCACCTTCAAACATATGGACTGATCTAATTAGTTGATTACTAAGTCAGATTTAGTGCTGAGCACCTTTTATTTTGAACATCAATTTCAACTTAATAGGAAGTTCTTCCTGCTTCTCTGTCATCACAGAAAACAAGACTTAGCAATTGGGCAATTTATAAAAATAATGAATCAATGAGCATTGAATTAAAGCCTTTTCTGACATTCATGGCAGAAAATGTTATTCAGGGGCATATTTGTAACAGAATAATGGGCCACTTCCCGTTCCAAACAAAAACGTCACCTTTCAATCATATCAAACTCTCCTTCCACCAAAGTCCATATCATCTTTTATTTATTTATTTTTTTAAATTTAGTAAATGCCTGACTATGCTCTTCTGTGGATGTAGAACTCTATGGAACTCTTGTATCTGTATATAAGTATTGTAATGGATTAAATGAGAAAATCACATTAGCAGTCTCCTGTGATTAGTGATGGACAAAGAAAGTGAGCATTGGTGATCACAGTGGAGAAACAGAGGAAACACATGTAACCTAGTATCCATGGGTTGAGTGCAGTTAGAGTTGACAGGTGTGTATTAGAACCAGGGGGAATGGAATGACTTTTCTCTGTCTTTTTAATTTCTCACTTTATTCAGTTTTTAAAGGCTGATGTCATTTCCTCATTTCATTTCCAATTTTTTTTCCCATTTCATCAAGGTTCTTTCTCTCCTCCAAAGAACCTCCCCGTCCTCTTTCCTCTAGAGGCCAATAATACTATTCATGCAGTGACAATGGCCTGGAGGTCTACTGACTAATAATCTCATTAATTCTCAGGATACCTTTTCAGAAAATATAATCTATAAATGGCAATTATTACTTCAATTTTACATACAGAAAACCTGAACCTCAAAGAATGACATAGATTTGCCCAGGGTTACTCAGAAAATGGAGGCGCCAAGATGAGAATGAATGAAAGCCCAGAAATGGATCCTCAGACAAATACTTTATATTATACACTGTCACCTTGGGCTTCATTAATAGGCTTACTATTGGAATAGAAAATGTCAGATTTCATCTAGAAGTATAACTGTATATGTGTTCCAGGATAATGCAATATAAATTTAAAACTTGACATTCTAAAGATTTGAATATATAAAATTTTATGTATTTAATTTTTGTTAAACCCATTTTTTATTCAGTAATATCATAATATTGTAAACCAAACTGCAATTCTGGGGTGGAGTCTATGAATGTGTGTGTGTGTGTTGTTTGGTCTGATCCGTCTGATTGCCATGGCTGTTTGAATGCTTGACTAGTCTATAGAGATTGGTAGTAATTAGTGTGACAGACAAAAAGAGCAAATGTAGTCCATTTATGCCCCAGGCTGAACTAATTTTAGTATTAAGCATGAATCTAATATCCATAAATAGGGAATAGTTATTAGCAAATATTGAAGTCAGAGTCATTGTGTAGTTGTAAGGCAAGGTTAAGAATTGCCTAGTTTTAGTGAAACTATGAGTTTTGTTGTTAAGGATCATGTTGATAAGAAAAATGAAAATACCAACTGTGAATTAAACTCATACAAGAAAGTTCATGTCTATCAATTTATAAAGTTTGATCTCAACCTTTCTGATAAATAGTAACAATTATTTAGTACAACTAATTGCATTCAATCAAGAAAAAAATTGTGAGTTTTACAGAATAAGTGAAAATGAGATCTAGATACTATGTATATGTAGGCTTAATAACTGTTTCTCCTTCTTTCCAACCATTATATCAATTTGTGGCTTTAAATAAAAGACAGTATATTTGTTCAAAAAACTGATTGACTCAAATTTTGAGAACACTGGAAAACTGAAGGCTTGATAATTTAATCTCAGTGTCCTTTTATGATCTTTTAGGCATTTACATATTATTAAACTATCAGAAGGTAAATTTTGTCACATCACTTCTGGATTAGCAAAGGAATGCAGAAACAGCAGCAGAATTTACTTTAATATGTCCCAGCCTGATACCCTTTCCAGAACTTTACTGTAAGAGACTGACTCATTTGAAGAGATAACTGAAAGGATATTAGTGAAAGACATCCACATCTAAGTTGCCATCTTGGACCGGACCAACTACCTGTTATCCACGAGAACTTACATCAGTAACTTAACCTCTCAGAATGTATTCCTAACAATTGTATGGATGATATAAAATTTAGCTGTATTTGTCAGCTTTTTGTTTCTGTCGCTAAAATACCCAGCAAGAACAACTCAGAGGAAGAAAAGTTTACTTTGACTCATAGTTGCAGAGGTTCTGTATATAGTTGTGGTTTATTGCCAGAGCTGAGATGAGGCAAAACATCATGGCAGAAGGGTATGTAGCAGAAATACTACTCAGCTCACGGCAGATTGAAAGCAGGGAGCCAGAGCACGAGGAGCCAGGGACAAGAAACATAATCCTCCAGGACACATCTCTAGTGACTTACTTCCTTCAGCCATGCCCCCACTTGCCACAGTCAATATCTTGTCATTCATTCAAGTTATTAATCCATCAAATGGATTCATTCACTGATAAGTTTAAAGCTCTCATAATTTAATCATTTCACCTCTGTACATTGCCTAACATGAGCTTTTAGAAGGACACCTTATATCCAAACCATAGCATTAGCTATGTCATGAGAATATTTTAAATAGATCTTTGGTTGATGACTATTAAAAGGAGACAGTAATGTATTGGACCAAAATATAGTGTTAAAAATAATAATGTTGAACATATGTTAGTAAAAGCTAATTAGAACTAATAAGCAATTTCAGCAAAGGTGGAGGATACAAGATCAATGCACAAAATCAATTGTGTAACTGCACAAACAATGAACAATGCAAAAATGAAATGAAGAAAGTAATTCTACTCACCCCATAGTGTCAAAAATAATAAAATATTTAGAAATATATTTAACAAAACAGTGAAAGATTTATGGATTGAAAACTACAAAAAAATTGTTAAAATAAATTAGGGAGTATCTAAATAATCCCAAGTCCTTCCACATTCATAGACTGGAATGCTTAATATTGTTAAGACAGCAATACTTCCCCATTTGATCTATAGATTCAACACAATGTTTATCAAAGTCAAAGCTGGTGATTTTTTAGGGGGAAGAAATTGCCAAATTTTATAATTCTGATTATAAAAGAATTATATAATTCATATGAAAATTCAAAGGATCTAGAATAGCCAGCACAATCTTTGAAAAGAAAAACAAAAGTTAAATGGGAAATGTTAGGTTTATGTCTTCCTTATATTTTTTTTTAGCAATGTTCTATAGTATTCATTGCATAAGACTTTAACATGCTTGGTTAAGTTAATGTCTAATTATTTTGTTCTTTTTGGTGTTATTATAAATTCAATTTCAAAATTTACCATAAGGCTACAATAATCAAAATAATGTAGAAAATTAATACAGAATTCAGAACTCAAAAAATAAACACATTTGCCAGGCACAGTGGTACAGGCCAGTAATTGCAGTGGTTCAGGAGGCTGAGGCAGGAGGATAGAAAGTTCAAAGCCAGCCTCTGCAAACACATGGCAAAGAGCAACTTCTGAAACATTGTCTCTAAATAATATACACAATAGGGGTGGGGATGTGCCTCTGAGTTCAATACCTGATAAACAAAAATGAATAAACAAACTAACAAACATATTTATGATCAATCATTTTTAAATATTTCATTCTGATAAAATATAAACAATATAAAATTTACCATTACAATCATTTTAAAATACTTTTATTAATTATTGTAGCAATACATAATAGCTGGGTTCATTTTGACATAATCATAAACCCATAGGATTTAATTTATCCCATTTCAGTCTCTAGTGCACCCTCTTTCCCTCCCTTCTGTCCACCCTCTATTTTCCATACCCTATTGGTCTTTCTTCAACCTATTTACTGTGTTTTATTTTTAATCCATGCTGTGAGTATTTAATCATTTTTAAAAATTCAGTTCAATAATACTGAATATATTTAGAATGTTGTTGCAATCATCACCAACATCTATCACAGTAACTCTTTTCATGTTGTAAAACTAAAACTCTATTAAACACTAACTCCATTCCCCATCCCACCATGACATGAAAACCACTATTCTACTATTTGCCTCTATGATTTTTGACTACTCTAAAGGCCTCATATAAGAGGAATCACATAATATTTGGCTTTTGTTTACTGGTTGTTTTATTTAGAATAATGCTCACAAGATTCATACAGGATGGAACATATGTCAGAATTTCTTTCTTTTAAAAGTCTATAGAGCAGGCCTGGGGATGTGGCTCAAGAAGTAACGTGCTTGCCTGGCATGCGCGGGGCACTGGGTTCAATCCTCAGCACCACATAAAAATAAAATAAAGATGTTGTGTCCACCAAAAACTTAAAAATAAATATTAAAAAATTCTCCATCTCTCTCTCTCTTAAAAAAAGTCTATAGAGCATACCATTATATGTCTGTCTATACCACATTTTAATAATCCATTCATCTATCAATGGACACTTGGGTTACTTCCATGTTTCAGCTATCATGAATAATGCTACTATGTACGTGGGTGTACAAATATCTCTCTGAGAACTGATTTCAGTTCTTTTGAGTATCTATCCCAAAGTAGAAATGCTATATCATATGAAAATTCTATTTTAAATTTCTTAAGAAAATGTCATACTGCTTTTCACAGTGTTTATACCATTTCATCTCCCCACCAACAATAAACAATGGATCTCATTTCTTCCTATGTAAACTCTTATTATTTTCAGTTTTTGAAAGTAGTCATACTAATTGATATGAAATGGTATGTCATTGTAGGTTTTGTTTGCATATCTCTAATGATTAGTGATATTGAGCTTCTTTTCATGTGCTTCTTGGCTATTTGTATTTCTTCTTTTGAGAAATATCTATTCCTGTGTTGTTTCCCACATTTGAACTGGATCTTTTGGTGTGTGGTTGTTGTTAGTTTTAAAAATTCTCTACATATTGGGGCTGGGGATGTGGCTCAAGCGGTAACGTGCTCGCCTGGCATGCGTGCGGCCCGGGTTCGATCCTCAGCACCACATACAAACAAAGATGTTGTGTCTGCAGAAAACTAAAAAATAAAATATTAAAATTCTCCCTCTTTAAAAAATTCTCTACATATAAAGCATATTAACTAAGTTTCAGATAAATGATTTTAAAATATTTTTCCCATTCTGGAGTTGTCCTTTTACTCTCTAGACTTATATGCAACTTTTTAAAAATTTTAAAACATTTTTATAGATCTAATTTATCTCTTTTTATTTTATTGCCTGTGCCTTGCATTTAACATATATGTAAGAAATAATTCTTAATTCCAAGATTGGAATTCCTGTGTGTGTGTGAGTCTGTGGGGAGAGAGAGAGAGAGAGAGAGAGAGAGAGAGAGAGAGAGAGAGAGAGAGAGAGAGACAGAGAGAGAGAGAGACAGAGAGACAGAGAGACAGAGAGAGAGAGAGAGAGAGAGAGAGAGAATTTTATTCCTCCCATCTTTATTTATTTTATTTTTTTGAAAAGCTCTCTTTTTTCTATTTTTTTTTTAAATTTTCTATTGTGGTACTATTCTCAAAAATCATTTAACTAAATACATGAGAGTTTTCAACTGTAATCTCTATTCTATTCCATTCTTTTTTAGCTAATATCACATTGTTTGGAATACTACAGCTTTGTAGAGAGTCTTAAAATAAAAAAGTGTGAGTCCTCTAGTTTTGTTCTCCTTTCAGATTTGTTTTTACTATACAGGATCTTTAATGTTTCATATGAATTTTATGATAGATTTTTCTACTTCTACAGAAAATGTCATTTGGTATTGAAAGAGATCACACTGAACATGTAAATTTCTTTAAGTAGCACTGACCTCATAACATTATGGAATATTCGGAATATAAACATGAAATGTTTTCCCAATTATTTATGTCTCCTAGCAATGTTTTATAGTAATCATTGTATGATTTAAACATTCTTGGTTAAGTTTACTGCCTTGTTATTTTATACCACTGTAGTTTAAAGGGACTTAAACAACTAATAGGTATCATTTTTAATTGTATTGTTACTGTTCAATGTGTTGAACCAGCCTTGCATTTCAGAAATGAATGTCCCATGGTCTACTGCATAGTGTTTCCAATGTGGTGTTGAATTTGGCTTGATGGAATTTTGTTGAGAATTTTGCATCAGTGTTCACAAAGGATATTGGTATATAGCCTCTTTATTCTGCTTTACAGCCTGAGATACAAGGTAATGTTATCAACAAGAACAAGTTAGAAATTGTGCTCTTACTTTAAATAGTTCTGAAAAGATTTAGAAGGACTGATATTAGTTCCCCTGCCCCTCCTGCTCCAACTCCTACTTTTAGTTGTTTAGTAGAAAATATCATTGAAAACCTTAGATAACAGCATATTTAGTCAGGTAATTTATGAGTATAGAGTCAAATTCCATAACATGGGTCAATTCAGATTTTCTATGATGTGATTTAGACAACAAGGTCTTAAGTTTCTTGTATTTGGGATACTTCATAAGGTTTACTCAAAGAGTTGACATGTAGTTTTTTAGATGATACACATAATTATTTATATTACTTTAATAGACATTGCAGTAATGAAGACAGAGTTAATTCTTCTTCACAATCTGGATCTTCTTTAATGTTTATTTAAATTCTTTCATTTTATTCTAATTCCCTCTCTCTGACTTTATCACCTTTATAGTACCAAGAATTGAAATTTGGGGAGTACTATAAATTAGAGGTGGTGTCCCTCAAATAAAAATGTGGGAGACAATGCTAAGAGGTTCCAGGAGAAATGATTGGGTTAGAGCCCTAAACTATTCAGTGGATCAGTCCTGGATGGGACTGAGAAGGAAGTGGAAGAGGTAGGGTATAGCTGCGGAGGAAGTGCATAGGGAGCAGGGATATAAAGATTCCATTTTAGGGGCTGGGGATATGGGTCAAGCAGTAACACACTTGACTTGCATGCCCTGGGCACTGGGTTTGATCCTCAAATCACATAAAATAAAGATGTTGTGTCCACCGAAAATGGAAAAATAAATATTAAAAAGAAAATAAAATTCTCTCTCTGTCTCTCTCTTCTCTCTCTCTCAAAAAAATAAAAAATTCCAGTTTTGATTTGGAAGTTGGAGGATCCTTGCTTCCAATTGCTTCCTGATCATCCTTGAAATCGATTTCATTAAAAAAAAATCCTCTAAAATTACGTTTTGCCTCCCCTATGACAGCAGAGTACGGACAGGGACTAATGTGGACCTGTGAACCTGTGAACCCTCAGATAAACTTTTCATCCTCTCTGAATTCTTATTTTATTATTCTGGTTATTTCCTCTAGTCACAACACTGAAATAGCTGACTCAAAGGGAAATTGGTACCAAGGAGTGAGGTCTTGTGGTGGCTGCCCTGACCATGTGGTTCAGAATTTAGGGAAAGGCTTCGAAATAGGTGCTGAAGCAGGCCAGAGACACCCCAACCCCCGACCCGAGAAGACCCTTGCCATCAAGAGGCAGAAACCCCCACCCTTTTTGCGGCCTATGTGTTCCTCTTCTTATCAGGGAGCCTTTTGCACAGGAGGGCTTCAGCTATTACCAAAATCTGCAGAAGGCATTGTGGTTCATAGCTTCCTCTTTGTTTGTGAAGGCCAGGTTTACAGAAAAATACTTGGGAAACCCCTATGTGTCCAGAAGGTGGAGCAAAAGGGGCTTGTCCTGTGAACCTCCTAGACCCCCATCGGCTCACTGTGTATGAAGCCCAGGGATTTTTGTACTCCTGCTTCAGAGGAACTCTCCTTAGGCGAGAGCCACCTGTGAACTCTGCAGTCAATAAACCCGCTTTCTGAACATTCCTCAGGTGTCCAACCTCTTCTGTCCTCTTCCAGAGGAAGGAATTTCCAGCAGTACAGTAGTGCCTGCTGCCCATGCTTTTGAGGGTCGCACGCGGACAGATTAGGGTCTGATTGTTGTGGGAGCACAGAACACCACCATGGCTATAGGACTGTGGTCAGTGAAGACCTGGCTCAAGAGTGTTCAGAAAGGGCGGAGGCTATTGGCATTTGGAGGAGAGGCCATTCATCTTAGGTTCTGGCCCAGAAGATGCCCGCTTTTTGCCCATGTCCTGAGACTTTCTGTGAGGCTGGTTTTCAAAGTAATCAACTTTTCATCTGGAAGCAGAAATGGTAGGCAGCACAGCATTCAGGAAGTGGCATGGGTAACGCTGGAGGCCTGTGGCCAAGTTATTGTGATATTCAGGAGCAGAAAGCAGCACAGATATATTTGAAAGTAGGGCTGGGGAAGTTGCAGTTGCCACTGAAGATATGCTAAAGACTCTTCCCAGAGACAGCAAGAGAGATGGCTGGAGAGCATCTCACGGCAGGCAAGACCACCCCCATGTCAGTTTCAAGTGAGTGAAGGGCAAAACCCTCATGAGAAGAGAGCAGTGGGGCCCCCTTTTTTTCACAAGAGGGCCTAGAAAGTCTCCCACAAGCTCAATCACCAGGACACTCAGAGGCTGCTGCACCCTGGGCAGCTGGATGCTTGGCTTGTGCTGGGGATGGTGGCAGATCTTGATGATGACCACATGGGCCTGATCTCCCGGGAATGCAGAATGATGGTTTTGGGGCTTCATGGAGGCCTGAACTTCGATTTCAAAGGCAGACCTGGGAGGAATGGCAGAGTGCAGCAGGGTCTGAATCCCTGAAGCCTGGCAAGGTTAGGAGGAAGCCAAAACTGCAGTGGAGACCCACAAGGTTCCGCAATGCAGGTAATGTGGGACATTTTCCTAGGACAGATGCAGGAATCCACCAAAGACAAGCCAGCAGAAAGGCCATTTGGCCTGCAACCAACAAGGCCACATGAGGGTACAAGGAGTGACATCAGCCCTCTGGGCAGAACACACCATGCCATGGGCCCCAGACTCTGGATATGCTGCTACAGGCTTCCTGTGTCAAGCCAGGTTCCAGTCTTGCTTTGGTGCTTGCTGGCATTGTGACTATGGCCCTGGTTGTGTGAATGGAAAGGTGTACTCTGTACCCTTATGTATGTGATACTTGAACATTGCTTTTAATTTTCCAGCGGCTCACAAGTCGAGATTACCTTTGGTTTCAGGAAAGACTTGGGATCTTGGACAAGACTTGGATCTTGGGCAATGTCAGAATCCTTGAGACCAGGGAACACTCAGGAATGGACTGAATGTACCTTGTATTGTCAGATGAGTGTGAGTTTTTGGGTTCTGTGGAGGAATCTTAGGGTTTCCATTGGGATTCAAACAAAATATTTTGTGGGAGATGATGCAAGATGGTTCAGAGGAGAAAGGAATGGCTTAGAGCCCTAACCTATGCAGTGGATCAATCTCCAATGGAACTAACTGAGTGGTAAGTGGAGGCAGGTCTTTGCAGCTGGAGGAGATAGTCCATAAGTGGTGGGGTTTGGGGTGACCAATTTGTATCTGGAGGCTTGAGTCTCTCTCTCTGTCTCTCTCTCTCCTATCATTTTTGAAAGCCATGTTCTTCTGCCATGCTCTTTTGCCCTAATGTTTTGTCTCTTGTTGGGACCCAAGGAATGGAGCTGGCTTTGTGTGGACTAAGACCTGTGAAGCTGTGAGCCCTCAGATAAATATTTCATTCTCCACATATTTTCCTTTTGAGATTTTAGTCATAGCAGTTTTTTAAATCTTTGAAGTAGTGGGATTTACCATTTAGATTCATTTTCTGGACTTTTAAAAAAAATCTGTGTTTATCTAAATTGCTTACGATTATTCTAGGTTTTTGAGGCGGGTATTGAACTCATGTTCTTCCTTTCTTCACCTCTCTAGTTAATGATATGCCATGCTTTTACTACTGTACTCATTTATGATTCATAATTAAATCCAGCTAAACATTTGTGGATTTTTTGAATTTTTTGAATAACCACCTGTTCTTTTGATTGGTTTTTCTCTCTCCTTTGTGTCTGTATGTCACTCATGTCTTCTTTATTGTCTAGTATTTCTGTTTTCTGTTATATTTGAGTTATATAATTTGTGGGGGTTTTTTCAGTTACTTAAATTGTTAATTTAGTTGTTATGATATCTTTTTTGGTTTTGTTTTCTAATATAAACTTATGTAAATATAATTTTTTTTAGCAATGCATATCCTGTAACCCTTGTATTTTGGTGTGTTGTAATCTCTTGTGTCTTCCTTTCAAAGTAGCTTAGTATTTTCTGTTTCCTCTTTTTTTTTATTCCTTGTTGTGTTTTTTATTGTATTGTTTTTAATTTTCACCAATTTATAAACTTTCCAGTTTTGCTTATCTCTTTCTACCTTCATTCTGTTGTGCATGAGGAAGATATTTATCTTTTTGTATTGTTGAGGGTTTAATTTGGCATAAGATATGGTCAGTTTTCTAAAATGTTACATGTGTACTTGAAAATAATGTTTATGTTGATATGTTGAGAAGCATAGTTTATGCTTTGCTTTTAGAGCTGGTTGGTTTATTGTGTTGTTTAAATTCTCCATTTTCTCACTTATTTTCTGTCTGGTTATTCTATCCATTATTGAGAGTGGGTTATTGAAGTCTCCATTTATTATTGTAGAATTATCTATTTTTCCTTCTACCTTTGCTAGTTTTTGCTTATATCTTTTAGTAGTTTAACATTGGAGGTGTAAATGTTAGTGATTATTGTATTTTCTTGCAATGTGAAAACTTCTACTAGTATGTAATGTCCTTCTTCTTTTTGTCATCTTTTTATTTGAAAGCTATTTTGTATAATATTAGTTTAGTCATGCCTACTCTCTTTTTGTTTCTATTTGCACATATTATCTTTTTCCGTACTCTCACTTTCAATCTATTTGTGACTCTGGCTCTACAGTGAGTTCCTCATAGACAATGTATAGATTGCTTTGAATTTAATAGATAGTCCTGCAAAGATAATAAACAAGTGGTTATTAAGCACATAAAAAGTGATTGATATCATTACACTAATGCAAATCAAAATCATAAGTAACTTCACATCCAAGGAATGTTGCTAAAATTAAAACTATAAATAATATAATATGAAACATTGAGAATATTGATAGATTAGACTCCTCAAAGTTTTTGAAAATTAGTTGAATAATTCCTAAACAGTTAAGCAAGAGTTATTCTATGAATCATTAAATTGACTCCTAGATATGAACCCTCAATAATTAAATACTATATGCATTTAATAATTATACATGAATATTACTACCAGTTTTATTCATAATAGCTACAAAAATAGAAACAAATCAATGATGAATGAAAAAACAAATGTGATCTGACTTCAAAACAGAATATTGTTCATCCTTACAAAAATGAACACTGAACTGGCCTGAACATGTATAAATCTTGAAAACATGTACTTTCTATGCAAAAAAGAACCAGACACAAAGTGTCATGTTATATGATTCTATACATATAAATTGTCCAGTATAGGCAAATCAATTGAGACAGAAAATACATGAGTATTTTTTTAAGTAATGAAAAGAGATTAAAATATGGAGACACTGTTAATGAATTGGGTTTCATTTAAAGGTGATGAAAATTCTCTAAACTTAAATAGTGCTGATGGTTTTAAATCTTTGTGAATATACTAAGAAGCAGCAATTGCACACTTAAAAAGGATAAATCTTATGCTAAATGGATTATATATACAATATACATATATATGGTATGTATGTATGTATGATATATAACAAATACATATGTATCAATAATGAATATGTACTACACCTATAAATTAAAAACAAGAAAAACCTTAACAATTTGTAACAACCCTAAATTTCTCACTGTCTTACTCTATATTAATTGGAACTGAAGGCAAATGTTAGCATTCCAACATTATGTGGAAGGGATAAACTTTTCCTCAAATTAAATTGGCAGTTTCCCAGGAAATATAATCAATTTTGGGGATAAGGGAAGACTGAAGTTACAGAAGTTGAGGAAATGTCCATTATGGGCACTTATAGGCAGGCCAAGAAACTTCATCTTTGGCCCAGGAAGAGAGATTAATTAAAGATCACAGGAGGAATCAGATAAGGAATAAACTAAAGTAAAGGAAGATAAAACTTTACAAAAATAGTCTACATTTTCCTCAAAGTTTTGCCAAGATTTGACATTCATGAACATATTCCTCTCCAAGCCATTCTATCTATATTTTAAGAAGGAATGATTTTTAATTTTTTTCTTATATTCTTCTTTGTTTATTACAAACATGACACAGCACAATTAGTTTTCCCTTTGTAATTACATGTCCTTCTACATTATCTCAAGTACTGCAAACATATCTTTAACCTCAGGTATATTAAAATTGTGGAATAATTACATAGGTATAAAAACTAAGATATGGGAAATTCATCATAATGTCCAGTTCATGAAAAATTGTGTTTCCTATACTCACCAGGTTTAGATGCTTATCAGGGGAAGTTGGATGTAAAAATCTCCCTGGGCTGTTAATTCACCATGAATTACACTAAATCATATCATAGTCTTGTGTCTAATATGCTGTAGTAATATTATTTTAGAATTACATTTTTTACAGAGAAATATCTACTTAGAGAAGTTAACTTTTAGGTCATGTCTATATGACCATAAGAAGTATAAAAATTTTATTGTATCCATGGGCTATCTTAATTAACATTCTGCAAGAAGTAATACCAGGTCACTGCCCTTGGCATAGTCATAAAGATGTATCCCAGTAGAAGTGAACTAATCATTCTTTTTTTCTTTTCTTTTCCTTTATTTCTCCAATAAGATTATATTGTGTTTCCATAGTCACAACATAGCAGATCAGTTCTTTTGAACAATTAGTTAAATTATCCCAAAGCAGAGAGTTGAATAGTAGAGGAAGTAGTATTTGACTTGGATTAAATCAAGTTTAGTCCTAATATTTGTCATCAAAACTTAATATAGTTCTATAAGTTTTAACATTTTTTGACATATAAAACTTCCCCCTTCCTTCTTCCTTTACTTTCTCCTTTTGTTCTTTCTCTTGTTTTCATTTTTTCCAACCAATACTTCCTATCTCACCCTTATCACATTACTACATAGAATTGTTTGATGTCATTGTCATTACTGTATCTATCTCCCCAAAGATGTATGAACTACAAAGTAAAGATTGAGTAGCTCTTCTGGGTCTAGAATAGTCATTCAACAGAACCTTCTGCAATAGCATGGATGTTTGAAATCTGCACCATTACTACTACTAAGTATTTGAAGTGAGATTTGTACAACATAGGGACTGAAGTTTAATTTTATTTCATTTTTAAATAATTTAAATTTTATTATTTACATATAACTACTGACTCCTATTTTGGATAGCACCAATTTGAAATTTTCTTTTAATCTTATATATAAGTCAGTTCCTAATATATTTATATTAAATATGCTCCATCAATTTTGGGGGCCACCAGATTTGCTTTGAAAAGAACAAAGATATAATTATTTGGCCTATAAAAGTGAATTCATGTATAAGACAGCATATATGAATCATCAAACAGGAATAAAATAAATTGCATAAGTTCTGAGTAGCCTATCAATTCCCTTTTGACTTGGTAGCTTAAAAATCCATAGTTGTAGGTGGATTTAGTTCAGATGTGCTATAGGTGATCTTAACATTCTTGGTCTTTTGAAGCTGATAGTTCAACCAATTCCTGAGGATAACCTTGAAAAGTTTGAATAATGCCATTAAACATGGTAGAATCCATGTAGAACTAAGTCCAAATTCAAGAGGACTTGCCAGGGCCAACCCTGGATTAGACAGTCTTTCTCATCTCATTCTGGCAAAAACTTAATCTTCTGGAACCTATCTTTGAACAAAACTATTCAAAATAATCCTAGAAGCCTGGCAAATCCAAAGATTGATAAAGTATAGGCTGAGTGAACAGAGATGCTACTGCCTGCTAATGATTTGGAAATGTACATTTTTTGTAATGTATGTTGTAAAACAGTGGTAAGAATGCATATCTCTCACTGTGTACTAAAAGAAGCATGGACTTCAAAGGGGAAAATTGAGTAACTGCAGAGCAGTCATTCAACAGAACCTTCTGCAAAAGGAGAAAACATTAGTAATAAATAATCTCCATTTCAGGCTAATGATATTAATTATAAAGCACCCAAATTCTTAGCCTAGACTACTTTCGTCCTGGATTTGCGTAGGTTTTAGCCTAGCTGTCTTTCCCTTCCTTCCTTCTTGTCTTTGAATCAAAGCCTTGGGTTTCAAAGTAGAGAACATTATCATTTTATCAAAATGTTTTCTATTGTTTTGTAATAATCTCCCCATTTTAAGGTACATCTAGAAAATTTACTCTCAATATTAGCTATTAATAGAATTTTTTTCTGAATTACTTTCCACATAGCACTCAAAATAGTGATTACTAATAAATAGAATTGGGTTCCCCAAAACACAATAAAGATATAACCTATGTATCATCTCAGTAAGAAATATTGTTTAGCTGTATTGAGAAAATATACTGCTACTGAATATTAGCATACTGTGTAATTACTGTGTAATTAAAATACTTTAAAATGCTATTAAATTGTAATTTAATAGCATTTTAAAGTATTTTATTGAATGTGTCACCTTTATAACCAAGACCACATGAATTTAAAAGCTGCTGGAGGAGGAAAAATTGAGAGATAAACTTTCTCTGAAAAAAAATAAACCTTTTTTTTTCTTTCTGTCTCCTCCTCCTTCTCCTCCTCCTCCTTCTCCTCCTTCATCTCTTCCTCCTCCTCTTCCTCATTCTTTTGTGTGACAAAGGCTTTATATAGGTTGATATCATTAAGTCCTTGTATAGACGGAGGAAAAAAAAAACTCAAAGTAGTTAAAAAACATGCCTAAAACAAGCAGCTCATTACTGCCAGTTAGAATAAAAGCCCGTGTTTATTTGGTTCTATGGATCAGTAGGAAGTTTTGACCAGAAAGACTGAATTGAGTTAATAATGAATTTATCTACATTACTCAACTGACTGGGCTCTTTCCAGTTGCTGTTTCTCTTGCAAATGTCCTATCTTGGTTCCTGTTTCATTTTTCTATGTCTCTCTCTCTGTCTCTCATGTGTGTGTGTGTGTGTGTCTGTGTGTGTCTCTGTGTGTGTGTGTGTGTGTGTGTGTGTGTGTGTGTGTGTGTGAGAGAGAGAGAGAGAGAGAGAGAGAGAGAGAGAGAGAGAGAGAGAGAGGAGAGAGAAGAGAGAGGAGAGAGAAGAGAAAGAGAGAGATGCTGAGGATAGAACCTGGGAACCCAGGGCCTCACTCATGCTTGGCAAGCACTAAGCTACAACCCCAGTCCCTCTCTTTCACTTCTTGTGATCAAAGCAGAGCGATAATATCAGTCATTGTTCCAATGATATATTAAGTAACACCAACATACAGGGACAACATTCCCTGTAATCAAAAGGAAGAACATGTTCTTTAAATAAAATTATTAGTTGGATATAGTAAAATTACCTGAAACACAGTTTCAACTACTGAGAACAAAACAGTAGCTATAACTTTTTATTGTCATTTACCTGGTTTTCTAAAACTGCATTCCAAAAGGGATGACAGAAAAAAACTTAAGAAAACTTCATGTTAAGGTTTAAACTGCAATTGAGATGTCCAAGGCTAGTATTCCTTTTCAAAATGATTATGCCTAAGCTTTACCATCTTTTATGGGGTTGCTATAAGCTGAAACAGATTTTACAATGCTACTTAACTACTCTTGCATCCATAACTCGTGTCAATATCAGAATGTCAGTCTCCAGAGGCTGCAACTACAAATTAAATATTTTATATTCCTTTAGATACCTAGATAGGTACTTGTATGTTATAGAAATTCAATAATGTAACTGATTAAAGTTTATAATTCAAATACATATTTGGTAAGTTTCAAATAATTGTTTAGGAATGTGACAAGTATAATTATTAATCTATCCACATATTTATTGAACTATAGAAAAATATTTGAAACCTGCTATCAAAGCTATCCTTAAATTTTGGAAAATACAATTTCTAGATCTTCCATTGCTGTGGAACTCTTGATCAGGCATCAATATTTTAGAGAGGAAAAGTATTGAAAGAGAATCTGAAAACTCTTTTATAAGTGGAGAGAGGAGAGTTTTATTTTTTTAAAAAAAAATAGGATTTCATATAAGATAATCAAGTTGTACCATTCTCAGAGAAAACTGATTTGTGTTCCCCTTGGAGGGATAAAAAAATTAAATGTAATTGCTACATAATGATGAATTATTTGCTCCACATCATGCCTAACTGAATGGATATTTTGTTCTGATATTGTAGCACACGTAGTCTAAATCACTGAGGAGAGTCCAACAGAGCTAAATTAGTATATTTTAATAAACTTAATTATATATCAAAATAACATAAATATATTGGTAATATTATACTACATATGCATTATATACATACATATATGTCTTTGTGTATATATGTATATAAGTGTATGTATCTCACTCTCTCTTTTGTTAGGAATAACTTAAAAATCTGATTGACATTTTAGTAGTTAAGGGTGAATATGCTCATTGCTTATTGCTGTGTTAGAAATCATCATAGCTCAGCACTGTAGTGCACACCTATAATCCCAGGAGTATGGGAGACTGAGGCAAGGGGATCCTGGATTCAAAGCCATCCTCTGAAACATCAAGGCATTAAGCAAATCAATGAGACCTTGTCTCTAAATAAAATACAAAATAGACCTGGGGATGCGGCTCAATGGTTGAGTGCCCCTGAGTTCAAACCCTGGTACCAAAAGAAAAAAGAAAAAGAAAGAAAGAAAGAAAAAGAAAGGAAGGAAGGAAGGAAGGAAGGAAGGAAGGAAGGAAGGACGGAAGGAAGGAACCATAAAAAAATTTGATTTGCAATAATCATCATTTATGATGTCAGTCCTATGAATCAAGAATTCAGTAATGACTCAACTGGTGATTTTTATCTCATGATCTATTATGGGGCTGTAGTTAGACATTGACTTGGGCTACAATGATGAAGACTTGACTGGAGCCAGAAGGTCCACTTCCAACACAACTTATTTTTTAATATTTTTATTATAATTTGTTATATATGACAGAAGAATGCATTATAATTTATATTATGCATATAGAGCACAATTTTTCATATCTCTGGTTGTACACAAAGTAGAGTCACACCATTCGTATCTTCCTGCATGTACTTAGGGTAATGATGTCCATCTCATTCAGCCACCTTTCCTACCTCCATGCCCCCTCCCTTCACCTCCCTCTCCTTTGATCAATTGAGAGTTATTCAAGGTTAACAAATCAGTGCTGGTTATTGGCTGGGGACCACAGCTCTTCTTCACATGGATTTTTCCACAGGGCTACTTGATATTCTCCTGCTATTGTGGTTGGCTTCTCATAGAACAAGTGATTCAGGAGAGAAAGAGAAATTGTAATGCCTTTTGGGACCTATCCTCTAAAATCATACATCTTTACTCCCACTGTGTTCTATTGATCACTCAAGGTAAGTCCTGCTTTAATGATGGACAATAAGATTAATGGAAGAGGAGAATCATTAGGGGTGGTATCTGATGCTGGTTACTACATTAAAATGGCTCTTGTATTTGAATTTTTTTCTGGCACTCCTTCCAAAATGTATTATTTATGTTCCTGCATAGAAATGGTATGCTTCCAAAAAGTGAACTTTTTTTTTAATGAGATCAAGACATGAGAAACATCCTTGTAAATATTGTGCTGTAGAACAATAAAGATTTCAGATATTATTGAAGGACAAGTGATCCTCCACAGAATTGTGAAAAGAAATATACTCTTTAATTGACATGCATTTGTTATATCACATTGATATCAGAAGTGAGTTCAAGTGTGCCCTTTTTCTAAATACTTCCAGATTAATTTTTTTATTAATACGTTTTCTTTTATTTTCTCCAATGGCCACATTTGCTCTTCAATGAGTTGTAAATGGCTATCAATGGTTTCATATCTTGCATATTTGCTTATATCACCAGCAATCCTTTCTCTACTGTTTCTACTTTGACTTATTTTTCATCTTGCCACTTAAGCCAGGATTATGCAGGAAGTAAAATTTCCAAGTCTAGATCAGAATAATACTTTCTGAACTGTCCAAATGCCAACATTTGTCATCTTGCAATCATAAGCTTTTTCATGTGCATAAAAATCTTGAAGTTAGGATCAGACAATTATATTACTGGAGATAAAGCTTTTCTAACCTCCAAAATGCAAAAATATCTTCATTCTCCCACCGCTTTTTCTGTAGGTACTATCGATTAAGTCAACTTTGTGGATCAATCTCTATCCTTACATGATATCCTTATATCCTTGGTCATGATATCTCTGGTTATTCTCAGCAAAAAATTTTTAAAATACCCTTCAGTAACTCTGAGTCACCAATCTTGAGTTTTATTCCACAGTAATGATCAACTATGATCTTCATTTAAAGCAAATAAGTTGACTTCCTTTAAAGCATAGGAGTTTTACAATAAGAAAGAAAGGATTTGGTTGATTTTTTCCCTGTTTCCTTAACCAGGACTTCTCTCTTATCCTCAGCTTGCCAAAAGAAAAGTTTTCCTTGGTTCATGCAAAAAGAAGTAACAAGAATGAATACTTGATTTGTAATCTCTTAAACTATTGCCAGGCTTCTCTTGTTCAGTCTTCACTTAAAATTGATTCTTCCTCTTCTGCTGCTTTGCTGGATTCATGAGTTATCTTGCTTCACTGGTATGGAGGACAGAATAATAGCCTTCAAAGATGTTCACATCCTAATCCCCAGAACCTGGGAATATGTTATCATTCATGGTAAATGCATTCTCCAAATGATAAAATTAAGAATCTTTTGATTTTCATAAATTATCCCCGTGTGACACATGTCATCACAAGAGTTCTAAGAAGGAGACAGAAAATTCCCAGGAACACAAGGCCTCGTGATGATGGAAGAGGGAAATAAAGAGAGAGAGAGGTAGGCGGGAATGAGGGAAATATTTGAAGGTGCTCTGCTACATGCTCTCAAGATGGAGAAGGGACCAGAGCCAAGGGACATAGATGGCCTCTAGGAGACGCAAAAGGTAAAGAACGAGTCTATTCTTCTGAAATTTCCAGAAGGAACAGAGCTTGACCACACCTTGAATTTAGACTTTTGGCCTGCAGAGCTATAAAAGTATAAACATGTGTTATTTTAAGCCACCTAATGTTTTGTAATGTGTTACAGCAGTAATAGGAAACTAGCTCATCTGAGAATCTCTGAACTGCAGTTGCTCTCATACAGGTGACTGAATCTTTCCCAGAATATTGCTTTGGATCCGTGCCTAGGTCCTGGAGCATCCCCTGATATACCATCAGAATCTTCTGGTGAGGTTCCTTTGCTTCTCCAGGTGAGATGCTAAGATGACTCCAGCACTACAACCACCTGAAACACAAAGGCTTGCCTGTAGGTGGAAGTCAAATCTTCTTAAGTGCTGTGTTTTACTCTGCTCAGCCTACTGCAGCTACTTTCTTACCTTTAACCTTTCTTCAGGATGAGTCTCCCCATCATCCACTCTGCTCCCCCAAGCTCTACAGGACTGGTGCCAGAATAATCCTTACCAAAGCCAAGGTAAAAATAAAGAAATTTTCTCCCCTCCCTCAATGACATCTTTCACCAGAGAATTTCCTCTTTAAATCATCACTACCCTCTCAGTATCAGCTTCAGAGAAAAAATAATTACAAAATATGTTTTTAGCATATGTAATCTAGCTCCTTTCTCTGGAATATGGCAATCTTTGCCAACTATTTCCTTCATGACCTAATGGAAAATGACATGTAAAGAATCCCCTTGCAGAATACAACAGACACTAGTATGGCAATATGTAAAAATGTGGATGTGTAACCGATGTGATTCTGCAATTTGTATACGGGGTAAAAAAGGGAGTTCATAACCCACTTGAATCAAATGTATAAAATATGATATGTCAAGAGCTTTGTAATGTTTTGAACAACAATTAATAAAAAAATTCACCACTACAATACAAATTTACAGTGAAAAAAAAAGAATCCCCTTGAAACATCCTATTATGTTGATGTCATTCATTTAGGATCAGCCATTAAAAGGTTAAATAAATTTAGATAATTACCAAAACAAACATACAAAACCCCTCACATTAATCTTTCTTTACCTTGAAATTATTGTTCTTTCTTAATACACAATTCTCAAGTCAATGATCCAATTTTCTATATTACATTATATGGATATTGGCTAGTGAAGCAGAATAGTTGTGGCCATCAGAGATTTTTTTTTTTTAAAAAGGAGACATCCCTGAAAAACAACAGTTGAATTGTTAAACTTTGACAGTTTAACTGTATAAGGGACAGTGATGAAAGAAATTAAAGGTATACGGATAGAAAAAGAAGAACTTAAATTATCACTATTTGCAGATAATGTAATTCTATAGCTGGAAGACCCAAATTCCACCAGAACTCTCCCAGAACTAATAAACAAATTCAGTAATGTGGATATAAAATCAAAACCCATAAATCAAAGGCATTTCTGTATATCAATGACAAATTGTCTGAACGAGAAACTAGGAAAACCACCCCATTTACAATAGCTTAAAAAATACTTTGGAATCAACTTAACAAAAGAGACAAAAGACCTGTACAATAAAAACTACAGAATGCCAAAAAATAAAATAAAATAAAGAAGACCTTAGAAGATTGAAAGATCTACCTTGTTCTTGGATTGGCAGATTTAATATTGTCAAAATGACCAATACTTCCAAAAGCACTATACAGATTCAATGTAATCCCAATCAAAATCCCAATGACATTCCTCATAGAAATAGAAAAGGCAATCATGAAATTCATTTAGAAAAATAAGAGACCCAGAATAACCAAAGCAATCCTTAGGAAGAAGAGTAAAGATGGTAGCATTACTATTCCAGACTTTAAACTACACTACAGAGCAATAGTAACAAAACCAGCATGGTATTGTCACCAAAATAGACTTGTAGATGAATGGAACAGAATAGAAGTCACAGAGACTAACCTACCAAATTACAATTATGTTATATTAGACAAAGACACCAAAAATGTTCATTGGAGAAAAGATAGCCTCTTCAACAAATGGTGTTGGGTAAACTGGAAATCCACATATAACAAAATGAAGTTAAAGTTCTATATCTCACCATGCACAAAACTCAAAGTGGATCAAGGACCTAGGAATTAAATAAGAGACCCTGCACCTAATGGAAGAAAAAGTAGGCCCAAATCTCCATCATGTCAGATTAGGCCCCAACTTCCTTAATAATACTATTACAGCACAAGAATTAAAATCAAGAATCAATAGATGGGATGGATTCAAACTAAAAAGCTTCTTCTCAGCAAAAGAAACAATCAGTGAGATGAATAGAGAGCCAACAGGATGGGAGAAAATCTTTACCACAAGCATATCAGATAGAGCATTAGGATATATAAAGCACTCAAAGAACTTAACACCAAAAAAAAAAACAATTAATAAATGGTCCAAGGACCTAAACAGACATCTCTCAGAAGAAGATCAGAAGAGGATATATAATCAATCAGCAAACACATGAAAAAATGTTCAATATCTCTAGCAATTAGAGAAATGCAAATCAAAACTACTCTAATATTTCACCTGACTCCAGTCAGAATGGCAGCTTTCTACAATCCAAACAACAATAAGTGTTGGCGAGGATGTGGGTAAAAAGACACACTCATACATTGTTGGTGGGACTGCAAATTGGTGCAACCAATCTGGAAAGCAATATGGAGATTCCTTGGAAACCTTAGAATGAAACCATTATTTGACCCAGCTATCCCACTCCTCAGCTTATACCCAAAGGACTTAAAAACAGCATGGTACAGGGACACAGCCACATCAATGTTTATAGCAGCACAATTCACAATAGATAAATTGTGGAACCACCTCATATGCCCTTCAGTAGATGAATGGATAGGGAGACCTTGGTATATATACACAATGGAATATTACTCAGCATTAGAAGAGAATAAATCATGGCATTTGCAGGTAAATGGATGGATATAATGAATATAAATGTAATGCTAAGAGAAGTAAGATATACCCCCAAACCAAAGGCTGAATGTTTTCTTTGATATGAGGATGCTGACACATAAAGGTGATGGAGGGGAAACATGAGAGGAATGGAGAAACTTTAGATAGGGCAAAGGAGAGGGAGGGGAAAGAAAGTGGCAAGCAGGTAGAAATGATGGTGGAATAAGTTAGACACTATTACCCTAAGTACATGTATGAAGACACGAATGGTGTGAAAATACTTTGTGTACAATTAGTGACTTGAAAATTTGTGCTCCATATGTGTAATATGAAACGAATTGCATTCTGTATTGTGTATAACAAATTGGAATAAATCAATAATTTGATAAAAAGTAAACAAACACAAAAATAATCAGAGTGACTATGCAAGTTAGCAATCATGATGACAAATGTCACATTTATAGTCACATTTATGTCATAGTTGAAAGTAAAGTGACCACAACATTTAGAGAGACCAAGAGATCTTTATTGCAGCAGTGAGAAAGAGGAGAAAAGAGAGAGAGAGAGAGAGAGAGAGAGAGAGAGAGAGAGAGAGAAGCAAGAGAAGAGAGATAGAGAAGCAAGAGAAGAAAGAGAGAGCAAGAGAGAGTGAAAGCAAGAGAGAGGGGACCAACAGGAGGAAGTTTTTATAGCCAAAGTCTAATGAGGTCTCTGGATCTGCAAGCTGCCTTGTTGGTGTACAGTGATTGGATCATACAGTAGTTGCTAAGGGTGTCACCTTCTGCCTTCAGGCAGACAGGGTAGGGGTCAGATGTGGGTTTCTGTTGCACCAGATGGGTGGGGGTGGAGTGTTCAGCCTTGAGTGGGGCTGAGTGTTCAGCCTTGATGTAAATAAGTGATAAAGGACCAGACAGAGGGGAGTTTGAGTATGTGGGTTATCCTGCAGCTAACATTCATTCAGCCTGCCCTGCAGACAACTTAGTTCAGCCTGCCCTGCACCTGACAATAGTGATGTTCACAATGATGACACAGAGTAATGTTTAAGGAAAAAAAACAAATACTAAAACCTGATTCTCTAAACATTCTAATTACATGTAATTTATTTTAGGGAAGAAAACAATGAAAATGTCTAAAACAAAAATGAATGTGTTTATCATTTTTTCTCCCATATGAACTCATTTGATATCCACATGGAATGAGGCAGTAGTAGCTATAGTAGATAATAATTATTGAGCAATTTGTTATGTGACAGAGATAGTTATAAATGCTAAACATAGGTGATTCCATTCAGTCCTCATCACAACCCTGTTGAGAAAACTAGGGTTTTAGAAGATTGAGCAGCTTAGCAAATCTCACAGCTAGAAAGAAGTAGAGATAAAATTCAAGACTGGTGTGACTGACTTTAAATTCCCATAACCACAGTACAGTATTACCTCTTAGGTAATTTGCATGATGTATCTTCATGCACAATTTTAAGAGGAAGATTGTTTTAGTCAACTTTTTTGCTCCTGTGACTAAATGATCTGACCAGAACAACTTTAATGAAGAGAAGTTTATTTGAGAGCTCATGGTTTCAGAGGTTTTGTCCAGAGAAGGCTGGCTTCATTCCTAGGGCCTCAAGATGAGGCTGAACAACATGATGAAAGACTATGACAGAGGGAAGCATCTTGCATCATCAGGAAGCAGAGAGAGAGAGTCTTCACTCTCAAGATACAAAATATAGACACCATAGCGATGCCTCCAATGAACCACTTCCTCCAGCCGCATCCCACCTGCCTCCAGTTACCACTCAGGTAATCCCATCAGGGTTTAATTCACTGATTAGGTTAAGACTCTTGCATTCCAATCATTTCTACTCTGAATCTTCTTGGATTGTCTCTCATGTGAGTTTTTGGGGGACATCTCACATCTGAACCATAACAAGGATCCTAGAATATGTTGACATTAAATATTTTGCCCAGGATGTAAAAAGAGTACACTAGAGCAAAAACCTACCCTTTCTGATTTCTAGTGTATATTTTATCACATATGCTGATCCCTTTGATCCTTGTGGGAAATGCCCTATTCCTTATTCATTTAGATACATCAAATGCGTCGGTATAATTACAACAAGACAAAATATTTTTTAATTAACAAGCATATTTTTCTGCTGAATTTATAGTACACAATACTTTCTTATATAAGGTTATGAGACATTTCATCACTTCACAAGAGGATTTATTCATAAGAGAACAATATATTAAGAGACTCAGATTTATAACTTTTGTTTTCAAGAGAAGTAGTCCAACTATGAAACAATAATAATAAATAAGTAAATTGTCATTCACCAAAGGTCAGTTTTCCTTGTCTCTCAGAAACTATGGAAATGTATGAGAATCTGGGGAGACATGGAGGAGGAAGATGGTTAAGAGTTTTGGACCTGGAGAATTCCCTATTGATGGATCAAGTGGACAGGAGGGAACCTGAGCAAGAAATCTTCAAGCTCCTCAGAAAAAGCTCTGACAATGCCACCAGAGATGCAGGTCAGCTCTTGGAGTCTTCTTGTAAGTCAACATCAAAGTGATTTTACAGATTCAGATCCATGATGGTGGAATAGAGGTGGTCATGTTCCTGGCTGCTTTGTGGCATGAGACCAAGAAAGCAGGCAGGCAGCTTCTTCATAAAGTGGCTAAACAAAACAAAACAAACAAACAAAAAAAAGGAAGGGCGGACTCAAAGCAGACCAGAGACACAGAACAGAACACTGGATATAATAAAATAAAGACAAAATGGTGCAGAATCTCTAGCCAGAGAGGTTCCTCCATGAGTATAATGGAGGAATAAGGGATTTAAAGGAGTCTGCATTTTTTAGAGGCCCAAGGAGTGTCTGGATACAGAGCATTTAGAGAACAAGGATATTACCCAAGAAACCTAAAGGACTCACTTCCCAAAAGCCATGTGTGGGGAAAGAAGCTGCCATCTCTCCACATGGCATGTAGAGAAAAAAGGATGGGACAATTTTGCAGCTGCAGCCGGCAGCTGGCAATAGAGGAATCTGATTCCTGGCAATCCTGAGTTTGGCCAGAAATACAGGCCTCAGTAAGCACACCCTGCACAACATAGAGTGTGCTTAAGTGACCAGGAGAAAAGCAAATGTGGAGAGAGGTTTTTAGAGGGGACAACTGGTCACAGAAACACACCTGGTTCTATCCAACCACTTGTAGGACCAGTTGGGAGAGATGCATCTGGCTGATAACTTGAAAGGTTCAGGTGGGAGAAATTATTTGGAGACTTAACTCAAGACCAGGAAATGTGGGGTCTTCAGGTGATGTAGGGGACTAAGAATTGGCTCTCTAATCACAAGAGTGGAACCCAGGGGAGATCTCTGGGGTAAAGACTTCCAGCCTGCACCAGCAAGTACTGGGCATTGGAGGAGAGACATGCTAACTTAAAATCTCCAGACCAATTAGCATTCAGTGAAAAGCCTGGAGCCCATCTAAGCCTAAACCCTGCCTTCGGGAATTCCACCTACTGGATTACCTCTCTCAATCCAGGAATCCAAGGGGTGAAGCATCACACTTCAGAAGGCCCCACCTAAAACTGCTGAGAAGCTGAGAATATTTTGAACTCCAATGGAAAGAACTCTTTTCATCAAGATTTTTTCTTTTCTTTTTAAATTCTTTCACATTGTTTGTGACCTTAAGGGTATATGGACATTTATACAATTTTCTATTTTTTTCTTCTCATCTCTAGCATTTCTGAAGCCAGTTATTTTACATGGATTTGTATTTTTCTTGTGTGTGTCTCTCTCTCTCTCTCTCTCTCTCTCTGTGTGTGTGTGTGTGTGTGTGTGTGTGTGTGTGTGTGTGTGTGTGAAATAGGGTGTTTGATTAGTGTATTTTAGTTTTGTTTTGTATTCTTTTATTTTTAATTTTTTCTCCTTTTGGCTTTATATGTGTGTGTGTGTGTGTGTTTCTTTTTTCTTCCTGTTTCCCTTGATTCTCTCTTTTCTTCTAATAGCCAATATTTATCATTTTCTCTTTAACCCTTCCCTTAATCTTTTCTTCTGTCTTCTCTCCTCCTTCCTCATAATCATCACATCCTGTAACACTTGTGTTCTCTCCCTGTCCACCATCTGAAAATCTAAACCCTTTTGCAAACTTGCTCTTTTTATTATAGGCAATAACTGACCACTTCTGTTTATTGTGATAATTAACATTGTAGTTGTCATAGTAGGAACTATTTTGTTTTTTGCTGTAAACTATTTGCATTTGTAGTTATTATTTGTCACCCCCTAAACAGTGAGGTACTGGACAACTTCAGGGGATACTATAAGTCCAAAGGGTAGAATCTTTACTTCCTCAGATCCATACTGTTAGATGGGCAGATACACAAACTACATAAAAAAGCAAGGGAACAAATTGCCTCAAGCAAACCAAGATATTACAATAACAGAATCTATTGACACCACAGTGGAAGAAATGTCAAAAAAGGAGTTTAGAATCAGATAGTTAAACTGATCTGTGAAGGATTATGTAAGAAAGCAAATGCAGGTAGTAAAATATCACTTGAATAAAGATATAGAGATTCTGGAAAAATAAACAAGCAGAAATCTTTGAAATGAAGGAATCAATAAACTAAATTAAAAATTCAATAGAAAGCTTAACCAACAGATCAGACCACTTGCAAGACAGAAACTCAGGCAATGAAGACAAGATATATAATCTTGAAAATAGAGTTGACAACTGAGAGAAGATATTAAGAAATTATAAATAGAACTTCTGAGAATTATGGAATAATGTGAAAAGACCAAATTTAAGATTTACTGGGATACATGAAAGCACAGAGATACAAATCAAGTGAATACACAATCTTTTCAATGAAATAATATCAGAAAATTCCCCAAATCTAAAAATTGAAATGGAAAATCAAATACAAGAGCCTTACAGGACCGCAATATGCAAAATTAAAACAGACCCAAATCAAGTTCACATTAAAATGAAAATGCCTTGCATAAAGAATAAGGATAAAATTTTGAAGGCTGAGAGAGAAAACCATCAGATTATATTTAGGGAGAAACCAGTGTGGATCTCAGTGGATTTCTCGCCCCCGACCCTCAAAGCTATGAAATAACATACACCAATCTCTGAAAGAAAATGGATGCCAACCAAGAATCCTATAACAAGTAAAATTAAGCTTTAGATTTGAAGATGAAATAAAAGCCTTCCACAATAAACAAAATAAAAAGAATTTGCAACCAGAAAGTCTGCACTTCAGAATATTCTCAACAAAATATTCCATGAAGATTAATTGAAAACAAAAGTGAAAACCAGCAAAGGGAGGAACTACACTAAAGGAATAGTCAATCAAAGGAGAAACTAAAGTAAAAACTAGAAATAAATCAAAATGACCAGGAACACAAATCATATCTCAAATCTCAATAACAACCTTAAACATTAATGGCCTAAACTCATCAATGAAAAGACATAGACAGGCAGATGGGATAGATATATATATATATATATATATATATATCCACACACTAAAGGTAAAACATATTACTCACATGGATCATGTAAACAAGCAGGAATTTCTATCCTAATACATGATAAAGTAGACTTCAAGCCAAAGTTAATCAGAAGGACATTTCATACTGCTTAAGGGAATTATACATCAACAAGACACAACAATCATAAATACTTATGCTGCAAACAATGGAGCATCTATGTACATCAAACAAACCCTTCTCAATTTCAAGAATCAAATAGACCAAAATACAATAATACTGGGTTTGAACACTTTTATCCATATATATGAATACAAATATGAATATGTAGTAAAAATATACCTGAAATATTTAAATGAATATGGATTTATATATAGTTATTTTTCTTTTGAGATAAATGTTTACAATTTTGGTAAGATATAGGATATCATTATGTATCTAAATATATATGAAAATTCATGGGTAGGATTTTGGTTGTCATTAAGGTACATACATATATAATATATGAATGTATATAAATATATATATGTGGAATGTATATAAATATATATGTGAAAATATATATGGATATTCAATGTAATATTTATAATTTTTGTTTAAAAGGCTCATGATTACAGGTAGGGTTAGGTTTAGTTCTGAGTTACAGCTTTGGTTTTGGGTGTGAGTTACTTTTGGCCCATATATATCAATATATGAATATAAATATGAATATAGAAGTAATATATCTCAAAATTTATACATTTATATTTTTTAAGGTAAGCAGTACTGTTATATGTGAATTCTGGATTATGCCTATGGAAATAAGTATATATATATATATAAAATGTCTTTGTGTGTGTGTGTGTGTGTGAATTTATATCCTCAATGCATAGGTACATTTATGTAATATGTTATTATTTATATGTATAAAATTTTCTCTGAGGTGTATTCGTAGATATAGTACTAATGTAGAAAAACAGGGTTAGTTTAAGGATTGAACTTTTTTATACATATATAGGAATACAAATATGAATATACATGTAAAAATATACATGAAAATCTTTAAATGAATATAAATTTGTATATAATTATTTTTCTTTTGAGATGGATTTTTTTAACATGTTTTAGTAATGTTTATGATTATGTAACTGAGTATATATGAAAATGCATAGGCAGGAATTTGGTTACTGTTATATATATGAATGTATATAAACATATATAGGAATATGTATGTAAAAATATATATGAATATTCAAACTAAAAAAATAAATAAGAGAGAGATCTTACAGTCGTCCTTCCTATTGTGTTAAGAGGGGACCTCCCCATAAGAACATCTCTTATTGGTCAACAGAAGTGATAACAAGGCTATGAGACTCTGCTTGAACCCTTTTCAGTTATGCCTCATGCTCAAAGCAATCTTAAAATGGAGTATTTCATAAAATGTCCTTTACCTAGTGCAAATTTGCATCCAGGACAGAGAATATGCTGGGACCCCTTGGGACACAGTGGCTATATAGAACAGATATCTAACTCTACCTACTCCTGAACACACTCCCCCCATGTAATTCACTAGACTATGTGAGACTAGAGTCAATATGAGCTTTCCTCTCAAAGCCCAGAAGAAAAGAAACATAAAAATAGGCTAATTTGGTTTATTTGGCATGCTTAATGTATACTATTCCACTAAATTATTTTATCTTTGAGGATGACTGTAGAAAACTACAATAGGGTTTTCTTTCTTTCTGGTTCACAGTTTTTCTTTTTGCATGGCTCTCACATTACTTCAATTAGGTGTTCACTGGATGTTGGTCTACTGGCAGGTTTACTGGAGAAACTTAGACCCTATTCAAAATGTGCTGAACACTAAAGCAATTCTCCCCATTCTTTCTCTGATCATTGCACTAAAATGAATTGGAATTCTGCAATACTCTAATGGAAATCCATAAGATGACCACTTTGGCTAAATTGCTATTACTTGGAGGTAAAGGATTATCCTATGGGTTCCTAATGCCCAAAGCACTAGGCACTCCAGCTAAAGAAAATTATCACCCCTACCAGGTAGAACATATCAAGAGTCGTCTGCAATAGAACATGAGTGTCTATGTCTTGTATCAGCTTTTCTCTTGGTCTAACAACCAGATACTTTGAGTTTACTCTTTTTCTTTTTTAATCAAAGAAATAAGATACTTTAAAATATTTTATTGTAAGAGCTTACATCTCAAGGTTTTTATTTTGTTGTTTTAAAATCTTGCTTTTACGAAGCAATTGGAATTATTTTTACAACAAAACTTTTCAAAAGCGACAAGAGTCTTAAACTGCTGGAAGCTGGAGGGTGTCACTGGGCCTACAAGAAGCTGGGGATAGTTTATTTAAATAGTCATACCAACTAGTCATGTGCAGCTTATAAATTACAGTTTTATTCACTTTTTAAATGCCCTGCTCACTAAAGTCTAATCCAGCCTTCATTCTTTATTTGTCTGCTCAGATTTTAGAGTTTTCTATTAGTTTCTAGGCAGAAAAGAGAGAGCTGTCACAGTTTTTCATGCTCTCAGAAGGTGGTTCACAAAGCACAATATTAATTCTGGAATTTTAAAGTCTTCTTGTAAAATAAATGAAAAGAAACCTTCAAAATTTGTTAAGAAACTGGCTTGCAGGTAAACCAATTCCGATAGGAATTAAAATTCCTATATAGAATGAAAATAGTTCAGTCCCCATTCTAGCTGTTTTCAGCTTTTTTACAACAGGTAGTTGAAAATAGGTCTAAACCCTCTGATAACACTTTTCTCCATGCATATATTAATGCTTTGGTTCAAAGACTCTGGGCAAATCCAGTATTTCTAAGAAATCAGTTTGAAGGATGCATGTCCATCCTGCTTTATATTTAGAAAAAAAATGTAATTGCTCTACCACTGACTGAAGTAGTTGAAGATCACTATTCACTTTTGCCTTCTAGTTTAACTTATAATAAAATATTTAAGCTAATTTTGCAAGAAAAGTTGATATTTTTATGACAATCACCTACTTTTCAATAAGTCCAAACTTTCTTGCTATTTAAAGGCAAAGAAAATTGATGAAAAAGAAATGCAGTAAAAGCTCATAGGGAGTCATAAAAAATTAATTCTGTGTAGAAATACATAGACCATTGTTTTAGAAATGGTATCTCAAATTAATGTTTCGTTTAGTCACTAGATGTGCTCACTAATTTTAACAGTTCAAATTAGAATGGTTTCTTTCTCATTGTTTTCTGATAGTTTGATTCTTGCACCAGATATCTTTCTTATTCTGGTTGGAAGGCTCCCTGGAAAGCTCTGGAGCCAATTACATCATCATAGTCCCAGCACTATGGCAACATAAAGTTCAATTTGTAAATGAGGCCATAGAGTCACCAAGAGGTCAAGAGACATACTCAGTCTGCATGGGCTGCCTTAGCCAAGCTGAAGTTTCACCCTGGAAGCCTACTTTATCACACTTAGAGCTTTAGTCAAGTTCAGTGCTTTAAAAGTATAAAAAATTCTCCACATTTCATCAAAGATTTCATGGAATTCACTGGTGCTGCTAATGGAAAACATTCAAGGACTTCAGAATTTTTTTTAATTTTTTTGCTAAGAAAATGCAAGTTACACAGATGTGGGAAGTTTATTAATGTGTCTGGTTTTTCATCATTATCCCAGAATGTGATGTAACACAAAGGTGACTTTTCAGCTCCAAATTTTTGTTTTCATTCCAATTATTCTGATAACATTTTTTAATGAAAATCTTTACCTACTTAAACAGATGGAATTAGCATAATTCAATTTTATCTTGATGATTCAAGGTCATGAGAATTCACAGTGATTTTTGTAAGGAAAAATAAATGTGTTCTAAAATTGAAAGTTAAGATTAATCAGTGTTTATTATTAAATTATTTTGTTAATACTTAAGAAAAAAGTAGATTCTAATGTATTATTGAATTTAAAAAAGCTACAAGTAGAATTCAAAATAAGATTATTTTTTCTAAGTCACTAGGGTAAAAACTTACATAGGAGAAAAAGAAAGGGTTGAAAAACCCAAGGAAGCACAACTCTCAATTAAAAAGAAGACTTTTGTATTATTTATTAGTAAACATAACTGTTAGTTTTCTTTCTGTACCTAAAATATGCAAAATAAATGCCAATGATTAAGTTGCTATATCAATTCAAAGACCCTGGGATTGGGTCAAAAGAAAAGTCCAAATATATATTGCTGTATTCTGAAACAGAATAACTGTTTCAATTTAAATGTCCATGAAATATTTTTAAAAAGCTAATTTACTAAACTATGACAGAGAACCATTTTACTACTCTTTGCCACAGGCATATTAGTGTTCCCTACATAAATCGAATCAACGTCTTTAATCAGTTCAGAAAACTAATTGTAAATAATCCAGAACTAATTAAGAGAAACCATGTTCAACTTTCTTTTCTTCTGGAATCATTCCTATTTCTGTGTGAATAAATCATTGCCTCTTCCGTGAGGGAAGCAACCAGTTGGAATAAAGTTTATACCACCGCTCCATATAAGTCTTTATTTTTGGAAGTTTAAGCACACAGCAATATCAGTAGCCAGATCAGACTTAGTGAGAAAGATCCATGTTGGAGCTGGGGGTGTGGCTCAAGCGGTATCGCGCTTGCCTGGCATGCATGCGGCCCGGGTTCCATCCTCAGCATCACATATAAACAAAGGTGTTGTGTCCACTGAAAACTAAAAAATAAATATTAAAAAATTCTCTCTCTCTCTTTAAAAAAAAAAAAGTCCATGTAGATATAGCCTCATCCTCATGCCCACCAACTAATTTGTACATGGACAAATTAGTCAGAGAACATATTGTTTTAGCCTCCCTGAAAACAGACAGTAAGCATATACGTGATACACGTTTTCACACTTTGCTCATTTCAAGAGTTTTGTCCATTTAACCCTTCCTCTGAACCATTTTCCACCATATTCCAATCCTGTATCTTTCAAATCTCTGATTACATAGTTCCAAACAATTAGCAAGTGCTCATTATGATTTCTAAGTATTTCTCAATTGAGCCAAAGCTAAAAGCTAAATGTGCTGCTTGAAGTTCTGCCCATTTGGGGAATTTCTCATCCCCACTGTTGTTCAGGGACAAAATCAAGTGGGGCTGAAACTCTGTTGCCATCCACCTAATGTTGTTGCCATAAAATTATGCAAAATCATCTGAAAACCTGGTTTGAGGTTTTGACTGTCCAGTTAACTGGGCACAAAAAAAGCAGCATGAGAATATAGTTGAAGGTTAGAGAGAAGAAACAACACAAGAATTATTGTCAAAGGGATCTGGACCAACTGTTCATACAACTTACTAATTTTAATGCTCCTTGGACTTTATGGAGACTGGTTTATTATATACCACTGCAATGTGATAAATTTCTCCTCAGAGTGGAATAGTGGTTCAGATAACACTGTTTCTAATAAGTAGTTGAAATTCCACTGTTACATGATATTTCCCAATTAAATATTTATTCCACATATGGGCTCACAAGTAAACCAGAGCTCTTGCTGAAAAAGAAACCTGTATCTTCATAAGGAGGCATGCATTAATTCTTAACATCTTATAGTCTGTGCCTTGTAAGAGACTTGCAAGACTCCATGTTGCAGCTCTATTTATAATTACAGACACTTCATATATTATTACATTTATTAGGTCATCTATGAGCAGGAGCACAGATTGGACTTGTTGCAGAACTTTCACCTTGTTTCTACTGGAATATGGCAGCCACATGTGTTACTTAGCATGTGAGTCATCTAAGAGGGAAATATTACTATACATCTTTGGTCTTTCTAAGGCTGTTATTTAATTACTGGTCTCTGTAAGAGTATTTAAATTGTAATATTTCTATGATAGGTCTTTTTTTTTATACAGCCTTTAGGGATGTAGCCTACAGTTATCTTGAGGAATTGCTGCCTGTGGAGAAGGCCACTTCAGGATATCACTAGCAGGTGTTTCAATGCCTTTGTTCTACACCTGTGAACTGCTTATTGCAAGAATTCCTGTGCATGGTCTTTGGTCTCATAGACCAAGAATTTAAACCCATCAATTTTGTAATAGTTAAGAAATGATGTCAAATTTCCTATAAAAGCCTCATGTAATCTCAGCCTAGGGCCCAGAACTTCAGAACACTAGCTCATCTCCATCTGCCAGTGAAATAAACCTGAATTCTCCAGCCTTCTGAGTGATGCTCGGTCTCTTGCTGAACTCAATTTTCACAATAATATTAGTATGTAAAAATGTGTAAAATGGTTTTTGGGCCAAAGAGTTCATAAAGTGTTGTGTTTCTTTCATAGTGATAAGCATGTAAAGAACATCAACTTCTCTTTTCCACTGAAGGGATATGGTGATATGATTCAGACTACCAAAATCTAAAACTTTACTGAATTTTCCTGGAGTATGTCTTTAATTTGCTCACAAAGGCGTTTAAAATATCCAATGTTCCCTATTAATCAAGTCCAAAGATTTTAATGTCAATGACATATTGAGCTATGTGACATTCTAACCTCAAGATTATCAAGATATCAGCTGAGTAGGACTCTATTATAGCAGAGAGTAGGACAAGTAACATAGCATTGAGGGAAGACTGTGAAGGTTCTATGTTGACTTTGTCAGATAAAATGATCTCCTCCCTATTAACCTTGAAAATTGGTACTGAAAGCAAAGTAATGTTCAGGTCAATTAGCCACACACTACAATCTAGGGTCCATGAATGATTTACTTTAGGAAAGATGCTACATCTAGAACAATGGCTACATATGAAGTAACTCTCTAAAATCAGATAATCTATTTACCTTCTATAGTGGCAAAAAGATCCACCTATCTTCTATATAGGCAAAAAGCCACGATAAATATGTATGTGAATTATTTTGTCTTTGGTGGGGTCACTAATCTTTGCAATTCCCCCAGATATGGGGTATTGCTTAAACTTCACTAACTTGGTAGGGAGGGAATGGGATGTACCAAGACTTCTTAATGGCCCTTCTTGCTATTACTGCTGATTGGGGAATTTCCACTATTGTCAAATATTTCTATTCTAATCAAATGCTTAGGAAGTGGGCAAATAATCACCATTTGGGTTCATTTGGGACTTACTGGGCCATTGTGACCCAAACTTGAGTGACCTCCATTATAATCTAATTTGACAGATAAACTAAAATAGCTTTTTTGAATTCTCAGTAATTAGTGTCAATTAAAGGACATGAAATCTTATAATTGCCAAGTTCTGGCTATTTTCTTTTCTACATGCATAGTCACTCAGTGGTTGTATGTTTTTGAGAAAAATATTTGATATGAGAGTTAAAATACATATAATATAGGCTTGTCATAGCATTTAGAGTCCCTTCATCAGGAAGATCTATCCTAGCTTGGCCAAGTGGGACATGCCTATACTCCCAGCTACTTGGGAAACTGAAGCAGATCACAAGTTCCAGACTAACCTGGGCAACTTTGCAAGACTGCTCTCAAAAGAAAATTTTAAAAGTGCTGGTAGTATATCTCCATGGTAGAGTTCTCTCTTAGTATGTGCAAGCTCCTGAGTTTGACCCTCAGTACTATAATAAACAACAAACAAACAAACAAAAACTCAAGGATCTCTCCTTCTCTTCAAGCAAGGGGTTTGAGATAGTTGTATTTGCTTGTGAGTGGAAACTGAGGCTGTGATTCTGCATTAAGATGATGGAGTCAGACTTCTTTCTCTGTTGCTGATGTTTTACCTGTTATAGAAATCAAATAGGATATTTGCAGAATGCCCAACTATTCCATTCCTAAGGATGCCATGATATTTTGGTAAAAAAAAATATTTTAATGAATCCTTTGTTACCATTCCTGGAAGTTTATCAGTTGGTTTCTACTATACCAGCAATCTTTTTCTCTCATTAGAATGAGAATAACTACTAAAATAGTAAATAGGTTAAGGATGCCTGAAAATATTTTAAGTTCACTTTTTGCATACATCCATGCTCTTCTTCTGATTTTATTCTTGCCTTTATTTTATAAGGTCCACTATAATATGTATTGTGACTACTGAAATAATTCCTGATAACATCCCCAATATCCTTAACTTAATCACAATTACAAAATTCATTTTGTCACATGAAATAACATACACATTGGTTTGTAGAATTAGGTTATAGATATTTTTTGAAAGATAATTATCTGTCTCCCAAAGAGGGTTAAGTAAAATGACATGGAAAAGTGTCATATGAAGCCACTAATGCATGGAGTCAATGTAATATAAAATATTCTTAAAAAAGAAGACTCCACTTTGTTTTACATAGTAAGAGAAGATACTGAAAATTCAGTTTTTAGAACAACAACCTTCAATGTGCATTGTTACAGTAAAAGATTATATTTTTAATTGATTAGGATTTTTTATTTCATTGAAAGAAACTTTGTCTTAATCATTCATATTAAACTCATAATACAGAAAGAAATATATGCCTCTCTAAACAAAATAATTACCTAATTGAAAACAATCTGAAAACTAAAAATTGCATCATAAACTCTGAGAGAGAAGTGAGCCAAAATCACCTATAAGGATTATTGATGGTCATCATACTACTCTTATTCTCTGATGAAAAATCAATTAAATTTCAGTGAAAAATATGAACTACATTGGTGATATCCATATTATCTATAATGTGAAGTATGTGAGAATATACACCAATGGCATCTCATTTGCTTTAATTGCTTTAATTCTCATTCTCTTCTATAGCTATTTGGTAAAAACAGATGAGATTGAACTTCTTGAATTTGTCTTTGTGAAAAAAAAGCAAGTGAATTCTTTTCATTTCCCCATCTCGACCTTCATGTGCAGGATTTATCAAAACTGCATTGGCTGAATAAAAAAAACCTTTTTCATATATAATTAAATGATGTGCACATTGGAAAAATATCACAGCCCAATGATAGTTGAATTGGGGGTATCCTTTCTCTTGGCCAAACCTCATGAAAAGTTTTAGGCTAGGTAGGAGAGTGATAATTAAACATTTCTGAAGCATCATTACCCAAGCATGTGGAAATTTCTAGGTTCAGTGAATGGAAGAATACCTTTTATTGATTCAAAAATACCAAGCCAGATGCAATTACATATTCTGAATGTTTTCCAATGGATAATTTTTTGGTGCTAGTCAGAGTAATTACTGAGCAAAGAAGAGATGCTCTCTTATTTCAGAAGGGACAATCAAGAAGCTTCTGCCTCATCAGTAAACCTTTACTAAAGGCTTAACAATTGTTTAATTATCAAAGACAATTTCTCAAATTTATATTCAATCATCAACAAGTTTTGCTTCTATCTAAACATACTTTTAGCTTGTTTTTTTTTTTGTTTTCTTTTTGATATCAGGAATTGAACCAAGGAGTGCTTATATACCTACCCACATTCCCAGATGTTTCTATATTTTATTTTGAGGCAAGTTCACACTAAACTGCTCAGGGCATGGCTAAGTTGCTGAAGATGGCTTTGAACTTGTGATCCTCCTGTCTTAGTCTCCCTAGCAGCTGGGATTACAGATGTGTGCCACTGTGCTTAACTTAAACATAGTTCTTTTTTGCTTTTTAACACCCAGGAAATATGTGTCCACCTAGAATCTCTAGAAATTTTGAAATTTTGGCCAACAACTTTTACCAAATCCAAAGTTTATTTTAATTATTTTATAATATGAAATACTTCATTTATGTGTGTGTGTGGGTATACTATTTTTCCTTCTAAACAACTATTTTTCTTCTTTTCTTTGACTGGAAAAGGCTAAAAGTATTTTAACATTATGGTTTTCTTTCCTGTCTATGAGTGCTTGCATTAAAATAAAGAAATATTATTAAAGTGTTTCTTATCAATTATTTTAACCAGACAAGTAAAACTACCAAGAAATAAGAAAAATTGAAAAAATTCACTTGGAATGAAATCATGTGAAGGAAAATCTTTACCAGTCATAAGGGCAGATAGAGTAAACTTCATTTCTAAAGATTGAGATAAATTAGACTGCATTTTAATTTGCCGAGGAACAGAGAGATGGAGAAGTGAAAGGGAGTTCAATATGAAAACATTCCCTTGAGATGCTTCAATTTGGTTTCTTGTTCCTTATCTCTAGCAGAGAGAAAACTACATATTTAGAGCAGACACTCGCTCAGAAATGATATTCACCTTGCCATCTGGGTTGTCTCAATATAACATGCTGTTTTCCAGTGAACCTGGATTATAATATGAGGGTATCAGAACCCACTTCTGATGCATCTTTGTGGAAAATAAAAGAGAGAGCAATATGCTAAATGACTGCTCAAGATAGGCAGCACTCTGAAGAACTTATATTTTGAGAGAAAATATTCAAGAGTTGAACATAAGCAAAAGCTAATAGAAAAAATCTCAAAGACTTGGAGATATGATTTTGAGACCTAACTTCTATCTTTTCTCTTTCCTCTCCTCCTCCTCCTCCTCCTCCTCTTCTTCCTCTTCCTCCTCTTCCTGCTCCTCCTCCTCCCCTCTTCCTGCTCCTCCTCCTCCCCTCTTTCTCCTCCTCCCCTCTTTCTCCTCCTCCCCTCCTCCTTCCCTCCCTCCCTCCCTCTCCCTCTCTCAAAGAAATATAATTTTAAAGTAGCATACCAATTTTTTTCTCTATCCTTCTTTTGGATTAAAACAAGTATTCTTCTTCACTTAATGAATCAATTTAAGCAGTTCTTGAAAATAAAACATTTTTTGACAACTTCAAATAAATTACATTAACAGTTGATTTTGATGATTACTAACATACTTACTTGTAGCAGAAACTTCTGAATTATTTTGTAAAACAAATGAGAGTGAGTGACATGATTCTGCTATCTATGTGCTAGAAGAATGTAATGATGAAATTCAATAATCTTTATACTGTACTATATTGTGAACTTTGGTGTTTCTACAAAGATGTTTCTGGGGGAAAAAGTTTCCCAAGTGACATCAGGGTAAACCATTTCATTTTGTCTCTTGTGTATATAAGTTTTCCACATATTTTGTAAATAATAATGCTATATCTCAAAACATTCCAAAGAAAGCTTAATAAATCTGTCACTCTAGAAAATAAAATCAGAAAATTCAAAGAAACCACTTTCTCAAAAATTTAAGGTTTGTTTCTATTGGCATAAAAATCTAGATATTTTGTGGAGTGTGAAATATAAAGGTTTATCTCATTATCTCTTTATTTTCTTGATGAGATAAATGGACAGCAGATCTTTCTTCACCTCCTAGCTATGGGTGAAGGAATCACAAGTTTTCTCACCACTATCAACCATTTGTGATTATGTATAAATGATTGGCATGTGAGCTAAACCTTCCTGATGAAAGCACCTTTGAAAGGGCAAACATTGCTGTATTTATTACTCAGTAGTCCTGTCATAATTTCCCCTTCTCTGACATCTAACAGATAAACTCAGGCTAATGATCAGATAGTAAGTCGGCATCATGGCTGATCACCACAGACAGGGTGGGGGCACTGACTGGAGAAGGGTGCTAAATTTCTGGATCAAAGAGTTTGGCTTTCAAAATTTGAGGGTTTCATATGTACATGGAAAGTGAACAGCACACAGAAAAAATTATTTGGGGCAATTACACTAATAATGTAAGCAAATAATACTCTCTCAATTATTTGAATATGGTAAAGATATTTTTAAATGAAGTCTGCATTACTTTCATTTTGGGCAAGAATCCATACCTTGCAGACAATGAAATTCCCAGCCTACAGGAGTCCTTCAGGGGTCTCATCATCCTTTGCATTCACAAAACATCTTTCCTTTCCCAAGGACTATCATTGAATTAAAGGAAATCTTTTCTGACATCAAAGAGCATCACATCAGATCTTAGGGCAAGGTTTCGCACCTCCTGAAAGTCTTTCCAGGGTCTATCCACCCCAAGTAAAAATGTTCTAGTTTAAAGACACAATTTCCTAAAATGGGCTATTTATTAGTAAATCATGAGGATGCTACAGTTTATCTCAAGCTTTTGTGTGGCGAAGATGTTTCCTATGCTCTTTTCAGAGAAACTTATAGCTCAGTTGGGAAGGAATAATTTTGAAGCATGTTGTTAATTTTTTAAGGACCTTTTCTTCTCATTTTTTCATGGTGATAAAACAACACAAGTGTTTGCATGTGCAGAAATATTTCCCCCAGGTATTTTTCTTTGTTGGGATCTTTTGCTCAAAAACCAACAAAACAAACAAAAAACCTGTTTTGTTATTTCAGAAATTGCTTATTTAAAAGGAGTTGGTACTAGAGTCCAACCTGCTTAGATATTTTACTTTTCTTCTCTGCTTTTTACATAATCTCTAATAAATATTTATTGGTGCATCAAGACTTCGTACCTAGTTTCTCCCCTTAAATTGAAAAAGCAATGTGACCAACATAAAGAAAATTTGACAACAGGATAACTACCTCTGATCCCATTACACTAACCCAATTAACTTCATTTTTTTTTCTTTTCTACACATTTCCCATTTGCACACTTGGTTCTTGTATTGCTATAATCAGAGAGTAAATACAATGTTGTTCTCTGCCTTTTGCTTCTTATCCTGTGATTACTTGCATTTCCCATGTCTCCTATAATTATTGTCTTATTGTCTACATAATATTTTTATGAATGAGTATATTATAATTTGCTTAGCCATTTCCTTATTATTGGACATTTAGAGAGATGGGGAAAGATTATCCTTTCCTTCATTTGAATTTTAATGTAATGTAAATTCTGAAATGTAAATTTTACTGAGTCAAGTGAAAAAGCAGTTTTTACCCCCCGCCTTTTAGTTATTGATGCAGATTTTGCTCTTGATAGGTCAAATGAAAATTTTAAAAAATATTTGTATCATATTCGGCTAACAGCAGCAAATTGAGAGTAATCTAATTTTACCACAACATTTTTAGGTTGGTATTATAATTTGATTATATGTTACATAGAAACAATGTTTCATGGATATATAATCAGTTACTTATTATTTCATAATTTCAAAATATGGGTTTTCTTTTGAGTGAATGATGAAATTAAAACAGAATAAAAATTATTTACTTTATACTGACCTTTTCTTACATTAAGCTCAATTGCCCAACTAATTTTTATATAAAGTTACTCTGTAACAAATAAATTAGAAAACAAAGTCCAAATAAACATTTTTTATTTATTATCTCAGTGACATTCTGATAGAACCAACTAGAAAGTTTTATCTTCAAAGTAGGAACAAGACACAACATACACTTTGGATAATGTTTTCTGGTTATAAGACAAGTTCAAGTTAACTCAAATAATCAAAGTTTACTATTAGTTTATGAGGAGACCACAAAACACAGTAAATTCTCACTGAAGCCCTGTAATTCACCTTAGAGAAGTGGTAACATCCTTTTCCCAGTAGAGAAAAATAGTTCTAATGCCAAAACAGAAACTCAAGCAGTGGACCCTCAAAAATCCCTGTCTATCAACCATCATTCACATGATTCAGCTTCAGCTTGACTTACACTTCTATTTCCTTATATTGCTGATGATGACTATTTCTCTGCCTATATTTTATTTCCCTACCTTTATTTATTCAAGGCTTCCACTAGATCACTGTTTTTATTTACTATTTTTGAAAATATGTTTATTGAGATATAATCCACATGCCATAAAATTTACCTTCTTAAAGTTTAAAATTCTGAGTTTTTAATATATGCATAGTGCTTTAACTAACATCTAAGTTGATAACTTTTTTATCACCCCCAAAAGAAACTTTGAACTCATTTAGCAGTCACTGTGCACCCATCTTGCTCTAGGCAACCACTAATCTACTTTCTGTCTCTGAAATAGATTTGCCTATTTGATACTTTATATGGATGATATCTTTTTGTGGTCTTTTGAACCTACTTCTTTCACTTCACATAGACTTGCAAAATTCAGCCATATTATGTCATACAACAGTACTTTATTCCTTTGCATTGCAAAATAATAATCCATTGTATGAATAAACCACATTTTATTTATCCATTCATCCACTAGTTAATAGATATTTGGGCTATTTCCACTTTTTGTCTATTACAACTAATTTTTTTAGGAACATTGGTGTTTAAGATTTATGTATCCAGGACTGGAATCATTGTATCACATGATAAATTATGATTAACCTTTTAAAAAACTGCTACAGGGAAGGGAGGGGACAGAGAGTTAGCAATAATGGAAGAATGTGATGGACATCATTATGCAAAGGACATGTATGAAGACATGAATTGGTATGAACATACTTTATAAACAAAGATATGAAAAATTGTTCTATATATGTAATAAGAATTGTGATGTATTCTGTGTTATATATTTAAAAAATAAAACCAATAAAAAGAAAAAAAACTGATACACATTTTCCCAGAAGTGGAAAAACCATATAACATCCCCAGTAGCAATGGATAAGAATTCCAATTTCTGCATATTTTTGCTAATACTGGCTATTTATTTTTCTGTTGTAGTGTATATGAAGTGACACTTTGTTGCAGTTTTGATTTGTATTTCCATAATAACTAATGATGTTGAACATCTTTTAGAATAGTCGTTGGTCATTTGTCTATTCTTGCTAAAGAAATGTCTGTTGAAATCTCTGCCCCATTTTTTAATTAGATAAGTTATTTTTTAAAATTATTGAATTGTAAGTGTTATTCAGGTAGTCTGGTTATGAAACCCTAATAGTATAAACAATTTGCAAACATTGTCTCTCATTCTTGTGAGTTTCTGTCAGTTGTTTTTCACATTCTTGATGTCATCATTCGCAACAAGAAGTTTTTAACTTTGATGAAGTCTTATTTATCTATTTTATATTTTGTCTTTCACGCTTTTGTGTTATGTATGTAATATGGTTGCCTAATCCAAGTTGATGAGATTTACTCCCATATTTTCTTCTAAGACTTTTGCAGTTTTAGCTCATACTTATGTCTGTGATCCACTTCCTTTTTTTTTTCTTTTTGTGGTGGCAGCGAATGAAGCCAGGGCTTTTTGCATATGAGGAAAGCACTCTACCAACTGACCTATAGCCCCAGCCCCCATTTCCATTTTTGATATCTCTTATTTCTTTGATATTCTATAATTTGTGTTCCTCTTTAAATGTCTTTATTCAGTCTTCCTAAATGATTATAAGTCTATCAGTCAGTCATTATGGAGTTGGTTAGAGTTCTCAGGGCAGGTAAATGTAAAACCATTGGAAACCCTTAGAAGAAGTCTGTTTTTGTTCAGACATGAATTGTTAGTTGGCCAGAATATTTATTAAACTTTCACTGAAAATTGTGTGTGAACAACCAGTATTTATCACAACTCTTCCAGATGCAGGAGACATAATCACAATTCAAATGAACTTAATCAAAATGGTAAAATGGAGGCCAGGCATGGTGGCACATACCTATAATACCAGTAGCTTGGGAGGCTGAGGCAGGAGGATCGAAAGTTCAAAGCCAACCTCAGCAATTGTGAGGCGCTAAGCAACTCAGTGGGACCCTGTCTCTAAATAAAATACAAAATAGGGCTTGGGATGTAGTTTAGTGGTCTAATGTCTCTGAATTTAATCCCTGGTACCCCCTAAAGTAAAATTAACTAGGAAATCCAAAAGAATACATTTCTTGTAGTGCTTTTAATAAAGTAATCACATCTCCCTCTATCTTTCTATTCACTTTCCTTTACTCTTTTCTTCTCTCTCCTTTCTTTTTCTCTTTTTACATTTCTTAGATTCTTTTTGATTATTGCTTTTTTTTTAAAGAGAGAGTGAGAGAGAGAGGGGGACAGAGAGAGAGAGAATTTTAACATTTATTTATTTTTTCTTAGTTCTCGGCGGACACAACATCTTCGTTTGTATGTGATGCTGAGGATCTAACCTGGGCTGCATGCACGCTAGGCGAGCGCGCTACCGCTTGAGCCACATCCCCAGCCCCTGATTATTGCCTTTTTTTAAGGTAGACTTTCCCTACTTGCTAACAATAATCCCAGCAAATAGCTCAAAACCTATATACATAGTGACATCTTAACTCTAAAAAGAGACTCCATGTGTTAGATTAAATAATGTCCTACCCAAGTATGTCCACATTCAAATCCATGGGACCCATGAATGAGTTACTTGCCATTCGAAAAGAGACTTTGTCATGTACTCTTTTGGTGTGGAAGTATTTGGCTTATTTTGTTTCTTCTAATGTTTGTCTCATGACTACATGGGATTTTGAATTTTGAGGCTTTTTTACCAAGAATATAGAAACAAATACTATAAATCTATAACAGCAACAACCAAACCAAAGAAACCAAGTAAAAACACACAAAGGAATTGAATAGACATTACTCCAAAGAAGATCTATAGAGATGGCCAATAAGCACAGGGAAAGATGTTGAATGTCATCATAAGGGAAATGCATATTAAGCCACTGAGGAAATATCACTTCATATTCATTAGGATGGGAATTATTTTATCATATTATTAAAAAAATAAAAAAAACTAGACACTTATTAAATGTTGCTGAGGATGTGGAAAAACTGAAACCCTGGTGCATTGCTGATGGGAATGTAAAAAGGTGTGGCCTTTCAGGGAAACAATTGGTGGTTCATCAAATAAATAAAAACAGTATTACCATATGTTATGGTTTTGATGTGAGGTATCCCCCAAAAGCTCATATGTGAGACAATGCAAGAAAGTTCAAAGGAGAAATGATTGGGTTGTGAGAACCTTAACCCAATCAGTGAAATAATTCCCTGATAGGGATTAACTGAGTTGTAACCAAAGTGGTAGGGTGTGGCTGGAGGAGGTGGGAACTGAAGGGCGTGACTTTTGGGTATATATTTTTATCTGGCAGGTAGAGACCTGTCTCTCTGCTTTCTGGTCATCAATGAGCTACTTCCCTCTGTCACATTCTTCCACCATGTTGTTCCTACCTCATCTGGATCCCCGAGGAATGAAGCCTATGCATGGAGACCACTGAAACTGTGAGCTCCCCAAATAAACTATTCCTCCTCTAAAATTGTTCTGGTCAGGTCTTTTAGTCACAGCAGCATAAAAGCTGACTAAAACACCATATAATTCAGAAATTCCACTTCTAAGTATATACCCCAAAGAATTGAAAGTAAGGGCTCATGTACATCCACATTCACAGCAGCATTATTCACAATAGCTTAAAAGTGAAACCAAATCTAGTGAGCATCAGCAGATAAATGATAAGAAAAATGCTGTATATAGAGATGATAGATAATTGTTCAACCCTAAAAATGAAAGAAATTTTGACAGAGGTTTCAACATGGATAAACCTAAGGACATTAGGATAAGTTAATCAAGCAAATCACAAAAGGGCAAATACTGTATGATTCTATTCAGATGTGGTACCTAATCAAATTCATAGAGATGGAAAGGAGAATAGTGGTTGGCAGGCCCTATGGAGAAGGGGATATGCAGTTATTATCTAATGGATAGAGTTTTAATTTGAAAAGATGAAAAATATTATTTAGATGAATGGTCATGATGGTATTTTCTTCCACTATGGTATTACTATCTCTCGATGGAGTATGACTGTAAACTCCAACCCTGCCCTGACTCAGTTGAAAGATGTGGTCATTGATGTTTAGTGTGTGCCTTTTGTGAGAGAGTGTTTTGTTTGTTTTGTTTTAATCCTGAAAAAAATCTAAAGCCTAAGCACCCAACCCATGACCAGCCTAGTCTATAGCACAGTCATACTTTTTCAAGATTATAGTAATAGCCTTCTAACATCTTTTCAATGTTCCCCTTGCAAACCATGTGACCCCAAATGTACAAAAACTATTATTCCTGGGCTCACTGATAGATACACTATTTTTTTATTTTTTTGTATAGCGGCTCAGAGTAAAATTTTAGGTAGTATGGATATTGTGGTTTGGTTTTGAAGTGTGCCCCGAAAACCCATGTATGAGGCAATGCAGGAATGTTCAGAGGTGATGTAATTAGATTATGAGAGATGTAACCTGATCAGTGGATGAATCCATTTGAAGGATTCATAATTTGAAAGCCCTACTCTAGTGGGTGGTAAGTATGGGCAGGTAAGATGTGCCTACAGGAAGTAGGTAGCTGGGGGTGTGCCTTTGGGATTTATATTTTGTTCTTGATGAATATAGTTTGCTCACTTTTCACGTTCCCACTGCCTCCTGGTTGTCATGAACTTAACAACTTTTCCCCTTCTACCATGCTCTGTCTTATCCCCAGAGCTATGGAATCAGCTGACCATGGCCTGAACCTCTGAAACTATAAGCCTGAAGAAAAAAAAAAAAAAGATTTCCTCCTCTAACTTATTCTTATTAGGTATATTAGTCACAGCAACACAAAGCTGACTTAACACAGTGGGCCATCTGGTCTTTGTAGAAAATATTCAACTCTGCCTATCTAACAAGGAAGTGACTACAGATGATCCTTAGATGTAAGGAAATGTGTGTAGCTGCATGTCAATGAAACTTTATTATCAAAGCAGATTGCTGACAAATTCAGCCCACCCTTGGCCAGTTTAAGCCTCATCAACGACTTCCTGTTGCCTTAAGAATAAAGTAGAAGTTCTCTAACCTGACCCAAAAGAGTTTACATGAGCTATCTACTGTTTGTATCTCCCCAAACCCTTCCTGTACCACTTTTCCTTTCTTCATATTCTGGACACACATTTATGTTTTGCACCCAAAATGTTTGAACACTAGTTCCTTGTCAACTTGAAGCCTACACATCAACTCTTTACTCCAAATAGGATGCTGTTCTACCAGATTGTTTTGCACAGATGGTTCCTCATAATCCATTCTTTTAAATGCTATCTTTTGAAAAAGAGGTCTTCCCATACCACCCACCACAAAATTCTTCAGTTCTACCATTCTCTCTCTGAATGCCTGTGCGTTATTTTCTTTGTAACACTTGCATTTAACTGAAATAATTCTGTTTCTTTATTTTCCCAAGTATATACTCACTCTCACTCCACCTCCCAATTAGACTACAATCCTTGAGAAGGCCTGTGTTTCCCATGGTCATCTATGCCCTGACATATAGTGTTTGCTGAATTGTTAATAATAGAAGAGATGAAAGATGGATTTATGAGAGATGTTCATATGTTTCGATTGTACCTTCAAAAAAGTGTAATCCATTAATACCATAATTTAACATACCCCACAGCTAAATCCCAAAGATCATCTCCACTCCTGATCTCATGGTTACAACAAGCAAACCTTGTAGTTTGTATTTAATTGTAAACACAAAGCTTGTTTGCTTTATACATTACCAACTGACTGTGTAATATGAAATCAAATTTTAGTACTGTCATCGTTCATCTTATGAAATCTTTTGATGACTCCTAAATATTTTAGCTTAAAATTTTATTATTTAAAGATATTATAAACAAGCAAACAATGAGATTCTCATGAAGTATACAAACACAACATAGCAATTACTCCTATTTTATTTCTTTTTTAATTTTTTTTTTTAGTTGTTGCTGGACCTTTATTGAACTAGAATTGAACCTAGTGCCTCACACATGCTAGGCAAGCACTCTACCACTGAGCTACAAACCCTAGCCCTCCTGATTTAGTTTTTAAAAGTTGATGCCTATGTTATTAACAATTTTGTTTCTTATTATAATGTCAGTCAGTTTGGTAATGTATACTCTTTAAAGTATCACATAGATGTTCTTTCTTAATATTTATATTTATTTTAATTTTAAAGTCTAGTTTTTCCTATTGAAATGACATTTGTGCAATATTAACATAACTCCCACTCACAGGTTTTAATTTACAATTATTAAAATAAGCACTAATTATTATTTGTTTTTTCGTAGATTCTGATTTCAAGATAAACAAATGATTTTTCATCCTTTTTAGTTCTCTGTTTTCACCAATAGGTGGCAATGAGCATTCCTCCCTACATTTGCTTTATCATATTTGGAGACCATTGTAAAATCTAAACACTGTGTTATAACAGTGCAGGATTTTGCTAATGAGTAGTTACAGCAGGAGAATCTGATCTAAAAGCCAATCTCTTCTTCTGTGTAAGAACTCTGTTGTTTTAAATTTTCTTTGTTAAGCTAAAATCATCAACAATATTTCTGTAGGAATCTCAAATTTATCTTGTGAGGCCATGTAGAATAATTCTCTGAGCATTCTATACTGAAGCCCTGAAAATATCAGAGAAGTCTTTTCTTTTAACATGCAGCATCACATATTTTTTCAACTATTTCTCATGAAACATGGATTTAGATGTTCCATCCTGCTTGACTTTCTTTGACATTTTCCAACTGATTTCCATCCTTATTAAAACATGGCGCCAAATTTGATCACAGTGTACTATCTAGCCAGAGCAAAATCCAATGAGCTTATAATCCAACTTCCTATGTATATAATATTTCCATTAATCTATCTCAAAATTGTTATCTTCTTTTGTCAGTCAGGTCACACTGTAGATTTGACAAGGCTCACATATTTTTAAAAGATGATCACTTTTGTTCATATCTTCTATTCTGGAACCAAATACTGGTGTGTTCCTTAACCCTAATTGTATTTCAACAATACTTGGTGTTTTAATTCTTTATCTCAGCAAGTTGACACTTTGAATATCAACTCAGTTTTCTCTTGATCATCTTTCTAAAATTTACAGTCAACAATTTGAAGAGATATCTCCCTTCCCTTTTATCACAGTCATTGATTAAAAAATTTAGAGCTCTTAACCGAATTTAAATATTTTCTGAGATGTCACGATCTCAACCAGCAATTTTATTCCCCACTGTTTTTAAACTGAAAGTTGTGATCCACAAAAGAACAATGCAATCTACTTACCAGGAACTATGAATGCCAAAAATCAGAGTTTTGGTAACTCTGATCTAGGGTCAGACAGAGGCATTTCTGTTACGCAGCACATCTCTTGAGTTATTTTAGACTTTCATTGTGAAATGTACTATATGTAATTCTCAATACATGGAACAAATATAAAAAGACCACTTTATCATCAAGGTAGTTCTTAAATCATAATATTTCCCACATCAGTATCTCCAGTCAGACATATTAGGGCTTTGATTAGCTTCATTGCTAAAAATTACATATTTTGAGAATAGTCTCATAGATGTTAAGTTTTACCATTACATTAGTGGCCCATGAAGAGTCGATATTTCTCAGTTTCAATCTTTGTTTTTAGCTGTATCCCTGTTGTAGTTTTCTTCTTATTTAGTGCATAAATCATGAAGAAGATATCTCACAGCAAAATAAGCTCCCGGTTTATGTGCCTCATGTTTACAAAGGCATCATTGCCTAATTACAGCTGTATTGGTCCACAAGCCACAGCTCAGAATTATTCAGTATGAGGCAATAACGGAGTCTTTGATGTAGAGCCCTTAACGCAAGACAATGCAAATGACATTTACTAGCAATTTTTTCCCCCATTAATGAACAGTACTTCAGGGAGTGTAAAGGCAAGAGGCATATAATTTCTGAACTATTTAAATTGCTAATTAGATCTGTACAGGAGGTGTATTCCTAATGCAGACGATTACAACGGCTCCTAAGTGTTTGCCTTACAGTTGCTAATTACTGCAGAAGCCAATTAATTGCTGTTGACTTTTTGTATTCTTTTGCATATCGCCAGTTAATATTTACATTTATAATGAAGACAAAATTGGCAAACACTGTGTCATTTTGTAATGAACAATTCCAGTGTCTAAACAATGAACACATTATCCTCATTTGTGCCTGAAGAGTGCAGCTGATTAGCATATGTTCTATGCATGCTAGAACATTGCTCTTTCTTCTCAAGATTAAAAACATGACTTAGGTGCAGGACATACAGGTGCAATGTCTCCAGGGCTCTTGGAATTTGTTTCTACCGTATGCCATATGGGAACAAAATAGTAGGTATATAAAAGGTCGAGATTGAAATGATCAGAATTTCTTCATATAAGATAAATGTTTAGCTTGTTGTTACTATAAAATATGCAGTATAAGCAACTTATAAATAGGAAAGATTTAATTTGCCTGACAGTTATAAAGATTTTGATCCATCATTGGTTGGCCCCATTGCCTTATTCCTATAATAAGGTAGCACATCATGGCAGAAGTGCAGTGGCTGAGCAAAGCAGCTCAACTTATGGCCAGGGAGCAAAAAAAGAGAAAGGGGAAGAGATTTGGGTCCACTATCCCTTTTAGAGGAAACCCACCCCCCCAGGAAAAAACCTAAAGACCTTCCATGAGTCCCCTATCACTTAAAGATTCTAATATTTTCAGACATACCATAGTGGGGCTCAAGCCTTTTACACATGGGCCTCTGGGAACATTCAAGATCAAAACTAAAGCAATATTAAGAGAAGACCACTCAGTATATCTACTACTGAGGAGAAAGTTACCGTATAGCAGAGATCTCCTACTTGTTGCTGAAACCAGATGATATATTTCCTAGCTTCTTTTACAATCATTATTGAGCATTTGTTAGAATATATTGACTAAATGCACCATTCCAGATCTGCAATCAGGATCAAACCATTTAAAGAGGCAAGGAACACAACGGACTTTTCGTGTCACTGAGGTAGTTAGCAAGGATGATGTAGCAGTACTAGTCCTATCATCCAGTTCGGTGCTCAAGGTTTCAACAGTGAAAGCAATAGCAAATAGCACATGGTTGTGCATATGGAGTGTTTTTAGTTTAGTTTTTGTTTCCTTTTACTGGCTTTGCAGCCTTTTGTTTGGTTCTTGATTAGAAACCTGGTGATTCTGAGAACAACTCAGTCATTTAAATTTTTTCCTGCCAAAATCAGCCAGAATTTCTTTTGTTGATTATTAAGAACAACTGGCATGTATTTTGTAAGTTAGACAAGGGAAGCAAATCCACTCATGACCCAGAGTGCCATGTTTTATATATTCTTTAACTTTGTTTAATCAAGTAATTTATTTAGATGCCTTCTATTAATACCTAAAGAAAATGCAGATGAATCCATTTCTAGCTTTGCATTACCACTAAGAGCAAATAAATAAAACTCAAGCACAGAACTACAAAGGCACACATATGCCAACTTTTGTCTTCGCTGTTACCTGCCAAAGGGAGTAAGTTGGAAATAATTCTTTTCTTAACCAGCGTATTTGTCAGAGTATGTATTGTAAACAGCAGGGGCCTGAAGTGATTTTGTCAACCAGTTTTCCAACAGTGAAAACATAACTTTCATTCACAACAACCTCTGGGCATTGCAAACAGAAGAGAGGTAGAAAATGACTTTTGAACAAGCAAGACTTCTCACCGCCTCATCTAGTGCAGAGAAGCTATTCTGTCATCCCACATTTTATTATTCCTCCTGCAATACAGCACTCAAGGCATTAGAGACACAGAGAGAATAAGAATAAATTAATACCAAGTGAATCATTTAGCTTCCAAAAATTAAAAGGCCCCAAAGATATTGAAAAGGAGAAGAGGGGTCTCTATACACTGTAAATGAGGACTCTCAAGAAGAAAAATATGTGATACATGTTTAACAATTTGATCTCCAAAAATATAAAAAGTAAAAAGTTCTAATTTGCTCTCTTCTTGATTTAAATACTGTCACTGTGGAGAATTTCAATACACACAAGGGATTTCACTGAACACATAGTTAGGAAGAGATGTCCAGTAGCACATCAGGTAATATTTCCACCATATAGTTGTAAACACAATTCATGTATAGAGATGTAAAGACCCCATGAATATAAATGATAGTAAAATGTAGTTAAATAATTGTAAGTTATGTTTTGAGTACCTATTATTTGTTGTGGTATAATTTATTTCATTGCACAAGCCATTATGATTAAATGTATAATTTAGATTTTAATAACTATCTCTAAAAATTCATGAAAATTTTAACAATTACTTTTGCAGGTGAGCTAGTGTGAGCTGACTTTGGCACAATACTATAATAAGCTGCAAATAATTAAGTGATGATAGGGTTCTATTCCTTGCTCATTAGAATTGAATTTCATCCAATTATAACAAAGGTTTCAAGATTGACTTTGCAAATCATCTTGGGTGTGTTATGAATAACTTGATAGTTATTTTTCTTTGACCATTGAAGAATGCTTCTAGGAACAATTGTAATGTGTACTCGTAATGGTAGTACTAATATATGTCTCTGATCACTATTACTTCTATATGATGAAGTCTTCATAATTGGATTTGTGGATATTAAATTATTTCCTAAGGTGGTTTCATTGTGCTAAATATAAAAAAAAATTTACCATGAGCTTATAGTCACTTATTTGAAATTTTAAACATCACTCAACTGCACTCAAAATCATTGTATTTTTATGATAGTAATACACTAAGGCACCCATTGACTTCACCTCGATTCAAATTTTCACAAGCACTCAAACTAGTGAAATATTCAGTCTAAAAATAACACATGGGGTATAGAGGGAGACATAGGCACATCTTTTGCCTTTAATATTCAACTCTATCCACACAAGTATCATTACTTATACATGTTTGAGTGCATTGGTGTGACTGTACATGGGTGTGCATTGTGTATATTCTATTGGCATTTTAGTTTTATTTTTCAAGCAAACAAAATAGAGATTATGACATTACTCAATACTACATGATTAATTATTTTCGAAGTCACTCATCCATTTTTCAAGAAATATTTGTTTCAAGATACATTTTTTGTTGCTTCATCTACACTGACAATTTGGCTTAGCCTGATTGTTTACTCATTGATGAAAATTTTAATTTCCTAAAATGAACAATGATTAAAATCACAAAGTCCAGGCAGTAACATCTTGCAAAAGCCAAGAAAAATATTGAAATATTGGAAGAATCTCCATCTGTGGTATATGAAACAAATGTGCCAGATAGGAAAGCCTAATGTGTATTAACAGAGTCAAAGTGAGAATGTTTGGCCTCTTAAGCTAACCAGTCCTGAGAACATTTACAGAGCTATTTCTGTTCTCCAAGTTACCAGAGACTTGCTTATTGTACTCGAACTTCTCCCTTTCTCCACTTCTTTACATGTTTAATTTCATGCATTAATTGCTTTGAAAGTTCTCAGAAGTAATAACATTAGCCTCATGTTTTTCTTGTCATTTCCAGATTGCAAAGCCAGAGGTTCTTAAAAACAATTCCTCCTCTGATGAGGCCACACATGTGCCCTGCCTCTGACGTTTCCCTGATGCAAGGACACTGTGATAAATCAACTTCTCATTTAATTACAGAACTTAAATGTATAATATCCATCAAGCAACTGTTTCTGTTTTCTCTCTGTGTGCTCATTTTGGCCCCTCCCTCTCAGGAACTGAAACAGGCACTGGCCGGATTGGATTTATACATTCTTCACAGTACTTACAGGTTTTCTTCAGATGTTCAACTTCATTCCATACCTGCTCTGGATTCTCTCCTGTTCCCCTTTCTCCCTCCGAGGGTCTCACACTTCCAATTGTATTTGACAAGGCATTCGAACCTTTAGAGGGAACAGTTTAATTGTAATCAAACCCTCCCTTGATTATATCATTAAGATGAAATTTAAAGGAAATCTTGTATATGTTTTAAAAATTTTTGGAATATTAAAAAATAAATTACAAACTTAATTGACTCAAACTAATTCACTGCCTTTTACAAACAGGGCAAGCTTCCTGTCACTCTGCAATTCCTTCTCTGTGGACTCCTCACCCTTCTGCTCTGATTCTCTGAGCAGAAAAAGAATGACATAATCTAGGTTGAACTAAAGGTCATTTGGAGAGCTTCCAAGACATCCAGTTAACTGGACTAAAAGAATAAAGGATTGGGGGCCCCTCTTAAGTTTTATTTTCTGTGTTGTCACTAATGTGCGGTTATGGAGTGTGAATTTCTTGATGAGATTCCAGGTCCTCCTCCCTGGAAGAGTGAGCCCCCAGACATCTCATCTGTGCTTTGTTCTCACCCAGCATGTTCTTTGTTTGGAGTTGGTAGTGATGGATGCATGTGGCACAAAAAACCCCTGTGAAATCACTCAAACAGAAGGAACAGGAGAAGATTAGAGGAAACCAGCTGGCTAGAATGAAATTGGCAAGGTTCAGCCAGTGAAAGTCAACTTGCCAAGATTTAGTCTTCTGTTAGGTCATCTGTTTCCTCCTAACTAAACAACTCTTGGATATTTATAGACATAAATGAATTTTTATTCTCTGCAATAGCCAATAACTTGTCATTTCTGGTATTTGAATGTCAGTCATGGGGAAAAAACAAGGACTTGTATAGAGAATACTCAAATGTAGTCACCTACAAGTGAAAAACAAGGAACGGATATATTATTTTTCTACACTGAGTGCCAAACCAACACAGAACTCATGGAGACTGTATAGTTGGCAGACATTCTACATATTGCTGGACAGCTGAACATTATTTTTAAGACTTTACAAAGTTTAAGAACTTTGGATTATGTATATTTCCCATCCTCTAACTTTAGGCTTCCAAATTACCTGAACAGTCAATAATCACTTCTAGTGATGAAGTGTTTCCTCACCTAATTTCAACCAGGTCTCAATCTCAAAACTAAAGCTCAAAGTTTAATTTGTGCCTCATCTGCTGAAGTAGAAATTTGACCTTGTTTATTTTGGGTTCAGTAATTATCTCAAAAATCCATTTTGTATGATTTTTCATAGCAAGTTACCATGTGATTGCATTGTTTCCACATCTTTCTTTCAAGTTCAAAAACATCAAAGTGACTTGTGGTTTATTGTCACCCAGAACTGATATTTGTCATGTGGGGAGTTTGGGAACAAAGTCAGAAATTTATTTATATAATGTGTGTATGTAGGATACAACCCTGTGTTTAAATAAAAAACAGACATAAAAAGGTACATTCGTGTTATAACAAGTCTTCATTTATGTAAATGTACCTGTCATATTTTTGTGTATTTTTCAGTGACTCAAAAGGTCAATTATCTATAGTAATTTTAATTTTCCTATATTTAAGTCCCATGAGTCACAAGTGGAATGAGTGGGAACAACCAGATCAATGTTTGCAGCTAATTGCTTCATCCTACAAGTCAGCAGGACTGTAGAATATGGAGTACATGGTAATGTTTGTCAAAAAGTCTTTTCAATTTTCTGTAAAATAAAAATAATTATTTTGTGAAACATGAAGAGGTCTATAAAAGTTGAAAACATCACTAACTTATGAGGTGAAAATATGCATAGGAAATGTGATTTGTGTGAAAAAAATCACAATTCAGACATAGTTAATAACTCATAAAAACATTTCCTGACAAGGTATTTTGGCTACACAAAATACTAGATTACTTTCTTTCTCAAATTTAAAATTGCAGGGGTTGCAGTTTCTTAAATCTCTAGGACATGGAGAGTTAGAAATATCCATGAGCACAGGGAATTAGGTGCAAGGAACATTCTGAGGGATGAGAAGCTGTGGAAATGCAGTGTAAACTGTGCTTAACACAGCAACAGGTATTTTAATCCAAACATCATACTGAATAGAGGCTAGTGTTGACTGATTAATAAATCTTTAGAAAAAGTCACAAATCTGGAATTACAGGTGAAATTTCCCAATTTTAAAAAAAATGCATGTGGACAAAGTAGAAAGAATAATAACATCATCATTGTATCTAGCTAGTTTGCAACTTAAGCCCAATTCCTACAGAAACACATGCATATACACTTAGAGAAAAATGGTGAGAGTATTTACAAATCTTCTAATACCTGGAGAGAGCTTCAAGAGAGAGGTAACTAGTTGGTGTTCTAATCTCTCTCACTCATAAAATGGTGTGATATTGAAGACTCTGTCAGACTGCCCATTGCCAGGTCTGCATCTCCAACAACTCCTTCAAAGTCTTCTTCTGTTTACAAAGGAGAAGCAGGAACAGCCATTTCCCTAATCTCTCTCTGAATAATAGTTTGCCAGTGAGAGGCACTTTATCAAGTCTTGGGAGGCAGAAGGGAAAGAGAGACCATTATTCTCTGAAAGCAGTTCTATCCAGACAGGTGGGAAGATGTGATTCATGAGGGCTTCTTGGTAAGCTCTTGACAACTACCCTTTTGCTGCCACACACTGAAATAGTTGGTGGGGATTTACCAGTGATTCTTGAGAATTTCTGAAGCTTCTGAAGACACCCAAGAGAAACACTTGATTCAGAGATTCAGGCTGAGGGTATCCATAGTAGCTTCATACAAATTTTCACTTTAAACTTTTTCAAAGGTCAGCTAGGCCTCCCATCTCTTATATCCCAACCATTTGCAACAGGAATACCTAAAATGACATTCATATTCCTAGCTATATCATAAGTGACACATGTAGCACTTGAAAGAAAATAGATAGAAAATGGAGGTAGATGAGTTAGAATCAGTGTTGTGGAGGAAAAAGAATGCATTGTTAAAATTGATTATATTTTTAAATAGGATCAGAAAATTATTTACTTCATAGGTATTTAATCTATTATTTTTTGCTCTAGTATGGTCCATTGTTTTAGTAATATATTTTTTAATTTTCCTGAACATGTGGTAGATGAGGCCAGTGGGTATAGAATCAAGGGAAAGTGAGTGGGGAAAGAAGATTATTTCCCAATTTTTATCTTATATTTTGAGACAGGGTCTCAATAAGTTTCTGAGGCTGGCCTCAAATTTGTGATCCTCCTGCCTCATCCTCCCAAAGTGCTAGAATTACAGATATGTACCACCTTGTGCTGCAACTGTAGACCTTTAGAAGTAGAACTACATTCTATATATATATATATATATATATATATATATATATATATATAAAGAATGTAGTTCTACTTTTTTAGTTTTTGGTGGACACAACATCTTTATTTTTTATTTTATGTGATGCTGAGGATCGAACCCAGTACCCCGCACATGCCAGGCGAGCGTGTTACCGCTTAAGCCATATCCCCAACTCCAGAACTACATTCTTTATAGACAACTTCTTTGTATCTTTCTTTTCTTTTTCTTTTTTTTTGTGGTTGACAAGAGTCAAAATAAAGGACCCAAAATGGATTATACTAATTCTAATTCATTGCTAAAATAGAAGTTGGTATTTTGCTTATACCTTACTAAAAATCCCCATGCTAAAAAAATTTCCAGTGTGCTTTCACTTTATAAACACATACATACATGCACACACTGTATGTATGTGTTTATAAAGTGAAAGCACTTTATAAACACATACATACACTCACTCTCTTGCTATTTAGTGCTCTTAATTGTCACATATTTTTTGCAGTAACCCTCCTTAGTATTCCTTTGTTTTTCTTTAAACATTCATTCATTTATACAACAAATATATAGTGAACACCTAGTAGATACCACATACCCTTTCTAAGCATTTCGTATAGAGATATAAAACAATGTCCATACCTTCTTTGAATTAAATTCTACCAGGGGGAAAATAGATGAATAGCAGAGATATAAATAAATATGCAATAAGCCTTATAAGGAGTTCAAGAAGGAATGGGGTAGAAGACCAACCTGTGGAAAGTTATATATTTGAGTAGTGCCTAAATAAAGAGATCTATTAGCATAAAGAACAGTGAAGAGGAAGACAGACATGGCTGCTTGAGGGACCACAGATCAAGAAGGAACAGGCATCCACAGAAAATGTCTTAGATTCCATTCTGAAGGGAGCGGAAGGGAGAGGTGTGTGCAGAAAAGTGATAAAACCTGACTTTCAATTTTAATATGATCACTCTGAGCAGCTATGTGTGAATGGGAGGTAAAGAGTAAAACAGTAAAACTAAACTAAACTAAAACTGAAATTTTCTGCCTGTCCAGTGTCAGACTGTAATGCTCTCAGGACCTCAGTTTCTTCATCTGTAAAATATGAAGTTGACTAGTACCATCTAGAGGTGCTCCAGGAATTTGATCAGCTGATACTTGTAGAGCACCCAGAGCCTCACCTGGCTCACTCTGGCCAGCAGTGGCAGTGGCTATAGCAGAAACAGCAATAGGAGCAAAACCACCTGTCCCCTGCCAGATAGAACCAAAAACAATTTAGAATTTCTCAGAGTTTCCCACATACAAACTACCATACACAAATTATTCTACTGAATTTTTTTTTTCAGAGATGGGATTTTTACATGAATTTTTCTCTAACTCATTAATTTTGTTATCTAGTGATATTCATGAATATTCTATTACATTGGCACAAGTGGATCTCTATAAATGGGTTAGTACTGCATACCTCACTCTAGTCTAGAGGCAGTATAATTTTTCAACAATTTCTATAGGTTTTTTCTATTCACTTATTTTTTTTTCTGGCTATGACTTGTCCTGCTGTGACCACTGTGTGTCATCATACATCATTCATACACAGAGTGAAGTAGATTCTCAGAGGTGAAACTGAGGGTCTGATGGTTATGTACATTTTAAATCTGGATTGTCACCATCAAATAGTACTTTTAAAAGATAGTTTTGATTTCTATTCCTTTCAATAGCATGTTCTAATGCTTTTCAAATACTATCTTAATTGCCATAGACATGTTAGTTTTAAAGTTTTGATCAAACATTTATATATGTTTTAGTTTGCATGACCCTAAGTGATAGAAATACTATGCCTATTTCCCTATTTTTCTTAGGTTTTTAGACTAAACAAATTATGGTTTTGTGCATTTTAGCTTGTTCAGTTTTTACTGATGTGTAAGTTATTTTTATATAAGCAATATTTTTATATTGTCCATGTTTTCTTCACATATGCGATTTTTTAACCTTAATTGTAGTGACTACCTATTAAATTTCTAAAATTTTTGTGCATAATCAAACCTACCAATCTTTCCTCTTATAACTGTAGTATTTGGATTATGCTTCAATAATCTTCCCTATTCAGAAAGCAATAATTTTCTAATACTTTACAATTCTAAAATTTTTATATGTGAATCATTAATGAATCTGATTATCTATTTTAGACTTGATGGGGTAGGGATACAATTATTTCAAGGAAAAAATAATCAAATACTAAGAATTCTTTTCTAAAGTAGAAATGAATTCTATATCCAGATCCAGCTATAAAACCCAGTGTGGGTAGTCCACACTCTCTCTTCTCTTTATCCACTTGAGAAGCCATGATTTTAGTGTATTAATGTCAAATTAGAGGAGCTTGAATCTGAGCCACTGGTAAAATAGAAGCCCCTAAAGAGTGCTCCAGATTCACAGTGGGTTCGCTGAAAAAGAAAGAAGTCTTTGGTTAGAACCTGTGGCATGGGGGTTTATTTGTTAGTATTATATAAAAGAGTCTATCCTTACTGCAGGCACCAAACAACAAGAATCTCTCCCATTACAATATAGGTTAAATCTGCTATCTGATTTCTGAGGAATGGAAAACCACTGGCAGTAATGATCTAAATGAATTATTTTGTGAAAGAGTTTAGGGATTTCAAAGGTATAAAGAGAATGCATAAAATCATGGGGTCTATATGAAAGCTGTACATAACAAAGTAAGAAAAGTAACAGAAGTCTTATTAGGAAAGAAAGTAGAAGTTAAGATAGATAAATAGAATAGACAGACTATTAACTAATATACAAAAGCTAAATTAAAACCAATGCTGTTAAATCAACAAACTATTTTGTATGCTATTTTCTGGAAGGTACTTGTTTTCCTGTCTTGAGGAGGCTTCTCTTTTTCCTTATGATTTATTCCGGGCATTGAATCTGTACTGGTTGCTTCTGCATCAATGGAGAGAGAGAGAGAGATTGCAGTTGCCCAGGCTGCTCCCCCCACCACCTTGATTGCTGTCCTTCTGGCCTCGGGGGAACCACTTGTCACCTCACAGTGACTATGATATCTACTACTGCAGAGGAGAAAAAATTTTTAGCTGTTGCAAAACATTTTCTAGTGATTTAAGGATCTAGCAGTCTACCAACTCACTGTTATAATGAGCTGTGGGGCTTTTCCCTTGGATTTTGCAGGACGTGCCCTTGAATTATTTATAACAGAGCAGCCACCTGCTTGCGACGATTTTCCATTTTGCCTTGTGTTCAACAGGCCTTGTCAATGGCATTTCAGGTACAGTGGCACTCCACGATACCTGCTTCAACTCCCCATTAGAACAGTGCTGACCACAGGCTTCCAGACACCTTCAGGGTTGCTTTCCACCATGGCGTGGACTCTAATAGACAGTTCTACCAGCTTCATTGTGAAGAGCCACACTCGTTCAATTGTTCAACCAAGTACTGTCAACTTCAGCAAGAAAAGTCTTTTTCTTTTCTTTTTTTCCCAGAACACTGAAATTCATGAGTATATATGCTTGTGTTGACAAAAGACAATTTGAATGGTGGGAAGGGGAAACCAACCCACCTGTATTCAAAGTACAGCTCTGTGCTGGCAAACAAGCAACACTTCCATTCTTTCCTTCCTTCACTTTAACAAAAAGAAACATCACATGTTTGAGTAGACAACAAGAGGTGCCATTAGGATTGAGAAAATTGAAAACCTAGACTGCAATAAAAAAAAAAAAAGACAGTCTCAGGGGAATTCATAATGGCTTCCCTACGTTTTAGTGGAATACTTCCGTTTTTTTATTCACCTCGCAAACAGTGTTCACAAACAATGGCAGAGAACAAAAGCTGTGATTTATATTTATGGACAGGTATACACGCACCCCTGACCTCCTGCTGCCTCCCTCACCCTCCGTACCAGAAGCAATTTATGGAGGCTGGTCTAAATAAACATTAAGGAGGCAAGGCCACAAACTGACAGCCAGGAAAATCAATGGTCTCCAGAAACCAGCAAGTAGGATCAATAAAAGAGATTAGGCATCACAAGCTGGTGTAAGGCCGTTACAGGTAAATGTGGCTTGCTCTGCATCTGACAGGGTTCTTGCAACAGGATAAAAATTCATATGAACAGAAGCAAACAGCGAGTAGCCAATGGAAGCTGCTCCTGAGTTGTAAAGACTGACAGATGACCCTGGGATGAAAGGGATTTAGATGAAGACCTTTGGGAATTTTCAATTGCTTTTCCAGCATCATCTCACACAGCTGGACAGCTGCCCACAGGAAGCAGTGCAGATGTATCTTTTGAAAAATCTCTCTGTTTTTGTTTCTGATTAGTTAGCTTTCTCTGGATTTATTTATTACTCCTTCCTGGACACAAGCCAGCACAACTCAACCCTCTCTGCCCCCTTGTAGACTCTCTCCCCCCAACTCCATCTTTCTCTCTCTCTCTCTCTCTCTCTCTCACACACACACACACACACACACACACACACTCACACACACACACACACACACACACACACACACACACACCTTCCACATTACTTTACTAACAGGCTATTTATACATAAATGCAGCTGTGATGCAAATTTAGTCTATTTTTTATGTCTCAAAAGAAAATCCAGGCACTCTTAACTTAAAATGTCGGACCACTAACTTGCAAACCCAAACTGACAGCAGAGGAGTGAAGGATAATTACATTGTTGAGTTTGCAGGTTAATGCCCCCTCTTTTGTCAACAAAAGAATACAGGATAATTAGGTTCTTGAATAGCAGAGACACTAAAAGAGGAAGGAGCAGGGCCAAAAGGACTTTGCCTCTCTGTGGATCTGGCCAGTTAGAACTTGAAAATTCAAATCTTAGCTTTGTAGGAACCACTACTAAAAAACAAACTCATGCTTTACTTTGTCTCTGGATTTCCATTTAGAAATGGGGATAAGGCCTCTGTCTGACAAGAATATAATAGAAGAGCAGATGAGGATGGGAATAGGAAAAGAGAAAGTTCAATTTCCTTGAACACTGAAAGACGATTGGAATTTTAATTGAATTTTAATCTAAGGACAGGACAGAAGTGAGGCTAATGCACTCAATTGCAGTAAACTGGGGAAAATAACATTCTTTTGTAGCACCTCTTCACCCTTGAATCCGGGATGAACCGGTGCTTTGTTTGACCAATGTGATATGGAGATTATCATGTGAGTTCCAGCCAAGGTTTAAAGAAGCCCCCAAGCTCATTCTGCTGCTGCTGGATACAGTATAAGCACATGAAGAGCTAATGATATGTTTCCCCTTTTACCCAGGAAACCACCAGTTTATGTGAATAGGACCATTCTAGATCATCTAGCTGCCCACTGGCCCAATAGCTGGTCACTTATGCTAGAGTGAATCCATCCAAGAGCAGGCAAACCAGCTCAGAGAACTGATTAGCCATCTCACAGGATCATTATCTGAAAACACAGCTGCTTCTTTAAGGCACTATATTTGAGTGTTAGTTTATTGTGCAACAAAAGCTGCCTTACTGACAGTTAGTAGCTGATGGCAGTGGCCTAGGAATGGTGGAGGTACTGATTTAAATTTTGTCTGCATTTTTCTGCTTGATCAGAAATTGCTATGGAGTATATTCCAGAGTCCCATTTTTCTCTCTTCCTCTCATTTAGGCTGGGCAGGGTGGGGGTAAAACCCCACACATTTGTTCTTCTGTCTTTTTGTCAGTACTTCCCAATGGTCAAGCACAGCAGCAATGTAGAAGACAAAGGAAATTTTGTGATCTGTTCTGAAAGAGGTAATTTGCTAGGATAGAACAGAGGCATGAAAAAGGATTCTAGGGTAGTGGTGGAAGGAAGTGTAGGCAAAGGAGAAGGTTTAGCACATTTAATGAATGATGCCTTTACTCATTGGCCCCAATCGTCTTTCTAGATGATGCTCCTATCTTACAGTCATGAAATTCTTTTAATTTTCCTTCCTAAAATACACAGGAATATTCATGTCTTTGTGCATGTTATTCTTAGTGCTTGAAAAGTTCTTGTCTCTTCTAGTCTTCCTGGCAATTTTTTATTAATTTTTCAAGGCCAACTTTAAATTTGTCAAGGCCTAGGTATTGTGAAGGTTTCCTCATTGCTCTTACCAAAACAAATGACCTAAACTTTTTCTCTTATAAAACTAATGCTTTCAGTTAACCACATAGCTTCTTGTAATTATTAGATTGTAAGTCCTTTCTCCACACTAGTGAGAACCACGCTCTGTTTTCCTTTGTACATTTTATGTTTCACACCAAGTAAGGGCTCTATAAATATTTAATAAACATTTACAATATAATTTGAAGGTACATTGGCAATAAAGCATATTGCTTCTGTATGTACATTAGGACTAATTAGAAGAGCAAATTTATATAAATATTATATATGTATATATATATATATATACACACATATATACAGAGACAGAGAGGGAAAGGGATCAAAATAAATAATCTATTTCATGAGGCTATGGTAGCTTTTATTTTTATTTTCAACTCTTTGTACTTGATTCTGTAAGAGAATTTTATGCTCTGCTGTTGCCATATGATTTGCAGAGCCTTCCATGGGAGACCTCTCACTCCAGCTCACTGACATCAGACCTGGCACCCCAAGGATCCCAGCCAGTGTTATTGAGCAGAAGTTGCAGGTGGTCGGTGGAGAGCAGAAGTGTTAAGGGCATCAGATTTTTTGTCTGATTTCTTGCTCTTTTTCCTATATCATGAGAATAGTACCAATAGGTAAAGGCTCTCCCTTTAGCTTGGATACATCCCAGAATGAATCAAGCATATCACAAAGAAAACATCAGAAGCCAGCTGAATCTTGAGGAATGTGCCTTGTGAGTGAGTAATAAACCTTTGTTGTGATAAGCCACAGAGGTTTGGGGATTATTTGTTACCACAGCCTTACCCAGTACAATCTGACTGATGCACAGACTTATATTTCATTTCATAATTGAAAGACAGTTAGAAAGACAAAATAGTGCACTTTGTAGGATTCCTCCTTTCGAAGCCAATTTATATTTTATCTTAGGGAAACAGTGAAAAAAATCACAGATTTATAGATGAAGCTAATTTATAGGCTAAACTAATTTATAGACTAAAAACTAAGCTTTTATTAGTGCATTATAGTTTTACATAATAGTGGGGCTCATTTTGGAATAATCATACATGCATGGAATATAATTTGCTCCATTTCAGTCCCTTGCACTTCCTCTTTCCTTCACCTCGTCTCTCTTCCTGTTCTTCTTCCTGGTATTCCTTCTATCTATGTATTTTTAAAAAATCAATGCTTTATACATAAACAAAAAGGTGAAATTCACTATGGTACATTGACATACATACAGAACACTATTTGGTTAGTTTCATTCCTCACTTCCTTCCTCTTTCCATCATTCTTCTCTCCCTTTCTTTTCCCTTCCTCTACTCCACTGATCTCCCTTTTGTTTTCATGGGATCCTCATCTTCCCCACTTTATTTTTTGGCACCTTTGTCAAGTATCAGATGACTGTACCCATGTGGGTTTGCCTATATGTCTTCTATTCTACTCCACCGGTCTTTGTGGCTGTTTTTATTACTATAGCTCTGTATTATCATTTGAGATCAGGCATTATGGTGCCTCCAGCATTACGCTTGTTGCTCAGAAAAGCTTTGGATATTCTGGGTCATTTATTCTTCCAAATGAATTATAGGACTTTTTTCTAGTTCTGTGGAGCATGCCATTGGCATTTTGATGGAGCTTGTGTAGACTCTGTATAATGCTTTTACAGGATGGCAATTTTGACAATATTAATTTTGCCTATTCAGTAACATGGGAGTTTTTTTATCTTCTAAGGTCTTTTGTAATAATCATACATGCATGGCATATAATTTGCTCCATTTTAGTCCCTTTCACTTCCTCTTTCTTTTACCTCATCTCTCTTCCTGTTCTTTGTTCAATATTCTATCATTTTTATTGTGGCAGTCTTTCACTTCACAACTATATTTTTTCTCAAGTTTTTTTTTTTGAGACTATTGAGAATAGGACACTTTTCCTGATTTCATTCTTATCAGATTCATCATTAAAGTATAGAATATCTATTTTTTAATGTTAATCTTTTATCATGTTACTTTGCTAAATTTGTTTATCACCTCTTGAAATCTTTTGGTAGAGTTTTCTGTTCTAATAAAGGATCATGTAATCAGCAAACGGATAACCTGGCTTCTACCATTCCTATTTGTATCCCTTCAGTTTCCTGCTTGAATGCTCTGCCTTGAATTTCAAGAACTATATTGAATAGGATTGGTGAGAGTGGAGATCCTTGTCTTATTCCTGATTTTAGAGGAAATGTTTTCATTTATTCCCAATTAAATATGATATTTGTCTTAGGTTTGTCATATACAGCATTTATAATATTGAAGTAAGTTCCTTCTATTCCTAGTTTCTCCAGTGTTTTTAACATGAATGATTACTAGATTTTGTCACACTTTTCCTGCATGTATTGAGATGATCATGCAATTCTTGTCTTTATTTCTGCTTATGTAGTGAATTATATTTATTGATTTGCATCTGTTGAACCAATCTTGAATCCCTGGGATGAAACCCACTCCATTTGGTATACTATATTCTTAATGTGTTTTTGAATGTAGTTTGCTAATATTTTGTTAATTTTTTTTGCATTTATGTTCATAAATATAAATGCAAATATCCTTAATAAAATATTAAGGGATACTAATATCAGTACTTTTCAGACTGTAGCTTTCTTTTCCTGATGATTTTTATATCAATTATATATTGGCTTCAAAGAATAAATTTGGGAATGTTCCCTACCTTTCAATTTCATGGAATAATTTGAGAATTTGAATTAGTTCTTTGAAGACCTGGTAGAACTTGGCTAAGAATACATTTGGTTCTTGGATTTGCTTTTGTGGAAGGCTTTTTGATTCCTACTTTAATCTCATTGCTTGATAATGCTGTATTTATGTTTTCTGTATCCATGTTCAATTTGGTTATATCATGTGTGTCTAGAAATTCATCGAAATCTTCCAGATTTTCCAGTTGAGTGGAGTATAACTTCCAAATTTAAAAATAAATTTCTAATTATATTCTAGATTTCAGAAGTGTCTATGATAAGATCTTCTTTCTCACCTCCAATTTCCTGAATTGGGTTTTCTCTCTCTTTTGGTTAGTTGACTGAGTGCTTATCAATCTTGTTTATTCATTTTGGCTTTGATACCTATTATTCCCTGTCTCCTGTTGATTTTGGAGTTAATTTGTTCTCTCTTTTCTAGAAATTTAAGGTGTAACATTAGATTATTCATTTGGGATTTTTTTTATGTAGACACTCAGTGCTATAATACTTCCTCTTAGAACGATATACATACTGTCCCAGAAATTTCAATATATCATATCTTTATTCTCATTGGTTTCTAAGAATTTTTCATTAATCCCTCAATTTATTCTATGATCCATTCCTCATTCAAAAGCATATTATTTAATCTCAAGGTGTTAAATTTTTTTAAATTTTTTTACATTGATTTCAAATTTCATTCTATTATAATCAGATAGGATGCAAAGAATTTTCTTTCTTTTTCTTGTTTAATTGCTAAGACTTGCTCTGTGTATTAAAATATGGTCTGTTTTAGAGGATGTTCTATGTGCAGCTTATAAGAAAATGAATTAGGTTGTTGATGGATGAAATATTCTTTTTTGATTGATAGCATTTTTAGTTTTGAATTGTCTTTACTTAGATTATGTCCAGATGGTCTATCTATTGGTGAGAGAGGTATGTTGAAATCACCCAGTATTACTCTGTTGAGGTCCACTTGATTCTTCATGTTGAGCAGGTTTTTTTTTTTTAATGTATGTAAGTGTACCAATGCTTTGGGTGTAAATATTTATAGTTATTATAAATATCTTGTTGATTTCCTTAACCAGTATTAATGAACATTATTTTTCTGTTCTGATTAGTTTTGATTTGAAGTTTACTTTTTCAGATAGAAGAGTAGGTGCCTTATTTGCTTTCAGTTTTAATTCGCATGATATAGGGTTTTCCATTCTTTCACCTTTAGCCTGTGTATATCTTGACCCTTTAGATATCTTTACCCTTTAGGTGAGTCTCTTGTAAACAATATATTGTTGAGTCTAGTTTTTTAATTCATTCTGCCAATCTATACCTTTTGACTGCAGAATTTAGACCATGTATATTCTGTGTTATTATGGGGAGATAATTTTTATTTCCAGACAGTTTGATTTCTTTCCAATGCTTAATTCAGACTTGATTTGCCTTTGACTATTTTTCTAATGAGATTCATCTATACACTGTCTCTTACACTTATTTTTCATTTCTTCTTTGTGAAATATTTTATTCAGTACATTTTGTAGTGCTAGCTTAAAGGGTATGATTTTTTTTAGTTTCTGCTTATCGGAGGTTTTCATTTTATCTTAGATTCTACTAGATATTTTTTTTAATATAGCAATCTTGTTGGCATCCATTAGCTTTCAGGGCTTTGTATTTATTATTTCAAGTCCTTCTGGCTACTCTAGGATGAGAAATTCATAGAAAGTCTAATTGGTTTACCTATATATGTGAACTGCCATTTTCTCTTGTGGTTTTTAAAATTCTATCCCTGTTCTATGTATCAGGATTTTTATTATGGTGTCTTTAAGAGGATCTTTTTCAATCTTGCCTATTAGCAGTTCTCAAATGCCTTGTATTTGTTTGGATTTCCATATCATGTATACTGCTGTTGTGTATGCACTGGGGTGCTTTGTTGGTGGCTTGGGGTTATCCTCAGGAATACCTTTCATAGATCCATGCATCTGAATGAGAATTGAGTTAACTGACAACTTTGGGTCTTGCAGCTGTGGATTCTTCTAGAGCTAGGGCACAGGAGTTATTTCCCTGGTTGTGATAACTTTTTACTATTCAGTCCTCATTAGCCCAGAGATCTGGGTCTTCATGCTTGGAGGGTGCTATGTCTACTTGCTGTTTCTGTTAAATGCAGGGTTGCAGGATGCAGGACTCAGAGACATTGTTGACTGCTATGGAATGCTGAGCACCAGTGCACCCCCACATAATGGTATAGAGGTTGGTGGCTGTCTGCAATTATGGGGATTACGAATGCAGGCTGTCTGTCAGGGGTCTATGGTACAGATGTCTCCAAACTGGCTGATGTAGATCCTGGGACTGCAGTAGTGTCATTTGGCCCACCTGAATCTAGGCTCTTAGAGCTGGTGGTTGTGAATTGCTGAATACCTGCTCACCTCCTCTGGGACATTTTTGTAGCAGTTGTATCTAAGAATTTGATGGCTGTCTGCTACTGTGGGGCCCATGAGTGCAGGCTCTCTGTGGGCAGTCTATAGCTGATGCAGCTCTCTGGACTTTCACACATCACTGTGAGTGCAGTGGGGTGTCAGTTGGCCTATCTTTGCCTATGCTCCTATAGAAGCTATGGTGAGCACTGGGTTGAGGTTAGCACCTACCAGGAGTGATTTGCTGTCAGGTCAGCTTGGCCCCACTCCCCTTCTATGTGGGGAGGAGGACAGGGTTTCCTCCAGCTAGCAGGAATTCCTCCAAGTTCCACCTAGATGGATCACAGTGACCACCCATTTCAGAGGAGTTTGATGAGGTTTTGTTAAGTGTCTTAGGTGGGGAGAAGATGTATAAATTTCATTTTTCCAGGGAGGCTGCCTAGCTGTAAACTCTACAAAAGCCATGCCCTGCTGGAACAGTATTCTGACCAAAGTTTGAGCTAAAGAGTCTGATGTCCTTCAGTGTCATTGCTGCTCTGGTCTTGTTTTAACTTGGACAGCTTTTCTTTTCAATTGTATTAAGAAAGCAAGTGTATGAACTTTTCATCTTCCTCTCTCTTTGTTACCCTTCCTCCCATCCCCACCCTGGTCAGGGTTCAGGATGAAGGAAATTTGTTCTTATTGTCTGTTCTAGTAACCAAAGTCCAAATCTCTCAAAGTCTCAAGCTATCTAATATTGAGTATTAAGGAATTTGCTTGATAGCCTTCCTCTCTGGTCAGCAATTCTTCCTCCTCCTCCTCCTCCTCCTCCTCCTCCTCCTCCTCTTCTTCTTCTTCTTCTTCTTCTTCTTTTTTGGCGGGGGCCAGGGGGCACGTGGGTACCAGAGATTGAACTCAGGGCACTTGCCCACTGAGCCACATCTCCAGCCCAATTTTGTATTTTGGAGACAGTTGGTTAGCACCTCACTTTTGCTGAGGTTGGCTTTGAACTCAAGATCATCCTGATTCAGTCTCCAGAGATGCTGGGATTACAAGTGTTCACCACTATACCCAGGTCTCCCACTGTTTCTTTTCTGGGCTGTGGATAAGTCTAGATCCACTGCTGTCTAGATTCACTCCCCATCTTCTCTTCCCATAAAATAAGTATTTTACCTAGGCTGTCTTTTGACAGCCAAAAAAATGAGAGAAAGCCTCCTAAAAATGCCCTGGGGTTGTGAAAAAGTATGTACAATCCCCTGAAAACACCAGGAAACCATAAAAAACCACTCTGAATTCTCATTACTGGCAACACTTTTTAAATGTGACTATTTCACAAGCAATAAAAAAAATGAAAATTTCAGGTTGCTCTAAAATTGGGAAGCACTTTTACTTGACAAAGTTTTTAAGTTTTAAAAATAATTAAATATAAATAAGTGTCGATAAGAATCATTAAAAGGCTGTGCAGACAACAGCCACAGTGCACTATTTGGGGGGGGCGGATATGTACTCTTCTAATTTACCTTAAATCAACAAAACATGTGCACTTCAAATACAAGATGATACCAGGGTGGCCTAAATTGTTCCATATGTATGTATCAGCAGGCTTACCCTCCAGTCAGCCTTAGTCTTTCACTTCCAAAATACACAAGAATTTTGCTCTAATGAAAAGCAAGCAGGGAGGGGAGGATTTGCTTTAGAAAGAGATAGTGGTCTCTATGTACTTCAATATGCCTGACATTTGCAAGGAAAGAAATGCTTTTCCATTGTTAAAAGGAGTAACCTGACAACATGCTTGCATGTCTCATAGAAACTTGTCAAAAAATAAGATCATGGGACCCTGGGTGCATCCAATCTGTCATATTAATGGAAATTCCCCAAAGCCTCCACATTCATCTTTTTCTTTTTTTCTGTGTGCTTCCAACAAGAAAATCATTTGAAAGTGAAAGGAGGGGGACACATATGCTCTCTTAGGGTCCTACCAATTCATTAAAATGGTTTGTGCTCATTTTCCTTCAAACCTTCCTCCTAAAGGAAGAAATAGGTTTTGTTTTCTATTCGATCTCCCCACTGTATTGCTTCTGTTTTCATCCCATAGCCATTATTTAGAGCTTATAATTTGTCTGCAGCCCTAATATCATTCACCCCAGTGTGACAGCGGCTGTGGTCTTTTGCCTACTCTACCAGAGGCTTCTGTCTTCCAACTTATGCTATATAACCAGCAGCTTCCCTGAGGGAACATTTATCTTCTATTGCATTCCCAAGCATAAGATGACAGCATACTTCCCTCATTTTGGGTACAGTCATCAGGGGAAGCTGTGCCAGGAATAAGTTACCAACTCTGGAAATTTTGAACTATCTCTTGTCCTCTGATCCATATTGCATACCCAAAATGAAATGTGCACATGTACCAGAATGTGAAGTTTGTGGTACTCCCTGTATGGAAAGATTCAAAGAATACGCTTCTTGATACTTGCTGTGCTTGGTTGGGAGTGCCTGGGGGTTCGGTTGAACTCTTTCAGCTTTTCAAAGGACAAATCATTTCCTATTACACAGAATCAGGGCAGTCTCATCAAACCTGGATGTCATGCTCACATGGGAAATTCAGATGCAGATTACTATATTCTCTGATCCACCTCACACTCAGTGTGGTTTCCTTTGTGAGCAATAAATATATACATAGTCTGCACAGTTGTGAAAACTATCATATGGTCATGCTCTCTGAGCTTAAAGGAATTCATACTAGCTCTGAAGAAGATATGTCACCAGCCTAGAAGACAATGACAAGTCTTTGTGTTTTATACAAAACTTGGTTTTTATGGCATGCCAGCTTTTTGGAATATCACAGACCATTTTGACCTTAGATAAAATCATTATTTGGGAAATTATTAAGTATAGGTTTTTATGGCAAGCCTGCTTTTTGGAATATCACAGACCATTTTGACCTTAGATAAAATTATTATTTGGGAAATTATTAAGTATATCTTTCTTAAACTATTCTGGCTATTATTTCCATCTCAGCTTATTCTCATGTTCTTATTCACAGATCTAATGGGAATTAAATTTTCAAGATTATAATTTGCATAAAGATGGTTGTGTTCTTAACATAATGAGGAAAGCACAATATACTCAGAGTCAAAAAGTCATTTCTAACATCTGCCATTTAATTGTTAAGTGAGTTTAGATAAGTCATTTAATCTATCATCATCCTTTTTTAGAGAATGAAGATGCTGATGTCTGTGTTACCTGCCATACAAGATGTTGTGAAGCTAAAAATAAACAGATGACATAAAAGAAGCTTAATATCAAATATAAATGACTATACAGTATAAAAAACAAGTAATGCAATTTTTATGAATCCAATCACTTGACAAACAGCAGATAATTGCTATGCCAGAAATAGAGATAACCACAATAGGATTCTTATAAATGTGGCCTCACATTCTTACTTTAGGAACAAATGAATAGATGATATGCTATTTGGCAAAAATAGAAGGGAGGAGATCATCCACCTCTACCACTAGATCCACTAGCTAATACATATTGAGCCTGTTGTCAGGCCTTACAACACAGCTCTTTATATCCATTACACCATTAAACTTTTATAAGCCTCTGTAAAGATACAATTAGTCATGGTCACCATTTTCCAAACAAAGATAATGAAGTTTGAAAAATTGAGGTAATTTATATGATACTAAAATGTCTCACATTATTATTATTAGAATAGGTAGAGGTTGAATAGAGGATCACTAAAAGTTTAGTTTTAAGCATTTTAGGTTCTTGTAGGCATCCAGTTGATGAATACAAAATGTCATTTAGAGATTAATTTGGAGCAACAAGAAAAGAGAATCTGAAGCACTAATTTGGACATCATCAGTGTCTCAAAACCTCCAGGTTTCTGTCTCCACAGAGGAGTTTGAGCAGATTCCCAATCATGTCTGGGAAATCCATTCTTTCAAGAAGAATTCAGGTTCCTAGAGTCTGGTCTCTGAGACTATTATGAGTCAGTGATGAACTTTTGCCTAGGTAAGGCCACCAGTTAGAGAAAAGTCCCCAGATGTTATTTTTGAAGTGCCTGCAATCAGCCCACCCTTAGATAAGCAAGTAAAATCTATACTGTATATCATCAATTATTCTGAAGCACAGGATTCCAGAACACTATCACATCTGAGCAGTCTTTAATGACTCAAGATTGATTTGTACAACTGATGAGGAACTGTTTATTTGGAGACATTATATATTTTATAGTATCTTTATTTTCTTCTATATCTTTATTTTTAATCATTTTCACTTTTTTAAGTTTTCCAGAAGTATCCAATCCATATTGCTTTTTTTTTTTTTTGCTAGGAAAAACACTGTTAATAGCAGTAGCAATTTTGGTACTTGAATGCAAGACTCCATTGCTGATACCTATGAAACTCTGAAAACCCATAGGTCAGTTTTCACATGCTGGAAAAATCAAATTTGGACACTGATGTGTCTCAGCTTCTGTCTTCTTGTTGCTCCGAATCGGTTTCTATATGGCCTAATGTATTCATCAACTAGATGCCTACAAGAAGCTAAAATATTTAAAACTAAACTTTTGGTTTTCCTCCACTCAACCTCCACTTGTTCTATTTTGGGGGTGGATATTGTCAGGAAGATAACTTTGCAACTTCACATTTTTTTTTAGGGCTAGCAAAAATCACTATTAAAACAATATGGAGAGCAATATAAGGTTGGTAGACTTACCTAGCAAGAATTAAAGATAGTAGGACCAGCAAAGCATAGTCAAAACTGGTATATAAGGTAACTTTAATAGCTCATGATCTCAAAAAAAAAGGTATTTATAAATCTTAGTTGATCAGCTAAGAAAATATTCATGCAGAATGATTCTCCAAGTGTCTTGGGACTGACTCAGTGCTCCTCCCTTTGTTGCTTGTAGTCCTCAAGAACAACTGTAGAACATGCTGAAAAGCAAAATCCTTTGATAAGAGAGAACTGGCTAGAACAGCTTCCTTTAGAAACAAGATGTCTGTCTGCATTTCCTGAAGAGCTAGAAGCCGGTATTACTAGTATTACATTTTAAAAATTCTAATAACTGAAATAGAGTTTTCTTTTTTAAAATTTAAAATTTACATTGAGGTCTTATTTGCAGGTAGATGTTGATATTGTCAGCTTCATTATTACTTGTTTTATTGATTATATGTTTTATTGATTATAATGATCATATAGTCACTCTAAAATCACCATGAAATATTAAAATGGTATTTTTATCCCTTTATTCTATATTTTAGATTTACATATCAGAAAATGGAATGTGTTGTTATATAAGATTTTCATCAATATATGGTAGCAGTCTGATCAAATGGAGAACAATACAGATTGGCTTATTTAAGAACAGGTGTTATATAAATGAATCACAGAGACTTCTGGGCTTAATTGTGAATAAACTTTTGTTGACATTTGGGTACTCAGTTCATTAAGAAATAGTGATCACTGGACAGAAATTTGTTCATTCACAAGTAGTGACTTGCAAGCAAAAATATTTAAAAGCATAAATTTTCTTAAGGCATAGATTAGCCATTTGCCACATTTTAAAAATCATTTTAGCATAGAAAATAGTGAGGCAAAATGACAGTTTTCCATCTGTGATATCTGAGGTGCAAAGAAAATGTGTTGTGCTTTTTTTCAGTTCATGTAAAGGGATTTGAGGTTGCTTTCCAAAAGAAGAAAATATTTTTACATAGCTGCAATGCAAGAATATTTCTCAAATGGACAAAGCAATAGTCTTCTCTCTTAAAGGGTTTGAAATTTGAAATATAATATCACCAACAATGAATTTGTGGAGTAATTTACAATTGTCAAGTGTTTTTAAATTCATTATTCCTTAAAAATTTTTAACTTAAATTTATTTGTATCTGCTACATAAAAACATAAAAATGTACATATTTATGGAGTTCCAAGTGATGTTTTGATATGCATATACATTACATATACATTGTTTAAATCAGGTAACACCTATATATCTCCTCAAGGAATTTTAACATTTCTTTAAATTGAAAATATTCAAAATTGTTTCTTTCACTTTTGTATATACTGTATATTATTGTTATATATAGTTGCTCCACTAAATTCATCATCTCAACCATGTTTTTAGAAAGATCCTGAGAAGCAGAAATATAAAAACTTGTTATAATTTCTAAAATGAAAATTAGCTTTATTTTTGCTGATTAGGGAGTATCTATTTATTCTTTGGGTATGAACCTTAACAGAGGTTGTTTAACTAAAGTAGAAAATTCTTGACATCCCTATGCATAAGTATATATAAGAATTCACAAGGAATTTTTAGTAATATTCAAAACATACACAGATTAGATTATATATAATTCTTAAGTTACTTTTTTGTATGAAATATTTTATGTTAATTAGGTATCTTCACCCTAATTTTTAAATAGCTATTTATTTGATCTTAAAATATAACTAGTGTTTAAATATACTGTTTCAATAAGACTCAGGTTGCTAGAAAACCACACAGTGAGTTTAGGCTGGTCATCCTTTGTTAGTACCATTTAAAACAGTTGATATATGATAACATTTTTATAAAAATATTGCTCATATGTATTGGGTTATTCTGCATTTAGAAAAAAAAACAGCTTCTCAGAACAAAACAAAAAATGCACACTAAGAACTCACTGGATGAATTTTTAAAATATGAATACTGAAGGATGAATAATAATAATATTATTATTATTCAAAAGTCATATTAATAATATTAATAATATTATTATTCAACAATAATATTGGCAGAGAAATAAATTACAATTTTACCATTATTGCCTAACAAAATTTCCTTTGAGTTCCTCATTTTAAACAGAAATTCATTTTATTTGTCAGAATCAGTCTCACAATTGATAAAGATAATTAGATTATTAAAATTCTGTAGTGGAGCAAGATTGATTATTTTCTACAACCTTTGGATTTCTCAAGAATAAATCAGACTTCCATAGATTACCTTTAAAAAACTTAAATGGGAGTCTAATTTTAAATATCTTAAATATTTCTTAGTTATCATTCTTATTTTGTCTAAGGGTTTCTGAATGCTCTATCGACACTATCTTATTATTTCTTATATGATCCCTGTGCAGCAATTGTAGTACTGATTTTCCTATTACCATCACTGTTCCTATGAAATAGAGACACTAGGAGGTTCCATGAGTTGCCCAATGTTAAAGAGTGACGCTAAGGACTAGTTAAACCCAGAATCCCGGCCTAGGGGATCACTCTCCATGTGGCATTTTCTCTCTGCAATAAATAACATTGCCATTCTGGAAGCTGACTCTTAGATCATGTTTTATGCGGCAGAATTCAAATTAATATGAGTCACTCAGTGCTATGATATTTATTTTAGATGAAGGCTGTGTATACTTATGAAACACGTGAAATTCAGCTCTCTCAATCCATTTATTTTGCCCTCTTAATGATCTCTAGGGATTGTCCTGTGATTGGTATGACTACAGAGATTGGTATTTATCATTAAGAAGACTGAAATGGCAAAATCGGCTCACTCACAATTCTATCACCCACTGTCTATAGACATGGACAGAGTTTAAATAAGTTGAATAAAAGGTCCCTCAAAGTTTGGCAAAGTTTGACTCAGAAAAATCATAGATTGAATGGTACAAATTCTTATAAATCAGGTTAAAGACTATTTTGAAACACAATATTTGGAGAAAATAAACTAGAGAGTTTTTTTTCTTGGAATTACTTTCTTCCCACTTATTTTAAAATAAGCTATAAAGTTAACACATTTTTTTAAAAAAATAATGGGCTTTCCATGGCTTCTTCCTGGCATGAAGTCATAATCCCTTGTTTGTGCCGTCATAATCATTTCCACAGCAACTTGTGGTGATATCATAGCTCGGACCGGAGCTCAAGAGGGAAAGAAACTGTACAGTCGGATGATCTCCTAAAGATTATATTCCCAAGCAGATATTCTTAACAGAAAAAAAAGAGGCATAGCATGCTACATAAAGCAATATGAGGAAGTTCCATGTAGAGATGAGTGGGCAGAGAGAGAGGAGGGAACTGCAGACGAAACCCTTTATTGTTGTTTTCAAGGAAAAGAACATATGAAGGAAGGGAAACATGATATTCAAGCTTAAGATTTGGACTGTTTGAATAACTTAGGTAGGTTCTGGAATGTCTGAGTGGTCCCTATTTGTCTATAACTGGCTCTGACTTGTATAGGGTAGAGTCCCAGAGCATAGAATTCAAGGAAAGGACTCTATTGTGTGCTTTTTATATCAAAGATGTACTTGTAGTTAAGTCATTTACTATCTCTTGGATTTAGTTAACCCCAGAAGGGGCTGTCCCTCTCAAGTCAGCAAGGCCTCAGATATCAGAACCTCAAGAATACAGAAAATAAGAACACATGATTAATAGACCCCCATAATTCAGTTCTGCTACTGAAGCATGAAAACAGTTATAGACAAGATGTAAACTAAGAATTATGGCTGTGTTACAATAAAATATAAAATATTGTTTACTTCTATGTAATGTCTGCCAACAGTCACTTGCATAAGTGTAGAGGCAGGTCCTTCCCCAATTAAGCCTTCAGATAAGACTATAGTTCCTATCACAGCCTAATTGCATCATCCTGAGAGACCTAGAACCAGAACCAAGCAGCTTAAGCTACACCCAGATTCCTACTCAAAAGAAACTAAGAGACAATATTTGTGGTTTAAAGATACTAAATGTTAGGACATTCATTATGTGGAAGTGGATAACAAATATATATTGGCTAGGCAGAAATATTACAGAGAATAAAGGCAGAGATAGCAATATGGTCAAATAAGAGGCCTCCAGACTATAAATTTCCACAGCAACAATAACTGCAGCCATCTACAAAAAGGCCTTTGTGGGAGCTATGGGTTTTAGGTAAGAGGTTGTGAAACCTAGAAGAACCCAAGACTTAAGAAAGCCATTTTGAAAGATAGATCCACACCTAGGTAGCAAGTTCATTGAATATGGTCCAGTCTCCAGACTTGGAAATGAGACCCCTGTGGACTCACCTATAGCCTCAACTGACCATGATCTTGCTATCAGAACCATTCACCAAGTGAATTATGAGAAGCCATACCCATTGTGCCTTGGGTTGACAAATCTGTCAACCTTGATCCCAGGTGTGGAATCTGAAGTAGTAATAAGTAATAATAAGCGAGCTCCAGCCTCTACCAGCCTGGTAGGCTTGCACAGGGACCCAGAGGGAGAGACATACCTCTTTGAGTCCCTGGAGGCAGGCTTGCCAAAGTTTGTTCCACAGACCAAGAAATTGCCTCAGTTCCAGCTCTTCTCAGTTATAATCTGCAACCAGTCCTGCTCACCTAGAAACTCAGAGGGAGACAACTGTTCATACCTTTGCAGGCAGGCCACAGACTTCACTCAAAATAAGAGTCTTAAAATGGCTCTATAACTCAGCTCATATTTCTCTCCTCTGTGGTCTGAGAATAGTACTACCTGCCTAGGGTTCTAGAAAGTCACACATCTATCTGTGTCCCCAGAAGCAGGACTGTAGAGTTCAGTCTTGGATGTGAACTTTTAAATAATCCTGTGACTTTCTTCCCGCCCCTGTCAGCTATAGTCTGGGGCCAGTACTGCCTGCTCAGGAATGCACTGAGTAAACTAGCAAGATCCTTCTCAGGAATCCAGAAGACCACACCTACTCATGTACCTAACAACAGGCCTGCATCTGAAAACCCTGAAAGGGACTCTCAGCAGCAGCCCTACTGACCAGTTATAGAGGCAATAAACCAGAGAAAAGGCAGGATTCATGCCTGTCCATCATGGACTCCACCGTGTACTCAGCAGCAGCCACATAACCTGGCTCCAAACTCATTTGACCATGATCCTAAGAGGCAATTATATTAGCCTGAGAACCCAAACAAATGAAAAAGCTCTTCATCTGTCAAAAACAGTCTATAAAGCCTGAAAGTGTTTTCCTCTTCAAATGAATACATATCAAATACCAGGCTACATGGATAATAAAAAATCAAGTAAACATGATACCCTCAAATGAAACTAACAAAGCTCAGCAAACATCTCCCAAAGTAGAGACTTACAGTATGAAGTTATGGTATACACACACACACACACACACACACACACACACACACTATATATATATATATATAGTGTGTGTATGGTTATGTGTGTGTGTGAGTGTGCGTGTATGTGTGTGTATTCCATAGTTCCAGTAGTTCTGGGCATATAACTCTCATAATCCTTGTATTTTCTAAATGACTAGAGCAAGAAGAGTGTTTCTTAAAAAAAATAGCCTTTCATCATAGATTCCTGCAACAGATTTACTGTAAAAATTGGCAAAAGATGGCCCTTTCCAACACATATTAACTTATTTTAATGAGATGATTTTTTTTGTACCTAGAGAACCATAGATTGGGGACTAGTTGCCAGAGTAATCAACCATGTGTTTGGAGGGTGGGAACATTCAGCACTTTTCATCAATCTCCTGGAATGGGAAGAGGTCTGAAGGTAGAATTGATTGCTATACCTAATGATTCAATGAACTATACATATGTAGTGGAATCTCTCTAAAAACCTGAAACAAAATTGGCTGGGAGACCTTCCAGATAGCTGAACACATGGGGTTTCTGGAAGGTGGCAAACCTAGAGAGGGTATGGAAACACTGCTCCTCTTCCCACATAACTTTACCTATGCATCTCTTTAACTATACTTTATAATATTCTTTTTAATAAACCAATGTTAATATAGTGTTTTCTGAGTCCTGTTAACTGTTTTAGCAAATTAATCTAAACCAAGGAGGGCCTGATGTATAGCCAGTTGATTAGATGCACAGGTAAAATAACCTTGGACTTGAGATTGGTATCTAAAGTGGGTACTGTCTGTGGTATCTAATGCCATCTCCAGATAGTGTCAAATTTGAAATAAATTAGAAGATACCCAACTGGTGCCTGCTATAGCATTGAGTGACTGGTTGCTGGTGGAATGATATCACCATGAATTTTGGTGGTCAGAGGTAAAAAAAAAAATTCATATTCTGGGAATGCATTGGAAGAAAATTGATTCCTATATTCTCAGATGCAGATTATTTTAAAAGAAATGCAAAATAATCATCTTAAAGAATTCAATGAGATGCAAGAAAACATACAACTAAACAATTAGGAAACTACTACAAAAACAAAATTAGAAGTTTAATAAAGAAATAGAAATCAAAATCCAAAAATTCTAGAGCTGAAGAATGTCATGAAAGAACTGAAAATTTTAATAGAGAACATTGATAACAAGTTCCATCATGCTAAAGAAAGAATTAGTAAACTTCAAGACAAATTATTTGAAATTAGCCAATTAGAAGAACAAACAGAAAACAAAAATGAAAAATAATGAAGGAGGCAAAAGGACTTATGGGGTGCCACTAAACATACAAGTAAACAAATTATGTGATGGAAAAAATTTATTAAAAGAAATACTGTTGGAAAACTTCCCAAATATAGGGGAAGTTATGGGCACCCAAACTTATTTTTTAAAAAACCGAGATCAGTCAGTATTTCAGAAAGATATTTGTACTTACACATTATTTGCAGCATTATTTACAACAGCCAAGTTATAAAAACAATGTATGTGTCCATTGATGAGTGAATGGATAAAGAAAAAGTTACCCTCACACACACACACACCAATAATAAAATACTACTCAGCCCTTATAAGAAAATTCTGCCATGTGCAACAACTAGGTGATCCTAGAGGACATTATACTAAGTAAAACAAGTCAGACACAGTAAGATAAATGCTACCTGATCTAACTTAAAAACAAAATTTTTAAAAATAACTCCTACAGGCAAGGAGAAGAACAATGTTGCTAGGCTCTAGGTGATGGGGGGAAATGGAGAACTTTCACAAGATGAAACTTTCACAAGATGAATATGTCCTTGGAATCTGATATACAATATGGTGACTATACTTAATACTCTATTGTTTACTTGAAATTTGATAAAATGGTGTAAGTACCACATATGCTTATACTAGTGAACATGCACATACATACCTCACCCTCCCCCCCACACACACATATAAATGGTAACTCTGGGGGTTGTGGAGTTCTAATTACTTTGTGGTTGTACAAATTAATTTGTGGAAATAGAAATTAATTTGACTTTGGTAATCATTGAATAATATATATGTATATCAAATCATGTGCATCTTAAATATAATTATTATTTCACAAGAATATATGCAATTATAATTTGTGAATTATATATTTTAAAGTTAAACCATCTATCACAAAGTCATGGGCAGGATCTTAAATATTTAAACATCACCTTTTTTTTTTTTTCTTTTACGTTGTGTTCCACACAAGAAGTCATACTTCAGCCTCTGCTTCATTTCCCTGGAAGACCCCTTCTTCTCAGGAAGCCCATTTTAATTTTGGATAATATTAGTTGTTTAGAAAGGCATTTCTTGAGGCTGAAATAGGGGAGCAAAACTTTTGATTTTAAAATTATGTCTCATTCTCCTACCTCCAGTTCTATGGCATGGTTCTGTACTCCAGTGATTTCCAAACTTGGTTTGTATTTTGGTGTACCTATCATACTGGACCTCTAGAACAGACTATTTTTTTTCACAACCCCTCTCCTTTATTTGATCAAACTATCAATAATGATGATGATGATAATAATAATAATAATATGCTAATGAGTAACTATTACTTGTGAACTGTTCTTTGTTTTTTTAAGTGATTTTAAATAAAAGAATATATTTTACTATTTCCAATGAACTTAAATTTCCACTTACTGAACAAAAATAGTATATGTAGTTTGCAATTTACATCACTGTTTTACATTTTAAATAGAAATGAATCTCCCAGTGAAAACATAGAATGACAAAACTATTGCAACTCAAGTTCTATTTCTTCATTTTTACATTCTACTAACATTTCAAATGCGTTTACCCATAGGAAAGTGCAATACCACTGTGCTTGGAGACAGAGACTACGTGCAAAGCAAGCTTTTAATGGTTCAGAACCATTAAAATTTTTCTAAAGAAACCAATTCCTGTAACTTAGTCCACATGTATTGGAAGATGATAGTTTTCCAAATTAACTTCATGCAGAATACAATGTTTATTGAAATATAGGTAATAAAAGTGCTGATCTGAAACTTACATATCAATCTTTAAAACCTAAGAGGAACTGCAACAATTACTCTGAACTCAGAGTAACAAAAGTCTTTTGTTGGAGGAGTATTTTTTTTAATTAATATTGTTTAGAATTGTTGGCACATGGTGATGATAAAAAGCAGACCAATTATTACTTGTTTGATTTTTATTTCTAAATCATCTTCAGGTAGTGCCTGTACCCAGGGCAGACTTCCCTCTCTGCTCACTCTTGCTACACCCTGCAAGTGCAAAAGCCCTTTTTAAAGCTGGGGAAAACAGAATTTCTCCAGTTAATATGTGGGCAGAAGACTCTTTAACATATGTTCTGTGCAAGGGGATGGGAAGTAGGGGCAATGAAGATATACTTAAAGCCTTTCTGCAGATATGTGAGGGCTGCAAGGAAAAAATTTATAAATCAAAGTCACATCTATATTAAAGTTTCTCATTTACATATGTGATAGTGATAGGAAAGGGGGCTGGAAATGTACAGCATCAAATGCTGTCCTGTGGGAAAAAATTCTGAACCATCAATAATTAAAAGCTATGCTAGAAGAAAGAGAAGCAAATTTATATTCCCTGTATCTTTTTATTCTCTTTTGTATATTAACTCAGAAATTTATAATTGTAATGTGAAAAATTTTCAGAGACTATGGTCCAAAATGTAGGTTAAAAAATATCATAGAAGTATGAGTATGGCAGTTAATTGATTGAAAAAAAACTATGATTTGTTTTATTGGACTTTGAAATATTTCTAGTATTTGCCAATGAAACAAAGAGGCAACCTGAATAACTCTCTGACTTCACATGGTTTTAGTTATTTTCTTTTATCACTAATTTCAGAGGTCATCTAGGTAAGCAGTATTCTCCCATTAGGTTCATTTGTAGAAAGCATCGGTGTTATGTATGGTCACGTTGGTAACAATTGCTTAAGCCGATTTTCAGAAAGTTGGAGACTGCTTTTGTCTATCTTAAATTGGTAAGGACTACTGACCCTTCACTTGGACCTGTTCATATGTCTTATGGGTGGGCTTTTGACATCAGAGGGTGGAAAAATGCATGCTCAGATCATGCTAACACTTGCATTTTCTGAATACACTTTCCAAAGAGCTATGAAATTTGACTAGGAATGTGTAGATCAATTATTACTTTACTTCTCCCTCATTCCAATCACCTTTCCCCTACCTTAGACCTCCTTGTTTCTCTAGCCCATAAATACCCATAATCTCTATTCTCAGGAGGGGTGTATTTCAGATTTGGGGATTCTGCTTCCTCAAAATTGAAACCTCTTGGATAAACTGTCTTTCGCAAATTTCAGTGATTGAAAAACTATGTGGTGAGCAAAACAGGCCTAACTGGGTAACATCAATGTTTTAAAATATTATTATTTATAAATAAATATTAATTTTCATATCTAATTTTATTTCTTAAAAGGGTCCCCACATTGTATAAGCTTTAGGCCTCACAAAATCTGGATCATCTCTGCCAAAAGGTATCAGTATAGTTAGGGTATCACTATCCTCTCCTTCCCCCTTCTTATTTTAGTAAATAAGAAAATGGAGATATAGGAAGTTTAATCTATGCTCTTTCTACATAAATGTCCTTAAAATATATGATGGTTACCTTCACATATCTCTAACAGTTTTTCTTTTCTTTGAATTTTCTTAGCAAAGCTTTTGCTATATCTTCAGATATTAATCCAGAGCCAGCAAGATAATAGGGATTTATATTTTCTTTCTGAACAAAATGAGTTCTTATTTTCACTAATTATTTCTCAGACAATTTGTTTACCAGATATGTAATGTGTAAACCATTCCATTTTCCCTTTTCAAAGCATATTTGTCTGTTGATATCCCCTTAACCTGAAACACCCAACACTATGCAGAATGCTTGATTTGTTCTATTTACTAACTAAAATACTTAACATATTTCTTCCCTTGTGCTGACTCCAATAACCACATCACACATTCTCTTAGCATACAACTAAAAAGTGGTCAGAGACTTAATTAGAAATAATGAGATGCAAGATAAAGATACTTAAAACTATATCATTCATCTAGGAAAGTTTTAAAAATGTAAACAGTGGCCTCAAATCCAGGATTAGAATTATCTGAAAAAGCCAACGACAGAATAGCACTCAAAGTGGGTTGAAAAAAAAAAAAGGAAAGATCCAATGTTTTACTGCATATCACAACTGTTAAGTACCAGGGTCATAGCTGGACTACTGCACAGTTACTCATGGCTTTTACCAGTCTAAAAGACAGTAGTCTCCAGAAGAAAGGCTGGGCATAGAGACTTGACCCGTACTCTATTAGTTACTTCTATCTGAAGACTTGACCGTACTCTATTAGTTACTTCTATCTGAATGCAGTATCCTCGGAGGAGGAAAAACGTACAATTTTTTTGGTCACTTTAAAATTTTGAAAACTCTTTCCCATTTGAAACCTTTGTCACTGACAGGAGAGATCTTGCTCAGTCTGTAGCTGAAAGGACTTCTCTTTTTGCTTTGCTTTAAGAATTGGCTTTGTTCTGACCATTCAGTAAGTTCACAGGATTCATCTGAGTGACATGAAGAAATTAAGTGTAAGTATTTTCTATAGGACAAATGCAATACATAGGGTTTGGCCTAGGAAATGGGGATTCAGAATTATAAAAATGCAGTGATATTCCTTGGCTCTTGAATTCTCCATTGGGAAGAGGTTAAATTTCCAGTGTCCATCTCGAAATTCTTTAGATGTTAGGAGAGCCCATTACAATGTGGAGTTTCCAAAGGTGGACACAGCACAGCGGAGGCACACAAAGATTGTCAATAGGACCTTCCACTGTTCTTTTTGAATGCTCTTCCTCAAATACTAAGATGCCTCTGACTAACAGCCTGGTATTTTGTGAACTTCATCTGATTTTCTGGAAAACTCTCTGCACACAACTCTTATTTCCCTACTCCCTTGACAAGTTTTGTGTTCTCTACTTCTTGTCCAACAAATACTGCCTACCAAGTAATTTGATCTCCAACATCTGTTTATCCACCTCTGCCTACCATAAAGATGCAGAATGTACCCAGGATAATCTTCTAACTTAGAGTTTTAACCTCATCCCATATTGTGATAAACACACACACACACACACACACACACACACACACACACACACACAGCACCATATATAAATGGTGCAAAAACAAAGATTTGACAAAACAATATTGTAGCAGACACTATGATATTTTCTATTTTATTCTACTTGGTTCCCAATGTGAGTCAATTTTTACTAACTTTATATTCACTACAGGTCATATTCAATTTGGAAAAACATTGCCATTAAAAAGAAAACCCTCGCTGGGGATGTGGCTTAAGCGGTAGCGCGCTTGCCTGGCATGCGTGCAGCCCGGGTTCTATCCTCAGCACCACATACAAAGATGTTGTGTCCGCCAAAAACTAAAAAATAAATATTAAAAGAATTTTTAAAAAAGAAAAAAATTCTCATTAAAAAAAAAAACCTCAATATCAACCTCTGTCCTGGACCACAGCTATGAAGGCAGACTATTAGAAATTCTGTTGCAACTATGTGTAGAACATAGCACAGGAGATTTGAAGGTTTGAGGAAACAGGGAGTGCATTTTCTTCCCAGCCTAGTGAAGCAGGCTGCTCTTAATTCAGTTTTTTTCCTGTACTTAGAAACAATGTGATAATACCATATGTAGTGTTTTATAGTCCTTTGGCCTGCTTTCTAAAATGTGCATAACAAGAAAAATGAATAGCACTAATGTCATCTTGTTAAATATGTCTATTATGGAGATGCTATGGTTCAGTGCTAATGGAGTTTTTTGGTCCTTTTGAGTTCTTGATGTTGCATGCTACAGTGATTTATGGAAGGCCAGAGTGTTTTGCTGCAACAAAGGCCTGTCATGTTAAACACCCACCCTGTTCCCTGACTATTTTGTTCCAAAACCCACATTAATTTCTCTGTGACTTAACTCTACATTCAATCCATCATGAGTCCTACCTACAAAATATAATCCACATACATATATGACACCATCTCCCTAGCCCCTATCCTGTTCAAATCACCTTCATCTCGTGCCTAAAATACTACATTGGCTTCCTAACTGGATTCTTTCTATTTCCTCTTGCCCTCCTACAGTTCAATGTTCATCCCAAGGTCAAGTTGTTAATTTGAAATATAAATTAGGCAAAGTCATGACCCTGCTTCAGAAAGAAAGACATGTAAAATAAATGTGGCATGTGTGTTTGTATAGGTGTATGCATATATTTCTGTGTACTAGTATGTCTTCTTTAAAGGAGGGATTCCCCTGAGATGTGCAGCTTCCCTGTCTGTTAAGATCCTTAACTGTAGTAGTTCTGCATGGATACACAAATATGGGTGATTACAAAAAATAAAAACCAATAATTCTATTGTTCATCTGAATTCTGACTCCCTCTCTCCTTCCCCTCTGGAACACACACACACACACACACACACCAGTGGCTTCCAAATCCTTAACCCTGCCATGGCTTCCAGGACCTAGGGGCTCTGATCCTGCCTCCTTCAATACTCAGCCCTCAGGTACTAGTCTCATTATGTTTCCACCATGCTCGGCAACTTTTCATCCTCTAAACCTACTGAGCTTTTTCTATCACGTAATGTCTCTTGAATGACTAGCACCTTTTCATTCTTCATGTCTCTGTTCAAATGGCCCCTTACAGAAGTCTTCCCTAGAGTAGCACTTCTATGACCAAAGTTGCACATTTCCTACACCACAATCTCAAGCAACCTTATTTGTTTGTTTCTTTATCTGCTTATTGTTTGTCTTTCTCCACTAGAATATAAATCTTACAAGGTATGTTCCCCATTGAATTCCACTACTTAGAAGAGTACTTCTTACATAAATAGTAGGCTTTCACTAAATATATGAAAATTAAGACTTGTTTTAATATAACATGTTATGTTCAAATAAAGGAATAGTGTTTCAGCAATTTTTCTCTATTAACAAAATAACAAAAATCTCATTATTCTCTATACTTTTCATAACTGAATGTTATTTTCAGAAAATGCAAAAATGTAATTTACTAATTGGTTTGTTATTCACAAGTGTTAATTTCTCAAATGACTGTACTGATAGACATGGATTAGAGATAATGTGCATTATATTTTCCCTATTTAGCAAAAAATAGTGCTGTTTTAAAATTCTTACTCTAAACACACAAATAGTCATAGATAATTACTTTGTCAGGCATATAATAAGAGATAAAAAAATTTATTAGACCGCTTAGTATTTTTTATAGCTTTTATTGGTGAGCAATCTCCATATCAATTAAATACAAAAGTTTTTCAAACCAGAGTGTAGTTGAATCTCTATCTCCCTTTTTGTGTGGTAAGAATATTTGCTCAGGAATTTTCAAGGATTCTTTGCAGTAGTCTTAGGCTGACAGATGCTGCTACACACCTAGGATCTAAACTTCTTAAGCTCACTTCAGAATCCTGGACTTCCTAAAAATTCTGTACATGTTTAAAACTAGCATGTTGGACGGATATTTGTAATTAAAAAACATTCTTCTCAGTGTCCTTGGGAATATGCATACTGTTTTCCCTAATGACTACCCAATCTATATTCCCACAGTATACTAGGATTTTCTTTTCTACACACCCTTTCTAATATTTGTCATCTGTTGTCCTTTTGATAAAAGCCACCCTGATGCATGTGAGGTGATATCTCATGTGGTTTTAAATTGCTCTTCCTATTTACTGATGATGTTAAGCACATTTTCATGTAGCTGTTGGCTATTTTTATGCCTTCTTTGGGGAAATGTCTGTTCAGGTCCTATGCCAGTTTTTTAACTGGGTTATTTGTTCTTATACTGTTGAGTTGAAAGAGTTCTTTATAAATTTTGAAAATTAACCCTTCATCAGACATTTGGTTCAACAATATTTTTCTCAGTCTATAGTTTGATTTCATTTCATTGATTGTTTCCTTTGCTGTGCAGAAGCTTTTTAGTTTAATATAGCCCGTTTTTAAAATTTTTGCTCTTGTGGTCTGAACATTTGGTGTGATGTTCAAAACATGTAATCATTCACAGAGTCCAAGCCCCCAATTTTTTCCCCATATTCTCTTCTAGGAGTTTTATAGATTTTAGGTTTTATAGTTAAGTGTTTTATTCATTTAGAAAATATTTTTGTGTATTATGTATGACAGGGGTCTAATTTTATTCTTTAGCATGTGTCCCATGGTCTGGTTTCCTGGCAATATTTATTGAAAAGACCATCCTTTCCCCATGTTTATTCTTGGTGCACTTGTTGAAAACTATTTGACTGTATATGTTTGGATTTCCCTCTGAGGTCTCTGTTCTGCTCCATTGGTCTATGTTTCCTTTTTTTTTTGCTACTACAATGCTGTTTTGATTCCTGGAGCTCTGTAATATAATTTAAAATCACAAAGGGTGATGCTTCCAGCTTTGTTTTACTTTCTGAGTATTATTTTGCTTCTTTTTGTTTTGATATGAATTTTAAAACTGTTTCTTCTGCTTCTGTGAAGAATTCCATTATGATTTTCATAGAAATTTCATTGAATCTATATATTTATTTAGGTAATATGAACATTTTAAGTGCTTCACCCAGCAGTTCTTCTTTTGGGCGTATGCCTAAAGGAAATAAGTCTCTATATCTTAAAAATATTTGCATTTCCATGTCCATTGCAGCATTATCCACAATAACCACACAGAAATACTTTAAAATATTCACAGAGACCAGATTTTAAAAAACAGTAACAAATATATGTGTGTGAATGTATATATGTAAACGCACATACACAATGGAATATTATTCAGCATTTAAAAAGAAAGAAATTCTACAAACGGGTACACCGCACGTAGAGCTGAGAGGCATGATGCTAAATGAAATAAGCCAGAATCTAAAAGAAATATATTGCATCTTTAGCAATTGGAGAAATTCAAATCAAACCTACATTGAGATTTTATCCCACTACAGTTAGATGGCAATCATCAAGAATACTAATAACAATAAATCCTGGCAAGGAATTGGGGGAAAGGGACACTTAAACACTGTTGGTGGGATGTAAATTAGTACATTAGTAAATTAGTAAGGAAATCAGTATGAAGTTTCCTCAAAAGACTCAACATAGAACAGCCATATGAGCCAGCTATACCATTCTTCAGTATTTCCCAAAAGGAATTAAAGCCAGCTTACTATAATGACACATGCATAACCATGTTTATAGTAGCACAATTCACAATGGCTTAGTTATGGAACCAGCCTAGATGTCTGTCAACTGATGAACATATAAAGAATATGTGGTATTTATAACAATAGTGTTTTATTTAGCCAGAAAGAAGGATTAAATTTGTCTGGGCATGGTGGAGCATGCCTGTAATCCCAGCAGCTCAGGAGGTGGAGTCAGGAGGATCGTGAGTTCAAAGTTAGCCTCAGCAATTTAGTGAGGCAGTAAGCAACTCAGTGAGACCCTGTCTCTAAATAAAATACAAAATCGTGCTGGAGATGTGGCTCAGTGGTTGGGTGCCCCTGAATTCAATCTCCAGTAGCCCTCTAAGAAAAGAAAGATTAATTTATGTTATTTGCAGGAAAATGGATGAAACTTTAGAGCATCAAGCCCAACTCAGAAAGCCAAGGATTGTATGTTCTCTCACATGTGGAAGTTAGAAAAAACATTTAAAAGGAGCCTCATGAAAACAGAAGCGAGAGCAGTAGAGTAGAGAAAGGGGAAAAGAGAAAGGGAGGGTATGAAGTTAAGGAGAGCACCTGGGAGTGAAATTTATCAAATTATGTTATGTGAATGTATGGCTATGTCACAGTGAATCCCACCATTATATATACTCAATCATGCACCAATAAAAAGAAATAAATTGCATAATTTCATTTAAAAGTAGAATGTTTTTAGAGTGTCAAATATAAAGAGACAGAAAATAAAAGAGTGGCTACTGAGGCTGGGGTTTGGGGACAATATGGACAATGTGGGTAAAATATACAAAATAGCAGATATGTAAGACAAACAAGTCTAGAGATCTAAGGTAAAACATGAGGACAGTAGTTAGTAAGATTACATTGTTAAATATTGTTAAATAAGTAGGTTTTAGCAGCTATTGTCATAAAAACTATGTGAGATTATAGATATGTTAATCAGCTTCACTATACAGTATCACTTTACTATCTATATGCACCCCAATAACATCATGTTGTAAACCTCAAGTGCACCTAATAAAATTTATTTTAAAAACTGATGGAAATTCTCTCAAAATTCACCAAAACAAACAGCCAAAATATTCTTTTAACTTCTATTTTCTCAGAAGGCAGTCCTCACTTGGTGTATAAAGGGAGGGCAGCATACCCTAAGGTGATCTGCATTGAATGTTCTTCTCTACTGACTTCATTATTTCCTTATGAACATATTTCTGAATATATTGAAACACTTGGGTAACAAACCAATTAGCCAAAACACTTGCATCTTTTGGTAAACACGTTCATTTAGGCTTTCTCCTCATCATCTTTGCTGACTAGGACAGGAAGAATGTTTGTTATCTTTAGAATGTCTTTGCTTTCCAACATTAACTTACCAGCAGCTAACTTATGAGGAGCACTAAATAATGCTAGTCCTTGTGCTCATCAGTTATTGTTATTTTAATTATCCCTCAAACATTTGGAACAGCTTAAAGTTTTATCTCATGGTGCAGTTGAGAAAAATGAGTCCTAGAAATCTTCACTAGGCTTCCAGGGTCATATGACTGGGATTCAGGCCCAGGTATGTGAATCATGCTCAGTGCTCTCAGCCAATCCATTCCCATATGTGCACTGCCTGGTATCAGTGGCAGACAAGTTTCTGTCTCCTAGGAGAAGTGCCTTTTCAACCCTGGTCCTCCCACTTCATGGCTGTTGTGCTCCAAGTGTCTCTCACAAATGAGGAATCACTGTCTGACTCACTGTGACACACTCAGAAGGAGGGAGATGCCTTTTTCCAATGTCTTGTTGGGTAGTTTCTCCCAGATTTCCATAAGCAGAAGAGGCAGGAAATGCCTGTTCTACTTCTGGGTCTCCCTTCTTCAGGAAGCGGGAAAAGATAAGAATGACAACCACTTTTGCAATCTCTGATAAAGAAAAACCACTCTTATAGTGAAAAAAAAATGCCACCCTGCCACTTACACTACTTCCTTCCCATCACCCCTGTAAGACTGTTATCTCTAAGGAAATAGGCAGGTGGAATAATGTTTAAATGAGAGGGCTTCACACCTTTTCTCATTCTCACAGCTCAAGACAACTCCAAGGTCAATTTTCTTCCAGGCTTAACTTAATAACAACTTGGAATAAGGAGAGAAGAGGGGAACAATCTATTTTCTTCCACGCAGATAAGCAAGTGTGCAGGTTCATGACTGATTTAACATTTTGTATTTGGGTGCTGCTCTCAGCATAAAGGTGATAGAAATGACTACAAATTTATGTGAGGACATAAATAGAGATGGCATTTTTAGGTGTGATGAGTAAAAAACCTTCAGCTTTTGACCAAAGTCATTTTTAATGAAATATTGACTAATAATTCTTTACTAAAATAAGTAAAAATGCATTTCAAGAGACAAGAAACCAGGCTTTGTCCAGCTTAAGCCATCCGGCTCTGCAAGTATATTTTTCCCACAAAGAAGTGTTTATCACAGGCCTGCAGTTACACAGTTTGTCAACTTATTAAGAATTCTATTTGTTTTTCTGCTTTTTCTAATATTCTATTTTTTTACAAACTTTTTTTAATCATACACCTTTTGACTCCAATTTGTGAATTGTTTCTCACAAATAAATGCAGAGCCATTCTCACATAAACTTGATTTTTTTTATAGTTCCAAAGTCTTAAAATGTAAAAACAAATCAACAGCATATAGGAAAATTACTATATGGAAGATTGCCATATAAATGTTTTAGGTTAACCAGGTTACTTATTATAAATAGACAGGCAATAAATTTTTTTTGTGCGCACACACAAACATACACACACACACACACACACACACACATATATATATAAAACAATATTTATGTATTTATAAATTCATAAAATATACATATTCTCAATTCCCTGCCGTTTCCTGCAGTTTGTTGTAAGATAGCAATACATTCAAGTTGAATTAAGAAGTTTTCCATGTCAACCCCTGAGGACAGCTGATTATAGATCTGACCTTTTGAGAGTCTGTGTATTTCCCACTTAATCAGTGCTGGAATGAGCTTCTGCTAAGTAGGATATATAGGATTCCTATGGGAAAACTGAAGCCATTTAAAAAATAATGAGTCTCCCTTCTGCCCCCTCTTCCTTTCCATTTCGAGCTATATTAAGCCATGATAGCAGTCTTCATCCATGCTACACAAAAGCATGACATAAGCATGTACTGTTTGCCCTATAGAGAGGAAGAGTGGGCTAGGATAGGTTTCAGGGGCAGGGGTCTCCAAATGTAAGCGACACTTTACAATGGTATTAAAACTGCTTTACTTGCCCTTTTACAGATGGGGGAAAAGTGTTTGGTGGCAGAGAGGTCCTGTGGGGCTTTTAAGCTCCAGCACCTCAGATTTTGACAGTGTAATTGGATCCCTGTTGCCTGGGCAATCATACAAAATTGGAACCATCTCCATTTTCTCTTGTTACAGTAACACACTCGATAGTTTGGATATAATTTCGCAAATACTCTAGTTTGGTCACCAATGCATCTCAGAACCCACAATGTGTGTGTGTGTGTGTGTGTGTGTGTGTGTGTTGCATGCCCCCCAATCCCATCCTCTAATACCTCTAATTTTCTTCCTCAAACTTCTGTGAATCTGAACAGCATAATAGATGTAATTAGACCTTCAGTAACAGGACCGAATGGAGCAAGCAATGAGACTCCTTCTAGGGAAGCAATCAGTGCATTAGGTCCCCAGGACTGTAACCACTTTTAACAAGGTTTGGGGTTTAGGGAATGTCAGTCTAGGCTTCTATTGCTTCCCCTAGAGGAAGCTCTACCCAGAATGCAAATCTCCATTTGCCATTTCTGCAAAAGGGAGGAAAAGAACATTAGCTACATTATTAAACACATAATGAAGCAAACTGAGCTGTTAATTTTTTCAGCAGTAACTCAACTGTTAAAAAATGCTGTGAAGTATAAATTTGTATTTCTTCAGTACCTAAGAATCATGTTTTATCACCAACTTTTGGAAGAAGATAATACAAAATTGTGTCCAACAAAGGCAGACTTTATGCATTCAAGAGCATGCTGAACTGTTCCATAAGGGAGTAAGATTTAGTTAAATAGCATTCTTGAAACATACATTTAAATAATCAGTTTCAATAACCATAGATACACTTTTCAGGCAAATTCAACCTATTTCACTCCATTCTATTTCATGCTATACTAAAGTAAACTCTTATGAAGGAAAGTGTATGTCCTATTTAAAGAGCACAATGTACTTTGAAAATCCCCAAGTGGAATACTAAAGAATAAATACTTCATAACCAATGATAAACCTTAAGCTTCCTCATATAATATATATTTGGTATACTGATCAATAGAATAAATAGATTAGCTTAGATTTGACTATGTCTTTCACAAAGTGTTGTGAAAAAAATTCCAAGATATAGACTAAAAAGTATACTTAAAAACATGAACAAACTTTTCAAATATTACAAGAACTGAAAAGCTCAGCATAAACATCACATATTATATATATAATTCTATTTAATGTCTAAAGTAGATCATCTATGGAAACAAATAGGAATTGATTGCCTAGGGTTTAGGGACATGCACGGATTGGCAGATGACAGTTAAAGGATACAGAGTTAATTTTTATGGTAATAAAAATGCCCCATATAACTGATTGAAATGATAGTTATACATCTATGAATATAGTAGTCCTCCTCATCCATTGTTTAACTTTACATAGTTTTAATTACCTGTGACTAACCATGGTCTGAAAATACTAAATAAAAAGTTCCAAAATAGTATTCTTAATTCATAAGTTCTAACTTATAGGCCATTATGAGTAAATATTGAAATCTCATACCTTCCTATTCCATCCAGCCCAAGATGTAAATCATCTCTTCACATAGAATATCTATGCTGTATATAGCTACCTATCCTATCCATTGGTTATTTAGTAGCCTTCTCAGTTATTAGGTCAATTTTTATAGTATTAGAATGTTTGTGTTCAAGTAACCCTTATTTTACTTAATAATGGCACAAAGCACACAGGTAGTGATACAGAAGCAGTACCACATAAAATATGAAAAAATAGATTAACCATGGTACTGTGCAGAAACACTGCAGGTCTTACAGGAAAAAAAAACTGTGATATATATGGAATTTGGTACTATTCACAGTTTTACAAATCTACTAGAGTTTTGGAATGCTTCCTCTGCAGATAAGGGGGAACTATTATATACTAAAAGTTACTGCATTGTATATTTAGATGTATAAATTATGAATTATATCTCAATAAAACTGTTACCAAACAATAATGAGTTATTTGAAATATCCTGGAAAATCATAAGAATTTAATATGACAATGTTTAATTCAGTTCTTTTGATCCACACTTCTTTTCTTCCATTTTACCCAAACAAATTTAAAAAGTATGGATTTTCTTTTTGTTAATAACATGAATTTAACTATGAAACAGTTTTAGGGTTGACATTAAGTGTTTATTTTTGGCAAGTATGTAATGGAGAATTTTTATATTATAGATTATATATTTTTTATATTATAGATTATATCATACATTTTATATTATAGATTCAACCTGTAATGTAGATGTGACTCTGCCTTCTCAAGGGTTATGATCAAATGCAAATATTGAGAAGAAAACAGAAATTTGCATATCATGTTATGGAAAACTCAATGTAAACCATGAAGGATAATTTGCTCAATTTTGTAGGAAGTAGAAAAATTCCTGAATGGTATAATATTTAAGCTAAATTCCAAAGGATAAATGCAAGGGAAATACTCAGTAGTAAGAAAAGGAAACATTAAGGGAGAGGATAATGCAGAGCTTGGCTTTAATGAAACTAAGCAGAGTTGAATTTAACTCAAGCCCTAGAATACATGAAATAATATAGTTAAAGCAAAACACTGAAAGATATACAAAAGATAATGTAGCTTCTTATAAGGTAGGAAAACAATGTGAATGTAGAAAACTAATGATGGATGTTAAGCAGGGCAGTGACAGGATAAATTTTTTATTAAACTAAAATAACTGCCAACAGTTTGAATAGTTGATCAGATGATGGAAAAATGGGAGAAAATTGCTTGGAAGTTACTATAAAATTGAGACAGAAGGGATAGTCTGATCTCTGCTTGAAAATAGCAAGATAATTAAAAATAAAAGCAAAATAATTTGAAAACCATTTAGAATGTTGAATCCTTCTAGACTTGAATTGAGTGGAAAGTGATTACAAAGAGTAAGAGGAGTATTATTTCAAAACTTTATATTTCTCACTTATATCCTAACATTTTAAATCAATAGACTGCAGTTTTTATAACACTTTTAGACATGAAGAAAAAATTTAGCACATAGTAGAGTTGCAATATGCCCTGCCTTCGGTTACCTCTATTACTAATATACTACATTAGCATAGTGTTTTTGTTATAAATAATGAAATAGTACCAATACATTTTATTAACTGAACTGCATAATTTACACTAATATTTTCCTCTTTTTATAGTTATATGGGTGTTAAAAATGAATAATACCACATACCTACCCTCAAAATTTCATACAGAAGAAGCAAGAAGAATATTTCAGTGTCTTAAAGCTTCCTTTGTCCTCTATCCTGTTCCACCAATCTATTTGACTAGATCAATATACTTTAAAATGTATTGATTATTGTAGTACAATAAGCCCTATAATTGGGTAGTAGCATTGTCTGATTTTGATCTTTGTTAGTATTATCCTGGCTATTCTGAATCTTTTTGTCTTTTCAGAAATAATTTAGAATGAGATTGTTTATATTAGAAAACCACTTGCTGATATTTTGGTTGTGATTGTATTGAATTTATAGATCAAGTTGAGAAAAAGTAATATCTTAACTATATTGGATGTTCTTATTTAGAATCATGGAATATCTCTTCATTAATATAGATTTTAAAAAATTTCTTTCATCACAGACTGGTGGTTTCCTCTATATGAATGCTGTATATCCTTTATTGGTTTATATAAAAAAATTTCATTATTTGTGATGCTAATATAAATGAAAGTGTCATTTTTGTTTGGAATTCTAATGGTTAATTACTGGCATCAGCAATTGACTTGTACACTAAATTTGTATACTTCTATCTTTCTATGATTGCTTAATAGTCCAGGAAATTTTTGTTGTTATTTTTATTGCTGAGTTTTTGAGATTTCTATATTGAAAATTATGTCATTTGTGAATAAAAATATTTGTACTTGTTCCCTTCCCAATCTATATAATCTGTTTTTCTTTTCTTGACTTATTGCATTTGCTACAATTTCTATTATCACATTGAACAGGAATTTGGGGAAGTATTTCCTTGCCTCATTTCAGATCTTAGAAGGAAGCATATAGTTTTCAACATTAAGTATTTTTTAGTTGTAGTATTTTTGTGGATCTTTGTCAAGGTAAGGAAGCTCTCCTCTCTTCCATAGTTTGCTGAGTTTAACATGAATTTTTGAATTTTGTCAAAAGCTTTCTCTGAAATGGATGGCATTAGAGCAGATTATGCTAAGTGAAGCTAGCCAATCGCTAAAAAAATAAATTTCGAATGTCTTCTTTGATATAAGGAGGGCAACTCAAAACAGAGCAGGGAGGAAGAGCATGAGAAGGAGATTACCATTAAACAGGGATGAGAGGTGGGAGGGAAAGGGAGAGAGAAGGGGAATTGCATGGAAATGGATGGAGACCTGCATTGTTATACAAAATTACATATAAGAGGAGGTGAGGGGAAAGGGGAATAAAAGAGAGAGAAATGAATTACAGATGATGAGGTAGAGAGAGAAGATGGGAGGGATGGGGAGGGGGAATAGTAGGGGTGAGGAAAGGCAGCAAAATACAACAGACACTAGTATGGCAGTATGTATAAACGTGGATGTGTAACCAATGTGATTCTGCAATCTGTACACATGGTAAAAATGGGAGTTCATAACCCACTTGAATCAAATGTATGTAATATGATATGTCAAGAGTATTGTAATGTTTTGAACAACCAATAAAAAAAAGCTTTCTCTGCATCTATCTATATGATCATATGATATTTCTCTTTTACTTGTGGAAACTTAATTTACTTAATTACTCAATTTTTAAATGTTTGACCAGTGTGGCATACCTAAAATAAATCCCATTGGTGTGACATATAATTATCTTTATACATCATTGAATTCACATCATTAATATTTTGTTGAGAATTCCTGCATTTATATTCAAAAGACCTCTTGGTACACAGTTTACCTCTTTGTAACATTTTCATTTGCTTTTGGTGCTCTCATTTTTTAAGCTAGAAATATAGAATACAAATAAAAATATATGGAGAAAGGAAATGTGCATGCATGTGTTTACATGTGACTGCTTTTTTATTTTCTGTATGCTGTTGCTGCTTGTTATGAATTGGCTGCCATTAGACTCTCTTTCCTAATTTTCTACCATATTTTCCTGTTATTGAAAGGACAAAGCCACTGATACTTGAGACACCTAAATCCTGACACTCCCCCATATCTGGAAGATTTAATTTTCCTAAAACAAACGTGAAGAAAATGAAAATATCTTTCCTACTCCAGTTGTTTCTGTAGGTATAATTATCACTCATACACACACACACACACACACACACACACACACACACACAAACACACACACACACACACACCTTATACATATACATTTATGGGTGTCTCTTTAACAAAATTCTCTAGTCCTGTTCATAAAGTCTTTCAGGATTGTTGTCTCCTAATATTTGTCTTGACAATAAGACTTCATATTGTAGATTTCATGAATTTTCCATTACTTTCAAATGGCTCATTTATCTCTGGCTGGAAGGATAACTTTACAAGGATTAAAACTATAGAAGGATAACATTGGATTATCAGAAAAAATAATATGCTTTGGCCATATCTTTTATCTCTTCACTTTATCTACATAAATAAATTCAGAAAGCTGAAGTATTTTTGCCCTCACATTGCCTCAAACCAGTCAACTAAATAGAATACTGGTGCCAAGAAACAGAAACTAAAAAATATGAGGTCTGCAATAAAGAATAAAAATCATTTTACTTCTAAGAATGAAATATTGTGGTACCAAATTTCATGTAATACCCAAACATAAGTGAATATTATTAGACTTCCAGTAGATTGAGGTGATCAAAGATTGGAAGGGGAGCTGACAACATGGAGTGCACATTTTATATCCTGAACCCCATTTTAAAATCAGACTAAAAAGCTGTAGAGTACCACAGAAATAAATCAAATTCAACACATACAAATAAATCACAACTCATAAAACATGCACAGCAATGAAAAGAAAATAACATTCACTGGGGGGAAGAGAAAGCAAACAAAAAAGATCCAAATAAACCCCTTTATAAAAGCAGATGATTAGTATTAACATCTCAATTCAAATCACATGAAAACTTAACAATGATGTTTCTTTTATGCCCATTATGTGCACTGTCATTGTATTTGGTTATTGTTCTTGTAGCTTGGAAAGATTTCAATCATGGCCAATTGTTGCAGCCTCTAAAATGTGAAGAGGTGACTGGAGTAAGAAGAGACTTAAATAATCTCAGTGCTTTTCTCAGGGAGTTTTAAGAGTAGAAGTGCCCATCAAGAGGGTTAGGAAGCCTAGACAAATAAAGTGGGACAATAATAGTTCTGTGTATTATCTATTACATTTTCTTTTAAAGGGCTTTTTCCCCTTTCTACTTTTCTCTTTCTTATTTTTAACAACCTTTAAGGATTTCAAGAGAAATAGTTAAAATCTATTTCTTTTTTTTTCCTTTCACACACCCTGGTTCATAGTCTATTGTTGAAGCTCTGATTTATAATTTTAGACTGTTATAATGGAGGACATTCTTGCCTAGAGAAAAATATCACTTTGGGTTTTTAAAAATATCTGAAAATTTCATTTTAAATAAATTTAATAAAAACAATAGTGTCTCTTAATTAATCACACTACCTATTTCATCTGGGGGAAACACAGTTAATATGCACCAACATGTAGAGCTATCAATTAATTTAGGAGAATACGTACTTTCCAATTCCAGATTCCAGGGACTGAGAAGATGACGGGTTCATCTGGGCCAGATGTCAGGTCTGGCTTGGGCTAGACATCTGGCCCAGATGAGCCTGTTACAAGCATGGGTTCAAGGACACTCCACTGTCACTGCAGTTGCAAATATGTAAGTTTGGTATTGAAGGAATCAGTATAGAGAGACGTGGTTCTGGTTCACAAAGAAGTTGCTACAGGCTGAAGAGATCCCTAAGTCTATCTACTCTAACATGAAAATATTAGCCTTCTAACTAAGTCCATCCTGCCAAAAAATTAAATAATAGCATTGATTTTTTGGTCAACCAATTATTCTGTCCTCATTTTATCTACCAAGACAGTGAGTTGATACATGTATAGTTTTAAGCTCTATTATCCTTATAAAATAATTAAATATCAATTCCTCACCAGAATTGCTGAAGAGTACAGATTCACTCAGACTACCATTCACTAAATTGGAAATGAAGAAAAGAGAGGCAATGAGAAAACTGTCTTGTACAGTTAAGTGGTAACTGGAGTACTGATATAATACTTTATTAAGAGCATAATATTTAGAGGATCTTAATACTATTCTGATTTTTTTAAGCAAGTTTTTCTCAGGTGTGGTGGCACATACCTATACTCCCAGCAACTTGGGAAGCTGAGACAAGAGAAAACAAGTTCAAAGTCAGCATGGGCAAATCAGTGACACCCTGTCTCAAAATAAAAAATAAAAGGACTGGGACTGTAGTACAGTGGTAAAACAACCCTATGTACAATCTCCAGTACTAAAAACAAGAATAACAACAAAATTTAAACTTTCATTAGAGATTTAGAAAACATTCCATTAAAAAAAAATGCTTGACTTCTAGTTTTCTCTAAAATGTGGAAAGAAGAAAGATGACGGAGTAGAGGAAGGGTGTACTTTCCAGTTGTTCTATGGCTCTGGTCTCAAGCTGTGGGAGTACTGTTGCCCAGTGAGGTTCATGATGGGGAATTCTCCAAAAATAAAATGTGTAGAGAATTATTCTTACTCCTACAATTTAAAAAAAAAGGTTAATAATCTGCAATATGATAACTCCTACAGAATCCACTGGAAAGCTGTAGTTTTTAAGGCAACTTTAAACTGACATTCAATTCAAGGGATGATAAGTTTCTACAGAGAAAGATGGGAAGTAAGTCTTTGTTTAGCTGGTGTAGACATTTGACTCTGGATAGCATGTTCTCTGGTAAGTAAAATCTAGCTAAATAGATAATGAGTTGCTAAGGGCTCAACCTAGGCTAACATAAAAGCACAAAATAGCACAAGGAGAACTTGTACCAGCTCACAGGCTTTGCTGTATAAACCTCATCAGTGGCTCAAAAGAAAGATCAGGAACAAGATGAATGTCCCAAGTAAATGTTTTCCTGATATAGACTAAGAGAGGAGGCATCAGCCATTGTGGGAAAGGCATAGAGCCCTAACAGAATCCACATTGTCTGTATCTCTCCTGTAGAACAAAGAGCAAACCCTGCCACCATCAGGAACCGGTGAAAAGCCTTGACAGGTGAGGAAAGAGAACAAGAGTAAAAACCCCCTAAGTTGTGAAAAAGTTGTTACTGGGCCTGGAAAGTAAAGGCTGATTACTGTAGGAGACTGAGTGTTGCTGAAAAGATCCCATTAGGGAGACCCAGTGGCATAGGATCTGCCTAAGGTTGAATGAAGCTACAAATAACCTCTTCCTCTGCCACTGTTCCCAGTGTTTAACTAACAATCATTCACTAATAAATAATAGCAGTGTAACTGCTATGACAATATATAGAGTACAGAGAAAGATTCTCTCTGTCCAAAGGAAATACCCAAACTAAAAGAGAAATACTATAAAAGAAAAACAAAACAAAACAAAATTAGAGAATCTCTATCTAACCAATTCATACTATACACATAAGATTACACTTACAACAAATGTTCAACTGTTTTCCAAATATTGTAAGAAATGTAAAGAGTAGAGGAAGGTAATCAGGAAAGGGAGGAGAGAAGGGAAAGAGGAAATAGTAGGGATTGAAATAGAGAAAATTGTTCTATGCATCTATGCATATGCAAAATGAAACCTACTATTAAGTATGACTGTAAAACATTGTTTAGTAATTGTGTAAAAAAGAAATGTAAACAATAAAAAAGTAATTCAATATCAAGAAACAAAGAAATAAACACAACTAGACTTAAACATGACCTTAGCATTTGAGTTATCAGACAGGGAATTTAAAATACCCACAACTGATATGTTAAAGGATCTTGCTCAAAAGTAGGGCAACATGCATGAATAGATGAGGAAATTCAGAAGAGAGATGAAAATTATAAGATAAAAATGACTGAAAATCATTGAAATGAATCACACAGTAAAAGAAAGAAAAAGTGTCATCAATACATTCATCAGTAGATTTTACAAAACCAAGGAAATAATTGGTGAATTTGAAGATATGTTGATAGGGATTACCACAGTAAACACACAAAAAATAAAAAGGTAAAAGTTAAAAAAAAATAGAAATGAAGTATCTAAGGCTGTGGGATAATATTAAAATAGATCTACTATACTTGTAACTAGAATTGCAAAAGAAAATGTGTAAAATAAAGTACAAAATATTTCAAAAGATAGAGAATTTTTCAAAGTTAACCAAAAACACTATGCATAGTCCCTATACCTTAGAAATTAACAAGCAAATATTACAACACATACACATTATATATGTGTATGCACACATACACACACACATCAATATTAACATCACAAAATGTAGACTTAAGAACAAGAAGTGTTACTATGAATAAAGAGAAACATTATATAATTATATAAGATTTAACTCACTAAGAAATTATAGCAATTATAGATGTATACATACCAGAATCAAAACTTGAAAATACATAAAGCAAAAATTGCTAGAACTGCGAGAAAAAAGTAAAGAAGTTCAATAATTATTGTTGGAGATTTCAACACTTATCTCAGTAATAACAACACACAGAAACCAATAAGCATATAGAATATCTGAGCAGTAAACACACAAATAATAAAAAGGCCAACCAAATTGGCCTAATTTCACTTACAGAAAACTTTACCCCACAAGTTAGAATACATGTTCTTTACAGTGGAAAGTCACCAGAATAGGACATATTCTGGGCCATAAAGCAAATCTTAACAAATTTAGAAGAAATGAAATCCTGTAAATGAAAATTATTTATGATCAAATGTCTTTATTGCTATCCACTAAATCTTTTCTGGCAATCTCATGATAACTCACCTAAGTCATGAGCTTTAGCAAAATTGCCAGGCTAGGGGGAAGAACATGGCTGCCAGCGAAGAGGCAGCACAAGCAATGCCTCCGTGGTAAGGGGATCAGAGAGACTCATTAATACACCCACATGCGTCCTGCTGGGAAACTTCAAGCAAATTTCCTCTGAAAGGAGACCTTCCTGGAACTAGTAAGTTTAATAGGAGGTGTCAGATTGTCACAAAATACTGAATCTCGGCAACCCAGAGCAGGGGCACAGTCCCGCCGGGGCCGCCGAATGGCCGCTGCCTACACATTGCAGTAAGCATAGGAGCGGACACTAACCGCCTGGACCCCCGCAGGCGGGCTCTGTGAACCCAAGCCGACCGCTGCCCACACGCTGCAGCATTCGTGGGAACCGTCGTTGCCAGCCTGGGTCCCCACGAGCTGGCTCTGTGAATCGCAGCCGGCGCAGGCCACACGCTGCATTGTTCTTGGGAACCATTGCTGCCTGCCTGGACCCCCGCGGGCGGGCCCTGTGAACCCAAGCCAACCGCCGCCCACATGCTGCAGCGAGTTTAGGAGCAGGAGCGGCCTGCCTGGGTCCCCGCGAGCTGGCTCTGTGAATCGCAGCCGGCCTCAGGCCACACGCTGTAGCGAGTTTAGGAGCAGGAGCTGCCTGCCTGGGCCCCCGCAGCCCGGCTTTGTGAACCGCCCACACGTAGCAGCGAACTTGGGAGCCGTTGCTGGCTGTCTGCCTGTCCCCCCCCCACCCCCGGGCTGGCTTGGTGAACCTCAGCCGGCCGCTGCTCACATGGTACAGTGAACTTGGGAGCCGAGCCGGCGCTGCCTGCTTGGCTGCTTGGGCCCCCGCAGACTAGCTCTGTGAACCGCTGCTGGCTACCGCCAAGCGGCCGCTGCCTACACCCTTGCAGTGAGTGGGGGGGCAGGCGCTGCCTGCCCGGCCCCGAAGGCCCGACTCTGTGAACCTCCTCTGGCGGTTTGGAGCTGCAGACGACCACCCTCCACCTGCCAACCCAGTACTGCAAACGACCCCTGACCAGCTCTGCAAAAGGCCCCGCCCACACAGCGAACAGCAGGAAGGGAGACCCGCCCAATCCTGGAGGAAGTACCGCTGCACAGTGATTGACTCCCGCCTACTGAGAGGAGAAACTTGGCCCGGTGGGCATAGCTCCACCCACTGGAAGAGCAGTTAATCGAACTCTAGGACTGCATTTATAAAATTTTTTTTTTTGCTGTCTTTTTAAATGTTTTTTAATCCATCTTATTTTATTTTATTCTATTTTTTAAATCTCATTTTCCATTTCTACTATTATTATTTTTCTTTAAATCCCTTTTAATCTTCTATTTTTTTCTATCCTTCTTTTCTCCTGTCTTTACATCTCTTTTTAATTTTCTTATTCCCCCTTCCTTGAATTCTACCTGCTTACTCTTATTCTCTTTAGTGACTTCTACCCATCCCTTCTAATACCTTTCCTCCCAAGCTTCAAATATATTTATAGGAGTAAACAGTAACTCAGCAGTCAAACAGAACAAGAAACAATATGAACAGCATGAAAAACCAAGGAAGAAAAGGAGTGCAAAACAATCCAGGGCAGCCTAAATATTCAGGAGGATATAGAATCACCAGAAAAATGGTCATATAAAGAACTCATGGAACACCTGAGACAGATGGAACGGAACCTTAAAGAGGATACAAGACAGCAAATTCAAGCAGCGAAAGAACACATTGAGAATGTATTACACAAACAGATAAAGGAAGAAGTTAAGCATCTTTATCAGGAGATAGAGACTATAAAAAAGAATCAAACCATAATCTTAGAAATGAAGGAAACTATAAACCAAATTAAAAACTCAAATGAGAGTATCATTAATAGAGTGGAGCAAGTAGAAGCTAGAACATCAGATAATGAAGACAAAATATATCATCTGGAAAAGAGGCTAGCCATCTCAGATAGGCTGGTTAAAAATCATGAGAGAAGCATACAAGAGATATGTGATAATATAAAAAAAACAAATTTAAGAGTCATTGGGATAGAGGAAGGGATAGAGACTCAAACAAGGGGAATGAGTAATCTACTAGATGAAATAATCACAGAAAACTTTCCAGAATTAAAAAAAGGAAACAGATATACAAATTGTAGATGCATACAGGACACCGAACATACAAAATCACAGTAGACCAACACCAAGACACATTGTTATGAAGATATCCAATATACAGAACAAAGAGAAAATATTAAAAGCTACAAGAGAAAAGAGAAAGATTACATTCAGGGGTAAACCAATAAGGTTAACAACGGACTTCTCAACTCAGACGCTGAAAGCGAGAAGATCCTGGAATAACGTATTTCAAACACTGAAAGACAATGGATGCCAACCAAGAATTCTGTACCCAGCAAAATTAAGCTTCAGATACGACAACGAAATAAAAATCTTTCACGATAAACAAAAACTAAAAGAATTTGCAGCCAGAAAACCAGCGTTGCAAAGCATCTTGAGCAAAACACTTCACGAGGAAGAAACAGAAAACAATAACCAAAGCCAACAGTGGGAAGTACCTCAGTAAAGACAGACGGAGGGGGGAAAACTAATCATGGTGAAACAAACGCAATTAAAAAAAAAAAGAGATAAATAATCAAATATGGCTGGAAGTACAAACCATATATCAATAGTAACTATAAACATTAATGGTTTAAACACTCCAATAAAGCGACATAGGCTGGTAACATGGATCAAAAAAACAAATCCAACAATATGCTGTCTCCAGGAGACTCACCTGACTGGAAAAGACATACACAGGCTGAAGGTGAAAGGTTGGGAAAAAATATACCACGCACACGCTCCTCGCAAGCAAGCAGGGGTGGCCATCCTCATATCGAATAAAATCGACTTCAAGACTAAGTTAATCCAAAGGGATAAGGAAGGACATTATATACTGTTAAAAGGAACCATTAAACAACAAGACATAACAATTATCAATATTTATGCACCAAATAATGGCGCTTCGAAGTTTATAAAACAAATTCTCCTCAAGTTCAAGAATCAAATAGACCACAACACAATAATTATGGGTGACTTCAACACACCTCTCTCACCATTGGACAGATCCTCCAAGCAAAAGTTGAATAAAGAAACTATAGACCTCAATACCACAATCAATAACCTAGACTTAACTGACATATATAGAATATACCAACCATCATCGAATGGATATACTTTTTTCTCAGCAGCACATGGATCCTTCTCAAAAATAGACCATATATTATGCCATAGGGCAACCCTCAATAAATATAAAGGGGTAGAGATTATACCATGCATTTTATCTGATCATAATGGATTGAAACTGGAAATTAATGATAAAAGAAGGAAGGGAAAATCCAATATCACATGGAAAATGAACAATATGTTACTGAATGATCAAAGGGTTATAGAAGACATAAAGGAGGAAATCAAAAAATTCTTAGAGATAAATGAAAATGCAGACACAACCTATCGGAATCTATGGGACACAATGAAAGAAGTTTTAAGAGGGAAATTCATCGCCTGGAGGTCATTCCTCAAAAAAAGGAAAAACCAACAAATAAATGAGCTCACACTTCATCTCAAAGCCCTAGAAAAGGAAGAGCAAAACAATAGCAAATGCAGCAGGAAGCAAGAAATAATTAAAATCAGAGCGGAAATCAATGAAATTGAAACAAAAGAAACTATCGAAAAAATTAACAAAACTAAAAGTTGGTTCTTTGAAAAAATAAACAAGATTGACAAACCTTTAGCCATGCTAACAAAGAGAAGAAGAGAGAGAACTCAAATTACCAACATAAGGGATGAAAAAGGCAATATCACAACAGACGCCACAGAAATACAGAAGACAATTAGAAACTATTTTGAAAACCTATATTCCAATAAAACAGAAGATAGTGAAGACATCAATAAATTTCTTAAGACATATGATTTGCCCAGACTGAGTCAGGAGGACACACAAGATTTGAACAGACCAATATCAATGGATGAAATTGAAGAAGTAATCAAAAGACTACCAACCAAGAAAAGCCCAGGACCGGATGGGTATACAGCAGAGTTTTACAAGACCTTTAAAGAAGAATTAATACCAATACTTTTCAAGTTATTCCAGGAAATAGAAAAAGAGGGAGTCCTTCCAAATTCATTCTATGAGGCCAACATCACATTGATTCCAAAACCAGACAAAGACACATCAAAGAAAGAAAACTACAGACCAATATCTCTGATGAACCTAGATGCAAAAATCCTCAATAAAATTCTGGCAAATCGAATACAAAAACACATCAAAAAAATTGTGCACCATGATCAAGTAGGATTCATCCCTGGGATGCAGGGATGGTTCAATATACGGAAATCAATAAATGTTATTCACCATATCAATAGACTTAAAGATAAGAACCATATGATCATCTCGATAGACGCAGAAAAAGCATTCGACAAAGTACAGCATCCCTTTATGTTCAAAACATTAGAAAAACTAGGGATAACAGGAACTTACCTTGATATTGTAAAAGCTATTTACGCTAAGCCCCAGGCTAGCATCATTCTGAATGGAGAAAAATTGAAGGCATTCCCCTTAAAATCAGGAACAAGACAGGGATGCCCTCTATCACCACTTCTATTCAATATAGTTCTCAAAACACTGGCCAGAGGAATTAGACAAACGAAAGAAATTAAAGGCATAAAAATTGGAAAGGAAGAACTTAAATTATCACTATTTGCAGATGACATGATTCTATACCTAGAAGACCCAAAATGGTCTACAAAAAAACTACTAGAACTAATAAATGAATTCAGCAAAGTGGCAGGATATAAAATCAACACACACAAATCAAAGGCATTTCTGTATATCAGCAACAAAACCTCTGAAATGGAAATAAGGAAAACCACTCCATTCATAATATCCTCAAAAAAAATAAAATACTTGGGAATCAACCTAACAAAAGAGGTGAAAGATTTATACAATGAAAACTACAGATCCCTAAAATGAGAAGTAGAAGAAGATCTTAGAAGATGGAAAGATATACCCTGTTCATGGATAGGCAGAACTAACATCATCAAAATGGCGATATTACCAAAAGTTCTCTATATGTTTAATGCAATGCCAATCAAAATTCCAATGGCATTGCTTGTAGAAATAGATAAAGCAATCATGAAATTCATATGGAAAAATAAAAGACCCAGAATAGCAAAAGCAATTCTAAGCAGGAAGTGTGAATCAGGTGGTATAGCAATACCAGATTTCAAACTATACTACAGAGCAATAGTAACAAAAACAGCATGGTACTGGTACCAAAACAGGCGGGTGGACCAATGGTACAGAATAGAGGATACAGAGACTAATCCACAAAGTTACAACTATCTTATATTCGATAAAGGGGCTAAAAGCATGCAATGGAGGAAGGATAGCATTTTCAACAAATGGTGTTGGGAAAACTGGAAATCCATATGCAACAAAATGAAACTGAATCCCCTCCTCTCACCATGCACAAAAATTAGCTCAAAATGGATCAAGGACCTTGATATCAAATCAGAGACTCTGCGTATGACAGAAGAAAAAGTTGGCTACGATCTACATATTGTGGGATCAGGCTCCAAATTCCTTAACAGGACACCCATAGCACAAGAGTTAATAGCAAGAATCAACAAATGGGACTTACTTAAACTAAAAAGTTTTTTCACAGCAAGAGAAACAATAAGAGAAGTAAATCGGGAGCCTACATCATGTGAACAAATTTTTACCCCTCACACTTCAGATAGAGCCTTAATATCCAGAGTTTACAAAGAACTCAAAAAATTAGACAATAAGACAACAAATAACCCAATCAACAAATGGGCCAAGGACCTGAACAGACACTTCTCAGAGGAGGACATACAATCAATCAACAGATACATGAAAAAATGCTCACCATCTCTAGCAGTCAGAGAAATGCAAATCAAAACTACCCTAAGATACCATCTCACTCCAGTAAGATTGGCAGCCATTATGAAGTCAAATAATAACAAGTGCTGGTGAGGATGTGGGGAAAAGGGTACTCTTATACATTGCTGGTGGGACTGCAAATTGGTTCGGCCAATTTGGAAAGCAGTATGGAGATTCCTGGGAAAGCTAGGAATGGAACCACCATTTGACCCAGTTATTGCCCTTCTTGGTCTATTCCCTGAAGACCTTAAAAGAGCGTACTACAGGGATACTGCCACATCGATGTTCACAGCAGCACAATTCACAATAGCTAGACTGTGGAACCAACCCAGATGCCCTTCAATGGATGAATGGATTAAAAAAATGTGGCATTTATACACTATGGAGTATTACGCAGCACTAAAAAATGACAAAATCATGGAATTTGCAGGGAAATGGATGGCATTAGAGCAGATTATGCTCAGTGAAGCTATCCAATCTCTAAAAAACAAATACCAAATGTCTTCTTTGATATAATGAGAGCAACTAAGAATAGAGTAGGGAGGAAGAGCAGGAAGAAAAGATTGACATTAAACAGAGGCACGAGATGGGAGGGAAAGAGAGAGAAAAGTGGAATTGCATGGAAATGGAAAGAGACCCTCATTGTTATAAAAAACTACATAAAAGAGGTTGTGAGGGGAATTGGAAGAAAAATAAGGAGAGAAATGAATTACAGTAGATGGGATAGAAAGAGAAGATGGGGGGAGGGGGATAGTAGAGGATAGGAAAGGTAGCAGAATACATCAGTCACTAGTATGGCATTATGTAAAAATGTGAATGTGTAACCTATGTGATTCTGCAATCTGTATTTGGGGTAAAAATGGGAGTTCATAACTCACTTGAAACTATTGTTCAAAGTATGATATGTCAAGAGCTTTGTAATGTTGTGAACAACCAATAAAAAAAATTGCCAGGCTATATAAGATATTTAATTAATAATGGCAATTATTGATTTATTTTGCAAGAAAAGACTATAGCTTTAGAACCCACACCTGCTACCAGGCTGATTACCTGGTGAGGCTTAGATAAATTATTCTCTACTAAAAGCAATCTACATTAAGAAATACAGACTTTCCTTTCATGGCTGGATCCAGATTATGTCAATATTCACTCTTGAAGTTACTGGAGGGGATAAGGATACCATCACCTTACTTGGCTGGACCTATTCATCCCTACCTATCCCTAATATGTAAGACTTTGCTGCAGCATATTCATCACAGCACAAAAAATGCCATGATACCATGGATATACTCAATATTGTTAGAACAGATTACAATGCTTAAAAGTGTTATTTATACTACCAACTTGCACCAAGGCTAGACCAGAGTGATTCATTATTTAGCTACATATCTCAAGTGGTTGACAATGGGATATCTGGAAACTATTGTCTTGAGCCTTGTGAGGCACAAGAGGATTATGCAATTGCTTATTATGCATGCCCTACTTATAGACTTGGTGGTCAATGACACTGCTCTAGGCACGTATAAACCTACTCAGCAAATATATAGTATTGATATTGATCAGAAAATAATATAGAATAAACATTTTAATCTCCCCTTTATAAATTCATGTTGAAGCCTACTGACTAATTGATGGTGTTTGGAGGTGGGGCTATTAGAGATATCACTAGGGCATCGCCCTTATAAATGAACTCACTGTCCTTACAAAAGAGGTCGAGAGAGTGTGTTTCTCAGCACAATAGCTATCTATGAATCAGGAAACTGTTTCTTGCCAGAGAGCAAATCTGCCACCACCTTGATCTTGGACATCCCAGCCTCCTGAACTGCAAAAAGACATTTGTTATTGTTTGTAAGCCATTCAATGGTAATGGTAATGATATTTATAACAGTCTGAACAGACTATTTATTGGCTAATTTGGGGTTATTTGCTCATTTAAAGTTGGTTGTTGCTAATTATAGATAGACATCATAGGCAGTCACTCAGAAATCAACAAATGAAGCACTCAAGTTTTTAAGCAAATACTGCAGAAATCCCTGACATGTTTTCCTGGATCTCAACAACTGCCTAAGATGATTACATACACGTGTTTGTCCTCATTTTAATTTATAGTTTTCTACAGAAGCACATGGCTAGAGTCATGCCTTAACACATTCAAATCCTATTGAATAAGGCATGGCACATTTTCATCATCAATCAAACATTTGAATGAAATGTAATAGGTAATTTTTAATTTTTTTACCTTCAACTACTGACAGTTTTCAAACCTAAATCTCCCCTTTCCTCTTTTGTCCCATATTGGAGTATGCTGATGTTTTTCTAACCTAACAGTATCCTTTCTTTGTACCAATGAGAAGTTCAAACCACAAAAACAGTTAGAAAACTTCACCCAACCCACCTCTCAGTCAAAATCTAAACCAAAACCAGAACATGACCAATTCCTCTTGAATCTTGCTATTTCAGATAGATTGTAATTGTGCTTTTCCAAAGTTCTTTTTATCATTAATGATTTTTTTCCCCAAGTTTTCTTGATGTGTGTGTGTGGCATTATCAGCTGCAAAGCTGACAGAGGAGACACTATCTTGTCAATAAGGGAGCCTAAATTCAAAATATATCCTTGGATCTTAATGGAATTAAACCAGAAATCAATTATACAGAATATCTAATATATATTTCTCAATAATACATGTGTTAGAAGTCATGAGAAATATTTTAAAATTAATAAAAAGGAAAGGCAACATATCAAAAATGTGAGGATGTAACTACAGTGGTGATTACAGGAGCACTTATAAAATCACAAGTTGATATTAGAAAAGAGATCTCATACATTATCTAACTATACTCCTTAAGAAACTAAAAAAAATCAAAAGCAAATGGAAAAAAAAAAATAAAAATAAATCAATGAAATTTAGGACAGGAAAAAAAGAATATAAATCAAACTAAAGGCTGATTCTTTGAAAAAGTACTATATAGTTGGTTTCTAGTTAGAATGACCGTGATAAAAAAGAGAAAATACAAATTAAAAATAACAATAATTAGTAAAGAGAAATCACTACAGACTCTACAGACATTTTAGGAATAAGAGAATACTACAAACAACTCTAGCTCATAAATTTAATAATCTAGGTGAAATGCACACCAATTTTAAAAGACATAAATATCAAGGTGAAATTCACATGATACTAAATAATCTACATTATTATTACAGAGTTAAATAAGAAGAGTATTTGATAACATAGGAAATATTCATTATTTTTATAATACTTTAATATTATTTTTGATAAGCTTAACACATATTGTTATCCTATGAGTAAATACACATTGTAGGTTAAATACAAATCTTAAATCACAATGGAATTTTAGGAAATACATATTGCCTTTTATTTCATAAAATGTAGCATACCCCTTTTCATTTTTTTTTCATTTTTATCTATTTTTTGGTAGTACTAGGGATGGAACATTGGGATTCTCTATCATTGAACTACATCTCCAATTCTTTTTATTTATTTATTTCAATTTTGAGATAGAGTTTCACTAAGTTACTCAGGTTGGCCTCAGACTTACAGATCCTCCTGCCTCAGCCTCCTTAGTCATTGGCATTATAGGCATGTGCCACTATATCTGGCTATAGCCCCTTTTAAAGTAAGAAATATCCTATTAAGGTAAGAAATTTTGAAATGATTATCATTATAAGCTACATATAATTTTTCCTCTCGGACATTCAGATTTCAAATCTTATTTTTTAAAAGTAGTTCAAAATTAAAAAAAAAACAACTAGAAGCCCTTTGGATCATTTTATTGTCATAAAAGTTTGAAAAAATTCTACCAAAATATGTCTAAATATGAACTTATTTTGTACTTTTCTTGGCTGAATGATGAAAAAAATTTCTCAACGAGGTTCTTCATTAAATGAGAAAAATTTTATTTGATTTGATACGGCTGGTGTTTTTGTACAGTTTTAATTTTTTCGATGAAAATTCTCATTAGTCATTGGAGGTATTCTTGTTTGGTATTTCAGGTTAATATTCTTTATTTATTCCCAGTCAGAAAATAAGAAAGTAATAAAGAATTATACATTTTCTGAAGTATATATTCTGCTATCCTTTAATTCCTTGCATTTGAAAATCCTCATTTTACATCCAGAGAAAATTATAGAATGTTTTTAAATGAAGATTGTCCCTTCAATGGAAATCATTTAAAAGGGTAGGTAAAACATTTGTGTAATAAGCTCACTGGATCACAGGAAATAGCATCATGGTTGTTGTTGATTAGATTTGTGTTACTTTGGTTATTTCAAAAAAAACTGTCTTTAAGTTTATAAAATTTCTTCAGGAGCTATTAGAAACACATAATTTTTAAGAGACAGGTTATTATATGGTTGCCTTATAAATTAATTTTAGGTTTTGTTATTTTACATTGAAAGTTATATTAGTATTAGACCTAAGACATATCCCAAACAGGTCATGAAGTCTAATTAACCTTTTATCACATTCAACTACTTTAAGTTACATGAACTTGACTCTGTCCTCTAAATATAACAATACAATTTTGGCATCTCATTAATAAACATGACAGCATTTATTAGCACTGCCATGTAACTAAAGTAAACCTTCATCAATTCAAATCTCAAGGAACCAGAAGTAATCAAGCCAGAACTAAACAGGAACAAATTATCTGACATCATATTGTAGTGGCAGGAGAGCTGAGAAGCTAAACAACTTGCTGTTTCTGTCAAATGATCTTGATTGCTTGTCAGTGTGAAAGAAGTTGTAGAGTATGGAATGAAAGGTTAATTTACTTGCGATCACATAACCTCTCCTTCTCTTCTTATTGACAAATAACCAAGGTCATTAATTGAAGTTTTGCAAATCAGTTTAGATGAATTCATGACTCATGATCATGTACTCTAAATAACAAATAAAATTGTGTTTAAGGTTAGCGATGCCAAAACATTCTACACTAGACTACTTATTATTGTTTTTAATTTACAACATCTTCATTAGACATTTATGGATTAAGAAATCATATGTGTCTGTTAGTTTTGTATCAAAATTATAAGATCAAATAGTTATTGCATTTATTCATTCATAAAATGTTCTTCCTTTTTTCCTTTCCTCATTATTTTATGAGTAAAGCATGTTAAAACATTTTTTAGGTGCAAGGTAATATAGTAGGGCATACAACATCTCTGTGTATGTGTGTGTGACTGTGTGTGTCCCCATCCATGTGTGTGGGATATTAGGGATTGAACCCAGGACCTGGTACATGCTATGCAAGAATTGAACTACTGAATTCTATCACCATCCCCATTCTTTTCTTTTTTTGGAGTAAAATATGTCTTCACTTGAAAACTTAGCAAATAACTTCATCATCTGTATTGTTGTAGGCATTTACACTGAGAAGTTAGGCAATAAAAATTTAAAGAAAAGTTGCTGTTATTAATTTGATCCACTGTGTACACATTTCCACATTTAAATCTCACAGCAATCCTCTAAAGAAGATTCTTTTACCTCCTTATAGAAATATAAGTCTCACAAAAAAATTATACATGTAGTGTTAAATGTCAGAATTTTTGTCCAATTCCTTTAGAATACAAAGTCAAAATTATTAATACCACACAATACTGCTCAAAATAGGGACAATTTAAGAAAAAATTTTGTATTCTTTCCCCAATTTTGATATTAATTTATTGTTGTTCTTATTCTATATACTGATTATATTATGGAATAAAATTTCATTTTTTTAATGTGATATATTGAACCTAGATGCTTTCCCACTGAGCCACATCCCCGACCTTTTTATTTTTTTATTTTGAGACAAGTTTCTTGCTTAGCAGCTTAGGTCCTCACTGAGTTGCTGAGGTTGACTTTAAACTTGTGATCCTTCTGCCTCAATCTCCCATTGTCTGAGTGTCTGGGACTAGAGGAGTTCACCACTGTACCTGGTGATATTTCTTTTTTCCTTTTTCTTCCTTATTTCCTTCTTTCTCCTATTAACTGTGTCTTTTATTTTCTATAGTCTGATGTTTTGAGATCTGGGAACTTGCTGACTCTGGATAATCACTCCAAGATTATCCAATTCCTAGAGATAGAAAACAACTAACCCATGAACATGACTTTCCTATGCAAACCAGTCAATCCAGACCCTATACCTCAAAAGATGGCCTTTATTGAGCTTGTAAACTCTGGGTCACTATTCACCTTCTGTCATCCCAGGGATAGGTACCAGACAACCAGGGGTAGCTCCTATGACCTGGAATCTTCTAAAATTATTCAAATTAGCCTAAATTCTAAACCTGCTCACCCTGCCTCCCCTATTCCTTCCTGGGGAAATTATAATAAAGATTTTGTCTGCAGAATTTCCTTCTCTCTCTGCCTCCTGACTGCCCACATCCTGCCTACTGCCACAGGCTTTCTATGTGCCCCCCTGTGGTCTTATGACCTCTCTTCTCAGGATCTGTGTCTTTTCTATGACAGTTGTCTGTTGATGTTATGTTTATTCTTACCATACCTAAATAATAAGAAAACCTATTGAAATTTCCTTCCTTCTTTCCTTCCTACCTTTCTTTCTTTGTCTCTTTCTCCCTCCCTATCTTTTTTTAATCTTTCTTTCTTCTTGCATGTAAAAAGAAGTGGCTATTTAAAAAAAACTGTTATCAAATTAGCAAAGTGTTGTACTTTCTTGACTGTATAAAATGGATTTTAGCAAAATGAGTACTATGAATTTTCAATGGACATATGTTCTTTCATATTTAATGATCTTGAGTGTGAAGAAACACTTCTAAAATCTGCCTTGAGCTATCTAAACTTTAGATGAGTGGGTCAGTCTTTAAATATCAGTTATATTTTTAGAAATAAGGGAAAATTATTCACTAGAGCCCTTAAACAACAGCATATGTTCTTTCCTTCTTATTAACTATAGACAAATACCAAGTCTAAATGTAAACTTTGTTTGGCTGCTGAGACAAAATATGGGTACAAATTTTTGAAAAAGTGCCAAAATCATGCTACCCTCAACTTAGAAAATATAATGAACAAACTTTGCTGAAAAAAAGAATCAAAGGGTGAGTTAACATAGTTAACATTAAAATGTTTTCTTGCCATCTAAAAAAAAGCCATTTCTATATTATATTTTTCTTACCAATACTAGTGAATTCTATTCTATTTGGATTGTATGCCTTATAAAATCTGTATTTAGCTTTTTACTTTTATTTTCATCTTGTTTCATTTTTTACTTTAAGTCTCTATATTGTTCTTACACTATCATTTACTTTTTACATTTCCCAGTTTCCAATTTTTTGTTTGTGATTTATATGTTCACCCTTTTCTTTTAATATGAAGAAATATTCTCAAACCAACACCTTCTTCCTTATATTCATTTATGAAAATTTTTCTGGGAACTTACTGTCTGCCAGTAATAATGGGAAGCTCTAGGGAAATAAGGATGAAAAAGATAATTTCTGTTCTGTAGGAGATGAAAGGAAGAATGAAAAGTCATTAATTAACTAAGGCAAAATGTGAAATTGTTGTAATAAAAGTAAATAGTAACAGCTGTGTGAAACAGTGGACAGCTCACCAAATACAGAGTTATCACTGTATTTTCAGAGGTACAATTGTTAGAGTGGAGCATTGTGGGGAAAATGGATGTTTTCTAAGGTAGAAAATTATGTGAAGAACATGCATAACGAAGTTACTAGATTCCTCCATTCCAACAATACCAAATGCTGAGAGGTTCAAATCCATGATAATGGTCTAATAGAGGGTAAGTTCAGAAAGGCTGCTATGCCTGTTAATATTGTTTCACCTTCTTCTCATATCTACTAGTGCACTTTCCCTGACTGTCCTGTACCCAGGCCAGCTCGTAATTTGGACTGCTTCTCTATACTTCCTTACCATCCTGACTTCAGGTAAGGTTGTCAGAGGCAAGAGATAAGCAGGTAGATGGAGAAAATAGCAGATACATTACTCTTCTTCACTCTCTTCCTAATTCTGTGCAGATGATCTGGTAGAAGCCATTTTCCTCTATGAATGGCCTCTCTCTGGACAAATATGCCTCCATGTTACCCATTCTCACTGGGCTCCAGTAACTTTTCTTGTGCCGTATCTCTTTGACCTTAGGAGTGGCAATGTCTTCCACTATTTCTACTTCTGGGGACCTACCAATCATTTATTTGCTTAAATCCCAGTTGTATATTTTTAGCTATACTTTTATAATATGGCATTTATTTTAATGAAGTTAAATTTTGTTTCTTGTAAGTACCCTTACTAACATGATACAAAAGAATTTACTCATGATGATCTTTAAAACATCAATCATTTGAAAAATCAAACCAGTTTCAATATAATGTCAACTTTCATCATATGTGAAATAAGAATAATAAAGAAATAAGTAAAAAATCAGGAAAAGAATAGTAGAAGGTATGCAGACACACACAAAAAAAAATCTTAAAAATCTCTGAATGCAAAACAGGATTTCTATTAATCGTGATTATTTTTTTAAAAACAAAGCAAAAGAAAGGTTGACATTTCCCCCAGAAGTAAATACAAAATCTAGTACAAACAATTACAAAGGTACAACATGGTTGGTCTCTAGGTGGAACATACTGTCAACCTAGAAAGGGTACAAAAAACCTTAAGCAGAGTCTTCCTAGGATAAATAATTCTTGTTGTGCCCTTTTCTCTTCTCTAGTTGACGTTGGAATAATAATTGCCTATCCTGTTCACTTATAAAAGAAAGAAATAGAAAAACCATTCAGAATTAGCTGAAAACAAAAGGTTAGTAGCATAAGATGCCTCATGATTAGCTGAGATGAAAAAAGATAACAAAAGCAGGCAGGTAGTATTCCAGGTATCCCTCAAATCTCATTTCATAAATCCATTTCTTAACAAAAAAAAAAAAGAAAAAGAAAGAAAGAAAAGAACTCTCTAGGTTAAGTAGTAAAGGTAGGTAAGACAAACTAGATAAAGCAGGCAGCCAAGATTGCAACCTTATCAGCCTCACTTTCTGAGATGCATCTCAAAATGTGTGCCTTAAACTCACTTGCAAGATATGGGAGGATCCTGAACCCAATACATATCACCAGCCAAGGCAAGCAAACTTGATAATAATTGATAATGCATGAAATATAAAATGGAAATAGCTGATAGTAACTAAAATATCCCTAGGCCATATAAGCCTCTGTGTATACATAATATATTTTTATGATGAAACTTCTGTGATATTCAAGCATTATGAAAGAAAATAACAAACTGAATACCAAAGGAAGCAGAATTAATGAATCAAACTAATAATGTAACTTAAGCAAAGTAATTACCTTAACCACAATAAGAGAGGATATTAGAAACATAAAACAAAAAGCAGGAAAAACAAAGAACCAAGTGGAACCATTGAATATGAATATATATACGTATATGTGTATACATACATATATATATAGTGTTTATATATAGTCTTATAATTATATATATATATGTATATATATATAATTGTTTAAAGAAAACAATCAGTGAAAGGATTAAATAAAATATTCTAGCTAGCAAATGTACTATTGAATGATAGATCATTACCAAATATTTCTTCCATAAATGTCAGGAATAAAGAGATGAAGTAATGAATAAAAAAGGACATATTAAATGGAAATATCTATTTTTTAAATTGTAATTGGACACAGTACCTTTATTGCATTTTTAATTTTTTTATGTGGTGCTGAGAATCAAACCCAGGGCCTTGTGTGTGCTAGGTGAGCACTCTACCGCTGAGCAACAACCCTACCCCCTGGAAATAGCTATTTTATGCCTATTTAAAAGACTTACTAGAATGAGTAAAAGAAATAAAATTTTAAAAGGGAAAAATATTTGAAAAATAATGTAGGAAGAAAGTTTGAGAATTAAAGGCAGTCATAAAACTTCCAATTAAAAGAATTCCTAAAAAGCCAACATGATACATTAACACACATACAAAAATATATATTTATGGTTTTACCATATTTATGATTTAGTAAAATTAAAAAATCATATATAAGTAAAAAAATTCTGCATCCAGGGAGCAAAAGCATTTTACATGTAAAAAGAATATAATAGATGGAAAAAGATATGGCATAATGATTATAAACTGTTGACAAACAAAAATAACTTTGAATCTATAATTATATTGCTAGTTACACTATCATAGAAAAGTGGAACATATTTTCAGGGCAAAAAGGTGTGATACCTTTCTTGGCCCCTCAGAAAGGTCATGGGTGACTTGCCCCATAACAAAATACAGTTTAATGGAAGTTTTATATGACATGGGAGACTTTAGAATGAAGACACAAAGATCCAGAGGAAACTAGCCATATTTAGGCTTAGATTCAATTAAAAATAGTCAATCTTATAGAAATATGATTGTACAAAAAAGTATGCTCTAATCTATTTGGATTCTCAGTCTTTCTTCGTAGCATTTTTCCTCCTAGTTTTGGGCAGCACCACTTGTGGAATGTAGATTTTGTGATCTACTATCAGACAAGGTAGGTCAGAGAATCGCTTCATGAACAATTCTGACACAGAAAGGAAGAGGTAAGTCAGAGCAATATTTTCAGGTTTTATGGCCAGCTTTGAGGAAAAGGGTTCTAATTTTTACAACCTGTTTAGGTAAGAGGAATTTTAGTTTCTATGACTTGCTTTAGGCAAAAACAAGGATCAGGGAGCAGATGGAAGGACAAAGGGCCTTGGTTCTGAGGTCTTACAGTGTCCTTTAGATCAAAGCACTCAACATGCAAAATGCCATACTTAGGCACTTCTCTGAGTGTTTTTCTGAGTCCCAACATTATCATCAAATATGTAAGTATGAATAATGGAATAGTTGAAATAAAAGTTAGCTCTTCAAAGCAATTTTGGAAAAAATTGTACCCCAAAAAACTGACATGGATATTTGACTTTCCTTTTTTATTTTTGGTAGTACTGGAGATTTAAGCTAGGGGTGCTTTACCACTGGCCTACTCTCCCCACCATTTTTTATAATTTATTTTATTTTGATACAAGTGTTTGCTAAGTGGCCTTGAACTTGGGATCCCTAGTCCCTGGAATTATTGGAAAGTGCAATGACTAAAAATAATATAAGCAATGACTAAAAATAATATAAAATAGCATTATCCACCAAAGACCAGAACAAAAATTACAAGGAAGAAAGAAAGACCAAAGTGAAATGAAAACAGACCAAGATATTCTCTGGTTTGAAAGAAAGACACATATTTTAATGAGTTTTAGAAACTGAGAGGAAAATGTAAACACAAGATGAATCATTATAAAAGGAATAATTGCTAATAGAATATAAATGGAACATGGTGTCAGGCCAGCAAAAGAACCTTCAGTGAAAGCAAATAGAAAATAAGAAAGAAGAAATAAAATCTATATTAAGTAAAATACATGTTATAAGATTACAGAAATAAGTTTAAATACATACTAATGATAAATCTATATTAATTTAACTTATAAACAAAAAAGTTCCTGTATTAAACAAAAAACAAAATTCAAGAATAAATTGCCTACAAGAGAGAAAATGTAATGAGAGATAAAAAAAGACTGCAAATAAAAAATTTTATGAAAGCTGTACTATGCATGACAAACTTAAATCAAGAATAACATTTTACATTGATAAAGTGAAGAAATGCTTCAAAACATTATAAAAAACAAGTAGGAAAGTTTTATAATACCTATAGTACAATTAGCAATTATATCTACATATGCAATATCAAAGAGATAAATAATTACTTTATATTTCAAAGAAATGCACCTAACTTTCTAGCACATATGATGCCTTTACAAAAGCAATATAGTTGTTGAGAAAAAATTATCAAAACAAATTTCAAATATTTAACATTTTGCAGACTATAATACATTTATGTAATTCTATGAAATTATAAATTGACAACAAAAATATAACAAAAATCCATGTGTATAAAAACTAAAATATATGTGAAATAACTCTTGCTTAAAAGAAAAATCATTCTCTTCTCTATGGGGGGAAGGAGTTAAAGCATTTCTTGAAAGGATATTTATATCACTGAATACATTCATGGAAATTGCATAAATTATACATTAGCCATAAATAAACCTAGGTTAAAATTCAGAAAATATTGTGGACAACATTTTAAAACTCTAGCAAAAATTCTAGCAAAGAATTGAAGGTCCTTGCTCATGAATGGAAAAACTTCACAATGAGAAAATGGAAATTCTTTCTATCTATAAATTCAATGAAATTCCAACAAAATATTAGAATAATGGAGGGAATGGAAGGGGTTTCTCATATAGGTTTACAAAGGGACCTAGACTGAATAACTTGAACTGAGGTCCAAATTGAACATAGAGAGTTCATTTGTAGGAAAGATGCTTAATATGGGATACTATACAAAGATGAAAGGTTAGGGCTTCATATATGACAATGAAGGCTTGAATAAGAAAAATTAAAATGCAATAAGATACAAGGCAAAATCTGATAAATTAATAAAAACAAAAAGCACTTCACATTTTTTCAGGGCTATATGTATATATAACTTTAATAAATATAATTAAGAGTTATGTACAAGAGAAAAAGGGAGATGAAAAAGAATAGACATAGGTAATACATTGGAATAATAATAATTTCATTTTTTTAAAAAGGTATATATAGACTAATGATGGTAGTTTGGGATAAACTGAAAAATAAAATCAGCCTGTACTCCTGAGTTAAAATAACAATAAAAGTGACAAATATTTTAGCCTGCTGGCAATAAATTGAAATTTCACATATGATTCAAAACTCCCTAGCTTTCCTGCACAGTCACTTGCTGAAAATTCTCAAAGGAAAATATTCACAGATATTTTACAGCCCAATCTCAATGTCTTACTTTTTCAGAAGAGCCTCAGAGAGTCTGGAATTTCAATGGTCCACTGTAGTCAGTGTTGTTCAAGGGCTAGCCCAATCTTCTTCACATTCATTAATCTAAACTCACTAAAAATCTCCCTGTTCAAGTTCTGCTCCAGTTTTGGTTATTAGGATCAAAACTTTGTCTTTTGTTTGTTTTACTAAGTTGTTCTGTGATTATTCTATTGTTCTTTGATTATTTGCATTCGAATCCAGACTTCAGATTGAGACTCATGGCTTAGAGAAAACTGAATTTTACTCCAAAAGAATATATTAAATTAAAATAAAAATGAAAGTTGTATCAAAACTTCCTGCTAGGAAACCTAAGCTAGCTTTTTCTAACAAGTATACTTTTAAAATAAAATTTTCAATAAGGTTGTTTTAATTCATAATTAAAAGAAAAAAGTGTATCTATTCTCTCACATTTAAAAAAAATTGATTTGTGTAAATATTTTTAGAGTAGTACATGTATTTAAAGGTACTTACAGATTTTATTTAGTACAAGAGCAAAGAATGAATGAAGGCTTACTTTGTTTTTCTCATTCTGGGTTATGGGAAAATAATATATACAAGGATGGTCCTTATTGATAAAATGATAAAACAAGGAAAAATATGAAAAAAAAATTTACAGTGAAAACACACATAACTGATTTTAAAATTAACACTGTCTGTATACTTTCCCTGATCATCCACCTTATTTTTTGTTTGGTGCAGTTCCAAGTAAGTTGCAGACGTGGGTGAATCTCCTCCATGATACTTCAGCATGTATGTAATTAACTAGCATTCGATATTTATTTATCTTTTTAATCATCTTTTCAATTAAAATTAAGATGCAATACAATATGCAAGTCTTAAGATGTACCAGTCAATGAATTTTGACAAATGTAATCAAAGGTAATGAAGATATATTATCATTATGCCAGTGGTATAGGTAGTTTACAACTGGATATTCCATTGAAATGACATGTCTACAGGTACATTTCAGACATAGAAACAAAATCATCTATATCTTAATGAACAGTGTAGAATGACTCTAGCAAAATGTATATTTACCACCACGTAGAAATGGATGTTGAAATTCAGCTATCTTTTAAGGCAGAGCAGAATACAGTAGCTGCATCTTAATAGCCTGTCCCCAAGTTCCCAATCAGGAACTTTCCATTCTATGCAATTGCAAATAGACCTACATAAAGATAATCCCATAGATGCATTGTACTTTTCATTGAATTATCTTGCTCTACAATCTAATTTAGATTTTTGTTTACTTATCTTAATCCATCACTCCTTGAGTGCAGGGAGATTATATTACCAAGCACAGAGCATTGTCTATATCAGGCCCTTTAATATGTAAGGGTTGAATTGTTTGAAATTTAAAGTTAGAAAAGGGGATCTATTTCTAAGTTCGGATGATCTTTCAATGTCCATAGTAGATACTTGATTCTACCAGATATTTATTACCACCTTTTCCTTAACAACATAAATGTTCCCCAATTTACAGTAGCTTCATTTAATTTTTTTTTTAACTTCAGATGGTGCAAAAGCAAAATGCATTCAGTAAGACCTGTCTTTTGAATTTTGAATTTTGATCTTTTCTTCCACCTAGAGATAACTCACTGTAGCCTCTATCTCCATGATGGGCAGTGGCAGCAAGCCTAGCTCCTAGTCAGCCACTCAATCACCAGAATAAATGACCAACACTCTGTGGTATAACATGTTGCTAAACTAGGATATTTTGTAGGTTAGGTGTAATAAATGCATTTTCTACTTATAATATTTCTCCATTGTAAGTTGAGTAGCAGCTGTAATTCTATTAGAATCATTGTTTACATCATATAAAATATATCTTATTTGAATATTATAAAATAAATAGCAATTACATTTAGGGGAAGGGATTAGTTATTAATTTTAGCATTTTTCCTGAGAAACTTTTACTCCTCTCAGTAAAATGGTACATTGACTATCTGTAAAATGTTTCTTTTGTAGTGCTTGAAATTCAGCCCCCTAAATGATTACTACCAAAAGTGTTGTGTGGGAAATTAAGCTGCCATGTAAAAGGTGCAAACCAGCCCTAGGGCTCCCGTTTTCAATGTCATGCCCTTTGCTTCTGACCTGCTGCATGCAATATTGTAATGAGTTGGTTTGTTCTTTACAGCTATGTAGCTATAATTGGATTTGCCCACATTATATGTGTGGAGAAGCAAATATACTTTCTTGAGTACAGAAATTTGATAATTATGCATTGCTGCACCCCAGAGCATAGCTCAACTATGGATAGATAGAGGCTTTCATTCAACAGAGCTGTCAATCTGGCAGCTTTCAAAAACACTACATTCATGTTAAGAAGAAAAGTATGCTAAAAAGAAATGGAGTAAAATAAAGTTTTAAAATTTAAGAGTAGGTAAATAGATTTGACTATGATTATGAATTATTTGAGGAATATTTTCATGCAGATGACGCTGAAAAATAAGGTAAAGTTTTATGGTATAAATAAACAATGAAAGTGTTTATGCGTTAAAAAAATGTATAGATGAGAAATCTATATATCTGTTATACTCTATTTTTGAATCTGGCTCAATGTTCCCATCAAATTACATAACATTTCATATTCTGACATTTTTTAATATTCATCTCTGGCAAAGAAGAAGAGGATAGTATGGTAAACATTCCTTTTTAGAAGGTTGCACTGAGCAAGATGTTCCAAAATAAACTATAAATGAATTAGCTCAAGAGTGGAAAATTCAATTTAAATAATAAATTAGAAACATATCAGAAATTAGATTCTTCTGTTTTAGGGTAGCTTTAAAAACTTATTTCTGCCCAAGCCTGTTAATTCTGGCAATGTTTTTATTCAATCATATTTAAGTTAAACTGCAAATTACTTACTGAGTATATATTTGATTTACATGCACTCCACATTTGTCAATTCTCTGATAAAATTAATTGCTAAAATGTTTTATTGATAACTATTCTGGTAGATGAATCAGCCTAACCACTTTAATACCTTAACCTCTGATTAAAACTCCTATAATCAATCCTTGACATAGAAATATCCCTTAATTAAACATTTCAAGTAGGACCAGGTAATTGACAAAGTTTTAGTTACATGATATTAGTAATTTTGCAACATAACAAAAGTGTTTTTTTTAAAGTTTAAATAAGCTAGGGAGATAGACTTTGTTGTGTTTTGCTAAAATTCTTTGAAATGTTTTGAAGAATGTTTATAATGTATAGCTGACTATATGCTTGTAACTGTGATTTCTCACTTTTAAGTGGGGATAACAAAATGTCACAAATATAATGTTTCTACATCTGCCTAAAAAAACTGTAGACTAACAGTCCAAATCTCTCCAAAGCTGGTTGTTTTAATACCATGTGTATTTTTAAAATCATATCATCCCTTGATAATTTTAGCATGAATTTCCCTCATAAGGATTTAAGTTTTACTTGTATTTATGTTTTAGTGGCTTTTAGAATGATGTTCTGAAGAAATTCTTGTTTACTTTGTTTTTGAGAAAGACAGATCATGAATGAAAGCATTAGCAGAAAGATAACTCTCCATTTCTGAAAAATGTACCAAATCACATATATTCTAGAAAATATCCTCTAGGAAATTTGCAAGAGGAAGATAGTTTTTTCATTGTTCTTTACTGTAAAAGAAGAGATTTGTTCCATTGGCAGGCAAACAAGTTTGAAATGAGCATAGGCAAGTAACACTTAGTAGATTATAAAATTATGAATATCAAACAAAGATTCCAAAAGCAATTGTAGTAATATAAGGAAGTAAAGGGTAATAACTAGATATTTATACCAGGCAATTACAACAGAGCCTGGTTCTAAGTGCCCAGGAGCAGTTCAAGATGGCACTTCTTCTATGGGAAGGTTAAAGGAAACCCTGCTGAAGACATTTTTCAAAGGTTGATTCTGCCTGTGTGTGAGTACCAGAGGCCTATTAGCACCCATGCTGGTGATTAGGAAAGATTCTAAATAGACATGACATGAGGTCACGTGCTTTGTTGAGCTGGCTCATGTGGTTGTGGAAAAGCAGAAGAAGAAGCCATGTGCCAGAAGAAACCATATCCAAATAAGCTTTAAAAGTATGCAGAACAACTGTCTTTAATAAATCTTTAATATTTTAGTGATTCATTAAACGGAATCCCTCTTCCCTTCCCCTCAAAAAATTTGGGGAAAATCGGTGTGATTTTTGATTTATGCATCATCCTCTGGTTTTATAGAATTCCTAATAATTTTTTTGTATCTACATAATATCTCTTGAAAGCTACTGTTTGCACTCACAGTTTTTGTTACAGTGCTTGAGTCTTAGAAAATTCTGGCTTGTAAGATATATATATATATATTCATAATCTAGGATGACTGAATGTATTATTGTGACATTGCTTTCACATTTCTGAATTTGAACCAAGTTTACTCCATGAACTATAATAGATACATTTTGTTTTCCATCTTCTCTCTGAGTTTTACATCTGCTATAGTTTGGGTAGATGTATATCAAGGTTATCTACAATCTTCAGAAGAGCCAAGGACCTTCTGATTTGAGCTGAAATTCTTTGAAACTGCTTATGAGTCAGGACATATGTTTGTGGGCAGCTGGGTTTTGTGGCCAAATTTGAAGCACTTACTTCAAACTGGTGTATTCTACCATATGGAGAAATGGTCTCCAGCCAAAACATTTAATTAGCAGTGAATGGAGATGACCCTGTCTTTACTTGTGCCACATGTAAGTACTGAACACAGTGACAAAGTGAAGACAAGTAGACTTGCATACTAGACCAGGTCCCTGTCCCCGCCCATCTGGTCATGATAACACCCAATCTTATTTTAACATCCTCCCTCAATCCATTTTATTGCACTCCATGTGAAGACAAGCAATAGATACAGGGAAAATATATACATTTGGGAGCAAATAACACAATTTGGTTATCAATGCTTGCCTAACATGAAGCAACTTACCAGAAAGCAGAAAAAAGGAAAAAATGTTGAGAGCCACAGTTTAGTTGGAATGATGCCTGGCATTTTGCTAGAGGGAATGGTGAGTTCTGGAGCCGGTTCCGGGAGAATTTGCAAGCGGAGCCCAGTGGAGGGAGTGTGTTCCGGGGAAGTGTGTGTAGAGTGCCGGTGAGAGTTCAGGAATAAAGAGTTGCTGTTTGAACCTACAAGGCTTTGTGGCGGCTTAGTTATTTTGTGCCCAGCCAGACTGCGGCAAAAAAACAAAAACCATAATCTTGCTTTCACAAGTGTAGGTGTTTTCATGGTTATTTTTATTAATTCTTTTTAAAGTTTGCATCCATTATCACTAAAAATTTCATTGAGATACAAAGCAATATAAGAATAGAAGGGGGAATGTATCCAAACCAGTGATGTGATTGCCTATTTTTTGACATTATTCTAGTTTCTGAGACAATCAGAAACATGATAAATAAAAAGTGCAGAGATCATAGAGCATCAGAAAGAACAAAACATCCATTAAGATAAGAAGGTCATTTCATGGAAGAAATTCCTAAAGTAATATCAGAAAAGAAAGACTCTCACCACAGGTTTCATTTAATAATGTACTCACCAAAAATAGAGGAGATCAGCTGTAATATCTAACACAGAACATGCTTCAGTAATGAATTTCATTATATTTCTGTGAACAAAAAGAACCAGAAGGGAAAATGTAGCCAAAAAACATTAAAAAAAAAAAGACCTAATTCAATACAGGAATGTCTCCTTAAATGATCAGCTCATCTCTTTTAAAATGAAAGAACAACAGAATTCCCAATCCCATTTACACTATCTAATATACTTCACATTTTGGTAACTCCAAGTTTTGAAAGAAAATGATTCTGGACACTATTATGGTCAAAGTAAGCTTACAGTACCTTATATAATTACTCCAATTACTTGCTTGTAAAATTTACCTCAATTTGTCACAATACATGACAAATATACATCCCTTAAGACAAGGTTGTCACAAAGTCTTATATCAATTTCATCTGTTAAATATTTAAAAGCGGTAGAAACCTGATTACCATGATGTCATCATGATCTATTAAAAGATAATGAAAGCAGTCAATTTTTTTTATCATAGAATGTCAAATAATTGGTTTGCTTATGCTTTTCTATTCTCACTAACAATGATCTGCACATTAGTTTTGGCTAGGAATACTCTAAGAAAATGATGACAATTTTTTTCTAAGTTTCTTTTTTATTATACTTTTAAGCAAACAATCTTTAAGGATGGATTTCATTTTAAAAAGTCATTGTGGTTAAACAAATATTAATTACATGAAAATACACTCATTGATTTTGTAAAAGGCACATTTTAAAGGCAGTATTCAGAAATGTCTGCCTTCTTCAATCACCCCATTCAGTGAGAGGGACCAATCCTCACAGTGGGAGCTGCCATCTTAATGACACTTCCCAGCAGGAACTCAGTTGGATGGTGCAAACTAGGATGGAAAAGAATGTCTTTATGTTCAGAATGCATCCCAAATCAGAAAGATTCCAAGCTGTGGTGAAAGAGTCCCATGATTTATCTTCAAAGGCAAGCACTTTGTTAACTGAACAAGTTCTAACCAGATGTTAATTGAGCATAAAATTACAAAACTTGGCTAGTATCATGGCAGATTGTAAATCCACTAGGTAGAGAATAAGTTGACCTCTGTGTCCTACATTAAACCTAGCATGATTTGGGTGGTCTATAAATACAGAGTAAATGCAACTGGGAAATATTTGGAGTACCAAAAATACTTTTTTTAAAAAAAAATGTCTATTAATTTTTTTTACTAATATTTTATTAGTAGTAATTGTTACGGAATTCTATTACTTCATAAAATACTTTTAAGATATAGAAATATATTCAACAATAACACAATAACTTCAATAATACAAGTTGGGTACTATTTTCTTATTTTGTAGGCAAATAATAAGAGACTCAGCACTCTTTCCCAGTCAGAAAAAAAAATCATGATATGAGGTAGCCCAGTGATTAAGTGAACCATAATCTTTTCTCAAAACTCTCAGAGGAAATATCTCTCTGAGTTGTCTAACACATTTCAACATAATTTGATCAGTAAATTCATATACACTCAGTTTTAATTTGGTTAATATTCAAGTCAATTAATCCTTTAATATATATCCTATTTACTAGATACCTAGAATAGTTGTAGATGCTTTAAAAATATAGAAAGTCAACAGCAGAAGGGCAGGCCTAGCCCAGATCCACCCATACCAGCTTGTGTGGGACCCAGGCTCACAGTAGGCCCTGTCCATTCTACCATAAGCAGACACCCTCTGGAGCCCAGCCTCTGGAATAGGACTGCCTCTTTCGACCAGCACACTACCACAGGAGCTCAGGCTGCCCTCACTCACTTGTGCAGGACCCAGGTCCAGAATCCACACTTCAACAAAGGAAGACACATACACAACATGAAAAAAAAAAAAAAACAAGGAAACAAAATGCCCCAAGCAAACCAGGATTCTATAATAACAGAACCCATGGACAGCGAAGTTGATGAAATGTCAGAGAAGGAGTTCATAAGGTTCATATTAAGATGATCTCTGAATTAAAGAATGACCTAAGTGAGCAAATACACACAAAAATTGATTACTCCAACAAGGAGATAAGAGAGCAAATACAGGTAGCAAAAGATTACTTCAAGAGAGAGAGACTCTGAAATGAAGGATACAATAAACCAAATAAAAATCTCAATAGAAATTATCCAACAGACTAGATCACTTGGAAGAAAGAATGTCAGACAATGAAGACAAAGTATACAATCTGGAAAATAAAGTTGATCACACAGCGAAGATAGTAAGAAATCATAAACAGAATATCTAAGAATTATGGGACAGCATCAAAAGACCAAGAGTTATTAGGATAGAGAAAGGCACAGAGTTTAAAACCAAATGAATGCACAATCTCTTCAATGAGATAATACGAGAAAACTTCCCAAGCATGAAGAACAGATTGGAAAACCAAATACAAGAGGCTTATAGGACACCAAATGTACAAAATTACAACAGAGCTACACCAAGCCATATTATAATGAAAATGCCTTGCATACAGAAAAAGGATAGAATCTTAAAAGTCACAAGAGAGAGAAATCAGATCACATATAGGAGGAGACCAGACCCTCAAAGCCAGGAGATCATGGAACAACATATACCAAGTTCTGAAAGAAAATAGATTCCAATCAAGAATCTTATACCCAATAACACAATAACACTAAGATTTGATGATGAAATAAAAACCTTCTACAATAAACAAAAATTAAAAGAAATTACAACTAGAAAGCCTGCATTACAGAACATCCTCAGCAAAATATTCCAAGAAGAGAAAATGAAAAACCAGGATGAAAATTAGCAGAGGGAGGTTTACACTAAAGGAAAACATAATCAAAGGAGAAACCAATTCACATTAGATACCAAAAGTAAACAAAAATGGCTGGGAATACAAATCATGCCTCAATAATAATCCTACAGAATAATAACCTACAGAAATACAGAAGATAATTAGAAATTATTTTGAAAACTTGTACCTTCAATAAAATAGAAAATATTGAAAGCATAGGCAAATTTCTAAAGTCATATGATTTGCCCAAATTGAATCACGATGATATACACAATTTAAACAGATAAATTTCAAGCGATAAAATAGAAGACCCCATCAGCACTCTACCTACCAAGAAAAGCCCAGGTCTAGTTAAATACACAGCAGAGTTCTACAAGACCTTTAAAGAAGAACTAATACCAATACTCTTCAATTTATTTCAGAAAATAGAAAAAAAAAAGCAGCACTTCCAAACTCATTCTATGAGGCCAATCTCAATGGAACCACCCTGATTCCAAAACCAGGCAAAGTTACATCAAAAAAAAGAAAATTTCAGACCAATATCTCTAATGAACATAGATGCAAAAGTTTTCAATAAAATTCTGGTAAATCAAATGCAAAAACACATCAAAAAGATTGTGCACCACAATCAAGTGGGATTCATCTCAGGGATGTAAAGGTGGTTCAACATATGGAAATTAATAAATCTAATTCATCACATCAATAGACTTAAAGATCAAAATCATATGATCATCTCAACAGATGTAGAAAAAGCACTTGACAAAATAAACCACCCCTTCATGTTCAAAACAACAAAAAAATTAGGGATAATAGGAAAATACCTCAACATCATAAAGGCTATCTATTGCTAAGCCCCAAGCCAACATCATTCTCAACAGAGAAAAAATGAAGGCATTCCCTCTAAAAACTGGAACAAGACAGGGATTGCCAAGGTCTCGGTTTGGCAGCAGAATCACGAGCCACCACACAGCTTCGTAGGTTCAAACAGCAATTCTTTATTCCCGCTCTCACACGGCCTCCACACAGGTCCAGGGGCAATCACGTTCTGCACAATTCACCTACTCCACGAGGCTATCTCCAAATCCCATTTTAATCTCAGGAGAACTCAACGGGAACAAGCAACAGGAACACCCTAATCCCAGCAATAATCTTTAATCTCTAACTTCCCTAAAACTCATTATCTTAAACTGGCAACGCCTTAAACTCAAGGAACCGGTTACTTCCTCAAACCTGATCAGCTCTAAACCCGGATCCGCCTTGGTCCTTGAGCAAGGTCACCTTATTAAAGCATGCATGCAATGTTCCATCAAATGTCCTCTAAGCAGCATGGGGTATGCTTGGCAAGGAAATTTCGATGCGTCATTCCTACTTGGTAATGGCCCTCAGCAAGGGATGCCCTCTTTCACCATTTCTATTTAACACAGCTCTTGAAACACTGGCCAGAGCAATTAGACAGATAAAAGAAATGAAAGGATACTCAAGAAGAACTCAAATTGGCAATATTTGCTGATGATATGATTCTATACAGAGAAGACTCAAAAAATTTCACCATCAAACTTCTAGAACTAATAAATGAAATCAACAAAGTAGCAGGATATGAAATCAATATCCATAAATCAAATGCATTTCTGTATATCAGTGACAAATCCTCAGAAAGAGAAACAAGGAAAACTACCCCATTTAAATGGCCTCAAAAAATTAAATAAACAAACAAATAAATAAATAAATGAAATTCTTGAAAATCAACTTAATGAAAGAGGTGAAAGATCTATATAATAAAAATTACAGAACAATAAAAGTAGAAGTCAAAGAAAACCTTAGAATATGGAAATATCTACCTTGCTCTTGAATAGGCAGAATTAATATTATCAAAATGACCATACTACCAAAAGCACTATACGGATTTAATGCAATTCCAAACAAAATTCCAATGGCATTCCTCATAGAAATAGAAAAAGCAGTCAAAATTTATCTGGAAAAATAAGAGACCCAGAATAGCTAAAGCAATCCTTAGCAGGAAGAGTGAAGCAGGTGGCATCACTATACCAGACCTTAAACTATACTACAGAGCAATAGTAACAAAAACAGCATGGTATTGGCACCAACACAGACTGGTAGACCAATAGTAAAGAATAGAGGACACAGAGAAGAATCCACAAAATTACAATTACCTTATATTAGACAAAGGTGCCAAAAACTTGCATTGGAGAAAAGATAGCCTCTACAACAAATGGGGCTGGGAAAACTGGAAATCCATATGCAACAAAATGAAATTAAACCCCTGTCTCTCACCATACACAAAACTCAACTCAAAATAGATCAAGGACCTAGGAATAAAACCAGAGACCCTGTATCTAATGGGAGAAAAAGTAGGCCCTAATCTCCATCATGTGGGTTTAGAATCCAACTTCCTTAATAAAAACTCCTTTGACATAAGAATTAAAATCAAGATTCAATAAATGTGTTGGGTTTAAACTAAAAAGTTTCTTCTCAGCAAAAGAAACAATCTATGAGTTGAATAGAGAGCATTTGGGGATCAATTCATAGTTTCCTCAGTTGGAAATGCCTTACTCCCACTAGACTAATTTAAAAGTTTATTCAAAAGAACCAGAAGATATGCTGATTTTCCATGTTGTCTTACCTGATTTTGCAAGTCAGAAATACTTCTCTTCAAATAAATTCCTTTAACACTCAGCTGATACCACTTACATATCATGGATTTTCTTTCTTTATATACTGTGTATCTATGTAACTATGCATTTGTGTACCTGCCTATTGGGTTATCTCTGTCTAGGTCTATCTATCTACCTATCATCTGTTCATCCATCTACCTGCCAACCATATCTTGTTTCATCAAAATATTGACTCTAAAATATATACTTTTTTAAAATGTGGAGGATTTCCACTTGCCTTTATTTTCACACACACCGTACCTTGCACATAATCAATTCCTAAATTTTAAATGCTGTTAAGTGCAATAGGGGAGGTCAAATGCTATCAAAATGTTGAGTAGGTTAAATTATTGATTAATTAGAGAAATCTTTTTGAGAAAGTAATATTTGAATTGAAATAAAATATGAAAGCATTGTTGGTCAGTTTTTCATCACTGTGAGACAAATACCTGACAGATAAAATTGAAAAGATGATATGTTTATTTGGGCTCATGGTTTTAGAATTTCAGTCCATGGTTGGCTGAGTTCATTGTTTTGAGGCAGAATATCATGGCAGAAGGGTGTTGCAGAGGAAAGCTGCTGAGCTCATGGCAACTGAGAGAGAGAGAGAGAGAGAGAGAGAGAGAGAGAGAGAGAGAGAGAGAGAGAGAATATAATCCCCCAAGGCATATTTTCAGTGACCTACTCTCTCCAGTCATACCCTGTTTGCCTATTGTTGTCACCATTAATCTATTCAATTATTAATATCTACTAATATAATTATAACTCTCATAATCCAGTATTTTCACCTCTGAACATTGCTGCATTGGGGATTATATTTACAACATACAAACTTTGAAGGAACATTTCATATCCAATTCATAATAAAACCTGATAAAGAAGGAAGTTTATTTTGGTTAGAATAAAGAGCATATACAAAGTAGGGAAATAAGTTTAAAGAATCTGTACAAGCAACAGATCTGCACAATCATCATGCAGAGGTACAGTGGTTAGAGACAAGTTTGGACAGATAGGAAAATCTAAATATCTGTACTAATGAGATTGACAATGACAAAAACAATTAGAAAGTGCAATAAAAACTACATATTATTTATAATTGTATACCAAAATTATGTGAAGTTGACCTTTTTGGAAATTAACCTGAGAGTATTGTAGGAGTTCAGACAGTCTTTAATTGAATCCATTATGTAACCTATAAACTTATATAATAGTGGATGGAAATATTGTATTTTTGACTTGTATAATGGCTTTCCCTCTTCAAAACAAAACTCAGGCTCTCCTCATTTACTCCAAAACTTTAAAATTCATCTAATTTAGTAACCTTGCTAAGTTACTTATTTTATTCCAGATTTCTCTCAGAGAATGACATTCATTTGGCATCTCTGCTTCTGAAACATGCAGAATTTAGGGTCACAGAGATGCCATTTTTAACAACATGCTCTACCACAGGTGGAAATTCTGAATGTCTATTGGGTTAATTACTTCCAAAAGACAGACAGATCCAGGCATAGAGATGCATACCTGTAATCCCTGTAACTCAGGAGACCCAGGTAGGAGTATCATAGTTTTGAGGCCAGCTTCATCAACTTAGTGATGCCCTGAGCAATTTAGAGAGACACTATCTCAAAATGAAAAAAAATAAAAATAATAAGAACCGGGGATATAGTTCAGTGGTAAAGTATGTTTGGGTTCAATCCCTAATACTAAAATTTAAAAAAAATAGACAAATGAAATATTCAGAAAACAATGAGTAGTAGTAGTATTTCGTTTTGGTGAGTATATTCAGCATCTCCTTTTTGACCTGTTTTCTGAGGAAGACAATAATTACTTTCTATCTTTCAGACCACAGGAATATCAGTGAGGTTCAGAGGCCAAATGCACAGACTGGAATTACACAAACCTGCAAATTCTCCATTCTCCTTTCTGGGGAACAAATAGAATCTGCCTTGGAAGAACTCTTGAGCACTCTATTCTTCAATGGCTTGCTGAGCAATTGGCAAGCCTGAAATTCTCTTCTCTGGAGGGATTATTTTTCATCATAAATTGAGAGTGAGAGTTCAATACAATAATATTCAGAAAAAAATATACTCAAAATTCCAGAAAGTCATTCATGTCACATCCATTAAAAAGAGCAGAAATTCACGAATTTCACTGAAGATTGTAAATTAAATGAGGTCCTCAACTCAAAAGTATTATGTAGCAAACAACTATTAAGTTTCTCATTTAAAAACTTCTCAATGTCAAACTTCTCCACAAAAGAAATTGTTTACAGTGCATTGTTTGGAGAAATGACATCTGTTTTAGATTATGGCCTTGTATTCTTTCAGTTTTTATGATAGGACTTAATGGGGTTTATTCACCATATGTTTATTTTTTTTTTTTGCATTTCACATAGAGTACACACACACACACACACACACACACACACACACGTACCATTTCAATCCTAAGCTTATATACAAGAAGATTGTTTGGATATAGCCATCAAATACAATGATGGAATCACAGGAAGTATAATTACTTAAATATTTTAATTGTTTGGTTAATAAAATATTTGGTTTCCTCATAGTAGGATGGAAAGAAACCATGATGAAGAAAAAGCATGGTGCCAGTTCCTATGTCAAGCCCAGGGTTTTGTTCTCTGGGCCTTAAAGAGAGATGATCTTGATTTCACCTGAGACTGTTTAGGTTATGAGTACCAGGCTTCATTTTTTTGATATGATCACAGACTGGCAATGCCCGCAGCTGCTGCTTTTTCTGTGGGTGCTTGGTTTATGTTTCTTGGCCTTCCCCAAATGTCTTCAGTCAACAGGGACCCAAGACTCCCTGCAGGAATACTCAGAGTGTTACCTGGATTTCCTTCCCTGAAGTCATTATCTTTCTCCTGGAGCTTGCTTCCTTGCTATTTTGGGGGAGCATTTCTAAGGTACATTTCATTTTTGCAGGATCCTCAAGTAACATACACTGCAGTTGTCCATTCAGAACACTTGTTACATTAATCCACCCAATAGTGGTATTTGCCTCCCTTGCCTGCCTTACTCTTACTCTTTCTCATTATGATTTCTGAGATCAGCTCCCAAATATACTTCCTGAATCCATATTCCTTTTATAGGAATCCAAAATAAAAAGCTACCTCAAGACAACTCTTTGGGGGCATCAGAAGTAAGCCTCTGCACATAGATAGGGTACGATGGCAATGACAATGGTGGGCAGTGGGCATTCATGGCAGATGTACTTATGTAGAAAAAAAATTAATGAAGAATTCAATAGTATATATGAAACTATTTTTAGTTAGTTACTAGGGAGGGAAACGAAAAATAAGAAATATCTATTCATTCTATGCAGTTAAAGCACCTCTCAGTAATTTATTAATTGTCAGAATAAAAAGACCATGAAAGCAAGGAGTTTTATTTAGCATTGTATATTCAAGCAGTAAAGCAGTGTCTGGCACAAAGAAATTTTCCAATAAAGCTATATTCAATTAGTGAGTAAGCATGACTGCCTTAGGAGCCACAAGTAGATGAAGAATGAGAAAACTGAAATATTATATACTCATATTTGTGCATTTATGTATATACAAGCTTTATGCATTATCTGCATAGTCATATCTGTGGACATTGTAGCATTCAGCAACTCGGTCTCCATTTTCAAATGGTATTTAAATGAAATAGATTTCAGCCCTGTGGCTCTCTCCTCACTGATGAGACTGATTCAATCCTGAATTTAAGCATATATATATTTAACACAGTGGAGTTCTGTTTTAGTCAGCTTATTTGCTGTTGTAAATAAAGGACCTGACCAGAACAACTATAGAGGAAGAAAAGCTCATAGTTTCAGAGGTCTTAATCTATAGAAGGCTAGCTCCATTTTTAAGGGCTTGAGGTGAGGCTGAACATCATGGAGGGAGAGGTGGCAGAAGGAAACAGCTCACATCATGATTAGGAGACAGAGAGAGACTCCACTCACCAGACACAAATATATACTGAAAGCCACTCCCCAATTCCCATTTCTTCGAGCTTCACCCTATCACTGCAAGTTACCACTCAGTTACAGGGGATTTAATCACTCTCACAACCCAATCATTTCTCTTTTGAACGCTCTTGCATTGAGGGGACATCCAAACCATAACAAGTTCCTAATTGGTGTCAGGCACATTATATGCATCTCTGTTCTTTAATTTGCAAAACGTTTGTTAATGGATTTTAGACTTTATGTCATATGTCACGTGACAAAAGTCTACCTGCTAGACTTCCACATTTTCCTTCGCCCAAGAAATATCTGGCCAGTTCCAACAATGCTTTGTGAGTAATTATCTGACAGTCTTGATTTTAAAAATTACTTTTTTTCCTAATTTTAATAAATCCCCTCTTGTATTTGAGTCTCAGCCTGGGTTCTCTATTCTGTACACTGACTTTTATAATTGCCTTTCAAAATAATTTGTATTGCATTTTAGATCTCACAATTTATCAAAGCATTATCATGTTGCTTCAGTTTTTCCAAATTAATTTTCAAGGTTTCATGATAATGAAGAGGAATTATTCTACATTAGGGCTGACTAAGAAGGGAGGCAGAACAACAGTTATTGGCATTTGCCCTAAAATATAATAGCAGTTCACAAATCCCATTGTCACTTACTTCACACAGGAAATAATTTCACCCCACTCATAAAGTCTCTGAGAAATGTATGTCATCCTTGAACTGTTTCATCTGGTTTAATCTCTTTCTGTATATCCCACAACTCTGATATTCAGTTCCTTGCTATGGAAGGATCTGCAGTCGTGGGACCCTTTCATCCTCTACTTAAAATCTTTATTGTGTATTACTATGAAACACAAAAATAAACATTTTAGGATATCAGGTTCCTTTTTTCTCACAAATTATTGACTTAAAAATAATAGAAAAGCTATATTTCTCTATTTTTTTGGCAAATCCTCAATATTTATTTGTGATAATAATTTTCATTTTAGTATTTGTATAGTAATTGTGTTGAAATTATAAATGTGAAATATTTCTGTATTTAAACATGTTTTATATATATGTACATACACACACACACACACACACACACACTTTGCTGTTGGAGACAAGGAATAATATCACAAATGAGAGATGTATTCATCCATTGCCTGTAACGTCTGTAAGTTTACCTATACTCTGAATACTTCAACACTAAGATTACACACACATGTAATGTTAATATATCTGTGCCCACTCACATGATTTGGCCTGCTTGTTTTTTCCCCACTCTTCTTATTGAGCAAGAACCAAGGCTCTGAATGACTCTGAAACATCTTATTGATACCATAAATTTGATCACAAGTCACTTCACTGCTACTTTTCCTCCAACCATCCTCCTCCCTCATCTCCTTGACACATCCTACACAAGGTCTTCTTACACCCACTCCTCAAAATCCCAGCTCTGAAAGAGACATGAATGCTTCCATAGGTTTGAAAAGCATGTGCTTTAAAATTGTAAAGATGTAAATAAGACTGTAGATGTGTCTGAGGTTTCAGATCTCCAATGGATTGTGGAGCTGTCTCTTCTCCCCCGCCCCCCCCGCCCCCCCCCCGCCCTTGCCTGGTGTACTGTTAGCAGCTGCCTCCTGTTATGTAGAGTGAATAGAGGTATCTAATTCCAGCTGCTCCTGACAGCTGCTTTCTATACCATTGTGTCAAAGGCATATGGGTGAACAAACAAAGAAATGTATAACTCTGTCTGATCATGAGAAGCCCAGTTCAGAAAAATAACTGGTAGCTTCAATTTAGAAAATAGTGAGAGCATTAGGATTTGCAGACCTTATAACCTCTACTATCCCTATTGCCATCAGTTCCGTTTTGTTAGTCATACACTATCTTCCAAAGAGAGTCATATTTCCTTTGAGTTAGAAAGATCATTTCATTGTCACGCTTGTTCAGTCCTCCCTAGAGCAAGGAGTGATATAATATGTGTACCCAAACTTTAATATACTATTTTAGTTTTTCCCTTTTATGATTTCAATCTTGACCTCTGACTTCAGAGGTCAATATTTTAACCAGTAGTGTTCCTGTAGATATTGAAACAGAAACTACACATCCAATACTTACATACAATGACCTTGATATGCCGCCATATTAGCAATTATTTTTGTTTGACATGGTATAACTGCAACCAGCATCAAATCAGAACCCATAAACCAATAAATTGTTTTGCTACTTGGCTGTTAGCAGACCACTAAGAATGCTAAGACACATCTCCAGAAAAACCAACCCAAAGCTAAAGTCGCATTTAAAGCAAGTTCTCTCAGGGGAAAAAAAAAAAAAGACACCAGATATATTAATGCCCTTCTTGGAAGATGAGTTCATCCTATCTAATATGCATTAGAAATAATCTACTCATTTGATGAAAGGTTTTCGAGGCATGAATAAAGGGCCAGGCTGCTTGTCTACAGCAGCAATTAACAGAATCACACAAAGCCCATTTCAGTGGCCTATTTTCTCAGGCCAGCCATCAGTGTAATTATCCACATTAGAGGAATTTTCTGAGCTTCAAGAGAGGTTCACAAGTCAAAGGGAGCTGAAGTTCACTCTGAGGAATTTAACTAACTGTTTGGTTTTAATAATTCCTCATCAAATAATCTCTAAGGTATCAAAAATCACTGCCTCTGCTTTTGATAAAGAATCATCATTTTTTTCTGCACTGGTATCAACACAAAGGTGACACCAGAAAGTCACTTTTGCAATTTGAGGCAGTCTTTCACATTGTTGTTGTTTTTTCCCCCATGAAATAATGTCTGTATTGTCAAGTGAGTGAAAAAATAAAAATAATAGTGAACCATTTTCTTAAGAATTAAAATAATACCGATCTCATTCATAACAACAAAATATACATTAATTGGCTACAATTTCCTATATTCACCTTTATAAGAACCTTGGAATTATTCATTTGGATTAATAGAGAAAAAATAACAAAATTAAGCAAAAATTAATATGTTTAGATTTAAAAATGTGCAGGAAGCCAGGTGCAGTGGTGCACATCTGTAATCCCAGTGAATTGGGAGGCTGAGGCAAGAGGATCACAAGTTCAAAAACAGCCTCAGCAAAAGCAAGGTGCTAAGCAACTCAGTGAGAACCTGTCTCTAAATAAAATACAAAATAGAGCTGGGGATGTGGCTCAGTGGTTGAGTGTCCCTGAGTTCAATATCAGGTACCAAAAAAAAAAAAAAAAAAAAAAGAAAAGAAAAGAAAAAGAAAAAGAAAGAAAGAGGAAGAAACATTTTAGTTTTTACTTGAGATCTGAAGTGAAATTGAGACTAGTCAAGATTGATGGGACAGGCACATAATTCCACATGGTAGATGACAGAGTTCTAAAAGGGTAGTATACAGACAGTAGTGATAGGAAGTGGGTAGAAAATTTCTTCTGAGAAGGAAGTTTAAACCAAATTTTGCCTAACATAATTCCAGGGGACATGCAATTACATACTTGTTAAAGGAGTTTATCCAAGCATGAGCATAGACATAAACCATCCAGTGAAGCTCTCTGAACACATTGAACCCATTTTTTCATAAGGAAGTTATATATCAAGAAGGTAAACACACTGATGGATAAGCATTGTATGGGCAATGTTTCAGAAGCAACACTTCCTTTTTCTCAGTCTTATGGCCACTCTCTCACTTGAAATCACTTCCTCTGCTCTTGGTGCCCAATAATAATCATGTGGTTAGGCTCAAAGGTGCCAAATAATAATCATATGTAGCTAGGATCACTATTTCATTCACAAAAATAATGAATATGTAAACATTCACATACATATATTACATGGCCCAACAGATGGTATTTATATAAAGATTTACCAACCACATTTCTCTAACTCTATATATGATTTTACATGGAGTCCTTTAAAAAAATATGGGGAATACTTAAAGATAGTAGCTGAGGTTTATACACATTTGTGTGTGTATGTGTGTGTGTGTGTGTGTGTGTGTGTGTATGTGTAAGTGTATGTATATGTGCAATTTTCTTGTTGATATCACATCCCTCCTTTAACATAATTATAGTGGCTCAGCATCACTGAACACTGAAACTGCCCTTATTAGGCTAGTAAAAGAGGCCAATCTTTTCTTAGATTAGATGGTTAGATTTAGATGGGCTTTTTTCCAGGTATTTTAGATCAGCAATAGAAAAGCCTAACAGGGAGAAAGATTTTTCATTGTTCCTATTATAAGTATAATGGAATGAAATATACTTGTGGCCAATTTCAACAGAGCTCAATTGGTATTTATGTTAGAGACCTTGGCATGAAACTTGTCTGCTAACAATGCACTAAGTAAGGTCTCAGCCCAACAGTTTAAAGTCCTTGAAGCCCTGTGAAAATCTGATTCCCACAGTAACTGCACTTCTATTTGTTACAGAGAAAGCACACCCCATCTTCACCACACCCTCACTCACCACAGCTGTATTTCAAGCATCAGTGACTTTCACAGTATGAGCATTAGCTAAAAGATTGAGAAAGAGTTGCTCAAATCTTTTCTTCCCCTCTTCCTATTAGCCCAAAGGTGCCCTTTCAATATGAAGCAAGGATGAATAAAAGGTGATGAGTTCAGGGAAGATAATAATGAATATCTACCTATTACTGAAATTATGCCGGTTAACATTTCTAAGCAATATGGAACATAATGTAAGCTCCAGTATACCATGAGTGTGGTAATTTAAGGTGAAAGATAATAAAGTTCAGGCACAGACAAGAGAGTAACAATTATGTAGTTCCAGGGATCTAATATATTTTTCAAAATACCATTCCTAACACCATTGTCTTATCTAAAAACACACTAATATTACTGTCACATTCACAAGGAAAATAATTGCTGGAGAAACATGGGATTCACTTCTGCATACCTGGTAAATGGACAGAATCTGATAGAAATATTCCTGGCTTCCAAAATTCATCTGTGGGGCTGAACTTTTGAATAATTCTTCTTCTTCTTCTTTTTTTTTGGTTACTGTTCTCACAATCATATTTGCCCAATATTATATGAAGCCTAAGGAAAACCTTTTTTTAAAATCCTTCTGTGCTTAGTTGCCCACTAAGAATTTTCTACTATAGACCCACCTCATAAACATCTGCACATACAAAAGTTGGTAGGATTCCTTTTGCTCACTTCAGTTATACTGATACTTAATGCAGAGGACTGAGGGACTGACTTAATGATGTTTATCAATACTAGAATGACAGGTGCAATGAACATATCAGGCTTGCTGTTTTAAGAAGCATGGTTCAATCTTGCAAAGTTTTTTTTTCAGATCTATCAAAATTAAGGTTGCTTTAGGGACAGTGTACTAAGAATACTTATGTTGTGAGAAGGCTGTAACTATTTTATCTGATTTTAGGAAAATTAAAGAGTCAGCAATAATTACACATTCACTGTACAGCTTGATCATGTGAGACAGACTAACAGAGAATGGTTTGAAGAGTAATAAAAGTAAGAAAGCAAGAGAACACCTGAGCCAAACCTTTTATGTTATGATGCAGAAATCATGGCCAACCACTGTTGAGAAACAGATTGGTGCACAACTCAAAATATTAGGCACTAATTCTAAATGGGGCTCTGACAGATGACTGCCTTGTGCAGTGTAGAGTACCAGAAAATACTTCATGGAAAATGAGAAACTTATACCAGTTGGGCATTCAAAAGAACAAGATTTAGGTTGGTCAAATGAAAGATAAAGGGATCCTGTGTGGGAGAAAAGCATATGAGCAAAGATACAGTACTAGAAATGACCATGACTGTACCGGAAATGGGAGGAATATGGCACGGATGGACCTAGGCCAGAATGCTAAGTTTGAGTAAACTAGCACAGGAACTTAACTCTTAGGTATCTTAAAAGACAGGAAAAAAAAATAAATATTTGAAACTATAAGCTGTATGAGTATGCAAGCATGCCAATTACTCTCATAAGAAAAATTCACTTTGATTTCCCTATATATTTATTTGTCTTTGCCTAGTTAAAGCAATGTAAAGATGCCAAATAGGAGTTGGAGCAAGGGAGAAACAGAGATTCTTCAAAGGAGCCAGGTGTGATAGTATACACTTATAATCCCTGCAGCTCTGGAGGCTGAGGCAGGAGGGTTGCAAGTTCAAAGCCAGTCTCAGCTACTTAGCAAGGCTGTAAGTAACCCAGTGAGACCCTGTCTTAAAGTAAAAAAATAATAGGGCTGGAGACATGGCTCAGTGGTTGAGTGCCCTTGGGTTCAATCTACCAAAATAATAATAATAATAATTACTTCAGAGGAAAAGAGAAACACTAATAATGGATGTGCTTACTGTGGGTGGTTGAAAGAACACATAGTTAAGCTGTCAAGTTCGATGGCTGGTCATGTTCAATTCATAGATTTTTCTTTTGGAAATCCCTGTAGTTTTGAATCGCACAGATCTAAGATCCCAACCTTTGTTCCTGAGTATCCAGACTACATTACTGGTATCTGAGCAATGAAAATGCTATCATGCATGCAAAAATGTACCTCAAAGAGTAGCAATGACCCAAAGCTCCCATCTAATCATATTTAACTCTCTTTATCTAAAAATGTAAAAGCAAAAGGTGATGCATTAATCTTTATAAGGAGCATTAAAATGAAAGAATTATCCTTGTATTTGAATTCTGTTTTCCAAATTAATAGGTTGTTTTTTGTTTTATTTTGTTTCATTTTAAGTAGAAGATATATCTTTGATCACAGGTGTTGAGTGATCATTTATAAAACAAAACTGATTGTCAGGTGTTGAGTGATCATTTATAAAACAAAATTGATTGTAGTGGTCATCAGTAAAGTAAATGTGCTTCAACAACCTTACATTTCTCTCCAGGAAGTTAACACTGTCACAGGCTGACACCCCTCATCAAAACATAAGTTGTTTCTAACTGGACATAAAAATTTAAATAATACTTTTGATAATTGTTCTTTTTTATGATTCTATAAACTATTTTATATACAACTGAAATAGTAATACACTAAACTTCTTACTTGTTTCAAGAATTCAGCTAAATCATTCTTTTCTGACTTCCTAAACAAATAAAGATGTTTGACTTCTTACTGTTCCAAGTTTCAGATTAAATACACCAAAATGGGAAAGTGTGTAACTGGATTGTAGACAGACCTTTCCTTACCTGTATTTCCTATTTTTTATAGTGACTGTGTATTTACCATAAAAGGGAGGAAATGCAAATCATATTATTGTTTTCAAAACAAAGTATTAAATATGTATCAGAAGGAATCCATAACTTCAATGACACATTTCTAGATGTTAATCAAATTCTCATCAAACTTCATAACTATATGTGTATAAGTAATTTCTACATAATATTAAAAATATTATGAATAAACCAATCCCCAACAATTGCAAAGACTCTATTTAACATACAAAATAGAAAGAACACAGATCATTCTGTTTAGAAGACTTAAACAAAGGATGGCAAACCCTGACATTTGTACATTGATTATTTTCTCTCCTGCCCATAGAGCACACTAAACACAGATCTTGAGATAATATTAGTGTTTAGGATTTTTTTGTGGGAGATGAAAGATATTTTCAATCCACTGTGCCACACGAAATATCATATTAAAATACTGACTTCTCATACACTCTCTTAAAAACCAGAGTCAGAATATTTCACATAATATCTGTCAAGGATTATCAAAATGTGAGCAAACCAAGTGGTTCCTTTCAAATTTAAATATGTTATTTGTAGATTGTGTGTTAGATTTTAATGTTTAGGGACTTGTAAGAATAATTAGCAATACTATCACACCTGTCTGTATACCTGCCCTTTTGGGATGGCTATTTGCTTCCATAACAATTTACATGGATTTCATAAAGCAATCCTACTAAAATCTTTTAAAAAAATGGAATCAGTACATTGCCACAAAAAGTTTCTGGAAAACAAGTTGATAATTTATATCAGGAGCCCAACACATTCATATCTTTGCTTTAGTAATCCCATTTGATTTTTTTTTTAATTCATGCCTCTCCAAATGTTTATCATGTATCAACCATGTTCAAGGCACTGTGGAAGTTGCCTGTTTAACTAAATGAAGGAAACATGTCAGACAGGCTTTCCACCCACAAGTAATTTGCTTCTCAGCAAAAACAATCAATCAAAAATTACACTAATAAATATGATAATTACACTGAGTCCTATGAAGCAAATATACCACTGCTATGAGAAAATAAAATAAGAGATTTGGCTTACATCAAGATGCCAGTGGTAACACCTCTAAAGAAATAATAATTGAATGAATGTTTAAAGGACGGAAGTAAATTAAATAAAATGTCTTGTGAAAAATAAGCAAGTTCAAAGCCTCGAAGTAGGAAAGGGAAGTCAAGTAAGACCCTGAAAAAAAGTAGAGTACTGAATTAGAGAGGGTGGAGGAATGGCAGCTAATACAGGTCAATAGAAACTGAGTCAAAAGATCAGTAGGCATTATAAAGAGCTTTAGGTTTATCCCAACAGAAAAGTCACTGAAGGTTTCTTAGCAGGTGGCAGAATGGTCATATTTGTGTTTTGCACAAATCAGTCCAAATTTAGTTTAGGAAAGGCAATAATGAACGTATAACATCGTGATTGTTATGTGGCAGGAACTAAAACCAGGATATGTTGATGATAGATAGAAATTGATAAATTTAAGAGGTTTAGGTTATGATATAAATTAGATTATGGTATATATTTAGGTTATTATATAAATAATATAGATTCTAGGTGGTGATGAAATGCTTATAACGGCCTCCCAGAATGTGTGTGTGTGTGTGTGTGTGTGTGTGTGTGTGTGTATATATAAAATATGTGTTTGTGTCTGTGTGTGTGTGTGTGTGTGTGTGTGTGTGTGTGTGTAGGGGTTACACATAAGTTTACTTTGGACTGGTTGAGAGTGATTTCCCTTTGAATCATGAAAAACCTAATGTCAAGAACACAATTATGTATTCACAGAAGACTTCTGATCTAGAGAGAAATGTGAGTGACCTAGGTTGAGAGATATTTCATGAAAAGATACCATGAAATGACAACAACAACAAAAACAGCCGAGCACTAAGCCCTAAGTAACCTCAACATTTCACAGCTGGTTAAAAGAGGATGACTTTGCATGTGGACAGAAATATTATAGTTATAGAGGTGGGAGGAAAATCAGGAGTGCATTTTCTGGGTGACAAGGGAGGAAAGGGGTTCAAAAAATAGACTATTCAGCAAATAACATAAAGATTAAAGACAACAACACAGTGGATTTAGCAAAAATACCCCCGATAACCTTCTGAACAATTATTTTCCACTTTACTATTAAGAGAATGAATTAAACTTACGTTAATATAAGCATTATGATACAAAATTGAAGAAAAATAATAGTTAACAGAAAATCTCTATGGCTGGGACATAGAATTTCCAAATTCAATTTTTTTTTAATTTGTAAAGGACTAATAATGTGGCAATAAACATTTAACATTCAGAGGCCCCTTTTCTACGTTATGTTAAGTAGAATCCATAATCTCTGTTTTACTTATATTGTATTTCTTTCCAGCACTACTGTAATGCTAAAATAGCACATGTGCAAGTAAGTGAAGAAAAGGAATCCTGGATCAAAGCACTGTGTACTCCAGGAATCTCTCTTGTTCTCTTCCTCTTCTTCCTGTTCTCAATTTCTCCCTCCATTTTTCTCTATCTCCCTCTGATACACATACACGCATATGCAACCATAATATTTCTAATCAGGTATAACAGTTCAATATTAACTCACTCTGTATATTTATATTTATTTCATTTACTGATTTTTCTTTATCAGAGTTTCTAAAATTCTTCTATATCTCCTACAAGAGGTTCCATGTATGCGAGGGGCAAGGAGTATCTAAAAGGTGATGGAATCATATCACATCTTATTTTTCTCTTACAATTTTATGAAACATATTAGCATATTAAAGACTTTGAGAAGTCCTACTGCAAAGAAAGTGATCTAATGTTATCTATCCCATAGTTACCAAAGTCATTTGACCTTGAAACACCTGTTTTTATAATATACTATCAGGTAAAATATTATGAGACATCAAAGTACTAGGATTTCACAAATCAGTGAAGGAAACACTACACTACATTATTTCTATTACTATCTTATTCTTTTTATCTCTTTCTATATATGAATGTTTATAATGAGATACACATGATTTGTTTAAGTCACACATATACATATATGTCTGTATATATCTATATAATCAAGGTTTGCTATTTTTAATGTTTTGTAAAAAAGCACTGACTAATAAATTTTCAGAAATGTGGCAGTTTTGAATTGAGGTTTGCTGAAAGTGTAAAAGTACATGCCATATATTGAAAAACAGAAAAAAAGGAAATATCTCATTAATAATTTTACACTGTTTAGATGGTGAAATAATATTCTTGATTTACTGAACTGTGTAAAGCATATGACTAAAATTAATTTACTTTTGTTTTAGAAAATTTGCAATAATGTGTCGATACTTGTGTTTCATTATATTTTTTATTAGTTAGCACTTTTATAGACTGTTAGAAAGAAAATATAAATAAGAAAATTATCACATGATATCATAACACATACTTAAAGACTGGTTTTGCTAAAAAGCTTTGACTTTTCACTTGAGCATGCAGATGACTGGTGGGTAATTAAAAGAATAGATAAAAATTTGGCATCTTTACTTTCATTCTGTATCCTTTATTACTTTAACTTTGGGTCAGATGTCTGCTCAACTTTGTACAGAGACCTATTAGTTATTTAAGTGGTAGCTATCTAAAAATTGGTAATACAAGACCCATTATCTCTAAATTTGCCTAACCTCCCTCTCATTTCTCTTCATGATTGAAGACACCAAAATTAGAGTATATAATATATTTTCAGGATTCCAAGAATAAGAGACTTTTGGCTGGATCATCTCATAATGGGACTGCTTTCCTAAGTGAGAACAATTATACCATGAAAGAAACTGAGACCTTCCCCTAAGCAGGAACAATCATTTCATGCTGGGCACTGAATTGCTCCCTCAAGTTTTGACAGCTTCCTGGGAGCCAGCAGGACCTATTATAACTAGACCCGAGATATTGATCAACCAGACCACAGTTTCACCAAGACTTCTAACTGTATACTCTTTCCTCCCACTTTTATTCCTAATCTATTTAAACCTGAAACTCTTGTTAGTACTCCTGATAACAAGGGTCAGGACTCTTCATTCCCACCTCCTTGTCTTCCCAGTATGTCTATACTGAATAAATCCCTTTCCTGCTTTACGCCATTATTTTTTTCCATTTGATTTTTGGGGAAAGTCAAGCCTACATTTTGGGGACTCCATGAAGTCAGACCTCGCCATCTCCTGTAAGACTCTAGTGACAATACTATCTCCTAAAGGCATTACTTTGAACTTTGCAATGCATTTTCTGATGGCTTTCATTTTTTGAGAGATCCCCAGCCTCGGCTTGAACCCACTATTCTCCCTTAGCCTCCTGAGTAACTGGTATTACAGGAATGCATGGCTATACTGGGCTTTGGTGGTTATTTTTCTATGCATATCTTCTCAGAAACTATGATTGTAACAAAGATAAAGATGTGGATAAAAACTCAGCAACAGAATCTTTCTCTACTTGTCAGCTTCATATATGTATCAGGCTATTTATTTTGACCTCTTTTCTCTTCTTTCCAGTAAGCATAAAGCTTTGAATAAAATTAAGTGTTTTAAGGACAAAAAAAATCACCTGGAAAATGTATACAGAAAAATGAGCAGTTGAGTCCAGGAATTCCATTAGGATGTGTCTACAATGAGTCTGGTGTCAGAGGCTTCTGGTGACCTTGGGGACAGGTGGAAAGGAAGGCAATCTGGGCTTTAACATAAACAGGACAGCTCAGGAAGAATTCTTCTTAATCATATGCTGCCTTTAGTCTAAAAAAGGAAACCACATATAAACCAGACCCCAGTTTGCTGCTGCCATTTATTTAACAAAGTTTTAGAAAAGCAGAAACTTCACTACAGTCAGTGATTTATTGCCCAGGGGAGTTCAAGGAAAGTCCCTCATGTGAGCTATTCATTTTCTTGTTCTGAACATCCCAAATCATCTCAGCAGGAGAGGATGTGTGTCCCTGACCTTGGCTGCTTTCTCTGGTTTGCGTTTTCATTTGCTAAATAGGTCACAGCACATTGTTTATTCTGGCCCACAGCTCCACAGCACTGTGGGATTCCCTTTCCTCCACGTTGTCCTGTGCTTTCCTCTTCCTTCTGCCTCCATCCTCTGGGACTTGCATAAGCACTTAGACAACTGAAATTGTGCTTGTGTCCATATGAACATGGAGTTCAGCTGTTTCCACTGAATAAGTTTGTCTATGATTCTCTTTAGTCTACTACTCGGACAAATGAATGGAAAATACTCCTGTATGAAGTCTGCCATTGCAAAGATGGAATGACTAGCTTGATTGAATGGATTTTCACTTTCTAACTATGAATGTGTGAAGTAGCCATAGCATTTGTTCTTTCTGGTTTTCATAGCTTCTGCCTTCTTCTCCAAACTTTTTCAATTTTCACATCTCTGTTGCACATAGCCTCCCCTACACCCAGAGCCCAGTAAATGTATCAAAATGATAATGATACTTTGCTTTCCTGAGGTCGAATATCACAAATTATTTTGTGGATGATTGAGTCTTATACCCCATCCCATGAGCCAAGGAGACAATAAAAGTAGACTATACTGTAAAACTTGAATTGCAAAAGAAAAATTTAAAAAGGGAATGCATTCTTTACTCCAATTCTGTATCTTATTCTCTACAATCAATTTGCTTTTTTTTGTATTAAGACAATTTTATTTTTCTAATCTCTTCACATGATAGAATTTTTCTGTCTTTTGTGATTTCTTTGAGCATTTTATGTGATCCCGTGTTATCTGCAATCTTAGTATTCCAATTATACTTTCTAAAGAAAAGTAGTGTTTGCCCTAGAGTTTGCAATATGTATTTTTAATTATGGAAATAAAATCTTAAAGAAGTGGCATTGGGTTCAAGTTTAAATGTCATCTTCAACATGAACAAAAAGGAAGGGTATTGAGAAATGAGTGGACAGTCTAGAGGTAGCCAGAAAGAGCATGATAAACAAGAACAAGGTTTGTGGTGCTTTTTCCATTATTAGTAAGAGAAGCTGATGACTTAGAATAATCCTATTGTTTCTGATACAGGGAGGGAAACACACCTGCAAATGTTAATTTTCTCTATTTATATAAATTTCCCCTACAAAAGGATAATTTCTCTATTTTCAGAGTCTCTCTGTTGCACATAGCCTTCCCTACCCCCAGAGCCCAGTAAGTGTATTAAAATAATAATGATACTTTGCATTCTTCAAATATTACAGTGTCTTAAAATAATTAGTTCTAAATCTTCCTCACAATAAAGAACCATATTTCATGATGGTATATTCTGGTCTCCTAAATTCTTAATATTTTTAATTCTTTTTATAACCCTATACATTGTTACTACTACTTTGAATAGATCTTTTTTTCTTATCTGGAAGAACTTCTTGTAACCTTATTTGGAGGGAAAGTCAGGTTGACAAGCATTTTCTAAATTTTAGTTTGAGAAAATGTGTGTTCCCTTTTAATTTTTAAAGGATAATTTCTCTGGATGTAGAGTTCAAGGTTGATGTTTTTTTCCTTTTAAATATGTCCCTCTATTCTCTTCTTGTTTGCAAGGTTTCTGACAAAAGTCCTCTCTAATTTTTCTCCTTATATAAAGAACTCCTTAGACTTCCTTAAATATTGTATTTCTCTTTGGGTTCTGACAGTTTGCATACCAAATGCGTGGGTGTGTGGTTTTTGTTTTGTTTTGTTTACATTTTTGCACTTAATTCTTAGTGTTCTCTGAACTACCTGCATATGATTTATTTGCTTTCATTGATCTTGGAAAAAATTTCAGATATTTCTTCTGTTCCTTTCTCTCTTTCTTCTTTTTCTGGTAGTTCAGTGATGAGTATGTGAGTTACAGGATGTTTCAGTTTGGGAAATTTCTGTTGACATCTCTTCAAACTCACTTATTTGTCCCTTACCTATGTAGACTCTCATCATGAGTCCATTAGAGGAATTAACTCATTTTTTTTTATTTCTAGCATTTCTGTTTATCCTTTTTTAGAGTTGCCATCTCTGCTTATGTTACCTACTTGTTCTTGAATATTGCCTACTTTTCCATTACAGTCCTTACCACAATAATTCATAGCTATTTTCAATTCCTTCTCTGATAATTCTAATTTGGAATCATTGTAACAAAGACTCGGACTCTCTGCTTTTAACTGAAAATGGTTAGATAAAAGTAGGATTAAAGACTTGGCATCTCTGCCTCCATTTTGAGTCCATTTCCTTTGCTTCAGGTCACCTTGGATTTCAGGAATAAGGTCTGATCCAGAAAACAACTTGTGATGAGTTGAAGGTGCCCCTCATGCAACAGCAACTTTCTTATCTGAGGCAAGGTCCCACCTGACCAATACCGAGGTAAAGGTGAACAGACCAGACCTGAGCAAGATAACCCACTTTGGCAGCTGTGAAAAGCCTAAAACCCTCCAGCAAGGCACCCCCCCGAGAAGCCTTGCCCTCATTCCCAGTTCTATAAAACATCAAAGTCATTGTCAGCCCTTCAATAGCTATCTTCAGGACTAAGATCATGGGTCACCTTGTCTACCCTGTATAGCTACATCAATTAAAGTTCCTTTCATGATTTTTGCCATTACCTTTTCTGTTTGATTTTTGAAGTGAGTGTCTAGACCTGCTTTGTTGATCTCCAGAGTCAGGCCTCTGGCCTAGGACTCCTAGGACTTTCTGATCCTCAATTGATTTCCCCAGTCTATTTTTTTGTTGTTGTGATTATTTGGTTTTACTGTTTTGTTTTTGTTTATTTTCTCTCTTGCCTTTTGGAATGACTTATAGTTGTTATTTTTTGTTTTATTTTTGGTTTTAGGTTTTTCTTTAATTGAAAACTGTTTATGTTGTATTGCATAATGAGGGTTGATATACATAGACACTTAGGTTGAAGATTTATGTTAATCCGGCTAGATATTGGGGATGGGTTAATATTTTCTATAGGCATAATATTTTCCAAAGACTTCATTTCTATAGTCCTTGCTCTTATCTCCCCTCTCGTAGACTTTGTAATTTTCTAAGTACTCTTCCCCAGTGAGACATTGTTTTTCAGTTCTTTCAGCTATAACCCAACGTTACTGCACTAGCCTGATTGGTATATTGTTAAGGTGTGTGGGACAGGGAGTTTTTATAACCTTCTGGTTAAATCTGAGTCCTCAGTGGGCCTGTATCTCTGGGCTGTGACCTCTATAAGTGTATTTCCAAAAGTATAAGATTGATGTGACTCACTTCCCTTCACTCCTTTCCTTGGCTACAATGTTTTTAATCTCTTACCTTAAAGCTTATAACCATATTGACTGTGCTCCACTCCTCATAGGTGAGGCAGGAAGGATAAAAGGGGCCAGTGTGAGTGGAAAATCCATACATATCCTGGTTGTGTTAAAGCATTGGAAAATCCATCTCATGCAGCATCAGCATTTGTTATAAAAAACTCTCTGGGTCTATTTCACAATGGTGAATCTTCTTTTTTTAATTACTAGAGTCCTGAGTGGCTCTTCCTTGGATCTTCATTGACTGAGGATCCTGGTTAGATTCCTAGAAATAAAGCCCACAAAAGCATGTGTCCCCATAAGATTGAAGCCACCAGTTTCTCACTTTCATTCCAGTCTATACTCACCTTCCAACAATTTCACAAAATTACTATATAAGAATTCCTACCAGCTATGACTGTAACCACTTCTGCTCCTTCTGAGCTTTTCCGATCTTAGCTATGACTCTGAGGATTCATTTGTGTCTTCATTGTAGGGTACAAAAATTTATCATGCAACCTCAGACCTCTGATGAGTCTAAGAAAATTAACTTATTTTCAACTTGTTCAGCTTTATCTTATAATGATAGAGTGTTGGCTTCCATGTTTCTTTAAGACTTTTCATAATTAAACTTTTATTTCTTATTTGTAATAAGTTCATCTTTGGAAGTACACTTCACTGTGCTTGATCAAAGTTGAGTTTGGATATATTGTTATCATCTGGCAATGTCAATCACCTTTCAAGTGTGTCTCCTATACTATGTATTTTTCCCCCATAGAACAAATATTTATCGTGAGCCTATGGAAATCAGATCCTCCAGAGTCCTCTCTCTTCGACATATTCATAAAATGCTCTGAAACTAAGTTTCCAAATCTGGCCACAGAATAGTTTCATCATTAATAGTTCTTTTAAGCATGATAAGACACTGTCTTAAACTTGATAGTTGTTCGTTGGTTTAAAGTCATAGATGACAGTGAATTTTCGTCTTGTGGATTTTGCTTTCCAAAGAATAGGTAAGGGGCTAGCATGAACTTTGATGAGAAGCATATCATGTTCAGGTTTTGCAGTGGTAAAATTACATTTTGAATCATCACTGGAAACATGAATTAAGCTGAATGAAAATGGTGCTTGACTCTGACTACTGAGGGTATCAATTTCCATGTTAACAAATGTGAACATTACTCCTTTAGATTAAAATCAAGTAAAATCCCTCTGTCCAAGATGAAATAATCGAATGCAAAAGAGATCAAGAAAAATGAATTTATCCTGATATGAGATAAAATATTTGTTATTATTCTGCTGTGGCCTGATGCTTTATTATATTTAGAGGTCAAATTCAGTTCAGTCCCAATAGGTAAAGGGAATGCAAAAGTTTTAGAACAATGAATAATTGCTTGTATAGATATAAATCACACATTTTCAGTAAAAAACACCAAGCAATCAATGAAGTGTTACAGATTTGAAGATCCCAGTTTTCATTGTGTCTTATGAATGATGAACCATATTTACTCTTTGGAAAATTAATACTGCATTAACTTTTTATATAAGATAATGGAAATCAAATACTTAACTCAGGGTAAACTTAAAATGTTTTGTTATTATGGGTTTTTCTGGCCTGAGATTGTCAGTCCAGGAAATCAAAATACAGTTCTTTTCTTCTAAGCTACCTTCATTGATGCCACCCTAAAAAAAAAAAAAAGTGAAGGAAGTATATTTTGAATTAGTTCTATCTCAGTAAACCTCAACAATGCTTTAGGGTACATGAGGAGTACAACTGTCAAATGTTCAAGAAACTCCTGTTGATTTAAGTGTAATTGATCAGGAGCAATACACTAAAGAAAGCTTAGCAAAAAAGACAAGAGGCTGGAGGCTATTTTAAGTATTGTTTGTGGCTTATTGTACAATGCAGAGAAAGTCTCATCTACTTTCCTGGCCACAGCCCCAACTGTTCTCTCCTTTTAGTATAGATAAAAGAAAACCAGTTTCTTTATAGAAACATTCTTTGTATAAGTAGATACAGATATTCCAATTCTCTGAGCAATTTTGACCTCCAGTACTCAGCTCCAGTAATTGTTCAATTTATGTTTGGCATTAGAATTGAAAGGATTCCATAGACAGCAAAATGGTAAGTGTTTTCATCAAGTGTGTTGATATGGGTAAAATTAATAAATTATAAAAATCACTAGCAAGGTCTATTCTTCAAGGGGAATTTAATTTGCAAATTCATAAAGGCATATATGGTGTACATGTATGTTTTGTCATCTATCACCATGTGTTTGTGTGCATGTATGCACATTCTACTGACACACAAAAAAAACATACAAAGTGGTGTCAAGCTTGCTACTATATAAAGTCATGGTTTCTTCCAGGAATTGATGCTTGCAGGGTTAATTCAGGAAAGTTATTGCCCAACAATTGCACAGCAGTCATCTCTCATCACCTTCAGCAGGAATAATTTATAGTTTAATCTTACATGCAGGAGTATTAAATTAGTATTACTCATCAGAACCCACTTATTAATAAAACAAGCTGAATTAGCCACTGGAGAATCATATTTGGAAATTCAATGACAATTTTACATTTTTAATAAAGGCTCAGAAATATTATTGCAGAGCAGGTGGTACAAAGAACTGTGGTCAAATTTGACATTCATTAATAATTGAAGTGTGGAACGTGACAGAGGTGAAAATTGATATTGATTTCTTTCCTCTAATATTTGGAGGAGTTCTAAAAGGTAAATAAAATGAGATAACAAGACATATCAAGTCTCACTGATTTCTTTGATCAGCCCCTCCCCACATGAGAACACATATCACTCGTTTGCCTACCACATTTTGAATAATTCAGTACTCACAGACTTTCCAGTTCAATGCATTATAAAACACACTCAAGCTGAGTTTCAATCATATTAGACTGAAAACTGAATTTTTTATGAAGGATTATTTAAAACAAAATGCGTCTTGGGCCCAACAGCCTTTGAAACCAAACAATCCTGAGAGTTCAGTAAGGAAATGTCAACACTGTAGAGAATTTTTCGATTCAGGAAATTAAAGGAATCCTGTTTGATGTATATTAACCATATCAATATTAACAACCTTCTGCTGGATTTCAGCACTGATTTGAGAGCTGAGGTATTATTGGTCTTGTATTTTAACTAGTTGTGAAAGCACTGAGAGAGCTGTTCTTGGGTTGAACTTGACCTGCCTCTGGGAATGCTTTCTGCTCCATCCATTTTGAAAAGCTTTATTCAAGTGGATTTCTCTGCCTTACTTCTTCTTATGGCTTGCACCCCTTGGGAAAATGAAGGACACTCAAATATAGATGTTAACACTGAGAATGCTTTGTTTGAAAATAGCATCTTTTAGCATCATATCTTTAAAATTATAATGTGACCATTTGTTTAAATTAGAAGTAAGTTTTTACCAAAAGACACCTAGATTGGGATGTTAGAAGAAAGAAGTTATTTCATACATTATTTTAAATTTTGAGTCATTTCTTTATATTAGAACTTCACTTGTTTAGTTGTTAGAACATGGAAGTTCCTTTCTATGGACCTTTAAATATTGAAACAAAACAGTTTTCAATGAGCTATATCAGTCTTTCTCCTGAATCATACAGAATTTTGTCATTTCAAGTAAGAGAAACTCAGGGGAAAATGTCACAATAGCAAAGCATAAAGCATTACTATTTGACCATTTGGCAGTTTTCTCTGCTAAGTCATTCTGATTTGTAGAATGACTCAGAGCTTCTCAGTAAAAAAGCTCATATTAATTAATTTTCAAGATTCACCTCTCTTCTTTAAAGAATGGCTATGATTTTGTAAATAACTGTAAGGAAAAAGCATGAAAGATATTCTCATCAGGAAGAAAGGAAGGAGGACAAAGGGAAGCTAGATAGATTTTCTGAAATAACCTCCATCTTCAATTTCAACTCAACAGAGGCCTATTTTCTTAGGAATAGGAATCTCATCTCACAGTTAAATTGAGAAGGTTATATTTCTAAGTGATCTCTATTTAAAGATGTTTAAATACTGGTCCAACGATGTGGACAGGACTCAGTCAGGGTCTTTTTGAGGCCATACTAGGAACACAAAATAAGGAACTTAGTTGTCTGACAGCAGAGAAGGAGACGAGGAAAGGAAGAGGACCCGATTTTAATCTTCTCCCTTTTTTTTGTGCTTAACAAAGTTTTCTCAGTCTATTGCTGTAGCCAACTACCTGAGAATGGATGATATATAAAGGAAAAAAGTTGATTTTGGTTTACAGTTCTGGAGGCAGGAAGGGAGGAGTGGGTGGAAGGATCTGGAAAGGGGCCTATGCTACATTACAACATGGCAAAGGGCATCACGTAGTGTCAGCATGTACAAGAGATTGTGAGTATATGTGGAGGACAGGAAGAGACAAAGAGATCCAGATGCTGTATAACAAACAATTCATTCCCATGAGAACTAATCCATTCCCATGAGAACTGATCCAGTCCCATGAAAAAGTCATTACTCTTATTTAAAATCTCTACATCCCAATATCACTACATTGGCAACAAAATTTCAACAAGAATCATGCCAAACCACATCCAAACCACAGCACAAGGACATTGGAGTTTGAATTCTTTTATCTTTAACCATTAATGCAAGACAAGAGTATGAGGGGGAAAAACAAAGGAAATATTAAGTTCAGGGTAATTTAAACTCTATAATAACACAACTTAAAAGGATCCTTTCAATCTGAATAAATTAAGACTAAAAATATGTTTTTTTAAAAAACAGTAGACAAACACTAACCACAGTCAAACAAAAGAGAGTCTTATTCCATATTAGTGGCTTGGCTGTCCAAGGGAGAGATAGAAAAGCAAGAATGCTCTAAAATTCTACCTGATGTGACAGAACCCAGTTCTGCTTCTCTTTTTCTCCCCCCAGTCCCACCCAAAAAGTGATAAGGTAATTGAGTAGAAACTCAAAAACAGGATTGAGCAAGTATGCAGAAAGCAGGACAAAGAAAATTCCTTAAAGAGGGAGCCAACTGCCCCATCCATGGACTCCAAGGCAAAATGTGGTTAAAGAAATGATAATAGGCCATTTGTTCAGCCTCTTTTTGTACTTATCTATTTAAATTTTAATCAATATTTAAAAACTGTTCAATCAAAATGATAGGTATTTCTGTGTATATCAGTTTTTTGATCCTCACAGTTTCATTTGTGGTAAATTTGACGCACCTCCTTGCTTCCTTTCTGCACAACTGTCAAAGAAGGAGATGAAAGAAAGTGAGTAGTATTTGCATAAGCAACTAATGAAAGCAGAATTTCTGTTAGCTTTAGCAAAAAGATACTTTTGTCATCTTAACTTAACATCTTTGTTCTTAAATGGAATGTAAAAAACATTTATTGGTTATGATTATTTGCAACAGACAAGTTTGCTTAGCATTTGCTACTTAGCAGGTGACTATTTGTCTCACTGAGTATGCTAGCAGAGAAAAAAATGCTGATATTGAGCTCTTATTTTATAAGAGCAAATTAAAATTAACTTCAGTATCCAGAATTAATGAAACTGGGTGAAATGATGCAAAGGTATTCTATAGGGTATTTTGTTTTAATTAGAGATAGAAAATGTGAAGTTTTAAAAATATTACATTCCCTTATGCTCTTATGTTTTAAGTCTAGGAATATAAATGAAAAATAAAAAATGTTTGCTAGACATTTTAGTTCAGTTTTTAACATATATTAGTTCTGAATTTACACTAAGTATGAATAGTTAAGGACTTGAGAAATGGATATAATTTAGAAGCATTCAGGTACCAATAATACAACTTATTTGAAGGTAAGTATTCATTTAACAATAAGCAGCTGGATCATTTATTAAAAAGCTACTACTACTCAAACATATGGCATTGCCACATGAATGAACATATATATAAATTAAATAAAACAATACTAACCAACTGTTCTGAGTTTGAAAAGTTCAATACTGATAAAGTGAAATTATAAATATTTAAAAATAATTAGTAAAAATTAATGCTAAGAAAATAATATACTAATTTAAAAGAAAATGAAGTTAGTTCTGTACCTCATATAATTCAAAATAAATAAAGATCTAAATTATTCTATCTCTCACACTGTACAAAAGTCAACTCAAAGTAGATTATAGATGTAGGAATGAGACCAGAAACTCTGCAAGTGCCAGAAGAAAACAGGGTCAACACTCCTTCATATGGTGCAGGCATCTAAATCCTTAACAAGTTCCTTAAAACTCAAGAAATAAAATCAATAAGTCAGATGCTATCAAATTGAAAAATCTCTGCAGAGCAAAGGAAACAATAAGAACATGAAGGGAGAGCCTACAGAATGGGAGAAGATCTTTGTCACCTACTGCTCAGACAGGTGACTGATATCGAGAATATTCATAACCCACTTCAATCTAATGTATGAAATATGATATGTCAAGAGCTTTGTAATTTTGTGAACAACCAATAAAAAAATAAAAAAAAGAACTCAAAAACACAACACCAAATAACAATAACTTATAATAATAATAACCAATTCATAAATGTGCAAAAGAATTAAGCAGAAATTTCTCAAAAGAAGAAATACAAATGGCCATCTGGGTGCAGTGGCAGACTCCTATAATCTCAGTAGCTCAGAAGCCTGAGGCAGGAGGATCACAAGTTCAAAGCTAGCCTTGCCAACTTAGCAAGGCCCTAAGCACCAGAGCAAGACTCTGTGTCAAAATAAAAAATAAAAGGGTTTGGGTTGTAACTTGTTGGCTAAATGCCCCTGGGTTCAGTCCCTGATAGCAAGCTCCACCCCCAACACAAAAAAAAAATAAAGAAAAGAAAAGAAAGATAAACAAACAAATGGCTAACAAATACATTAAAAAAAAAAAACTTAAAGACTTTTTTTTTTCTTCAAACTAAAGCACAGGGGAATAAAGCCCAACAGAGAATGGCAATTATTCTGGGCGAAGGAAATAGAGACCAAAGTCTCAGGCTGTCAAAACAATGGGCAATGTGCTGGCAAAAGGAGCTATGGTGATGGAAGCCACAATTCTGCAAAAGTATTCCCCTTGAGTTACTGTGACACCTGTGATGTACACATACACAGATAGACCCTAGGAGACCTAGCAAAGACAGCTGCTAAGAGACTGAAATTGAGCAGAGGTTGATGAGGTTGCACAATGCTGTGAAGACTCTGAAGTTCAGCTTCACTAAGAGCAGAGATACCGTGATGAACACTCCAAATTCTCAATGATACTCCAGAGAGTCCAAGACCAGCTACCCATGACTGTACTATATAAATAGTGGTTGTCTCTAACAATAAGGGCAAAACTGAAAATAAGTAAATGCTAACAGAGCCTAAAAGTATCTTTGACTAGGTGAATCATCAATAATTTATTTGCCTACCAGAACAAAATTTAATACTTTTATAAGTGAATAAATTAATCTATAGTCTCTATGGTATATATCATTTAAATATCTGATCTGCAATAAATGACTAAATATTATAAAATAAGGTAATACTGAAGAAAATCAACAGATAAAAAAGTTTTGGAGATTATTCCAATACTGGAGCTATCAGACAAATATGTCAAAATAGTTTTATAAATTATCCTTAAAAAAACAGAAAAACAAAACAAGGGAAAAATGGATGAAAAGATTATCTCACCAGAGAATTAGAATATATTAAAAATAAAATGTGTGCATTCTAAAATGCCAAAAAATACCTAAGATTAAAATATAATTGGATATTAGATAGATTTAAAAAGCCTACTGAATATAGCAGAAGGCAGGATAGTGAACCCAAACAGAGGTACACTGAAAGTATCCACACTGAAGGAGAGGGAGGAAAATGCATGGGAGAAAAATGGAAGAGGGTGTAAAATTTTTATAGTATATGACCAAACAATATAACATAATTAGAAACCTGACAATAAATAAAGGAGATATGTGATGGGGAAAAGCTAAATGGGAAAATAGCAAACATTTTCCACATCTGATAAATAGATCCGAGAAGCTCATTTAACATGAAGTAACATAAATTCAAAGTTATTCTTACCTACATGTATTGTATTCAAATTACTGTAAAGCAGAAATGAAAAAAAAATGGTAAAAACAGTCAGGAAAATACACATTAATTTCAGTAGAACAATGAAAAGGGCATGCAATTTCACAATAAGAAATTAGTCAGTAGAAGGCAAGAGAATGTATATTTGAATATTAAAAAAAATATTAACAACCTAAACTTCTGTTACTGGAAAAATAATTTTGAAAAATAATGTGAAATGTTCTCTTATGGTTATAATGTAATGAAACTCTTATCTAATTAATCTTTTAAAAAGTTAGGAATTGTCTGTTTAGTCCATTTGTTCATTTATTAGCTGAGTCATTTGTATTTTTAACACTAGGCTTTTTTTTTTTTAGTTTTTATGTATTCTGGATATTAACTCTTTGTTGGAAGGGTAGCTGGCAAAGATTTTGCCCCATTCTATATAGGCTGAGGATTCTTTGCTATGCAGAAGATTTTTAATAGAATGTTATCCCATTTATTGATTCTTGCAATGTTTTGGTTTTATGCCTAGATCTTTGATCAATTTTGAGTTGAGGTTTGCTCAGGTGAGGGATAGGGATCTAGTTTCATTCCGCTTCGTATGGATATCTAATATTTCCAGCATTATTTACTAGAGAGACTGATCTTTCTCCAATGTAGCCTATTGGCATTTCTGTTAAAAATCAGATGACTATAGCTGTGTGGGCTTGTCTGTCTTCTATTCTATTCTATTCTATTCTATTCTATTCTATTCTATTCTATTCTATTCTATTCTATTCTATTCTATTCTAATTATTCTACATATCTGTTTTTGTAGCAGTACCATGCTGTTTCTATCAGTATATCTCTATAAAAATAATTTGAAATTGGGTATTGTGATGCCTTCAGCTTTGTTCTTTTTGCTTAGCATTGTTTAGCTATTCTGGGTCCTTTATTCTTCCATATAAGTTTTATAATTGCTTTGTTCTAGTTCTATGAAGATTATTATTGGTATTTTGATGGGGACTGCACTGAATCTATTGATTGCTTTTGATAATATGACCACTTTAACAAGATTGATTCTGCTTACCTACGAGCATGAAAGCTCTTTACATTTTCAAGCATCTTCTTCAACTTCTTTTTCAGCATCTGTAATTTTCTGAGTAGAGGTCTTACATCTCTTTGTTTATATTTATTCTTATTTTATTTATTTGTCTAATTATCTATTATTTATTTTTGAAACTATTGTGAAAGGAATTGATTTTTTCAAAGTAAATTCATTATTGGCTTATAGAAAAGCTATTGATTTTGGATGATGATTTTGTGTCCTGCCAATTTACTAAATTATCACCTGTAGAAATCATCTGATGGGACATTTTTGAGTTTTCTAAAATCTGCAAAAATTTAGCTGTGAATACATCTGGTCCTAGGATTTTCTTTATTGGGAGGCTTGTTATTGGTCTATTTAGGCTTTCCATATCTTCTTGTCAGTTTTGTAGTAGGCCAGATGTATCTAGGAATTTATTTATTCCTTCAAGATTTTTCAATTAATTCAAATATAATTTTCACAATAATTTCTAAATAGCCTCTGAATTTCAGTTGTATCTTTTATATCCCAATTTTGTCTCTAATTTCATTAATTTGTGCTTTCTCTCCTTCCCATGAGCTTAACTAAGATTTTATCCATATTGTTTGTTTTTTTCAAAGAACAATTTTTTTATCAGTTCATTGTATATTTTTAAGTTTCTACTTCATTAATTTCAGCACTAATAGTTATTATTTTTTTTCCTTCCATAAGTTTTTGGATTAGTTTGTTTTTGGTTTTCTAGGACCTTGAAATGCATCATTGGATTGTATATTTAAGATCTTTCTTTCTTTAAATGTGCTTTTAAATGTGGTCCTTCTTTAGAAATGCCTTCCACTTAACCCACATATTCTGGTTAGTTGTGTTTCCATCTTTGTTTGATTTTTAGGTTTTAAAAATTTCTTCCTGAATCTTCCATACATTATTCAAAAGTGTTCAGTCTCCTTATATTTGTATAGTTTCTGTAGCCTTTCTCTCTGTTGATTTCTAATTTCATTCCATTAAAATCTGAAAAGATGCAAAGGTTTTTGTTTGTTTATCTTTTGTTTTATTTTTGTATTTTCTAAGACTTGCTTTGTGGCCTAATATATGATCAATTTTGGAAAAATTTCCATGAGAAGCTCAAAAAAAATCCAGCAGTCATTGGTTAAAAGATACTGTAGATTTCTGGTTAGGCCATTTGAGCCATAGAATAGTTTAAATTTGATACATCTTTGTTGATTTTCTGTCTTAGTGACCTGTCAGAGAGAATGTTGTATTAATATTCCTCATTATTATTTTACTGAGGCTTAACTGTCCCTTTATATTGAATAATGCTTGTTTTACAAAATTGTGTGCACTAATATTTATGGAATAAGTTTTTACAATTATTATATCTTCTTGGGTTGTTCCCTTTACCAATATGTACTTGCATTCTTTGTCTTCTATGACTAATTTTGATTTAAAGCCTGCTACTCTTGTTTGCTTTCAGATTCCATTTGCATGGAATATTATTTTCAAACCTTTGATTTTCAGCCTATGAATGTCTTTGCCTTTAAGGTGTGTTTCTTAGAAACAAAATGCAGTTGAATCTTGTATTTTAATCAAACCTAACATCTTATATCTTTTAATTAGAGAATTAAAATCATTTACATTCAACGTTATTTTATAGAAGTTTGTGTCTAATGAAGTTCCTATTAAGCTTCTGATTACATTCTTCATGGAAATAGAAAGAGTAGTCATGAAATTCATTTGGAAAAATAAGAGGACAAGAATAGCTAAGCCAACCTTAGCAAGAAGAGTGAAGCAGGAGGCATCCTAATACCAGACAATTATACTGCAGAGCTATAGTAACAAAAATACATCATATTGGCACCAAAACAGACATGAAGACCAATGGTACAGAACAGGAAGCATAAAGACAATCTCACATAAATACTGTTATCACATACTAGACAAAGGCAACATACACATACATTGGAGAAAAGATAGCCTCTCACCAAATGGTGCTGGGAAAACTGAAAATCTATACATAACAAAATGAAATTCAACTCCTATTTCTCATCCTCCACAAAACTCAACCCAAAGTGGGTCATGAACCTAGGCAGTAGACAAGGGACCCTGCACATACTAGAACAAAATGTAGGCCCAACTCTCCACCATGTTGGCTTAGGAACTGAATTCCTCAACAAGACTCCTAAAATGCAAGAAGTAAAATAAATCAATAAATGGGATGGTATCAAACTAAAAAGTTCACAGCAAAAGAAACAATCAAGAACATGAAGAGGGAGCCTATGGGATCAGAGAAAATCTTTGCCACCTGCACTTCAGATAAAGCATTAATCTCTAGGATATACAAAATCTCAAAAACTTAACATCAAAAGAACCCCCAAATAACCCAATCAATAAATTGTCCTAGGAAGTACACATGAATTCAAAGAAGAAATACAATCAGTCAATATATGAAAAAAAATGTTCAACACCTCTACTAGCAAATAGAGAAATGCAAATTAAAACTACACTGAGATGTCATCTCACTCCAGTGAGAATGGCAATTATTAAGAAAATTAACAGTAGGGGCTGGGGATGTGGCTCAAGTTGTAGTGCGCTCGCCTGGCATGTGTGAGGGCTGGGTTTGATCCTCAGCACCACATATAAACAAAGATGTTGTGTCTGCAAAACAAACAAAAAAAACTAAAAAAAATATTAAAATTCTCTCTCTCTGTCTCTCTCTCTGTCTCTTAAAAAAAAGGAAAGTAACAGTAAATGTTTGTGAGGATGTGGGGGAAAAGGTACACTCATACATTGCTGGTGGGACTGCAAATTAGCACAACCACTCTGGAAAGCACTATGGTGATTCCTCAGAAAACTTAGAATAGAACCACCATTTGACCTAGTTATCCCACTCCTTGGTCTATACCCAAAGGACTTCAAATCAGTATACTATATTGACATGGCCACATCAATGTTTATAGCAGCTCAATTCATAATAGCTAAGCTATGAAACCAATATAGGTGCACTTTAACAAACGAATAAATTTTTTTAAAAATGTGGTATGTATACACAATGGAATGTTACTCAGCCATAAAGAAAAATGAAATTATGTCATTTGCTGGTAAGTGGATAGAACTGAAGACTATCATGATAAATGAAATAAGCCAATCCCAATAAACCAAAGGCTGAATATTGTTTTATATGTGGATGCTAACTCACAATAAGCAGGAAGAAGTCAAGAATAGAAGTTCACTGGATTAGACAAATGTGAATGAAGGGAAAGGTGAGAGGATTAGAATAGGAAAGACAGTAGAATGATTCAGACATTACTTTCCTATGTTCATATATGAATACATGACCAGTGAAACTCCATAATCATGTATAACCACAGAATGGGAAGTTATGCTCCATATAAGCATGTCAAAATACACTCTATTGCCATGTATATCTAAAAATAACAAATTTAAAATTTAAAAAAATTGAAGTTCTCCACAAATTCAAAAGTGGAAAAGTGGAGTGATATTTTAAAATAGGCTTAAAAAGTATGGCTTTAAAAAAGTAAAATTAATATAAAACTATATAGAGAAGGAAAAGAAAATACAAAAGAGCAGCAGAAATTACAACATTAAAAAATACATAAAATGCATTAATGTATGTAAACTAAACAGTGTGTGGGGAGGAAAATATCAAATTAACACAAAAATACAAGCCTTTTTTTACTGATATAATAAATTAACATTAATGAGTATATTATTCCTTTCAGAGGTGCTTGCAATGGAGAGACCTCTTACTGGCATTTGCAACTTTGGATTTTTATAGATACTGGTAAGTGTAGTAAATGCCCAAGCCTTGATTACATGACCTCTGAGTGCCTCTGGATGTGGAGGTAGTGACCCCACCAGCCATGTTTGCCCTGGGTTCAAGAGTTATATATTTTGGGTTGAGGCTTGGCCTGCCCTTCTCCAGTGTGGCTTAAGAGATCTGAAAGTTCTGTAATGAATACTGGCACTTCTTAATATCCAGATACTTGAACACATTTAACTGTACCAGGCTGTGGCAGGTGTTTACGCGCCCACCTAGTTCTCAGTGTATGGTATGGCACTATGTGCCAGGATACTGTTGGCAGCCTATCCACTCCACCCACTGTGTTCCATTCCATTGCCACCAGGACTGGGACTCAGTGGCTTTTGGCTTGCTGTGATTCCATTACATAAGTTAATCAGATGGCCAGGTTCAAAGGCATTCCCTGTAAAATATTTGTTATTTCTAGGTGTGATGAAGCTGTAGGAATTTAATACTTCCAGAACTGTAAGCTTAGGCATGGTCTTTATAAAATGGCTGCCCACTATAGATCTCCATCAACAAACTGAGGAAACTGGAGCACTTTTCATGCATTTACTCTCTTTGGAGTTCCTGACTTGGCTTAATTCAGTCTTTCTATTCTGCTGTTTCTATGAGAAACTTATCAGTTTTGTCTCTCTCTCTCTTTTTCTCTATTTCCTCACCTCAGACTTGTTAAGGCACTATAGGTACAAGATCAGGACTCCTGAAAGCTATTTGTTTTCTGTTCCAATAATTTGAATTTTCAAGTCACTTCAGGTCTCTGGCAGTCTAAATGTGTGCCTCAGTTCATTCCCTTAGTCACTCAACTCACTGAATAACTTTTCTCTCATTGTTTTGAGTCTGAACTGCAAAAAAAAAAATTGGAAAAAGCAGCCTGCTTCAACTCGACCATCTTGATCTCCTAAGCTCCTAATCTTCTTGAAGAATAAATCTTTTATTCTAACCATGAATGGACCACTGTTTTAGTCAGGTTCTCACCAGTTTGACCAAATTACCTGTCAAGAACACCTTAGAGAAAGAAAAAATTTATTTTGGCTCACTTTTCATAGATTTAGTCCATGGTAAGCTTAGTTCACTACTCAGGTCTAAGGTGGAGCAGAACTTTATGGTGGAAAGGCCCAGTGGAAGAACACTGCTCTATTCATGGCATTCAGGAAACACAGGAAGAGGGCGAAGAGGCCACAGGCAAGATGCAGCCTTCCAAGCATACTCCCAGTGACCTACCTCCTTTGCCATGCTGCACTTGCCTGTAGTTACCACCAACTCAGTTCATTCAAACTAGGATGGACTTATTAGGTTACAGTGCTCACAGTCCAATCATTTTACCCCTCCAACATTCCTGAATTAACATAGAAGCTTTGGGGTACATCTCTTACCCAAACAGTAACAACCCATGTTTATGAAATTGTCCTTTTCATTCTCAGTAATTATCTTTGCTTTGGAATTTACTTTGTTCCCCTACCCACCCAATTTTCTTCTGAGGTAATATTTCTTCCAACCTTTTATTTTCAAACTAGCTATGCCTGGTAGTTAAAGTAGTTTCTTTTGTATAACATGTAGTGAGATGTTTCTCTTTTTACAATATAAAAATCTTTGAGTTTTAATTAATATATTATTAATACATTATATAATAATAGATATTATAAAATTACATATTATACATTGCATTTCTATTTTATTGTATATCTTATATTATTCTTGGTAGAACCAAGTAGTATGGTGAGACCTCTCGGGAAAAATAATATAAGCTTACATCACTGAAATAGTGCTACTCAAGGGAAATTTTTACGGGGCATAAAGAGAAACATATTTTTATTTTCTATCAAGCTATATTTTTTTAGTATCATTATAGTAGCCTTCTTGGGTGTCTTTTTATTCCATTTTTTTTCAAGGTTGAGTGGGTTTTATATTTGAGAGATTTTTCTCAAGTGTTTGAGAAAATGTTTTCAACTTTTGTCTGTGTAGAATGGGTTATATATTTTTATATCCTTGGATATGTAAAAATAATTTATTTTTTCACTTTAATGATTTTACTGTTTATATGTTTAATATTTAAAATCTTCTCAAAAATTGGAAGTATTATTTGATTTTCTTGTAGCATTTGATACTACGAAGAAATTCAATTTCAATTAACATTTTGCTGCTTTGCATATAATCCCTAGTGTGTAGTGTATGTGTGTATATCTATATGTGTATGTGTGTGTGTGTGTGTGTGTGTGTGTGTGTGTGTGTGTATTTAACTTTTTTACTTTTTTTTTTGATCTTCTGAATCTCCAGCAGAATGAGGACTTGGTAAGAATTTCAGCACAAATATTCACTGTAGTAGGTTTAATAGAATTGGTATCAGAAATAGGTTTTCTCTGACCTTATAAGTGTTCTTTTGCCTCCAAGGAATCACTACTGTCCATGAGAGCACTATTTACCTATTATTTATAAAGGGGACTCCAAGTGCTCTCTCAGCAGTCCTTCCTTCTTTGTGGATATGAATGTATTTGTGTATAATTTCAGTCTCATGATTAACCTTTTTAAAGTTTATGAAACTAAGTTTCTTGGACCTATAATGATCCTCTTGATAATAAAATTTTTAAGGGCACATTTTCCAATTATTTCATTAGAAAAAAATTTCTTTTAACACATATAATATAGTAACATTTTGTTTGTGTTGCTTTCTTTGGTAAATATTATAAATCAACTATTTTAAAAAGGAAGAAAAATCACCCTATTCCATAAACAAGGTTCATAAACTTATGCCTTACAACTTCAAACCAAAGGTATTTGCAGAAATATTCTCACTTAATAACAGAAATGCATTGTTAGCTATAGAATAGGCAATGAGGATTATCAATGACTTTGAACTTTGAGCAACTCAAATTCTAAATGAAAAGAAAGTAATAAGGACTCTCTTTTCCCAGGGTTTGGGTTTGATAACTCTATTACTTTGTATTTAAACATATGTTTTTATTTTTTTTTGGGATACAACAAACAAAGAACGAAGTTTTAACCAATTTAACTTATTTTTTATCCACTAATTTATTTTCCATCTGAAGGCTCCTTTGTGCATTTAATTATTCATTTTATCAGAGCTATTACTTTCTAATTTATAAAGAGACTCTATCAACATATTTTGTCTCCCTTCTCAAAGATTTATCAAGTGGTTTGGAACATTGGTGTGAAGAGGTTTAGTGTGTGCATGTATGTACATATGTACACGTGTGGGTTTATTTGTTCTCGATGAATGGGTAGGCTATAGAAGCATGACTCTGGGCTTCCATTTTGGCAAACATTTTGCTTCTTACCAAGAAATATCTTTATTGAGCTCATGCCAAATAAGTATTTGTCCAGCTCCTTATATCTATATTATTTAATATTTCTCTAGAACTTACAGCTAATTTTGGTAGTACTTATTAATTTTACTCTATACTCTGTATACACACTTATAAAAAGAGTTAATTCTCACTTCACTGATGATAGACTGCATCAGAGCATGCTAAAAGAGCACAGGGAGTTGTCCATGGGGAGGGTGCTCTCAGAGGCTGATTGACAGTAGATGACATTAGATGAACCTAATGCCAAACACATATGGTTCTTATGTCTTCCCACTCCCTTATAATAGGCAATGACAGGCTCTGGATCACAATAGTTGAACCCAGCATGGATAATTTCCCACTATATGTGGCATGACTATGCCTACGGGCATATATCTTATTGAACATTTATCTTCTCTTTTATGTCACACAAATATAAGGCTGTCACTTTCTGGAACAATAAACTTTCTCTGCCTGTGACAGAGTTGAAGCAGATGCCACCAGTTAGAAACATTTCTGAATTATGTGATTTGAGTTCCTTGACCAGATTTTAAAAAACTGTTTTACTTCTTTGTTTCATGTTTAAACAAGGTGAGCTAGTTTAATCTAAATTACCAACAAATAGAACTACTGAAAGTATAGAATCTTACCATTATTATTTTGGGATAATTTGATAGATATTATGGGGATATTGTTCTACTAATACTAATAATTACTTGAACTTAAAAATTATTTAATAAGCCAAGCATTTCTTTAGTTTTCAAATAAATTACACCTTAATTCCTTCTAATAACTCTGCAATATTGGCATTTTTATTCATTACCCTTATACAGATGAAGAAAGTGAGGTAGAGAGAAGTTAACTAACTTGTCCATAATTACACAATTACAAATGGTAAAACTAAAATTCAAACTGACTGCTCAGCTTCAGGGTACATGCTATTAGCTGTTATGAAACTCTGCTTTATCAACCATTATCACTGTAATTTAACCGGACTAAATTCAGATAATCATTTTCTTGTTAAGTGCATGGAAATCATTTAACATGCCCAGATTGCAATGCATAGAATGCAAGCATGAGCTCAAATCTGAGAACCCTGAATGATATGACTACTCAAAACATTTGAGATCTATCTCAACGTTTAAAATATTATAAATTCATGCTTTAAGTAACAAATTGTATTATGAATAAGTGTAAGAATGGCATTCCAAAGAGGAATTTATCCAACAAGTGTTAAAATCCTTTAATGGCAATTAAAATTGAGAAAATTCCTAAAATAATAAAATGACCTTGTTTACCTTCAGTGGGTGATCACTGAAATTTGTTCATAAAACTAATTGTGAAAGTATTTTGTGAATATGCTGCTATTTCTCTACTCAGAGTCAGCTTTGTCAACTCCTTTAGCAAATAAGAATGGCAAAATACAATCTCAGTTGGTAAAGTGTGAATAAGTCACCTGAGGTTTTGATTAATGATGTACCTTAGTGAGTGTTTCCAATTGTAGGTTCACCATTTTCATTCTCTATGCATGTTATCATCATATAAACCAATTCCGGAAAGATGAAGCTATAGTTAAGTAAGTTCTGTCAGAGAGTGATATAGCTGCTCAGTCATACTTTATAACCCAAAATTACTGGTAAGTGAAGACACCAAGTAACCAATGAATTATCTTTACCTGATGCATCTGAGAGGTCCTTCATTCCAAATTTTCAGTGTCATTCTTCTCTCTCTTTTTTTGGAATCAAGAACTATGCATAAAGTCCTACTCTAAGGTTCACCCTTTTAATTCTCTTGCCATATGACTAGTTGCTTTCTCCACCAGATGCTAAAACAAAGTTGATTACTTGGAGACCATGACAAATGCTTCTATAGAGGTACACTCCTGTCTAATGTCAACTTATCCTAGAATAAATAAATGGAGAAAGAAACCAGGGAACTAACTGAAATCACTTGAATAAGTGAGGGGCCAAGAGGCCAGATATGTATACTGAGTAGGTCTCTTAAAAACTATGTTGTCCAGAAGGAAAAAAAAAGTTCTATTAACCCCAAACTTAATCCAATTAATATGTCTAAATACCATTCAAGACCATGTGGGTTTATGTATGTACCTACTAATGTTAGCTCTGTATGCTATTTGTGTGATCCCTTTTATTGAAGAGAATGCATTGCCTTTAAGGTTTAGCCATTAATGTTTTGTATATGGCTGATGTTTCATACAGTAAAGTAAGAAAGATTCAAGGATTTCTTTCTCCACTAGCTTTGCTATAAGCTCCTAAAACTAAATTTCTTTTTGATGGATTTTCAGATGACACTCTGAGATAATGATGCCAGTGGAAAATACAGGATAGCCAAATATGGGAAAGTCTCTGGAAACTTGCAGTGTGTTCTCAGGGTCTACTTCAGACTTCTGCAGAAGGCGCTCGGTTTTAACTGACAGTGAAATGAGAATGGGAAGTTAGAATTAGTTGGCTAGTTACAGTGAGTTCAATATATTTTTTTCTTTTCTACTGTATATTAAAAATCTCATAAAAATCAGGAGAACAAGAATGGTTGGAAAAAAATAATCTGTCATGATTAAAGACAGTCATTGCTTGCTTAGACTCAGATGTACAGAATGTGAAAACTAGGCAGTGAGAGTTAATCTTGTTCCCTGATGGTGAGAAACTAGAGTCCTAGATAGGGCAGTGACTCCAGAAGCAGTGAGTCTGTAGATGGAGAGGACTGGTGGCTTCTGTGGAGCCTATGATCAGAGTCTTAATGGAGCATTAAGTGACCCTTTACCTAACAATACTGAGCTAAGCAGGGTTTGGGGTCTTTGTCTCTTTGTTTCTCTAGGTTTCTTTTTTGCATCTTCATAGTCAATATGCTTTATTTACTCTCAAAAAATGTTTTTCTTTAACCCTTATTTTCTGGATTGTAGATTAAATTTTTATGAAGTTATGGGATAATATTGAACTGCACAAAGTTAACAGATTTGGCAAAATGTATCAAAATAATTATAAGTCCATGGTAACAGTGGTCCACTTTATGCTTTGAATATAGCCCTTGCTGCTCTGCCACTGCAATTTATTTTTAAAATGTACATGTTTCTTTCTCTTCTTCTCTCTCTGCTCCTCCCTAATCTCTCCCCCTCCCTAATCTCAGGGGAAATAGGATTACCTTTCTTCTCCATCCTAGGCAGAATTAACAGTCCTTGATACACACCCACCATAAGGATGAAGTGATCTACATACTATATTCACACCAATTTGTGTCTTCATATAACCAGAGATATGAAAAATTGTGCTCTATATATGTAATAAGAATTGTAATGCATTCTTGTGTTATATATAAATAAAAAAATAAATTAAAAAAATAAAAAGAATGAAGTAATCTGGACTTCCAGAATGGTACCAGAAGATCTCAGAAATTACCATCTCCCAAATTAACAAATGAATTAAAACATCAACAGGGAACATGTAGAATGTAGCCTTTGAGTCACCTTTTTAAAAGTCCCCTGTGCCTGCTGATGGGCAGAACCACAATCTCTGTGACTGGAGTCCCCCCCCCATGTTTCTCCTTTGCTAGCAAAGCAATAAACCTTTTTCTCAAATACATGTCCTAGTTAATAGATTGGCATCAGGGACAAGGACCAAGCTTTCACTAACATCATTTTCCTTGAGTACCCTGTATAAATTTGGGAAGTAAAAATTCACATTTGTAGTGTAATTTCAAAATGTATAAATATTACTTATAGCTTAAAATCCACTGTCTTGGAGCACTATTTCTGATTTAAATAGACTGGATCTTTTCCACAACCCTATCACTTACAAATGGTTAGCTAGAACTGTGAAGTGTTATTTAACCTCTTTGTCATTTTTTCATTGGAAAAACCAAGACAATAACCCCATCCATCTTATGGAGTTGTGGTGCAGAAAGAGTTAATATATGTAAAGAACTTAGCACTGTGTGCCATTGTAAGCCTTTAGCAATTGTTTTTATTGCTGTTGTCCTCCTCCTGACTCTGTTAGTTGCCCTTGAAAAAGTTTTCCAGCAGCACTGACTTACTTATCTTTTGTTGTATATTCTCTACATTTCACTTAAGATTCTGCCAAATCCTACAAGACTGCTTGGAAGATATTTTATACCTGTGTACCTCTTTGTCTCTGTAAAGGTGAGAGGAGGCTGGTTTACCCTAATCCATAAACCAGGGTTTTGATTTTCTCCCATCCATACACATTGGTGAAACAGACAGGTGTAAATGACTCTGAGGATTTCAGTGGAGCCCAAATATCAAAGGCTTTGTGTAACTCTAACCTACCACATACCCATGTTGGTCCTCTATGTCAACTAAACCATCATTACTTCAGAACTATGAGGTTTTCCTCTATGTTAACTAGCTGAACATACCAAAAAAAAAAAAAAAAAGATCAGGAAAAGCAGCTTTGTATCACAAATTTTTGAGAGGTTTAAGATGTAGTTGACACTTTTCCCATCTGGTAGAGCTTTCACAGTTTCCAAATCTTTCCCCATGAATACATTTGTTTGTTTATTCATTTGTTTGTGTAAGCAATGACAATAATTCTTCAACTCAATTCTTCATAGGGTCAGCATTGGATATATTAAAGAAGATTAGTTAAAGCATCTGTCTGATTTCTTCTGACATAACCTCTAGATCTCCTTACTCTATACTCCCTCAAATAAAATGTGGAATATAAAGACAAATTATTTCTAAATACTAACAAAGAATGTGGTAATAAGCAGCCAGCAAGTTGAATCTTGCTCTAGCACTGTGATAAATCTGTTACAAGAAGATGTAAAAAGCTAAAGGATATAATTTAGATGAAACTCTGTCCTGTCTATTCTCCAGAAATTAGAATAATTTCTGAAATTAGAATAAGAGCAAAATGTAAAGGGACTGAGGGAAAGGAAAATTCTGATTAAATCAAATAATTTTCTCAATTACAGCTGTATAACGGTAAACAAACTCCTCTGGCAGGTTGTGGTCTGTTTGAAGACAGCTAAGAAAGTGTGATGCTTAGAGTCTTTCTTTTCCAATTATTCAAGCACAGATTAATTGGTAAGCTGTCAGGGATTCTAGAGAGGGGAATTTTGCCCTAGCTATAGGGATAAACAAGATCTTTTTTAGCTCTTATGCTTTCAAGTTTAATCTAATCACTAACCTAGCCATCATTTAGAGTGACCTAAAATAATCCAAATCTATTCATCTACTCATGAGGTTTTATTTTTTATTTATTTTATTTTTAAATTTTTTCTTTTTAGTTCTACATAACAGTAAAGTATAATTTGACATATTTCTACAAACGTGAAGCACATTTTATTCTAATTAGGATCCCAATCTTGTGTTTGTACATGAGATAGAGATTCAATGTGATGTATTCATATATATAAATAGGAAAGTTGTATCAGAATGATTCCACTATCTTTTCTATTCCTTCCCTCTCCCTTCCCTTCAATCCCCTTTAGCTAATCTACTGAAATTCTATTCTTCCCCTCACTCACCCACTTCTTGTATATTAACATCCACATATCAGAGAGAACATTGAACCTTTTGGTTTTGGCCTATTTTACTCCAGATTGATCCATTTACTGGCAAATATTCTTATTGTGTGTGTGGGGGTGTGGGGGGGATACCTGTATTGAACTCAGGGGCACTCAACCACTGAGCCACATCCCCAGCCCTATTTTGTATTTTATTTAGTTGCTTAGTGTCTCTTCTTTGCTGAGGCTGGCTTTAAACTCATAATCTCCCTATCTCAGCCTCTCAAACTGCTGGGATTATAGGTGTGCACTACCATGCCCAGCTATAATGTCATTCTTTTTAAACTCATGTCCTTTTATATACCTGATCAACAAAACTTGAAAGGCTACTATATGCTAGATACTATTCCAGAGATGACATAGAAAAAGGAATAAGAAAGACAATGCAATCTATCACAATGAATTGGGAAGAAGCCCACCTAACTATAAGACAAAAAGATATTATCACATTCATAATTACAATATTGTTATTCCTAAAAAACTAGTAAGCTATATAGGAAATGAAATAAAGATTAATTGTCACTAAATCGGGTTACTAAATCTATAAGAAAATTTCTGTGTAACAATGGAATATTACTCGGCCATAAAAAAGAATGAAATTATAGCATTTGCCAGTCAATAGATGGAATTGGAGAACATCATGCTAAATGAAATAAGCCAATTCCCAAACACCAAAGGCTGAATGTTCTCTCTGATTTATGGATGCTAAAGCACAACAAGGGACTGTGGGGGAGGAAAAGAAAAGAAGTCCTTTGGATTAGACAAAGAAAAGTTAAAGAAAAGGAGGGGGAGGGGAAAAGGTAAGACAGTAGAATTAATTGGCCATAATTTTCCTAGCCTTGTATATGTAGACATAACCAAAGTAACTTCACAAATGTACAACCACAAGAGTGGGAATCTAAATATGATAAGTTATACTCTCTATATATTCTGCCACAATACATTCTAATGTCATGTATTAAAAAAGTTTTAAAAAAGAAAGAAAGAAAAATAAATAAAGAAAATAAATAAAGAATATCCTCTTTCACTACTTCTATTTAAAATAGTCCTAGAAACTCTAGTCAAAACAATTATACAGAAGAAAGAAATTAGAGGGATATAAATAGGGAAAGAAGAACCCAAACTATCCCTGTTGATTCTATATTTAGAAGACCTAAAAAATTCCACCAGAAAACTTCTAGAATTCATAAATGAATTCAGCAAAGTAGCAGGATATAAAATTAACACTTGGGGCTGGAGATGTGGCTCAAGCGGTAGCATGCTCACCTGGCATGCATGCAGCCCAGGTTCCGATCCTCAGCACCACATACAAACAAGATATTGTGTCTGCTGAATACTAAAAATAAATATTAAAATCTCTCTCTCTCTCTCACTCTTTAAAAAAATTAAAAAAATAAAATTAACACTCATAAATCAATTATGTTTCTACATATCAGTGATGAATCAACTGGAAGGAAAATTAGGAAAGCTGCCCTATTAGGAAAATTAGGAAAGCTGTCCCATAGCCGCAAAAAATAAAATATTTGGGAATCAATCTAACAACAGAGATAAAAGACTCCTACATTTAACACTACAGAACACTAAAGAAAGAAATTGAAGAAGACCCTAGAAGATGGAAAGATCTCCCATGTTCTAGTGTAGGTGGAATTAATATTATCAATATGTCCATTCTGCCAAAAGCACTTTACAGATTTAATGCAATTCATATTAAGTTTCTGATGACATTCTTCAATAGAAAAAGCATGTCAAGAAATTCATCTGGAAAAATAAGAGGCCCAGAATAGCTAAAGCAATACTCAGCAAAAAAAAGTGAAGCTGAAGACATCACAATACCATACCTTAAATTATACTACAGAGCTATAGTAACAAAAACAGCATGGTAATGAACCAAAACAGACATGACCAATGGTACTGAATAGAAGACACAGAGATAAATCCAATTAATTATAGTTATCTCATACCATAAACATACACTGCAGAAAAGATAGCCTCTTCAACAAATGGTGCTGGAAAAACTGGAAATCCATATATAACAAAATGAAAGTAGACCCCTCTCTCTCACCCTTCACAAAACTCAAAGTGGATCAAGGACCTAGGCATTAGGCCAGACACCCTGAAACTGCTAGAAGAAGAGGTAGGCCCAAATCTCCATCAGGTTGGCTTAGGAATCAAATCCCTCAAAATGACTCCTCAAGTGCAAGAAGTAAAATCTAGAATCAATAAATGAGATAGTGTCAAAATATAAAGCTTCTTCATAGAAAAGGAAACAATAAAGAATGTGAGGAGAGAGCCTACAGAATGGGAGAAAATCTTTGCCATCTGCACCATAGATAGAGCATTAATCTCCAGGATATAGAAAGAAATCACAAAAGTTAACAATATAAAAAGAAATACCCAATAAATAAATGGGCAAAGGGATTGGACACCTGACAGAAGAAGAAAATACGATTGGTCCACAAATATATGAAAAAATGTTCAATGTCTCTAACAATTAGAGAAATGCAAATTAAAACTATACTGAGATTTAATCTTACTCCAGTGAGAATAGCAACTATCAAGAATATAAGTAACAATAAATGTTGGCGAGGATGTGAGGGAAAAGTTACTCTCATACATTGCTGGTGGAACTGCAAACTGGTGTAACCACTCTAAAAGTAGTTTTCTAAAATTCTTCAGAAAACTTGAATTGGAATCACCATTTGGCCTAGTTATCCCACTCCTCAGGATATACCCAAAGGACTTCAAATCAGCATACTATATAGACATGGCCAAATCCATGTTTATAGCAACTCAATTCTCAATAGTTAAGCTATGGAACCAATCTAGATGCCCTTCAACAGATGAATGGATAAAGTAAATGTGGTTCATATACACAATGGAATATTGCTCAGCAATATAAGAGAATGAAATTAATGCATTTGCTGGTAAATTGCTGGAATTGGAAACTATCATTCTAAGAAAATAAGACAACACCTAAAAATGAAAGGCTGAATGTTCTAATATGAGGATACTGACTCATACTCATAATAGGTGGGGGTCAGGGGAATGGAGGTTCACTGGTTTGAAAATTGGGGAGTTGTTACAAGTGAGGGGTTATGGAAATAGAAAATACATTAGAATGAATCAGACATAACTTTCCTATGTTCATATATATATATATATATATATATATATATATATATATATATATATACACATTCCTATGTAACTCCACATTATGTACAACCAAAAAAGTTGGAAGTTATATTCCATGTATGTATAATATTTCAAAATACATTCTACTGTCAAGTATGACTAAAAAGAACAAATAAAAAAATTAAAAATAAATAAAACAAACTTACAGGAAAAAAAAAACAGATAAAGAAAATCTCCATGTAAGATAGAAGCTTCATGCAAAGGAATAGAAAGAAATTATTATGGAATTATTTTTGACAATACTGTTCCAGAAAAAAAGGAATCTTCAAGTACAAAGGCCCTGAGGCAAGATCAAGCTTAACCAAATCTAAGAACAATGACAACAACAATAACAAAACTAAAAGGTTAAGCCACAAAACAATACATGGTTTACACCAACTGGTTTCTAATTCCAACTATACATGTTTTTTTTTTTTTTATGGTGAGTTAGACATGTATATCATCCAAAAGAAATATTTGGTTAAAATTACTTTGGAAATTGTCCCTCACTCTCTTGACAAGGCCACAACCCTATTAAAGATCATAGTCATCCTTTTCAAAAGTTTAACTCTGGTAATCACTGGCAGACATTTAACTGGGGTGTTTAATATCCTCCCTAAAATATTGAGCAAGGAAGAACAAACATTCTAGCATGTCTGCAATGTGAACTTAGTGTCTCACAATTGAAAATTGGCTAGAACTCACCCTTCTGACTGCTTTGCCAGCAGTCCATCATTGAAAGCCTTGAATTCCTGTCCGTTCATCTGTAGTTGTGTTTATGTCTCTCACTTAAGCAGTTTTCAACACACTTCTGTGGTTCTTTTGATATAGTGAATGTGCAGGTGTATGTCTGACTATGCCAGGGATTGTGTCCAGATCTGGTCTTTATTGCTAAAACAGACATCTCTGAATATTGGAATCATTACACATGCCATATTTGCTCTTGTGTAGGTAGGCCAATTTTCCTCCAGATAAAGATATTTTAAAATTATTTCTCTTCTCTTACTCCCCCACTTTCCCCCATTGCTTATGCTAAATAATTCAGTGCACTATTCCAAAAGTGAATGTGAGTCACCCAACTCATCTCTCTATTCTTTCAAGGTTAGAGAGAAGGTCAAAAAAAATGCAGGAAAAAGAGTCTACAACTAACAGACAGAGAAAAGCTCTGACTATCTCTCTCAGTAGATCAAAATAATTGCTGCATCTGGACAGAGATTTTTTTAAAAATCTCATTTCCTGAAACAGAGACACAATTTTGGGGAGGATATTTAGGCAAGTGAGTGAAAAATTCATCACAGCTAGTCTGTTTCTAAAGTGGCCTCTGAAGCTCAGGTTTTGAAACCTTTGCAATTGTGAATTGGAAATCCATGTGTTACATAATGCATTTCTGGAAAAATGCCCAGGACACATATGCGCTCTACACAGGTCTAATACTAGCATTAATCTAATGAATGGTATATTAGAAAAATGATTTGTGTACATCCTAATGGAAAGCATATTTTCTGAGCAAAGCTTTTGGATTCAAATGGAAAAAAAAAAAACAAAAAAACAACTCCATCCCCTAAACAGCTTCCAGCTACCACATCAACCAATAAGATAAGTTGGTGCTCCTTTGCAGAAAACTGAATGATTGCTTTGCCTTTGTGGCCTGGGGGAAAGCATTTTCCAAATCTCATGCAGGTGGATAAGAGAGACTACCTAAAAGGAAAGGAACTGAATTCTCTTTTTAAGCCCCTGGATGACTCCTTTCACACATATGCTTAGTTCTTGAATACTAGTTCTTTTTTTTTTTTTTTTTTTTTTCCTTTGGAGAGCAACAAAAAGTAAGCTCCTGTTTATCCCAGGGGGTTAATTTGGTTAAACTTGATACATCAGATTGTGACTGGCTTAATATTTTACTCCAAAAGCTATATCATCTTTTATCTTTTATTTATAGTGATCTTCATATTCATTTTTCAACTGAGGTAAGTACTTCAGGGAGAGCTGGCATTGATCACTAATCTTTTTTCTTTTCCTTTTTGTAATGCATACTTTTTGACCCTTAAGAAACAGCACTGACAGGAGATTTTTTAAGAAGAAAAAGAGTTTGAAGCTGGAGATTCTTTTTAACCTGCTAAAGACAGAATCAGCCTTTGTCACCCAGTAGGTGACTTGGCTTCAAATAAGATCGTCATCCCATTATTTCTCTTAAAGTGCAATTCTCTTTAGACGAGATGAACCCAAACTGAATGCTTCATGTAGATGGCTTCTGATTATTAAGAGGTGAGAGTCAGGACATGCTGTAAAGAGAAGCTTAAAAGATGTGGAGATGAGAAATTAAATGCTCTTTGCCAAGTACAAATGAATTCATGGGTAGAACCTAGAGTCAAGGCCAATAGAAGCATAATTGCATTTTAAAGAGTTGAAGTCCCACCTAGTTGTTTTGACATATGGCCAAAAGGAATTACAACTCAAGGCACACACAGAACTCTGCTCTCTGTTATCAATAATGTCTTTGTTGCTCATATGAGGAGCTACAATAAGGGCAGAGTAGAACTTGTAACTGGGAATCCCAGGGGTGCAGTCATTCTGTGGTAGAGCCATTTAAGACTGACATACCCAGGTGTCCTCGAATTTAAACTTTAGAGATTTGAACAAAATTAACCTATGAATCTTCAACTTTAGCTCCTATTTTGAAATCAAGTAGCTTGTAAGCCTTATTTTCTCCATGAGCAGTGATTTGGTACAACAGGCATTTTTTTCTTTTCCTTCCCAAATTCCCTCTTGGCCTTGATTCTCTGTTCCATTTCCCATTCCCCAGGAGAAACACAGATACTATTCTCTGTAATGCTGCAGAATCAAAGGTGCTCTGTAAATGATATCTGTCAAACGTTATTATCATGCTGCTCATAGATCTTTGGTCTTGAGTGCATATTAAGCAATACTATCATCTTGTATTGCTTCTGGCATGATTTCAAATTAGTGCTCTTCTAAGGAAAGCCCTAGAGAGACAAAAATGAGAGTTTTATTAAGAGCCTTTGTGATAGGAGGTGGCCTGATAAAAAAGGATCGAACATCAGAACTGAAATCCATTAGCAGCTGTCTCCTGCTAGCTGCAAAAACTTGAGCAAACCACTTAGCTCTCTGGTCTTTGGTTTCTGCTGTTAAAGGTGGTGATTGGGTTAAAAAAAAATCTCTGTAATCCCTGAGGCTCATATTTCATTAATGTTTCCTGTTTTCCTCCATATGGCACCATGAAGAGATCCTTATTACATTATAACATGATCTTTCGCAAACTGGATTTCCAGAAAGGTAGTAGAGGACCCTTATAGGGTTAATTTGCTTAGTTTTTGGTTTAGATTCTGCAGGCACATTGTGTCCAGCCTTAATATTTTACACTGTAAGCCATATCATCTTTTATCTTTTATTTATAGTGATCCTCATATTAATTTCTCAATAGCAGCTGGTGCGGCAGGAGGGACAAGTCATTGATCTTCCAATTTATCCACTACTCTTACATATCCTGAGGTCGAGGCAGCCTGGAGAGATTGATGGAACGCTGGCGCCGGCCCAGCAGCTGTGTGTTCTTCATGCATGAAAATCAACCACAGGAAACTGAAATTCGACAATTGGCAGCAATATCAGTCACCTCCGTAATAAATATAACAGGGCGGTCTTTAATAATTGAATGGGGTGTCTGGGATTTGGTAATGAAAAGGCTCCTGTATGAGTGGGCTAGTGGAGCTTCAGACTGATGGGAGGTGGTTTATTTTGGGATGGGGGTGGAGGTGTGAGAAGCTATTCATAGACATCAGCTTCTCATACAGCAAATATTTCTAGTCCTTGATTCTTACTTACAGAGTAAACAAACACTTCATTTTCTATAAAGCCCAATAATTTTCATGATTTTCTAAATTCTGCAAGAAAAACAACAGGTTCTCTGATTATGTTATTGCCAACAACATAAAAGGCAAAGGCCTTGTAAACTACAATACATTAGTCACAGATACCTATTAAACTTTTGTGCTAGAGCTTTGAACCACTTGCACATTCTTATAGAACAAACCACTAAAGGATTGATTCTTACAGGATGGTCTTCATTCCTTGTCTGACTGACCAGTGGCCTCCAACTGCATGGGTTGTGGTCTGGGCTGACTGCAGCCCCTGCCAGCAATTTAACTCTCAGCTACCTTGCCTCTTTCCCCCTGCCTGCTCTTCATCCAACCATTCCTGCTCAAGTTCAGGTGTTGCAGATTTATTTGATCATCGGCCTTTTGTCTGTCAGGATTAAAACTCACCCACTGAGGTGTAGCTCTCTCTTTTGTCCTCTGTGATTGGGAAAACAAATGCTAAGTCCAGAAGCAGAACTTCCCTTTGGGCCACAAATATGATGCTGTGGTGGTAGAACAGCAAAAGAGCCCACAGATGTGACTGATGTGGCAATACAAGAAAGCCAAGCTTCCTCATTACCAGACTGTGAAAATATTCCCTCCCTTTGGTTATTACTCAGCATGCCTATGAGATAGACACATGTATTATCTCCGCATTTTTAAAAAATAATAGTGTAACTAATAATGCCCTCCAGGGATAAACTGGAACATCAAGCTGCTCAGAAATTTCAGGAACAGAATTGCCAGGAAACTATTTACTTCTAACAAAAGTGTTAACAGAGATTTTGAGTGTACATGGGGTTTGGGCAATATTATGATTTTCACAGATAGAGCCTCACAAAGGGCTCTACCCAGTGTGTACTTTATCTTCCTCTGATGAGCAGAGCTGAGTCAATCTCTGTTACCAGCGAAATCACAATATATCAAATGACTTAATCTCATACAAAACCATTGTTTGATATAAATAGATAATAAACATATAATTCTTCCAGTAGGAGTACACAATTTATGTACTTTAAAATTTTTTGTTTCTTCTTGCCCATTCATCTTAGATACTATTTTCTTCTTCTGTTCTTTAATCAGTCTTCATTTATTTATTTCTAAGTATTAATAAGTAAAAATTCAAGTGGAAACAAATTCCCATAGAGGAAACAAGGTATATAAAATATAATATTGTCTTGTGTGTATTTCTGGATAGTACTCATCCACTGTCGTTATTCACTGTATGGTAGAAATAGGATTAAGAATAATAGTATTAAAGTAGTAGTAATAATGCTTTGTATCTATATGGCACATAACCACTGTTAAAACATGCATAAATATTTGTTTCATTTGATCTTCAAAACAATCTTACTTGTAGATAGACCTGGTATTATTAGACCCATTTCATAGATAAGGAAACAATTCCACAGATATTAAGTGACTCACACAAAGAAGTCAGAAAGTTTTCTACTATTTTTGGCTCTTTCCTATGAATTGGTGATAAATATTTTAAGTAACAAAACTAATTAGAAAGAAGCTAAGAACAATGGATCCCCAGAACTCTTCTGGCAAGCCAAGTTTGGAGGTGAGTTACTGTTGTATAGGGTATTTTAGACACAAATCAAAAATTTGGGGGCCCAGGAAAACATGTCAAGTGGGGAGGTGAGAGTGTAGGTGATTTCAAAAATTGAATCTGTGAAATATCATGCAATTTGACATTTGCCTGAAAATAATTCAAAGTAGTTTGGAAAGTAAAGGGCTAATATCTCTATAAACAGTTTAAGAACATATTTAAAAACATATTCCTTTAAGAACTATCCTATTGTTTATTACTCATATTTTAAGCTTTAGCAATTGTTTTGTCAAATGTTTCCATCTAAAGTGGTATTTTTTTTCTTACTTTTTTTTTGAAAATTTCTTTTAATGTGAGTGAGTTATAGCATCCTCTGTATATCCAGAGATGAGGTGCATAACATACACATTGTGATCCAATGACTGGGTTTACCTGTTACTGGTTATATTTAACAAAAATGTCTGTAATTGTGCATATTTGATGTGATTAAAATCTTTTTTGCAAGAATATACTAAGCATATGTTATTTCACAAATTGTAAATATTAACCTGAAAGTCTGAAGAGGTACTCTACATATATTGTTTTTTAGGTTAGTATTTTTATTGATTTTTCAAAAAGTAAATGATAGTGGATGCATTACAATTCTTATTACACATATATAGCACAATTTTTCACATCTCTGGTTGTATATAAAGTATGTTGACACCAATTCGTGTCTTCATACATGTACTTTGGATAATGATGTCTATCACATTCCACCATCCTTGCTAATCCCCTGCCCTCTCCCTTTCCCTCCCACCCCTCTTCCCTAAACTAAAAATTTTCTTCTCAGCAAAAGAAACAATCTGTGAGGTCAACAGAGAGCCTACATCTTGGGAGAAAATCTTTACCCCTCACACATCAGATACAGCACTAATCTCTAGGTTATATAAAGAACTCAAAAATCCTAGCACCAAAAAAACAAATAACCCAATCAATAAATTGGCTAATGACCTGAATAGACACTTCTCAGAACATGATATACAATCAATCAACAAATATATGAAAAAGTGTTCATCATCTCTAGCAATTAGAGAAATGCAAATCAAAACTAAGGTTTCATCTCACTCCAGTCAGAATGGCAGCTATTATGAAGACAAATAAAAGTAAGTGTTGACAAGGATGTGGGGAAAAGGTACACTCATACATTGCTGGTGGGACTGCAAATTGATGCAGCCAATATGGAAAGCAGTATGGTGATTCCTTGGAAATCTGGGGATGGAACCACCATTTGACCCAGCTATCCCTCTCTTTGCTCTATACCCCAAAGACTTAAAAACAGTATACTATAGGGACACAGCCACATCAATGTTTATAGCAGCACAATTTTCAATAACTAAACTGTGGAGCCAACCTAGATGCTGTTCAGTGGATGAATGAATAAAAAAATGTGGCATATATACACAATGGAATATTACTAAGCAATAAAAGAGAATAAAATCATGGCATTTGCAGGTAAATGAATGGCATTGGAGAAGATAATGCTAAGTGAAGTTAGCCAATCCCCCCAAAAAACAAATGCTGAATGTTTTCTCTGATATAAGGAGGCTGACTCAAACTAGGATAGGGAGAGGGAGCATGGGAGGAATAAAGTGGTATTTTCTTTTAGACAAAAATACTGCAATGTATGCTTATTTTATGGAAGCAGAATTCTAGAACATTTGGGACCCATCCACAGGCAAATCACTTACCAATAAGCAGATAATCAAGGACAACACAGTGTGAGTGATCAGGGTAAGTGATCTGTCACTGAACTCTCTAGCCACCACTTTCCCTGCCACCCTATCACTTGTTTTTCAGGGAAACTGTAGGTCATTTTTCCTGGTGTCTGATCAACATTGGCTTCCTGCAGTAGGGTTGGGAGGCCCTCAGAAGGCAGATGTGTTCAACCTATGTCTTTAAGTATTCTCTCATGATCAAAGAGAATCAGGATTATGAGGTAAATGATTTATGCAGCCAGATGATCCTCCTCAGTAAAAGTTCAATCTTATTAGCAACTCTGAAGAGTCACCTACAAAAATATACAAAATGGTCAGATGCAAGTGTCTAAGCTGCTTAAGTTCATTGCACACATAATTGTCTTCAGTTTAATCATAGGGTCTTCCTTAATATACAATCTGATATTACCAAATGAGCAAACTAAATATGCTCAATGAATCAAATGGTACAGATAAATAAAAAAGGAGAAAATGACAATTCAATTTCTAATGACTTAAAAGCAAGCATGATTGGTCTCTAAATTGGTCAGATATCCCGTGAAGAAGGTAGAAAAATGAAGTGAAGAAGATAATGGCAGAATATCAAGAGTATTTGTCACCATGAAATATTAATAAAAACCAGTATCACTGGTTATTTAGGAATTCAGTGTGTTTTCTTCGCTTTATCTGCTCTAAAACTACCTCACATAAATTCGAGGACTGTTGAGAAACATGCTTGTCAAACCTTCCCAATAACTTGGGACTCTGTTATATAGACTTTGGGAGACTTTTAAACATGAACCAGGAAGACTTTTCAAAATAGATGTTTTTATCAGTTTTTGCATATTCATTCCTGAAGGAGAATTGTGATTCAAAGAACATTAAATAAAAATAATTTAAAGGCAGGTGAGAAAATATTGCACTTCAAAAGGCTTAAATTCTGGAAATATTTCAAATATGAGTTTTAGGATTACCAATATGGTTTCATAATCTACTAATTATTTGAGAATGAGGGCACTTTTATATTTCTCCCATTTTGGAATCATCTGAAATATCAATTAAAAATAACAAATTAAGAGTCTGTCCCTGGAGAAACAAAAATGAAAGTGTATTGTACCTTCTTCTAGTGACTTATAATTTGCTTCAATCAATTCAGACAAATTTCATATACTCAAGAAGTTTGGTGGCAATCATTACAACTGCATGTATATATAGAAAATATGTATAAGCCATGTTTACCAAAATGAAGCCAAGAAAATTCTCTCAACTGTTGCAGGGAACTTCCAATTTTCTTTCTTTCCTTCTTCAGCTATAGTTGGATAACCTCTATATACATGAAGCTGCAAGAAAGCATCTCACCACAGTTCTCAGCTGCTGTAGTCTGGCTGGGCAAAATAACAGGGGGGTGACAACAACTTGTGAAGATTGAAACAGCGGGAGCCGCTTTATTGTGGGACAGCAGAGATATTTATACCTAACTGATTATACACAGCTTGTTTCAATTAATATCATCTAGATACAGCAATGAGCCAATAAGGAATCTTCATCATCTTAATGGCTTGGTGGCATTGGCTCACAAACCACTCTTCCTGGCAAACTGCCAGGTGCCATCTTGACTTGGTTGTGGCCCTCAACACTCAGCAGCCACATGCAAACATCTATCATCATAGGCCACCAATGTCACTGGGTAGCATTGCTCCAAGATGTATGTACCAGAGTCTTTGATAGGCTTCAGTAGGCCTATGATTCTCAAGTGCTCAATGCAAGGAAGGCAGAGGTGATTTGTGCTGATGTGGGGTCAATCTTTATTTCTCTCACTTTTGTGATACAGTGTTAGAGGAATATAAAAAATTGATGAAATATTAATAAATATTGCTTTATTACCTTTTATAAATAGTCTTTTCATATATATATATATATAATTTCCCTCAATATATATATCTTGAGGGAAATAATAAAAGAAAATTAAATTTAACTGACACTCTATTGGACATGGCTTTTCTGTTTTTGACTAGTATACATTATTAGAACACATTTCTGTACCTGACTCATTAAGGATTGCTTTTACTGGGGCTAGGTTGTGGCTCAGTGGCAGAAGTGTGAGGCACCGGGTTTGATTCTCAGCATCACACATAAATAAAATAAGGGTTTACAACAACACAAAAGATATTTGTTGGTTTAAAAAAATTGGTTTTACTACAATATAGTTGAAATACAATGAACAGTATATACTCAAAGTATACAACTTGATAAATTTTGACATGCGTATTACCATAAGATATTTAACATAATTAATAAGTAAACATATACATCACCCACAGATTTCCTTATGGTTTTTCATATGCTCTCACATCCACTTTTTCCCACCTTGCCACCTAATGTCCCAAAGCAAACCCTAATCTGTTTTATTATCATAGGGGTATGGTCATTTCTAGAAATGTATGTAAATGAATTTATATTTTATGGCCACTTTTGTCTGACTTCTTTCACCAAGTATGTTATTCAGCTTTTCATTACTGTGACCAAAATACCTAACACAAACAAATTAAAAGGAGAAGAGATTTATTTAAGCTCACAGTTTCAGAGGTTTCAGTCCATGGTCAGCTGCCATCATTGCTTTGGGCTTCAGGTAAGGTGGAACATCATGGTGGAATAGTATTGCAGAGTAAAACTGCTCGGCTCATGGCAGCTTGGAAACAGAGAGTGGGGAATAAAGGGCCAGAGAGAAGCTATAGTCCTTAAGAGGATCCCCTGACTGACTGACGTACTTTCTCAAACCATCCTCCACTTGCCTAAAATTTCTACCACCTTCCAATACTTTATTCAGATTCTAAAGGATTAATCCACTGACTGATATCAGAGCCTTCATTATCAAATCACTTCCTAAAAGCCTCACCTTTGGACATTGATACTTTGGGACCAAGCCTTTAAGTGCATGAGTCTTTGGGGACATTCCAGATCCAATCTATAATATTAAGCATAATTATTTTGAGAGTAACCTAGAATTGTGTATGGATAGTTTCCAGATCCAATCTATAACATTAAGCATAGTTATTTTGAGAGTAATCTAGAATTGTGTATGGATAGTCTATTCATCTGTTTTGTAGAGTAGATTCCATTGAATGGGTGGGCCAGAGCTTGTCTATTCATTCAGCTATTAGTGGAAGTTTGTGTTATAGTTTTCAGTTATTTAAAACAAAGCAGTTATGAATGTCCTTGTTAAATAAAACTTGTATAAACACACAAAGGAATGAAAAGCTGGATTATATGCTAAGTATATGTTAAACTTTTAAATAAACTGCCAAACTGTACTTGAAAGTTAATGTAACACCAGTCATTGGGAAAAAGTTCTAGTTCCAAGCCTTCCTCATCAACTCTTGGTGTGGTCAGAATTTTTAATTTTAGCTCTTCAGTAGGGAGATAATAGTTTCCCTTTGTGGTTTAAATTTTTATTTGGCTGATAATTGATTTGATGAACCACTTTTCACGTGCTTATTTGAATCCACAGGTATTCCTTGTAGAAGATCTCCACAAATATTTTTTGCCTGTGCTTTTATTTATTTTTTTAATTTCTAATTATTAGGTTTTAGAGCTTTTTAATTCAGTATAGAGATTTCTTGAGATATATGATTTGCAGATTTTTTTTCAATCTTTTTCATTCTCATAATAAGTCTTTCAAAGAACAGAAGTTTTTAATTTTGATGACTCTAATTATCATTCCATTTTTTACTTTATGGATTTTGTTTTTTATGTTGCCTATAAGAAATCTTAGCTTAATTCAAAAACACAAAGGCTTTTCCAATATAAATGATACAGATTTATGTTTTACATTTTAGTTTTTCTGTTTTGAGTTAATCATTCTATGCTATGAGGTAGGAATTATAGTTTGTATTTTTGTATGACTTTTTATGCTTCATACCCGTACACTGAGAATATACAGCATCAGAAAGATCATCCTTTCTTCACTGAATTTGTTGAAAATGATTGTTCCTATACCTGTAACTCTGTAGGATCTATCTTCAGTTCCATTGAGCTATGTCTGACTCTTGATTTTAATATTCTTCCTTTGACTGCTTTTAAGTTGTTCATGAAAATAGGCATTTTGCCCCCTCATTTTGTCAGATATACACAAAATGCATTTTATAAATCAACTCACTTTGACTTCAAATTAGTATTACTTTCAAAAGCCACCTTGAAGATATTGAGAGCTGTATTCTATGTAGCCTTCTAAACTCACCAAAATTCATGTTAATCTTTTCCAAAAAGTTATTTAGCATGTGTGTATGTGTATCCAGATTGTGGAGAATATATTGGTGGAAGGAGGGAAGAAATCCTAAAAGATCATGATAGGGCAATGGGGAAAAACATTAATAGGAATATTCAAGAACTGTTAAAAGAATACCTTTCTATGAGTGCTTTAAAACTTACCTGGTATTATGAGATGATTATAAGAAATTAGGCAAATCATCATAAAATAAAATAAGAATTTTAAAGTACCTAAAAAATGTTTTTATTTGCCAAATGCAGAAATACTAGGTACCATACTGAAGGATTTTCTAGAACCAACCTACTTTAATCATCATCTGCATAAGGTTATTGGATGTATGTTATTCAGTGTTTTGTACATGTGGGTGTGAATAAAATAGAACTTCACTCAAAAAGAGAAATGAACAAAGAATACATGTTGTCAACTTGTCTAAAACATTTTTCATGTTCTGATTCATTTTTCTTTGTATTAAAATTTTAAGAGATTTTTGTGTTCTTAATTTTGCTATTATAGAAACCTTGATAGCTTCAATGAAACCCCATGAAAATAATAAAAACAACTGTAATGGAATGTGAAAAGATGATAATAGCAGTCATAACGGAACAATTTCTTGTCAATGTTCTTCATCACTTGTAACAGTCAAAAATCCCCATATTAATTTGACTTTTTGACCTTCAGTCTTTGCTGTGGTGAAACAAGTTCTTTTGATAGGCATTTTCCTTATTTGACTCATTATCTATTTTATTTAAAAATAATAACCATACTTTGAAAGGCCCATCTTAGAATGAGATTCAGTACGAGAACAGGTAGACCAACTATTTGTAGGTCTTTATTCAAGGAAACTTAAGGGCTTAATGTTTGAATGTTAGAGAACTTAGCTTCATTTTTAAGAAACAAATGTAAACATACATGTTCATAGGTTGTTTAAAATAAATAACACATATACATAGAGGGTATCTTTTATTCTCATCATAGTTAGAAATTGGACAAAAAACAAGGCCTGCAAAATAAATTCTGATCACAAAAAGAAAACAATGTAATTCACTCCTTCAAAGAAAGAAGTTGGTACAGGTGGTCAAAAATTCACACTTTGATAAACTTTTCTCAAGGATAGACTAGCCAAATTTTCTATTAATGTCCTAATTGCATGTCTTAAAATGCTCAACTGGAACAAACAAAACTAACAATCTACTTTAGAAATTTTTCCAGGGATGTTAATGACTGACCATTACTTATAAAATTAATAGAACTAACATACTTATCAGAGTTTGAGGATAATCAGGTTGTCTATTTCCATTGAGAAAACTCATTATTTAACCCTACATGATGAACTCTAAGAGAATGAGTCAGGTAAAAATTTACATCCAAGTCTTGAAATAGGAAAGATAAGATGTTTCCACTTAAGTAGAATATTTTGTTGCCATTTCCAAAGTAGTGAAAATAACCAGCACATTTCCCTGTCCAGTTTCTAAACTTAGAAAAAAAAATGAGGTGAAAACCCAGAGAGGCTAAAGAGTTCACTAGGGCTGCCTTCAAGGCCAGTCTGCAAGTATAGTTTAATGGAATCTACAGTTAGAAAGGTCTAGTGCATGATTTAATGTCTTGAAATTCTTGGTAATGTTTCAACTTGTATTCTGAAAGGGAATTCAGTTAGACAATGGACCAGGGAATTGAGCAGAAGAGATTCAGCAGTATGGTGTCTGACACCATTCCCACTGCCCCATTCACACATAGAGTTCATGAAGCATCTTCTATAGCTTTCATAACATACTCTTCTTGGAGTCTTACAATGCCCATAAATTGTGGATACATAAGAATTTTGTGCTCATACTCATATCAAAAGATCTATGATTAATATAAGTCATTTTATACAATAGAGTATTAAAATTAATTTTCTTAATTACATATGACAGTGGAATGCATTACAATTCTTATTACACATATAGAGCACAATTTTTTTGTATATCTCTGGTTGTATACAAAGTATATTCACACCAATTTGTGTCTTCATATATGTACTTTGGATAATAATGTCCATCACATTCCACCATCATTTTTAACCCCACGCCCTCTCCCTTCCCTTCCCACCACTCTACCCTTTCTAGAGTTCGACTATTCCTTCCATTCTCCCCCTCCCTACCCTGCTATGAATCAGCTTCCTTATATCAGAGAAAACATTTGGCATGTTTTTTTTTTCGGGGGGGGGAGGAGGGAATTGGCTATGTTTACTTAGCATTATCTTCTCTAACTCCATCAATTTACCTGCAAATGCCATGATTTTATTCTCTTTTATTGCTGAGTAATGTTCCTTTGTGTATATATGCCACATTTTTTTTTATCCATTTATCTACTAAAAGGCATCTAGGATGGTTTCACAGTTTGTCTATTCCACTGAGAAAACTCACTATTTAACCCTATATGAATTGTGAATTATGCTGCTATAAGCATTGATGTGGCTGTGTCCCTGTAGTAGGCTGTTTTTAAATCCTGTGGGTATAGACAAAGGAGAGGGATGACTGGGTCAAATCCTGGTTCCATTCTCAATTTTCCAAGGAATCTCCATACTGCTTTCATATTGGCTGCACCAATTTGTAGCCCCACCAGTAGTGTATGAGTGTACCATTTCTCCCACGTCCTCATCAACACTTATTGTTGTTTGTCTTCATAATAGCTGCCATTCTGACTGGAGTGAGATGAAATCTTAGAGTAGTTTTGATTAGCATTTCTTTAATTGCTAGTGATGATGAACATTTTTTTCATATATTTGTTGACTGATTGTATATCATCTTCTGAGAAGTGTCTGTTCAGGTCCTTGGCCCATTTATTAATAGAGCTATTTGTTTTTGTGGTTTTTTTTGGTGCTTAGCTTTTTGAGTTCTTTACATACCCTAGAGATTAGTGTTCTATCTAAGGAATGAGAGGTAAAGATTTGTTCCCAAGATATAGGCTCTCTGTTCACCTCACAGATTGTTTCTTTTGCTGAGAAGAAACTTTTTTAGTTTGAGTCCATCCCATTTATTGATTCCTGGTTTTAATTCTTATGCAAAAGGAGACTTATAACTCAAAACGGATCAAGGATCTAGGAATAAAACCAAGATCCTGCATCTAAGAGAAGAAAAAGTAGGCCCTAATCTCCACAATAGACTTTTACATGCATGTTTTTCTCAAATATTAAAGATGATAACAGATATAACAAGGGACAGAGAAAGCAGTCCATAGTTTTTTGAATTTTTGTTTTCTTTTCCCTGTTAGCACTCCTTAACTTCACAAACCTTCCTTACCTAACCTAAGTGTTTCCAATACATTAAGGTGAAAACAACCCACCACACATTAAAGACTACAAAACCACTTCCATGACAACATTAAAAACACTTTCCAGATAGAGGTTTTACTCTGCAAAGTTATACACCTTTCTCTTCTCAGAGTTTCATAAAAGTGCTAAGACGTTTTAATGAACCTTCCAGTAAGTATGATACCTGTGTTCCAAATGGGTCTCAAAAGTTAGGAAATAAAATAAAAGAGAAAGAAGGTAGTCAAAATATTCTTTTTAATGATAATAAAGCTAGTTTGAGTATCCCATTTTATGAGAACCAAATAGCCTCATAACTGACTCCAGAATTGGGTTGATTTATAGTCTAGTAACACATGGGATTGTAGAAACCAAATCAAACTATTCATACTCCCAAAGAACCAAAGAGAATTATAGAACTTAAGCATGCCCAATTAATTCTTCCCAAACTTTGAGATAAGTCACTTGTCCACCCCAGAAGCAGAATTAGCAAAGAAAAAGCTTGAAATTATCCTTTGGAGCTCTTTTGACAGGAATGCATCATCAGAGCCCCACATTTGAATTTTAAAGTTAACCAGAAACTATTTTAACCATGATTTACTTGCCATACAATAATAGCTAGAAACCTTGTACAAAACATCGTAGCTAGCTGCTAATTAAACTTTGTGGAAGCAATACTCTTCACCTGCCTCAAAGAGAGAAAGTAGACCTCTATACTTAGGAATTTTATCACCAAACACACACATACAATTTTTTACTACAGTATAAGCCAGTATGGGTTGTGGCCTAGTCTTACCATCTTATTTACTTTTCTTGGATTAGTCCTAAAGACCTAGAGGGAAACAAAAAAAAAATATACAAGGAAGGAATATGTAAAAAATGAAAAGAATATTATAACTGGAGCCAAGCACTGCCAACACTACCAGAAATGAACATTAGGCATCAACATTGATGGTTCCTTCTTTTTGTTTTACCTGTAAGTTGACTATAAGTGAAATGTAAACAACTATTTTTATTTTATTAAAATCTCATTTTCATTGCTAGTCACTGCATATAATGTAACATGTTAAAGCAACATCAGTAGATAACAAATGGTGGTCCCTGGGATCTACTATCAAGGAGAGGACAGAGATGATTAATCATCACCAGCAGCTCAATACCACTCTGAGGACAAAGACACATGTCCATCACAACTCACTAAGTCTTATTATGTGAGAATATAAAATACTGAATGCACTTTAGATAATAGCTTATCCGGTTTCAATTTCCAATAGCAAGGTACAAACCTCAAGAGGATCAGGATTTTAGTTTAGAAAGATACCCAGAAGTTCAGATAAGACAACTGAACTTTGCACTCATAGTACCTGTTTGACATGAAAATAGAACTCTAAATTTCCTAAGAGTAGATGATCTTTTGAGATTTTAATACTTCTTGCATTCATTCAGAGTTAATATGAATTCCTTCCTTTGAAATACATTATATGCACCAATAAGGTGGTACATGCTTATATTTCCAGTATTTTGGGATCAGAAGCAAGAAGATAACTTAAGTCCAGTTGAAAGCTATCCTGAAAAACACAAATGCAACCTACTCCACAAAACAAACCACATACAATAATAATATGCTACCAATCTTATATTCCATGCCATGTGTTACCTAAGTGAACTCAAACAGAAGGTGACTTGCATTAATTCTATCTACTTTGGAGCCTCTGGTCAAATCATCTTTTCTTGTGTCTCTTTATCTTATCATCTACAAAATGGAGGAAGCTCCAAAAATATGGTTACAAAAATATTGCACAAATTTGCATACAATATTCTTGTTTTAGAATACCAACAAAATCTAAACTACACTGCAATGAATGTTAATGTAATTTTGGGACAACCCTACACCAGTATATAAGACCCTGCTTTAAGTTGCCTTGAGACCCAAGAGAGAATGGTAGTCAATTCTAGGTTTGCATAGAAGAGAATTTACCAGGGGCCTTACTGACAGAAGTTAATGTCCTAGGTAATAGTAAGACTAGGTTTATCTCCAAAGTTTGGTTGTAAAAGAAGGGCATATATGTACATGTGGGTATGTGTATACACATATATATGTTAGGATAAAATAGATTTCATTCTAGACAAAGTGTATTTGTTTTATCTTAAGCTAATATCAGTGTCAGTGGTCCTGTTGTAAAGCTCCACATACCACTCAAATAATTTTGTCTTATATTCAGGAAAATAATTCATAAGAACTGACTAAAGTTACTCTGGAGAAATCAATGATGGGTATGACTCTAGATGGAAAACATCATGTCATACCCATCATTGATTATTATTTTGGTATAAGTGACATGATGTTTGCCATCTAGAGTCATACCCATCATTGATTATTATTTTGGTATAACTCTGCTGAAATGAAGGAAAGTAAAGTGCCCAGAAAAAATAAGACATCCCAAGTAGACACAAGATTTTGTGGTGGATCTGAGACAACACCCACTTTCTCTTGATCCTATGCCATTGTTATTTCATTGGGTTTTGAGGACAGAATAACAGAAAAATAAAATTCTATGTTCTGTGTTACTGTACAGTTAAATCTGCATGCTAATGTAAGTCAACAAGATATTCAGAATATCATTTATATACAGTGTATCATTTATAATAGAGGTATATATGCATGCATATATTTTCAATATTTGTACACCTTTAAAAAGAACTCTAAGGAATGTGTTACAAACATTTTTGTGATGTGTCTCCCTGAATTAGTTTCCAACTTCCTCTATAAAATTACCTAATGTGTTGAAATCTATATATTAGGAGAGATATCAAAGAATCCCAAATACTGCCTCTCACAGTAGAATATTTCTCTTTGCACTGGTCCTCATTCTAGGAACTCTGTGGATTTATTCATTTAATTTAAGTACATATTTATTCATTCAGCCCAGAACATTTATTGATCCCCTATTGAATGCAAGGTATTATCCTTCTGTAATGTTTTACATGTATATTCGGGTAAAACAGCAGTGAAGAAAATTAGATAAATGCCCTCATCTTCTAGTTTGAGGGGGGCAAATCAAACAAATGAAAACAAACTCATTTAAGCAAAAATACTCTTCACTGGGCCCAGTGGCACATGCCTATAATCCCAATAACTCAGGAGGCTGAGGCAGGACGATCATGAGTTCAAAGCCAGCCTCAGCAAAAGTGTGGTGCTAAGCAGCTCAGTGAGATTCTGCCTCTATATAAAGTACCAAATAGGACTGGGAATGTGGTTCAATGGTCAAGTGGCCCTGAGTTCAACCCTGAATACCCTTCCCCCCAAAATACTTTCAATTTGTGAATACCACATTTTGTAAATGGGTAAAATAATTCATAAAGCAGTCTAAGTGGAAGAAAGCAGGGAGAACTAGAAGAAAGAACGGGAGATGGAGACTGTTAGTTCTTTGGGGGAGATTTCAGTTTGAATCCAAGTGATGAGTGATAGCCTTTTGGGGAAGGCAAAATATAAGAAGGAACAAAGTGGGATTGCAGGAGAGAGCAATATGAATATTAGGGAAATGAATATTAAAGATAGAGGCCATAAGACAAGAATGTGCCTAAATATTCAGGAAACAGAAAGGATATTCGAGTGTTGAGAGACAGAGTGAGCAAAACAAAGAGAAAATTTTCCTAGGAGAAATAGCTCATTTAATGAGCTCTGTGGACCACTCATTATGTCCCCACACAGGCTGTATGACATAAAATTGTTGATTGGTGATTAAGACAAAAAAAAAGGAATAAAAGGGTTCAGGCATAGGTTGTAGAATGTGGTTTATTGTCACTAACACAATTCCATTCAGTGCTGCTTCCCCCCTTCCCCTTGTTCATTGGATATGATGGGACATCAGGGCTTTAAAAATAATCTAGTTAAAATGTAATTTACCTTATTAAAATAATTTTCTTGATTAGTAAAGTAGGCTTTTTGAAAATATTTTGCCTTGACAAATTTTACCTCAACATGTTTGTGTCCAAATTATTTCAGAAAAATAATTTGCGATTTAAAGTTATTTTGCTTTCAAGGAGTTAGAGAATATTCCATATCACCAAAAAGCAATTTTTCCATCTATTCTCATTTGACAAAAAAATTCAACAGGTGAAATTTTTTTAGATACTCTTATCCAAATAATTTTTTATTCTCCTTTACTTCTAAAATTCATCAAATGTTTAATAAATCGTTATCTTTGGTAAGAAAATTGATGGAAAGAATACTGTAATTTGTTGTTTTCAAATAAAAATGATGTGTGATCCTCTTTTCTGAGTTTCTCAAGGAAATCTTTGTTCTGAATTTGTACCAGTTCACTTTTTTTTCAGTCAAATGATACTTTGTTCTTTATTGAACTCTCCTGAAATGATATCAAGAAACCATAGTTACATGACATGCTAATAAATCATTTATGCTCCTGGAGAGGTTAAAAAGGGCTTATAATGCTTCCCTTCTTTTCAAACAAAATTTGGGTCTGAGCAAAATCTTTTTCTGTCTTCCTAATCTCAAAGTTTGTTGGGGATAAAGTCCAAATTTGCTCTGATATTAGAACAACAGTCATCTTATGAGCACCAATTTTGAAATATATGAAATATACCCTATGTTATTTTAAATAGATTTTTAAACTATAAATATATAAAAATACTTTAATCATCTCTATAATTATTGATTCTGAAACTTCTGCATGTCATGTGTCTAAAATGTGTCAGCCTCATGAGAAAAAAAATACCAATTAAATAAGTCAAAGAAACAAAATTTGAACTAGACAAAGTCATACATAGGGTTCTTCAGAACTTTCTTTTCTTGCTGAAACGTCTAGGCTCATAGGACAATAATACGTGTTTTACTTGTTCTGACACCCAAGAAGTTGTCTCTTCTTTCAGAATAAGTACATTTAAATTCCTATTAAGATGTCAATAATGTGTAGCGAAGAGAGGGCACAGCTGGCATGCTCACAAGGACCAAATTGTGTGGATCTCACTTTAATCCAATATATTGTTCCATTATAAATTTGCAAATCAATGATGTACTTGCTTTGTAGACATACTCCAGGAAGGCCAGTCAACCTGACTTCTTATTTAAATAAAATAGCATGGGACTGGTGTTGTAGCTCAGTGATAGAGCCCTTAACTAGCACAAGTGAGACACTGGGTTCAATCCTTATCACCACATAAAGAATAAATAAATAAATAAATAAAGGTATTATGCCTATCTACAACTAAAAAATATACTTAAAAATGGAATAATGTACTGGTGAATTGCTTTCACCAGAGACCCAAATCGATCTATAGTATAATTTTAAATATTTGGATCATTCAAACCAAACTAGAAAGAAATCTAGACTACAAGGCTCAATTTGAGAAGACGCAGAATAAAGTTTTGCTAACAATTGATGCCCTATATTTTCTGAAGGGACTAGAGCTCACTGTAGGCCTTGGTCAACTTATGAATTGACTTCCTCTACAGTGCATATGCTCATCATAGATAATGGTGCTTAGAACCCTAAGGAGTAAAGACAAAAAGGATAATACATGATGCATGAGCTTTGGAGTCACACAGCCTGGGTTTGAAGACCAGCTGGGCTACTAGCATCTTTGTGAATCTGAGGAAGAGCCTTACTTATGCTAAATGGTTGTTTTACCAAATATGCAAAAAGAAATGAGGAAGAAGCGGAGGAAGAAATGTCTTGGGATGTAGATCTAGTCACTCTGTCCTCAGAAATTACAGCAGAACTGGCCCCACTGTGGCTACCATTGAGAAGGTGTACCAGACTCAAGAGAATAGAGAGGTAGGAGAGAAGTTCCATGAGGGATCTGGCAGAGTCTGAGTTGCCTTCACACTGGGTTTTCAGCACACTCAGTCCCCAGGGTCAGAGAAGAGAGGGATGGTGATTCCTGTTACAGTATGGATATGAGGTATCTGCCCAAAGTTCTTATGTTAATACAGGAATATACAGAAGTGAAATTATTAGACTATGAGAAATATAACCTAATTAGTCCACCTAATCTGAATGGACTGAGAAGGTGGTAACTGTAGGAATGAAGCCAGACTTGGATAAACTGTGAGCCTTCAAATAAAAATTTTCTCCTTTACAGTTGCTCTGGTTGGGTCCTTTAGTCACAGTGGCAAAATAGCTGACTAAAACAAAGGGTGAACAAGGAAGTACTGGATAAAAACTATTTGCTCAGCTTTCAAGACTGTGAGGTGTCAGAAAACTATACAGAGAGAAAACCCATCATTTTTCCACCAGGAAGTTGTCCTCCACCAATAGTTGTTAGTCATAGACCCAGCAAAAGAAAAATGTCCTGCTGGGTATGGTGGCGCATGCCTGTAATCCCAGCATCTTGGGAGGCTGAGACAGAAAGACTGCAAATAAAAAAGACAGCCTTGGCAAAACCAAGGCACTAAGCAATTCAATGAGGTGCTTTCTCTAAATAATATACAAAATAGGGCTGGGGATGGGGTTTAGTGGTCAAGTGCTCCTGAGTTCAATCCCTGTTACCTGTCCCCCATCCCATCCCTGCAAAAAAAAAAAAAAAAAAAAAAAAAAAAAAAAAAAAAAAAAACCAGAAAGAAAGGAAAATGTCCATTCCAAGAGTGCTACTTCTGCTGCTGCTGCTACTGCTTCAGCCACTGACACTACTATGGAGTCCAGGTGAACTGCCCCTGCCTCCTAAGCTTACTTGCATTGCTACTGAGGAAAACTTAGGCACCTTGGAGAAGAAAATTCAGAGTCAAAAGAAGAGCCAGATCTGGAAGGATAAAACGGAAGACTTGGAGGGTAAAAGAGTGAACTACACTGCCAGGCAGCATCCCCCTTCCATCCCCAAATGATGCAGGAACTGCAGACCCATGTCCACTCTCACTAATTCAGCAGATTCTAGATATTCCTAAAATATTCACTGGACTCCTAGTCCACTCTGTTCCTCACCTTCCCATACCAGATATTCTCCTTTGGCTCTTATTCCTCCCTTGGGCTCAGTCCCAAATTGGTGGTCCCACCAAATGAGAAAGAAGACCCTACTCCTTTAGTTAGAGCTGCAGCATCTCCCTTGTCTCACCTCCTCATACCACTTCTCTCCAAACCTTCTGCTTCAAGTTTCCCTCCTACACAAGGGAATCCCTTGTATAAATTCCTTCCCCCTCTTTCCCTTTCCTTCTCCAGTCCTCTTCTGGTCTCTTCCTCCAGGACCCTGTTAATACTGACAGCCCCACACTTCAGGAACAGTTTTTCCCACCTTAACAGGCACAGAATCTATACTCTTGACCTGGAAGGCAACTTTAGACCCTAGGGTCAATGACAGGGACACTAGTGTCCCTAGAAGGCTGTTATTTCAGATTTCTCCCTGGCTCCAACATGAGCTCTTTTCCATATCCTCAGGTCCATTGCAGCCTGCAGCACAGGCACCCTGCAAAAGGTCCAGTCTCCACCTACCCACCTATACTAGCACCCTTGCCCCACCCCATTTTCTCAGCCCACATTTGGGACCCCTGTTGGGCATCAACAGAGATCCTCTCTTCCCAATGTCTGTCTTCTTATAGTCCTTCCTGATGGATCCTGATGTTACCTCCATTCTACTAGGCAGATATTCTTCAATATCCTCATCTAGGAGTTCCAGTGACACCCATACTATGGAACCCAACCCCATCTTCCAAGGCTATCATCTTTCAGTCTCTTCCTGTCTCCAGGGACAACTACATCCCATTTTGCATGGCATTTCCTGGTTCTGGGAACCTACCACCCAGTCAGTGGCAGTACTGCCTCAACTAGAGTCTGTACCTGTTTGCTAGCACAGTGTGCAGATACAGGAGATACCACTTGCCCACGTTTGAGAACAATAATAGAGAAATGGCAAATTTTTCTCTTTAGAGAACCCAGAAAACCCCAGTACCAGCTTTGGTCATATCTCTCCTATAGTTCAACAATTATAACAGTGGCAGCATAATAAAATCAGGACCTGCAATCAGGAGTCACCAGTTAGCACCAAGTTGGCCTTTGTAAAGAATTCAGGTAATTTATACTTTTATGTTGCTATAACTTCTGGCTTTGTACTTGCCACCAAGGTACCCTGCTCTGGGCATCTCATTGTTTGCCAATACCACTCCCAGCCCATTGGTGTTCATAGTATCTACAACTCCCATAAGCTAAGGGAACAATGGGTTTGTTGACCCCACCCCAGATTTCAGTTCTAAGTCCAGAGTGTTCAACTTCTGAGTGGACTAAAGGGGATACCCAGTACCATTCCTGTCACTCATTTTGATAGCTAACCTAGGGTTAGTCAACCTTGCCCCAGCAAGAGGAAACAACACCATTCCTGTGTTGAGACATCCTTCCACTGCCATCTTCATGCCAACCACTCTGGGCTCACCTCTGCAGAATGCAGGGCATGCATTAACACGGAACAAATGCATTTCCATGTTTGAAAGCCCTGTGCTTCCTCTTCCCATCAGTTTATGTGGCCCCTTCTGGTCTCAGAACACAGCTAGTATATTTGCTGTCAATGCTACCATACCTACGACAGGAGGCCCTAGTTTATCTATGTACCATAATAGTCCCTGGGACCACCTGGCTAGAGCACAGGTGGTATATGGGTAGGAGCACCATATAGCAGTTATCAGTCGGAAATTCTCATCTCCCTTTCCATGACAACACCGGTGGCCCACCCAGCCAGTATGCCCTTTTGACTTTGGAAGAAACATCACTGTTTAAAAAATGTTTGTTTGAGGGCTTCTGGTCACAGCAATTGTGCCTATAGTATGGGTGTGTTCAGCAACGCTGGAACATTTGTGTCACCTGCTTAGGTCTTCATAGGATCCATCAGTACATTTCTGTCTCCTATCACAATCTCAGCAAAAAAAAAAAAAAAGGAGGAAATTTCCTTCCACAAACAGTCCTCTATGAATGAACACTGCTCCATTAAAAAGGTGTTCAATCCCTTTAACTGAAAGTTAATCTACTCTTTTCCTAAAGAAGCCTGAGGTCCCAAACCTCAAGGGATATTGTATTTTATGCATAGGAGGGTAAGGCGAACAAGCCCAAAACCACACTGGATTTGGGACACCTTACTATAGAAAGTAGAAAACAGCTATCTATACTTTTCTATAGGAAGTAGAAATCATTAGCCGCCTTCCTGATTTGGCAGCAAATCTGGCTGATCCAAGATCTATGCCAGTTATCTCTAGGCGTGGGCCTGGCAGAATGCTCACTTCTGTTATATGTATTCCCTTTCCCTTCACTATTTGCCCCAAAAGCCATATCTTTCCCCCAATATGCATACAGAAACCTGTTTCTTTTCGGTCTGCCACTTTTCATGTGTGTTCTTTGCTCTCTGACTTAACTGTAAAAGAGGATTTGACATGAAGGTGTAGTGATGTTTTGAGTCAGATTTGATACAAGTTTTCTCTGTCTCAAGGAATGGGGAATGAAGAAATCACTTTTAATGACAGTTTGTGGAAATAAGCAATGGAAAAATTTCACCAACAGACACCATGCTGGTCTAGACTTTCTATGTTTTACTGGCATATTTTTGTTAGAACAGTCTTTTTAAAATGGTTGTATTGGAATAATAATTGACATACAATTAACACATATGCATAAAAGTGTATAATTTAATATTTTGACACATGCATATTCTTATAAAACCATTAACATAGTTAAGAAAATGAACAACTCTCTCACTTGCAAATATTTCCTCTTGTCCCTTCATATGCTCTCTCTTTTATCTTTCCCCATTCTGCTCCCCCTTCAATATGTTCCCATGATCTGTTTTGCTCACTATAGAACTGTTGCCATTTTCTGAAATTTATGTAAATGAATTTATATAACATGGCCTGTTTTGTCTAGTTTCTTTTACAAACCATAATTATTTTGCAAGTAATCCAGAATTTTGTGTGTGCCAATAACCTATTCCTTTATTTTGCTGTGGAGTATTCATTGTATTGATGCACCACTGTTTATTCACTCAGCTGTTGGGAAATGCTGTTGTTATAGTTTTCAAGAATTAAAAACAAAACTACTGCAAATACTCTTGTAAGACTTTGTATGAAGGGCTGCTAAGGATGTTTCACTTTTAAATAAACTACCTGTTTCTGAAGTGAGTATACCACTAGCAGTGCAGAATAGTTCTAGTTTCTACACTTTCTTATCAAAACTTGATATGGTCAGATTTTTGAATTTTAGCTTTTTAGTAGGTATACAGAACTTTTCCCTTGTGGTCTCAATTTTTATTCAGCTGAAAAAATGATTATGATGAGCCTCTTTTCTTGTGCTCATTTGAATTTTTAGAGGTCTTTTAGAGGTAAAGGTAAAATACCTTTACCCTGTCTTTAATTTTTGAAAAATTTTCTTACTAATGAATTCTTTTTTCTTTATTTATATATGACAGCAGAATGCATTACAATTCTTACTACACATACAGAGCACAACGTTTCATATCTCTGATTGTATACATAGTATATTCATACCAATTCGTGTCTTCATACCAGTTCTTTGGATAATAATGATCATCACATTCCACCATCATTAATAACCCCATGCCCTCTCTCATCCTCTCCAACCCCTCTGCCCTATATAGAGTTCGTCTATTCCTTCCATGCTCCAGCTCCCTATCCCATAATGAATCAGCCTCCTTATATCAAGAACACATTCGGCATTTGGTTTTTTGGGCTTTGCTAAATTCACTTGGCATTATCTTCTCTAACTCCATCCATTTACCTGCAAATGCCATGATTTTATTCTCTTTTATTGCTGAGTAATATTCCATTGTGTATATATGCCACATTTTTTTACCCATTCATCCACTGAGGGCATCTAGGTTGGCTCCACAGCTTAGCTATTGTGAATTGTGCTGCTATAAACATTGTTTTTAAGTGCTTTTGTTATAGACCATGAAGAGGGATAGCTGGGTCAAATGGTGCTTTCATTCCCAATTTTCCAAGAAATCTCCCTACTGCTTTCCATATTGGCTGCACCAATTTGCAGTCTTAATACAATATAGAAAGAAGTCTATTTTTATTATTTTTAGTTATAGATGGACACAATACCTTTATTTTACTTATTTATTTTTATATAGTGCTGAGGATAAAACCCAGTGCTTCACATGTGCTAGGCAAGCAATTTATAAATTAAGCTATAACCTAGTCTAGAAAGAAGTTTTTCAGATGCATAACTTGGAAATATTTTCTTCCACTCTGTGCCTTGTCCTTTCACTATTACAATAATATCTTTCAAAGAGAAGAACTTTTTAATTTTGATAAAATCTAATTTGTCATCTATTTTTTCATATGGATCTTTTGTTTGATATTGTCTGTAGGAAATTTTTGCTTAACCCAAGAACACAAAGATTTTGTCCCTTAGAAATTTCATAGTGTTATGTTTTATATTTTGTCTTTGATCTATCTTGAGTTAGTAATTATGTGGTAAGATTTGGGGAACAAAGTCCTATTTTTTGGTATGGCTCTCTCTTCTCCATACCCATTTACTACATATATTCAGAACCATTTGTCAAAAAGACTCTTCTCTCCATTGAATTGCTGTTGCACCCTTCTAGAAAATCATTTTTTCCTACATGTGTGGCTCAATATATGACCTCTTCTATTTCATTGGCCTATTATGTTTGACATGATTATAAATAAATTCTGTCTTTGACTGCTTTTCAGGGGTTCATGTAGATTGCCTTTCCATATCATGGTCTCACCAACTTACCACACATACTTAGGCCTATCTGAAATGTATACAAATCAATGTAGCTTGGGTTCATTTAAAGAATATAAGAATGTTTCAAAATTATTTTGTTTGCTAAATCCACTGAGATACTATGTATATTTTTTAAGACTTTTCTAGTACTACCTTGTGTTTTACATTTCTTCCCTGTAGAGGGATTTGATGTATTTGGCTTATACATGTGATTATGAATAATATGGAACTTCAGTACAAAGACAAATGAATAAGGAATCATATTGTCAACCTGTCTAAAATATTTTTCATGGTCTTACTCACTTTTTGTGTTGAAATTTTAAGATATTTATTAAAAATTGACATATAAAAACCTTGATAACTTCAGTGAAATTTCAAGAAACAATATAAACAACTGTAACTATAAATGAAAAGATGATAATAGCAATCAGCACTGTGATATTTTTTGTCAAAGTTCTTTACACTTATAAGAGTCAAAATTCCTGTATTAATTTGACTTTTTAACCTTTAGTTTTGCTGTGGTGAGACAAGTTCTTTTGATAAGCAATTTCCTTATTTGACTCATTATTTCTTTTTACTTAAAAACAATTAATGATTTTATTTTGATGAGACCACCTCAGAGTGTGCTGCAGTCAGAGGAGAGGTTTGCTGATTAATTATAGACCTTCAGGTTATAGGAAATTTAAGGGTTTGATGTGGAATTTAGCCTTATTTCTAAGAGAGAAATAGAAACATGCAAACATGCATATCTATAGATTGTTCATAATAAAAACATATGCTTATAAAGGGCATCTTCTAGTCTCAGTATATTTAGGCATTGGAGAACAGAAGAATTCTAGATAGAATCTATCTATAGCAAGTCTACAATGAGTTGTAGGGAAGACATTCACTGCTTCAAGAGGTACAGAGGTTCTAAAGTCATACTTCAATAAAATGCTCTAGGATAGACCAGCCTATTCCTGTTTTATTAATTTCAGAATTCCTGTAGCTTGGGAGGCTGAGGCAGAGGCAGAAGAGTCATAAGTTCAAAGCCAGCCTTGTCAACTCAACAACTAAGCAACTTAGACCCTGTCTCAAAAATGAATAAGTAACAACACCACCAAAAAAAAAAATACTGAGGATGTGGTTCAGTGTTTAAGTACCCCTGGGTTCAATCCCTGGTACCAAAATCAAACAAATAAAAACTAGTTACTTAAATTCTGTGACTATTAAAGTTCAATGTCCACTTTATTTTTTATTTATTTATTTTTTTTAGTAACAGGAATTGAACTTAGGGGCACTCAACCACTGAGCCATGGTACTAAAAGTTTACCAATTCATTTGATTCTCATAAAATTAATATGACACACCTGAATTATTTTTAAAAATATATTTTTTAATTTATTTACATGTGGTACTGAGAATCAAACCCAGTGCCTCACTCATGCCAGGTAAGTGCACTACCACTGAGGCCCAGCCCCTGTACACCACAATTATTGAGGTTGACAAGGATTTGACCTCCATTGTGAAATCTCACATTTAACACTAAATGCTGAGTTCTAAGAGAATGAATTTAGGTAAAAAGTGATATTTGAGCTGAGAAGTGGGAGAGATAATAGATAATATACTCAGCTTGAGTATAAACCTATCGTTGTGGTGAATATTAAGTGCACACTTACCTGTCCAAATTCTAAAGATGTTAAAACATTATGTGAAAACCGAAAGATGGAGGTCAAAATATATTTCCTAGACCTGGATTTATAGCCACATAAAAAGTGAACTTATCTAGGATCTATAGTCAGGAAGACCCATACTTGATTGAATATTCATCTGTTGCTGTCTTGAACTTCATTGTATTAATTTTTTATTATTACATTTACTTATATTTGATTAGTACATTATAATTATATATAATAATGCAATTCATGATGACATATTCATACATTCACATAGCATAATGTGATCTATCTCCCAGCAACTTCCTTTTTCCTCCCTTTCTCCCTCCTGATCGACTTGCTCAACTAATTTCCCTTCTTTTATTGTTAATTTAATGAAAGTTTTATAAATATCTCTATACATACACACACACACATATATAACTTGAAGATATACATATGAATTCAGGATTCATAATTCATTGTGGTATATTTATACATGGACATAGCATAATTTGGTAGACCTCACTCACAGTAACCTCTGGACTTCGGTTCTGTAAGTGAAGTCAGTGGGATAATGCATTATGCAAATGAACAGAGGTGACACATGCAGTAAATGTTTCTGTCATTATTTCCATTGCTCTTTTACAGGTAGGATTCACAAAATTTACTCTAGCCTCCATAACAGTCTCACTTTGGAGTCTCAGAATGTACATGTATCATGTGTCCATTAAAATTCTGTAGTCAGCCATATCAAAACATATATGACTGATAAAATTAAAGCAATTTCCATCATATTCTTTCTCACTCATATTCAGTTTTAGCCATCCATTTATGCTTATGAAAATGATGGCAGACATAGAAAAAAAGTGAAAAGAGAGCAACACATAGTTCTTGTTCCTTTTAGTCCTTCCTTACTTAGCACAAAGATGATGGTACAGAATTTTGGTAGAATGTGTGCATACCAAGAAGTGATATCAAGGCAGTGAAGTTAGTTTGAAATAACTAACTCCAAGTTCTAGGTTTTTATTTAAAAAAAAAAGAAGAAGAGAAAGGAAATGTGAATATACACAATGCAAAATAAAAATGGTGATTTATTTTTTGGTGATTTTACATATCAGAATGTCTCAGATAAATATCCCTATATTTTCATGTAACAGTAGCATTGCCTCATGTAAATAAGAATGATAAAATTCAAACTAATAAATGCTACATAAGAATATTATATAGCAATTTTTTAAAATATCCTAAAAACTTGAGAGATAAAAGATGAAAAGGAAAAGCTTCATACTTTAGCATTGTATTCTACTTTTCTCTGTCTGCCCTGATAAAGTACCACAGGCTAGTCGCTTAAACGACAGAATTTATTTTTTAATAGTTCTGGAGGGCAAAAATCCCAAAATCAATAAGTTAGCAAAGTCATGTTTCCTCAAAAGGACATAGGAAGAATTCTACCTTGGTGTTCTTTGTCAGCACATCTCCATCACTTCAATCTTTGCCTTGATAATTATATGGCATCTTCTATTTGTCTATGTATATCCAAATATCTTTCTTCTCAAAGGACAGTAGTCTTTAGCTTTTGCATTCTTATCAATTATACCCCCATATTAATTATTATAACTTTTTCTAAAAGCAGACTACTCTATTTTACAAGTTTCCATTCACAAGTTCCATTCAGAAGATCTAGGTGAATATAGATTTTGGGAAACATTATGTGACCCTTTAATAGTCCTTTTTCATTGCATTTTGAACAAGGTGTCCTTTGTTTTCATTTCATACTGGTTTCCACGCTTTACATTAGTTTGGATATCACTTTTTTGCCTAGACAGCCCATCTTAGAAAAAAGACTATGGAATCTGCTGATGGAACCCCATAATTACATAATTTACCCATCTGTGCCCAGTTTATTCTAGGAAAACCCATGTGAGAGAGGCATTCTCTTATAATATCACATAATGGAAGAGCACAGAACTTTTGTCTTTCTCGACAGGTTCATTCTCAAGATGATAAAATAAAAAGAATTGAACCAAGAATGTTAAGTTATTCTTCCAAAATTTAACAAACACCCTACATCTTCTACCTCATGACAGATAATAAAAGTTCAGGGAAGTCAAAAATATACTAATAAAAATTTCCTTCTCATGGTGGCAACACTAAGCATACAGTTGAAAAGTTCTCGCTAATATTCTCCTGCTTTTAAATCTCTTACCCATTGAACTATGTCATTAAATCTGTAGTCAATGGAGTATGGCTATCCCCTTTAGGGAAAAAGGGACAGAAGTCTATCAGTATAGTCTTGCTGTCATTTTCATGGGGCTACTCATTTGAGTAGACTCTGGAGATTGCTAGTGGACAACTACATTTTGCCCTAGAAGTCTCTGAAATGGTTGAGAAAATAAATTAATAAAGTCAAGTCCAAGGCTACTTATATCCTATGATGAAAGCCAACTTTCTTTATTATTAGTCATCCTAAAATTCATCTAGCCAAGGAAATTTGACAATAAGGTTAAATGAGAAATTAAGATAAAAATATAAACACATTCTGGTAATATAATTTGAACATTAAATATTTCATATTTGAAAATAAGACCTTTCATTAAAATTCTTCAGTGGATATTTATTGAAGGACATATATCAAGAATCTCTAAAGGACTAAGTTCCCAAAATATTAAAGTCTAAGCTTAATATTTTGGTTATTGTGGGTTGAAAGTCTAAAGCTCTAAAGGTCCATAAATAATCCTGCCCAATGTGTTATGTGGTTCCTTTTTAGTGACAGTATTCTCTATTCCTTAGTAGGATTGAAAGCTTCTATAATATTTATAACTTGAATTTCTCTCATTGATGTGAGTGTTGGTTTCATAGGGCCTCAGGTGTTTTATTAATTTAATGCATGTTTCTCAGGAACCATGCTGTTAAAAAGTCCAAAGAGTTAATAGGATAATTTTCTTATACCATTAGCTCCATGATGAAGAAATTTAGAATGTGATCCAATACCTAGGCCCTAGAACAAACTAGGAAAAATTTTGTTCTCAGAATTCAGTAACTATAGCCAAATAACAGCAGAAGCTCAATAGCATTTGAAAGAAAGAAAAAGCCTTCCTTGTTTTAGCCTAGAAGGTCTTCACTAGAACGCCCAGTAGTCTATGCCAGTTATCTGAAAACTTTGATCTGTGAACTTAGAATTGAGAGGATTCTTTTAGCTTGTGGTTAATTTGGCAGTATAAGTTTTATTATATACAGCGCATGTCATTGTTCATATGTTGTTCACCGAGTCTTCATTTACACTTCCTTTCTGATCACTCTGTTGTGCAGGTAGCAATATTGACCTATGAGTTCTATACAATGATATTGCCTCTGCAGCCTTTGATGTGTATACAGCTTACAGAACTGTATGTCCTCCTACTACGGAATTGTGTGACTGAAGAAAGCTGCTTTGTAGAGAATACCTCTCTCACGTGTAATTAATGGATTAGAAGTCAGCTTGGGACCACTTGGTAAAGGGAATTACTTGAGCTGACAGCAAGCCACATGTGTCAATGCTGAAGAGTTCTGTAAAACCTATTTTCCCTTCAGTTGAGTTTTTGTTTCAGTTTAGCCTGCTTAGGAAAATCTGGGTCTGAGAAGTAAGCTCAACAGAAAGTTAGCTGAGATTTTATTATCCAATAGACTCCCAAGCATCTTAAATTCTAGAGCCTGGTCCCTTCTTTTCTTGCTCTAGTCATTCTCTCAGCCACCGGCCTCTCCTTGAAGTCCTTGTCTTTAATCCAAGTCTCTTAAGTCTCTGCCTCTGCAGAAACAACCACTCCCCTATGTTGTAAGTTTCAGGCATCAAAGTCAATATATGTTATGGCAGGTAAAAGTCTGATATATCTATGTCCCAATACCTGGAATTACTGAAATCTACCTCATTTCATTTGGAAAAAAAAAAGTCTGTGTATGAAATTAAGCTAAGAATCTTGAGAAAAGATCTTCATCCTGATTTACCCAGCAGGGCCCCAAAGAGAATTACATTAAAAAAATAATAGGGGGAATTTGAGACAGACTAAAAAAGAAGATGCAGGCACAGAGAAATGATGATAATCTGATGATAGAAACATATTACAGTGATGTGGTCAAAAGCCAAAGAAACAGGTAACCACAAGAATGTAATGAAGCACGGAATGGGTTCTCCCCAAAAGTATCATTGAGAGTACATCCCTGATGACAACTTGACTTCAAATTACTGGCCCCCAGAATGGTGAGAACAAATTTCCATAGTCCTACAGCATGAATTTGTGAAACTGATACGGCAGGTACTAAATTTTCCCCAGGCTTCAGGAGTTTGTTGTACAAATCTACCTTACCCAAACATATATATATTTTTTATACATCAAGGCCAAAATATCTCACTTCACATTAAAGACCAAGTGAAAATACCACTTTCCATGGCAGATGAAAATATTTTCACATAGAAATTTTACCCTCCAAAATTACGTACTTTGTTCTTTATTTCTCAATGCTCCTTTTCAGTTTACTGAAGTTTTTTATGGTTCTCCAGTAAATACCTTTATTCTATCCAGCTTTGGAATGTTAGAAAATAAAAAAGTAAGGTGGTGGTCAAAAATTTCCTTTTATTGGTTGGAACTTCAGTTTAAGGACTCCACTTTGAATGAGAACAAAATAGTCCATAACTAAAATCCAGAATTGGGAGGGCTTATACTCTAGTAATACACAGGATTGTGGAAACCAAATCAAATCATTGATGCCCCCAAAGGATAAAAGAGAATTAGGGAAGTTAAGCATGCCCAATTAATTCTTTCTAAACTTTGAGATAAGTCACTTGTCTATCCCAGAAGCAGAATTAGCAAAGAAATAGCTTGAAATTATCCTTGGGAGCTCTCTTGACAGGAATGCCTCATCAGAGCCCCACATTTGAATTGTAAAGTAAACCAGAAACTACTTTAACCACAATTTACTTATCATACACTAATAGCTAGGAGCCTTGTGCAAATCATGGTTAGCTGCTAATTAAACTCTGTGAAAGCAGAACTCTTCACATGCCTCAAAGGGAGAAAGTAGACCTCTAGTCTTCAGGACATTATCATCAAGAATACATAGGATTTCCTTACTATAATATCAGCAAGTATGGCCCATGGCCTAGTCTTACCTTCATATTTACTTTTCTTGGATTAGTCCTAAAGACCCATAGGGAAACAAAGAAAAGACACAAGGAAGGAATGTATAAAATATGAAAAGAATATTATAACTGGAGTTAAGCACTACCACTACTTACTAGAGTTAGACACTAAGATTAATTTTACTTCCTGTTTTTCCTGTAAGGTGACAGTAAATCATATGTACACAACTATTTCCAACTTAACTAAATTTTATTTTTATTGCTAACCACTGCATACCACATAATATGCTAAGGCAATGTCAATAGATGACAAAGGATGATCTTTGGCCTCAAAGGACCTTGTCATCAAGGAGAGCACAGAGATCATATTTCACCAGCAGCTCAATACCACTCTGAGGATAAAGGCTTATCTCTACTCCAACTCACTGAGTCCATTTTTTTATGTCAGAATATAAAATACTAAATGTACTCTCTAGAAAATAGCCTATCTGGTATAAATTTCAGATAGCAAGGAGCAAACCTCAAGAGGTTCAGAATTTTAGTTCAGAAAAGCATCCTGAAGTTCAGATGATTATCTGGAACTCATAGAACATGCTTGACATGAAAAGAGAGCTGTAAATTTCCCAAGAGTGGGTCTTCTTTAAAGGATTTACTTCCTGCTATCTGGAATGCCCAAAAGAACTGCCTCCTTCAAAAATCACTTATGACTCCCAGCTTAATGTCTACATCCTATGTGTGAGCTAAATGAACTCCAGAAGAGAAAGGGTCTTGTGTTCTAGTTCCACCTCCTTTAGAGGATCTGGCAAAAAAAAAAATGCAGCTTTATGAGATTCTTAAAACACCTGAATATAAATGGCTTGTCATATCCTCAATTCCTACAGAACAGCCTAGGCTTCCTCTAAGCTTTTCCATATCTCTTCTAACATACTACCTTCATGTCATGAAACTCTTATGCCCAAAATTATCCAATCCATAAGGGAAAGATTACTTTGGATATGTAGGCATTGTGTAGATGTTGCCAAAGAAGTGAGGTGAGTAGGACTTTTACTATGAGTACTATTACTCATTTTCTCAGCTTCATTTCCTACTCACGACTCTTGTGTATCCCAGAGTCTAGCCATCCAGGCAATCAGAATTTATTTAAAACTTTTTGAGCAGTTATTTAAAACTTTTTGCAATATCTAGCAATTCTGCAGCATAATTCCAAATAGTCATTCTTTCTTCAATGGGACGTTCCTCTCCTGCATCTGAATATTCTATGCCTTTGTTCTGCATTGCATTAATGATCTGGTTAAAAGGCAAAGTTCAAAAGGTGCCCTAACACTCTGTCTCAAGTTTCTCCTCATATCCACTTCTTCCAGGAATTCCAATATGTTGAACACTTTCTGATCAGAAGATCACACCTATTTTCTCATCTACTTTTTTGAGCACAAGCAGCACAAACTGACAAGCTATGGGTTCAAACTTGTGGTCTGAGTTTCCCACTTTCTCAGTCAGATAAGGGGCTGAAAGGGAGGTAGACTGACATATCTTTCCAGGTTATAGCTTTTCTAATTTCTATAATCTCTCCTCCACAGCCAGCTGGACATCAATTCTCTGGTGAACTTTCTGAAGCAATGACCATCCTGCTGCTGCTGCAAAATACTGCCCTTCCCTACTATGGTGGGATAAGCAGCATTTCATTCAGCAAAGAGGTGCTCCAAAACCAGGATCAATTTTGGGATGTCCCATTCTCACACAGATGGCTATAAGCACTTAATATATGGGCTACACCTCTCCAAAGAGAAGATAACCAATCTGGGATTTCCCCTGCAGATGCTTCCTTCCCTTTGCCCATTGCCTTAGTCTCCTTTCTACCTTGCCAATTGTTTTCCAACAATCCACTCTCAGTATATGATAATCAAATCCAAGGGGCCATGAGACCAAAGAGTGACAATCAGAGTGAAGTTTTGGGAAGAACTTCCTAATAAAAGCATGGTCCTGGTGGCAGAAAAACCAAGTGGATCCCTGAAATTTCTGTCACAAAGAGGGATATATATATATATATATATAGTTTAAAAGGACTTCTTCCTAGCTGGAATGAACATAATTTATTTTAAACTCATACCAAAGAGTAGATGAGCCTACCAAAATAAATAAAAAAGAAAGGCCCCCCAAATAACTAAGACTTTGTCAAGAGGACATAATTCTTTTCTGGTAGATATGGGATACTCACCCACATCTTTTTGACTCCATTTCATTTTTATTGGCTTCTAAACACAGAAAAATAAATAGAAAATAAATTCCACCAACCATATGCACTGTGCAGTTAATTCTGCATGCTTATGCAAGTCAAGAAAATATTCAATATATCATTTAAGTTATACATTTTCTTGATTTTTTTTATTCCTTCCTAATTTTTTCCAAACATAAATTAGAGGCTAGACAGAGGAATATGGGAGGGTATTAAGATGAAATAAACTTATTTTATTCACCATGAAAATTAAGGGTCCAAAGACCCTTTTGTATGTCAAAGTATCCAGACCATCTATTTTAATTTTATACACAAGATTTCTGAAAAACTCAACCTGAAGAACTCCTATTTAGCTAAATGTCCCTTATCTGTTTCAAGAAGTATAATTAAATATTGTGAGAATTCCCCTGAGTAATAGAGAAAACAGGCTGGCTGAAGAGTCCCTGGGCCTATAATGCAGACCTGATTGTCTCAAGCTATATTGAGGATGTTGTACCCATTTTTTTTCATTATTCATACTAATGGAGACCAACACTTAATATTTCCTATGCTTTTTGATAGCTAAATCTCTCCTTCCCTTCAAAGAAACGGATAGTTCTTAACTAGGTGTTTAGTAATAGAGTGTACATTGTTGTAAGCTGAATAAATTTTTGTAGGCTACCAGGATCTTATTCATAGGTCATGTAGGTCATATATTTTTTGTTTGTTTTTGTTTTTTGGTACCAGGGATTGAACCCAGAATGCTTAACCACTGAGCAACATCCCCAGTCCTCTTTTTTAAACTTTTTTAATTTTGAGAAAAGGTCTTGCTAAGTTGCTTAAGGCATTGCCTAATTGCTACAACTAGCTTTCAACTTGCAATCCTCTTGCCTTACACTCCCAAGCTTCTGGGATTATAGGTGTAAACCACCACACCAGGCTGTTATGGATTTCTAGATTCTCAAATTATGTATGTCTAGTTTTCCATCTATGACTAAGTTATGATGTAATCATGAGAAAATTAAGTTCATCTTAATACAAAGAGACTTATATTTACTATCCTTATCTCAAAGGACTCTTACAAAGTATTAAATAAGTTTATAAAGATGTATATGCATGCAAATATTTCCAACATTTATACATATTTAAAAAGAAGTCTATGCCATGCCATACAAAAACCTTGGTGTTGTGCCTCTCTAAATTAGTTTCTAACTCCCCCATTAAAATTACATAAATGTATTAAAACCTATATATTAGTATATATATTCAGAGAACTCCAAATATGATCTCTTGCAATACTCTGTACCAACCATTCTATCTTCCTCTTTGCACTGGAACTCAATTCAGAAAACCTTTGGATTCATTCATTAGTGGATGTGTATATTTATTCATTTAGTACATTTATTAATCCCCTACCAAATGCTATGTACTGTATGTTTGATAGATATGTACCAGGAGTAGAGCAGTGAACAAAACAGGTAAATAGCCCCATTCTGTACTTAGGGTTGAGGGGTTGAGATGAATAAGCAAATATATTAACACAAAAATAATTAAACAAATGGTTAAAGTAAATTATACAACAATTTAAATGCTATGGAGAAGTAGAAAATATGAGAGAAAGACAGGGAGTGTTAGTTGGTTGTGTTGTAATTAGATTTTAAGTGATCAATAATGGCCCATATTGGGAAGGCATATAACAATGTGCCTAGATAATCAAGCAAAAGACATGACATCAGTGTGCAGAGAACAGAATGAACAAGTGGAGATGAGAAGAGAAGGAAGTAAAAAAAGAAAGCAGGAGTTCCATATTGCTAGAAATTCATTGACATTTCAAAAACTTTGGCTTTTGACTTGAGTGAGCCATTAAAGAGATTTGAGTGATGTGATCCTACTTATATTTTAACAGGATCTCTCTGGATATTGATTAAATACTGCAGGAGGACAGGAAATGATTTTCATGCCTATTATCTTACTTAATATTGAAATCAACTCCAAGGGATATAGATAATTTCCCTATTATTACCAATTCTAATCCTTAGTGATTGGTCAAGGAAAGTTGAATGTTACAGTTGTTAATGTTAAGACTGGTTTTCTACTATGGAACCCTGAATTCTAGAATAATCAGGGACTTTCATTTCAAGATGATCTAAAACACATATTTGTGTTCCTCCTGATACTACGCTAAAATAAATGCATAGAAATACCAAAATTAGTAGACTAATAAAGCAACTGTGGAATTTTTCAACTCCAGAAATGTTTTGATGTAGTTTTGGAAAACAAAATGCAGAGTCAAGTGGTAATGTATGTTATTATTAAGAAAAAATTCTTTAATGAGATTCAGCATAAAGTCTATTATCTAGCGTTCCCCACTTATGTTAAAGGCAAGAAGAAAAAAGAAGAACTAAACAAAATTTGATATTGGGGGGAAAACTTTATTTAATGAGCTCCATGGATTACTTGATATGTCCCCACATTAACCAATATGACGCACAATGAGTGGTGGGCAATCAAGACAAGAAAACAGAGCAAGAAGGTTCATGCACAGTTTTTCAGACATGGCTCATAGTGACGGCCACAATTCTATCAAATACTGATTCCCCAGATTCACTTTATATGCTAGGAGACAGGTAATTTAAAAATTATCAAATTAAGCTGGCTTATACCTGAGAAAAGCTGAGGCAGGAGGATTGCCAAATTCAATGCCAGTCTGGGTGACATAAGAAGATATTGTCTCAAAAGAAAAAAAGAAAAAAGAAAGAAAGGAAATAAAAAGTTCTGGCTGAGGGATGTAGATTTGTGGAAATATATGCCTGAGTTCAATCCCAGGTACCACAAAAAAATAAAAATAAAAAATATATATATATAATTAAAATTAATCTCAACAGGCAATTATAAATTGCAAATTGATTGTACTAAAATATTTTCTTCTTATTTAATAGGTTTTTCCAAAATATTTTGCCTTGATAATTTTACCTCAGCATGTTTGCTTCTATAAAGCCAAATTCTCTTAATTGATTCTACTAATCTCAAAGTTTGTTGGGGATGAAAGTCAAAATTTGCTCTGACATAATAAAAAAGGAATTTTATGAGCAGAGGGCTAAAACCAACTTCAGAGTACATGAAATATTCCCTGTTATGGTTTGGATTTGAGGTAACCCCAAAAAGCTCACGTGTGAGACAATGCAAGAAGTTTCAGAGGAAAAATGATGGGATCACAAGAGTCTTAATCCAATCAATGGATATATCCTAATGGGATTAACTGGATGGTGGCTAGGGGCAGGTGGGGTGTGGCTGGAGGAACTAGTTAATTGGGGGCGTGGCTATGAGGTATATATTTTGTATCTGGAGCTGGAGTTTATTTTTCTTTGCTCTTTGATCACCATGCAAGCTGCTTCCTACTCTGCCACCTTCTCCCACCATGATGTTCAGCCTCACCTTAAGACCCAAGGAATGGAGCCGGCCTTCTTTAGACTAAGACCTCTGAAACTGTAAGTCTTCAAATAAACTTTTCTTCCCCTATAGTTATGCTGGTCAGATCTTTTAGACAAAGCATCAAAAGAGCTGACTAAAGCATGTCCAATGTTATTTTAATAAATTTTTGAAACTAAAAGTACTTAAAAATATTTTTATAGATATCTATGATTCTTGCTTCTGAAATGTATGCATGTCACTTGTTTGATAAACATCAGCCCCATGAGAGAGAAAAAATCTCCAATGAAATAAGCCAAAGCAACCAATTCAAACTCCATAAATCACGTGTAGAAGTTTTCAAAACTTTCTTGTAATGCTGACTTTCAGTTCCTAGGAAAAAATACACATTTTCCTTTTTCTGACATCCAAGAAGATGTCTCCTCTCTTAAGCATTAAGATATCTAAAGTTACATTAATGTGACAATAGTGTTCAGTGAAGCATGGACACAACCAGCATGCTAACAATAACCAAATTGTGTGGATATCACTTTAATTCAATAGATTGCTCCATTAGTAATTTGAAAATAAATTATGTTTTTGCTTTCTAGACATATTCTATGAAGGCCAAACTTCTTATCTATATGGAAGAATATATTGGTGAATTTCATTTGGCACAGACTGAAATTGATCTAGAATGCAATCTTTACATATTGGGCTGCAAGACCCAAATCTAAAAAGAAATGGGGAATGAAACTCTGCTAACAATTTGTGCCCTTCATCTTCTGGGGAGATTTGAGCCCAGTGGGGGACTCAGTCAACTTATGAGTTGACCTCCTCCTAGGCAGTGCATTTACTTATTATAAGTATGTAATTTTGTTCAGGCCTCTAAGAGGAATAGAAAAAAATGGTAATTTATGATGATAAGGAGACACCACAGTTCAGAACATAAACTCTAGAGTTACACAGCCTGGGTTAGAAGCCAACTGGAATACTGTCATCTGTGTGACCTAAGTAAGAGTCTTGAGTCACAAAGTGTGTGAAACAAAGGGAACCAGAATTAAGGGATGTGGTCGGTTGCAGTATCAGTGCACTGTGTCCTCTTCTTAGAAACCACAAAGAGAAGGTGTGCCTAACTCAAGGCATCACAGAGGTACTGGAGAGATTAATGAGATAATGGATATGTGTTGACCTCACATTGGGTTTTCAGTACTAAGTACCTATTCCCCAAAGGAGAGGAAGGGCGAAAACAAGCACTGGGTTCACAAGCTCACACTATGGGCCTGGCACCTAGTAGCCTTCAGATCCAGTGGGAAGGACTGAGGATCTCTGTTGTCCTAACAGTCTCCCCATAGGGGCCCATCTTGTGCCAACACAGACAAGGGAGAGTGTGAAGTACCCAGGACCTAGGCAGTACAGACAGGACAAGCAATGGGGCCTTGGCTTGTGCCCTTAGGCACATTTTCTTGACATCTTTGACTTGTTCCTGCACCCTACTTGGCAACCTTTATCTGCATATGACTACACAAGGGTCAAGCTGAACAGTATCTGCTTGGTCTCCTTGGGAGTTGAAAATAAAGGAGAGTTCTCTTTTTTCTTCCTTTCCTTTTTTTTTTTTTTTTTTTTTTTTTTTTTGGTACCAGGGATTGAACCCAGAAATGCTTTATCACTGAGGTACATCCCCAAACCTTTTTTTTTTTTTTGAATTTTGAGACATGAACTTGCTAAATTGCTTAGGGCCTCACTAAATCACTAAGGCTGTCTTTGAATTTGCAATACTCCTGCCTCAGCCTCCCAAGCCACTGGGATTACAGGTGTGCACCACTGTGCCCAGCTTGCTTCCTTTCTTCTTCTCTTTGGATCACACATGCACAACCTGTTCTAAATGTGCATTTTGCTTAGTGAGCATGGTCACCCGCCAAGTCACCTGCCAGTGCCCAGTGATTGCCTGCCTATTTTTGAAGTTCACAGTGCTTCTCATCTTGGCCAGGATCACCCCACAGTTCGTGGGCTTGAAATCCACATTGTTCTACTGCAATTCTCACTGTGTGCCTTTGCCAGCTTGCCCTGACAACATTCCTATGAGACAGTATTCTCTCTGACAGGCTACAGACTCCTTATGGGGCTCTTTCCATTGGTACCTTGGGGTGGACTCTCTAAAAAAACTTGCAATTCCAAGAAGTTCAAATCCTCTAGAACTCTAAGTCCCTCTCCTTCCTAAATACATAGAATCTTTAAATTCATCACCAGATCGGGCAGGCAAGGCTGTACAGCCCATTACATCCAGGTACCTCCCTTTTCTTTGTTCAAAGGAAACAAAGGTGAGGGCCTAGGCAGAGTCTAAGAATAGGATGGCAGTGTAGGAGGAAGAGTATCATGAAGAGATGGACAGGTAGGACAATGAAAAAAGGGGTCCCTTTAGTAATGCAGTAACACTATGCAGGTCCATGGAGGCCAAGGGAGTCTTCACTATAGTCCTAGACTTAAGAAATCTCCTTCCCGAGGACATAGAAACATCTTAGATGAGAGACCCTAGATGCTGCTCATAAGCTCCTCTAGCAGGCTATGCAATCCCCACCTCACAAATGCTGTGGGTATCCTGACTACTGGGCAGTCTTATCAAGATGCAACAATGCTCCCTGACCCATTCTTAGGCTATTCCATCCTGCTACATAGGGTGACCAAGGAAGGGCTGGATAAAGACAATCTACCTAGCTCTTCAGGATCCCAGGTGGCAGGAAAGATGGTTTAAAAAAAAAAAGAAAAGAAAAGAATTCTATTTCCATCAGGTGTCAGTCTTCCACACATAGTGGCTAGTCAGAGACCCAGCCAAAAAAAAAAAATTCTATTCCAATTCAATTGCATTCTGCTGCTACTGCTTTTCAGCCATTGACAGTAGTGCCATCCAGGTGAACTGCCCTACCTTCTAAGCTTAATCTTATTACTGCTGAGTAAGTCTTGGGCACTATGGGGAAGAACATTCAGAGTAAAAAGAGGAGTCATATCTGGAAGGAAAACCTGAAGACCTTGGAATGTAAAAGAGTGAACTGCACTGCCAGGCAGCATACACCTTCAATCCCCAAATGATGCAGGAACTGCAGACCCATGTCCATGCCCACTGCTTGCAGATTCCAGATATTCCTAACCACACTGACTGGGCAGACCAAAGGCTCCTAGTCCTCTCTGTTCCTGAACTTCCCCACACCAGATATTGATGAGGGAGTAATAGACACAATTCCCACTTATCCTTTGGCTCTTCCTGATGGCCCTATTCCTCCCTTAGACTCAGTTCCAAATCGGTAGTCCCACCAAATGAGAATGAAGACCCTACTCCTTTAGTCAGAGCTACAGCACCTCTCTTGTCTCACCTCCTCATACCACTTCTCTCCAAACCTTCTCCTTCAAGTTTCCCTCCTATACAAGGGAATCCCTTGTATAAATTCCTTCCCCCTCTTTCCCTTTCCTTCACCAGTCCTCTTCTGGTCTCTTTCTCTAGGACCCTGTTAATACCGACAGCCCCACACTTCAGGAACAGTTTTCCCACCTTAACAGGCACAAAATCTGTACTCCTGACCTGGAAGGCAACTATAGACCCTGGATAAATGACAGGGACACTAATGCTGCTTAGAAGGCTGTTATTTTCAGATTTGTCCCTGGCTCCAACATGAGCTCTTTTCCATTTCCTCAGTCCATTGCAGCCTGCAGCATAGGCACCCTGCAAAAGGTCCAGTCTCCACCTACCCACCTATACATAGCACCCTTGCCCAACCCCATTTCCTCAGCCCACATTTGGGACCCCTGTTGGGCATCAACAGAGATCCTCTCTTCCCAATGTCTGTCTTCTTATAGTCCTTCCTGATGGATCCTGATGTTATCTCCATTCTGCTAGGCCGAGATTCTTCAATATCCTCATCCAGGAGTGCCAGTGACCCCCACACTATGGACACCACCTCCCCTTCCAAGGTTATCAACTTTCAGTCTCTTCCTGTAACCAGGGACAACTACATCCCATTTTACACGGAATTTCCTGATTCTGGGAACCTACCACCCAATGGCAGTGCTTCCTCAACCAGAGTATTTACCTGTTTGCTAGCACAGATAATATAGGAAACCAATCACAATCAACCATCTTTTTAATACAAGAGCCACCACTCACCACTTAGCTCACATTTGGGGACATTAATAGACAGAAAATGGCAGGTTTTTTTTTCTTTTTGAGGCACCCCGCAGACCCAGAACCATCTATTGGCCTTACCTGTCCTACAGTTAGTCATGACCCTGTTCCACCTATGGCACTCCACTATACACTCCATTGGCCTTTGGTAAAATCCCAAGTGCTTTGCATGTTGGCACAACCACAAATTCTGAATTTAGACTTGCCACCAGGATTGCCAATTCTTAATATAGTACTTTTTTTTTTTTTTTTGCCAAAAGAGTTTTAGCGTACTGGTGTTTGTGGGATCTGCAGCTTATAGAAGGAGGGGAATTTGAGTTGGCATGCCAACTCCAGTTTCCAGTTCAAAGGCCAAAGTGCTAAAGTTAAGATAAGGGCTGAATGGAATACCCATCACCAGTCCTGTTCCTCCTTTAGGTCAGGTATCCTAGGGCCTATATAGCCACAGATGGGTACTAAAGTAGAAGAGGACAGTACTATCTCTGTATTTGGACATACTTCCAGTCACCTGGGATTCACCTTCCCAGAACCCAAGCCATACTGTGTGAAGGGATGGCATTACCCCCAAGCTTGTATGCTGTTTTTCCTCTTGCTATCTATTAGCTCATGAGGGAGACAGACAGAAATAACAGAAAAATTCTTCAAAACTTAGAGATAAAGCCACCACCATGTCCAGGATACATGTCTGCTTATACCTTCCATTTTAGCACTTGAACTCACATGGCTATAACATATTCCCTGCAGTTGCTAATACCATGGCACACTGTTATGTTGGGATGTATTTCCAATGCTACTTTCATTTTAAGGACTTGGATCCCATGCCTCTATAACATAGGCAGTACCATGGCAAGGGATGGTGCCATAACCACTGTTATATGCCCTTGCTGTCCTTTAGTATACCTTAGAATAATGGATGAAAAAAAATTGTTGTCCCTCAGAGAGACTATCATCTGCCAGGAAATGTCTGTGGAGCTCATCTGGCCATACAACATCTACTGGGGTTGCAAATACCAGCATCCATCCCTGGGTTGGTACATACTTTCAGTATTTCTTTTATTCATCTCTGGGACCATCTTCCCAGATCACAGCAGTTAAATGGAGGGGATGGCACCATATCCATGGTTATAAGCCCTGCACTTCCATTGTCAACACACCTGGAGGAGAGCAGAACAGAAAAAGTTCTTCAACCCCTAAAGAGGACGCTTCCATTATGATACATGTTTCCATGTCCATTGTAATAGCTGAAGCTTAACTGGCTGCCCAATATCTATACCATTTGCAAGTTCCAGCACCATTGCTTCATTGAGACATACTTTTACTGTTAGGTATATTCCAGGTACCTAAAAGCTGTTTTCACAAAATATAGGCAGTCAATGGGAGGGGATAAGTCTATATCCATGGGTTTAGACACTTGTGCTCCTGCTCTATCACTGCATCTGGGGCACAGTTGGGAAAAGAAAACCTTCCACACCTAGCGGGGCTACAACCCCATCCAGAAAACATTTGTTAGGAGACATGTTTGGTTCCAGCTTCCATCATAGCATCTGGGACTCATATAGATGCACCATGTGCTTGTGGTTTTTGCAAATATGAGCACCACCACCTTCATTCAAGGTATCCAGGGAGAACCTGCAGAAAACTTAAGCTGGAATAAAGTACTGTATAATACCCTTGGCTGTGAGCCTCTTTCCTCCTGTTATTCCTTAGTGTACATAGGCATACATTCCTGCTTCTCCCAGAGAGAATAGGCTTGATAACCAATTTTCCGCATAAAAAAGAACCAAGAAAGGTACAGTTAATGTCTATGTAGTTATTGAAAATATAGGTTTCTTTAGACTATATCATGCCCCTTAAACATCAGAATATATTCACATTAGTAACCAGTCGGGCTCTAGCCTAAACCACCAAGATATCAAATCATAACACTCACAATTACATCTTGGCTGACCCAAGAGTTCTGCTATGTCTCCACTAGACTTAATGCTGAAAATCCAATCTTTTTTAAGGCATTTCACCACCCAGGGGAACCATCTTAACATATAGAAAGGAGACAAGTATAACAATTTTCAACTTGTAAAATATTAAATATTTATTCAGTGATAACTAGACACTGGATGTTATGGTAGGCCCTAGAGACATAAAGTTGAAAGAAATCTCTTGCCCCAGAGGAATTTACAATGTATTGAGGGAGACAGGTGACTAGACCCAAAATTACATCAGGAGGGATAAGTAAGCAGGTAAGAATAAATAACTATATTTGTTACCATTTGATTTTACTAAGAAATTTAAATAGGAAAAAAACATGAACTGTGTATGCCTTCAAGAAGTAGAAAACAGGCAGAGAAAGATTATTTCCAGGTCAAAGCAATAGCATATGAAAAATTAAGGAAGAAAAGTAAATGACCAGTCATTAGGACACCAGGTAGGTGGCTAGGTGTGGTAGAAGAGATAAAGGATGGAAGATGCATCTGTATGGTTTGTGTAACACAATGGAATGTTTGTCTATCTTCCTGAAAGTATTGGGAACTATAAAATAACTATATGCCAAAAGATGACAAGATTATATGTAGAACTGAGAAATAACACTATGACTTTATAAGAACTAAAAAGCAAACTGTGCCACAGAAAATGCAATGATGCTTATGGGAAACTGAAGTATTCCCAGGAAAGATGAAACATTGAGCACCTGATCAGAAGTTGCTAACAGAGGCGACAGTGAGAAGGAATTAAGAGAAGAGGGAAGTGAAGTAGGTAACAGCAACAAGGCCAGGCCTATTCTAGTCATCTGGCTTGGATGAATGGACACATGTAATATTGTTATTTTTCTGTATACAGGAAGAAATGAATGGATGGGTGGATGGATTGACTGAGAGTGTATAATAGATTGAATGTTTTCTACCCCTATTTCATATTTTGAATCCTTTGTCTACAATATGATGATATTAGGAGGAAGGACCACTGAGGTATAGATAAAGTCAATATAGATAAGACGTATAGACAAGGTCAGGAGAGTGCAAATCTTATGATTGAATTAAGGTCTTTAGAAGAAGAGATAGAGACATGAAGTTTATTTAATTACTTATTTTTTGGAGGCTATTGTAAGTGGGATAATTTTCTGATTTCTATTTCAGAGGATTTGTCACTTATGTACAGGAATGTCTTTGATTTATGAGTTTGATTTTATATCCTGCTATTTTGCTGAATTTATTTATTAGTTCTCAAAGTTTTCTGGTGAAATATTTTGGATCCTCTAGGTATACAATCATGACATTGGCAAACAGTGATAGTTTGAATTCTTCTTTTCCTATCCATATCCCTTTAATTTCTTTCTTCTGTCTAATTGCTCTGGCTAGAGTTTCAAGAACTATGTTAAATAGAATTGGTGAAAGAGGGCATCCCTGTCTTGTTCCAGTTTTTAGAGGGTATGCTTTCAAATTTCTCCATTTAGAATGATGTTAGCCTTAGGCTCAACATTGACAGCTTTTACGATGTTGAGATATGTCCCTACTATTCCTAGTTTTTGTAGTATTTTGAACATATCCTCCAAAAAATACTTGGAAATCAACTGAAAGAAAGAGATGAAAGACCTCTGCAATGAAAACTACAGAAAGAAATTAAAGAAACCCTTAGAAGATGTAAAGATCTCCCTTTTTTTTTGGATAGGCAGGATTAATATTGTCAAAATGACTATACTACCAAAAGCACTGTACATATTTAATACAATTCCAATCAAAACCCAAATGACATTCCTCATAGAAATAGAAAAAGCAATCATAAAATTCATTTGGAAAAATAAGAGACCCAGAATAGCTAAAGATATCCTCATCAAGAAGAGTAAAACAGGTGGCATCACTATACCAGACCTTAAACTATACTACAAAGCAATACTAAAAAAATAGACATGATATTGTCATCAAAAAATAGGCTTGTAAAGCAACAATACAGAACAGAGGACACAGAGACAAACCCACATAATAAAGTTATCTCATACCAGACAAAGGTGCCAAAAACATATATTGAAGGATAAACTTCTTTGATAAACGGTGCTGGGAAAACTGGAAATCCATATGCAACAAAATGAAATTAAGCCCCTATCTCTCACTACACACAAAATTCAACTCAAAGTGGATCAAGGACCTAGGCATTAGACCAGAGACCCTGCACCTAATAGAAGAAAAAGTAGGCCCAAATCTTCATCATGTCAGATTAGGCCCCAATTTCCCTAACAAGACTTATGTAGTACAAGAAATAAAATCAAGAATCAATAAATGGGATGGATTCAAACTGAAAAGCTTCTCTCAGCAAAAGAAGCAATCACTGAGGTGAATAGAGAGCTACAGAATTTACCAACACATATTTTTACCAAGTATATCAGATAGAGCACTAATCTCTAGGATATAAAAAGAACTCAAAAAACTTAACATCAAAAAAAAAATCTAATCAATAACCTAAAGGACCAAGGAAATGAACAGACACTTCTCAGAAGATGATATACAATCAAATAAAGAATATATGAAAAAATGTTCAACATTTCTAACAATTACAGAAATTCAAATCAAAACTACCCTAAGATTTCATCTCACTCCAGTCAGAATGACACCTATAAAAAATACAAACAACAATACATGTTGGTGAGGATGTGGGGAGAAAGGCAAACTCATACATTGCTGGTGGGACTGCAAATTGGTGCAGCCAATATGGAAAGCAGTATGGAAATTCCTTGGAAAACTTGGAATGGAACCAGCATTTGACCCAGATATCCCACTCCTTGGTTTATACCCAAGGAACTTAAAAAACAGCATACTACAGGCACACAGCCACATCAATGTTTATAGCAGTACAATTCACAATAGCTTGACTGTGGAACCAAGCTAGATGCCCTTCAACAGATGAATGGACTGTGGTATGTATACACAATGGAATAGTACTCAGCATTAAAAGAGAATAAAATCATGGCATTTGCATGGATGGGGTAAATGGATGGAGTTGGAGAATACCAAGTTAAGTGAAGTAAGCCAATCCCCAAAAACCAAAGGCAGAATGTTTTCTCTAATATGTGGATGCTGATCCATGATGAGGTTGGGGGTGGGAACATGGGAGGAATGGAGGACCTTTAGATAGGAAAAAGGGGAGGGAAGAGAAGAGAGAAGGCATGGGGGTAGGAAAGATGGTAGAATCAGATGGCCATCATTACCCTAAGTACATATATGAAGATGGGAATGGTGTGACTCTACTTTGTGTACAACCAGAGACTTAGCATGGTATTCTCAACTCCATCCATTTACCTGCAAATGCCATGATTTTATTCTCTTTTAATGCTTAGTACTATTCCATTGTGTATACATACCTCAGTTTCTTTATTTATTCATCTATTAAAGGGCATCTAGGTCGGTTCCAAGTTTTCCAAGAAATCTTCATACTGCTCTCTATATTGGCCACACCAATTTTCAGTCCCACCAGTGTGAAGAATTGTGCTCTATATGTGTACTATGAATTGAAATACATTCTGCTGTCATGTATAACAAATTAGAATAAATAAATAAATTAAAAAGGAAAAAAAGAGAGAGACACCAGAGCTTCCTTCCTCTGCCACCTGAGGACACAGTAAGAGAGTGGCTATCAACAAGCCAGATTATCTCACCAAACAGGGAATCTGCCTTGATCTCAGATTCCCTGGCCTCCAAAAGTTTAAAAAATAAACATCTTCTTTAAACCATCAGTCTATGTTTTTTTATAGCAGTATGATAAGACTGTTACAGATAGATGGAGCGTGCGAACACACACACAAACACACATGCATTGAGTTCCTTCGGCATTGTTGCCTCCATTGCCTTTACTAGGCAATAGGAGAAACCATTTTAAAGGGAGTATAAAAGTACTTGCTTTTATGAAGTAAACACAATGGAAAAATATGATAACTGAGACTAAAAATGCACAGTACTGTGCCTAGTGCAACATTTATGAGATTAGCCCTGTAAAAACCAAAAAAAAAAAAAACCACCACAGAGAGACTACCAGACTCCTCCAGGCACCCTGCTGCCTGATTCATTTACTCTAAGTTGTTTATTATAGTTCCAGAGGATCAAAGCTCTCACTTCCTGGAGGCAGAGAATCGCCTGCTCTTTGTAGTCAAGACAGCCTAGAGAAGCAGGGTTGAAATCCACTTTGCTTCTAATAGTCCTGCACCCTCTCTACCACACTTGGTGATATTACCAGGAACAAAATTTTAAAAGTCACCCTTGACACCTTTTTTTCTCCCAAAAATATATATTTAGGCTAAAAATAATGATCCTGATAAGGCAAACTTTTAATAAATATTGAAAAAGGTAAAGATTTTAATTTTCATGTTTTGTATACTTACATAATTGAAACTATTTTTAAAACAAAATTATTCTGTGAAAATATATGAACATGAAATTAATTCAAATCATACTGAAATTTAACCCTTCTCACTTCCTCAGATCCTCTTTCTAAATAGTTTTTAGCTACTTTGATTTTACCGCCATAACTCTAAACTTACTGAATATTCCTCTATATTTTAGAGAATGTTTCTACCACTCCAACATGTAAGAGGGAGAAAAAACTCACAGATTTTACCACTGATATTACCTTTACCTTTCCAATATATCATACTCACTTAATTAAATTTGCTCTGTTTTATAAGTTCATGTAATTTTGATATAGTCATTGATGACCAAAGAGATAGCATAATGGCTAAAAGCTTCAGTTCAGGAAACTGAACATCTAAGTTGGAATGCTTGTTCTTTAGCTCCTCAGCTCTGCAAACCTGAATAACTTCCAAATCCTTCTTATGCCTTAGTCTTCTCTTCTTGAAACCAGGAAAAAGGCTAACAACCATTTCATGCAACTGCTCATAATGATTAAATAAAATAATGAATTTTCAGGCAACACACAGAAGCGCTCAAGAAATATTAGTATTATTGATTTCTCAGTTTATCAACTTTCATCCTAACCTTATGATTTCTCCCATGCACAAAACTAGACACTCCAGTTCCTCCACTTATCCTTTGCCTTTGTAGAACTCACCACTGTGAATAACGTTTGCTTTTGTCATTATAAACACTGAAAGTTTGTCATGCAATTGTAGCAAAGTTTTTTATGTTTTATCCATAGTTTGACTATTAAGATATAAAAATCTAGAAATTATATTGATTAAATATTCTTCAGTTATGGAGAAATAGTATGATTAAATTATTTTTTGTTCTGGAGATAGAGTGCTCCAACCTCTCTTTTACATCAATTGTTTAAAATTATATTTTAGTTTACTTTTCATGTCAATTATGATTTTTCATAAAATATCATCTTATTCCCTTTTTTCTTGAGATCTTTGCCTATATAATTTTTTTTATTTTCAAATTTAATATTTTTTATTTGACTGGATCTCTTCCTTTTCAGAGTATTTGCTTGTGCCCTACCCAGTTTGGAAGTTACAAGACTGAGATACAGGTATGGTTCTAGAAGGAAATGGACCAAAGGGGCCATTCAAGCTGCTTTTAGGTAGGACAGAAATATTCATTAATTATTATTAAAAATGCATAATTTGGCCCTGTAATTCTGATTTATTAGATCTGCGATAAAGCTAGGAATCCGGATTTAAACCAGCACTCTAATTATTATACAGATAGTCCACATTCCATATTGTGCTAAGCCTTAAAGTGAGAGCTCACAAGAGGCCCTATTCATCTTGTAAAATTAAAAATCATATGAATTTTGGTTATAACCTGATTTAGTAATAAACAGGGTATTTTCCCTATATGTATTTCTTATGAGCCTAGAAGATGGCTTGTAGAAAATATGAAAATTTCAGGCTTGTGAATGCATTTCTCTAAATTAAAATTAATTAATTTAGTTTCTCTAAATTAAAATATTTTTATTTTAGAGATCTATAAACTTCCCTTGAGTATGATAAGCCTGTCCAAGCTTCTCTGAGTCAGTGACCACTATCATCCCAGGTTGATATGATGAGAGTAGTTCATACTTTACTTGAGATAAAACTAAAGAATTTCAGCTCAGAAGTCCTAAGATAGGAGTGATGTCTCTCAGATGCACCTTCTAGTAGGTCACAGAATCAAACAGCTATTTGTAGTTTGTCATTGGACTAGCCTAAACTCTTGTTAACTGTTTAGAGACACTAATTGTTGAAAAATACCTGATTAGTCACATGGTCAATCACTCAAAAATATATATATTTTTTAAATGTGTCAAATTCCTTTATTTATTTTTTTAGCTACAGATGGACACAATATCTTCATTTCATTTATTTATTTTTATGTGGTGCTGAGGATCGAACTCAGTGCCTCATGCATGCTAGGCAAGCGTTCTACCACTAAGTTCCAGCTCCAGCCCTCAAAAATATTTTTATCTAGAAAAGAATTTTTGTTTCCCTTGAAGTCTTTTTTTTAACCAAGTACATATGTATCATATATCCAGGGAAAAATGTAGGCCATAAAATGCAAAAATGTTTATGAACCTAACATTTATGGACATCAGAAGTCATGACAGCAAGTTAAATAACTGATGAGGTTAGAATTTGTATTCATTAACAAACATTTGAAGTGCTTACTTTATGACAAACACTGTAATAAGTGATTAACAAATATTAACTCAGTTAATCTTCATAATAGCATTATAATTAGGTATCATTCATAATCCTCATGTCTTGTTTGTTTGTTTTAAGAAAACTGAGGTCCAGAGAGGTTAAAAACTGCTCAAGTTGGGCACAGTAGCTCACACTTATAATCCTAATGAGTTGGAAGGTTGAGGCAGGAAGACAGGGAGTTCAGGGAAGCCTTAGTAATTTGGCAAGGCCCTAAGCAATTTAGTGAGACCCTGTCTCAAATTTTTAAAATATTTTTAAAAGGAATAGGATGTGGCTCAGTGGTTCACACCCCAGTGTTCAAGTACCACAAAAATTTAAAAATTAAAATAAAAGTCTTCTCAATGTCTCACAAAGTCTAACAACACACTATTAATGGTGGAAAACCCCAAGATTTAAAACTGGACTATGTGAATTGTGTCAGGTCACTAAATCATTATTAACCTGTTGTTCTTAACCTCTGTGGATTCTTGGTAAGTCAGACTTAAGTATTATAACTTCACTAGATAAAATGCTATGTGCTATCTTCTCTTCTCACTTTGCCTGATGTAGTTGCCAATCTTTTTCAAAGAAGAGCACAGAAAACTGTTATTCTGGCTTACTACAAGAAAGCACTTACTATTTGATTTGCAGTCGATAATGGAGGGTTTTCTAATGTAATACGCTACCAATTGGCATTAGTAATATTATATTTAGACATACAAACAAAAACTACAGATGCAAAGGTATCAAGGACTTGTCCACAGCTAACACTGAAGGGAAAAGAAAGAGATGGTCCCAAATGACAGATGTCCAGGTCTGAATGCATCCTATCCAGCCCTGATTAAGCACCTGTGTAGAGATCAGCCAGCACCTGAGACCTTATACCCCAGATTCCAGATGGAAATTAGCTAAGGGATCATAGATACTTGTATAAATCACTAATCAATAATCTGCTATCCTATCCTTTATGAGTGATAAATTGGCACTTTTTAGAATCCTTTTCTGCTTGAGAAAGACTAAAGCAACCTTTGCTACACTGAGCTGTGACCTACTGTGCTTTGCAAAGGTGATTTGGCAAGTGCAGCTGCAAATTCATCTCCAATATCACACACATCTGTGGAAAATTCCAGTCAGGTTTTAGGCCCAGTCACAGTACATTTTTCTGAGGATCAGTAATGATTTGCTGAGGATCAGTAATGCTCTCCGTATGCTGGCTGACAAGGGCACGATCTCTGTGCTTATTATACTCCATTTGTCAGCTCCTCTCTGACACAGTTGTCTGTGGGATTCCTTAGGAATATCTGAGGTATTTAGGCACAATTTCAGGACCTGCTCCTGCCTGTATCCTCTCATTTCTTAATGTTTCCCAGTGGAGGTTATAAATGACTCAACGTAGGTGGGTTACCAGATGCATTCTTTTCCACACTGCTTTATTTGATTCGATATGCCCTTTAAGGTTCACGTGCATGGCATCAGATATCTCACATCATTACTATATTAAGGAAACTGGGCTACAAACACAACTTTTTCATGTCTTTCTCACTTGATTGTTTAAGAATATGTGGTTTTGTTGTACAGAGACAATATTGGAATTCTGCTCTAGAGAAGTTGACATTGTGATAATTGTTCTTTTCTTACAGAGCTGAAAAGAGGTCTGTCTCCCACGTAGTTACTCATGATTTCTCTTAGTGCATTGCAAGGTAATCTGAGCTAGACTGGCAGTTCTCCATTTTTACTTTTGGAAGATATTTGACACTCCATAACAGGAAATCTACACTGTATGGGAAATTTGTTTAAGTGCTCCTCTATCAATCTATATAAACTTTGATTATGACACATTCCTCTCCTATTACTATTGTGGAATAAGAGAATTGTTAGCCAAACACTTGGTAATATATTTATATTTCCTAGTTTTTAAATTTGTCTCTTAGCTCAGATTAGATTGTCTTTTGTCAGTAGAATTCTCTAATATTACCAAGTTCACTGTAGAGAAGAGGTCCTCACTATGTACAGTTCACATGCTCATGAATTTAAGTTACCATGTTTCATTTTATAACCCAGTCCCCCAACAACACAATTAAAATTTCAGTTATCACCATATATTAACTGAGAAATGGCATAAAGTACAAATTTCACATCTAGTACACAGTTCAACATGCAAATAACAAATCTGTATCATGATTATTGGCCAACAAGTCACTTCTTTACAGTCTCTTGGTGATTGGTTACTAAACATTATTCAATTTGCACAAATATAGCAGCATTTGCTCATTTTCCATTGATAATTGCATGCAAAATCTCACAAATCTTGATTTTTAAAAAGAGAAAGAGGCAATAGATGAAAGTATGGCAAAGAAACAAAAAGTGATTATATTAGGAGTGCAATTCTAATAGAATTAGTAGAAGAAATAGCTGGCAGGGAAGTGTTGATTCTGCAGACATTAGACTAAATATGCAACCAAAGGAGTTTAGTAAAGGCAGAATCAACATAAATGAAGCAAATGACAAAAGAGTGAAGGCATCTCACAGTGACAACAAAATATTTCACAAAAAGGAACTCTCAGATATATTTTATGATATTGAAAGCACAAAGGAAAAATTGTTGAAGAATAAAATGTTAGAATGGAGTATGACAATTTGCAGAGACATAGAAAAATTTCTTGCTCCTTATAATGAGCAAGACGGAGGGCAAAAGGAGAGAAAGCACTGTGCAAACTAATCTTAATAAGTTGTTTTACTTCCCCCTTTAAAATAGACTTTTAGAGCAGTTTTAGCTTGACAGCAAAAAGTACAGAGATTTTCCACATAACCCTTGACCCTGCATGTGCTTGGTCTCACCTTCTATCAACATCCCACACCAGAGTGGTGAATTTTTTACAATATATGAACTTACATTGACACTTTATTGTGATTTAAAACCCACAGTTTACATAAGGGTTCACTCTTGTTATACATTCTAGGGTTTTGACAAATGTATAATGACATGTATCCATCATTATAATATCATATAAAATAGTTTCACTGTCATAAAAATCCTCTATTCATACCTTTTTCACCCCTAAACCTTGGCAATTATTGATCTTTTTACTATCTCCATAGTTTTGTCTTTTTCTGAGTATTATATAATTGAAGTCATTTACTTAGCAATATGCATAAAATTTTCTTCATATATTTTCATTACTTGATAGTTCATTTCTTCATAGCACTGTGTAACATTCCATTGTAGATGTATAACACTTTATTTTTCCACTCACCTACTAAAACATTATCTTGGTTGCTTCCAAGTTTTGTCAGTTATGATTAAAACTTTTATCAACATCTTAGTGTAGGTTTTTGTGTAGAATAACTTTTAAACATGTTTTGTTGAATTATAAGGAGTATGATTGCTGTATTGTATGGTAAGAGTATGATTTATTTTGTTAAAAACTATCAAACCACCATCCAAAGTGATGTGATTTTGCATTTTTTCCACCAGAAATGAATAGACGTTGCTGCTTCACATTTTTTTACATCACTTGATTTCATTAAAGTTTTAGATTTCGGCCTTTCAGATATTTTGCCTACTTTTTAGTTTGAGTGATATTATCTATTTGTTGAGTTTGTAAGTTCTTTATGTGTTTTGAATAATAACCATTTATCATTTATATATTTTGTAAAGAGTTTTTCTACCACTTTGTAGCTGTTCTCCTTCTTTGGGCAGTATCTTTTGCAGAATGGTAGTTTCTTAAAAAATTAAATTAAATTTAGGTTAACGATTCTTTCATTCATGGATTATGCCTTTGGTGGTTTGTCCTAAATGGCATTACCATGTCCAAGGTCACCTAGATTTCCTCCTGTGTTGTCTTCTTTGAATTGTGTAGTTTTGCTTTTTATATTTAGGACCATAATCTATTTTGAGCTAATATTTGTGAAGGATGTAGAAGTCTGTGTCTGTATTTTTTTTTTTATTTCACATATAGGTGTCTAGTTCTAACAACATTTGCTGAAAGATTATCTTCCTCTCAGTGGATTGCCTTAGATCTTATGACAAAGAGCAGTTGAGTATGTTTATATGAGCAATTTGGGGCCTCTATATTTGGTTCCATTAATCTGCCTACTCTTAGTATTAGCCATACTGTCTTAATTATTGTAGACTTATGATAGTGCTTGAAGTGAGTGGTGTCAGTCTTCTAACTTTGTTCTTCTATTCTTTGTTGTCTATTCTAGTTTTTTGGTTCTCCATATAAACTTTAGAATTTGTCTCTCAATATGTATAAAATAACTTGCTGAAATTTTGACTGAGATTTTATTGAATCTGTAATACAGTTTGGAAGAACTGACATTTTGACAATATTGAGTCTTTATTATAAACTTGGAACCTATCTCTCCATTTATTTAGTTCTTTTCAAGATTTATCAAAAATTTGCAGTTTTCATAGTATAAATCTTGCATTTTTTTTTTAAAAAAAGTTTATTTCTAAACTGGGCTTGGTGATACATTCCTATAATCTCAATGACTCAGGAGGCTTAGGCAAGAGGATCACAAGTTCATGGTTAGCCTCAACAACTTAGCAAGGCCCTAAGTAACTAGTGAAATCCTATCTCAAAATAAAAAATAAAAATAGTTAGGGCTATTGAGTCTGGTGGTGCACAACTGTAATTACAGAAGCTTTTGAGGCTGAGGCAAGAGGATCATGAGTTCAAAGCCAGCCTCAGCAAAAGTAAGGCAGTAAGCAACACAGTGAGACCCCATCTCTAGACAAAATACAAAATAAGGCTAAGGATGTGACTTAATGGTCAAGTGCCCCTGGGTTCAATCCTTGGTTAAAAAAAAGGGGGTGGTGGTTATTCCTGAATATTTCTTTTTGGGGATGATTATATGTATTATACATATGTATATGCATTCTATATCCACATTATTATATTTATTAATATTATACAATATATACATTAAAATAATAGATATTATTTTGGAAAAATCTATTATATTTTAGAACATTTAAAAATAAGGAAAAAAAGTTTTTACTTTCCCTAATTTCTCCTCTAATGCTCTTTTTTAATATAAATTCAAATTTATGATCTATATGACTTTCATTTTCTCTGAAGAGCTTTTAATATTTCTTGTAAGGCAGTTCTATAAACAACAAATTTCTTCAATGTTGGTTTGTCTAAGAAAATCTCTATTTTCTTTTACTTTTGAAGGATAATTTTCTGGGATACAAAATTCTAGGTGGATTTTTTTTCTCTCAAAGCTTTGAATGTTTCACTTCACTCTCTTTTTGTTTGTCTAAGAAGTCAGATGTAATTTTTTTTTTAAATTTTTTACTGTAGGTAAGTTGTATTGCTGGCTGTTTTTGAAGGTTTTCTTTTTTATGTTTTATTTTTTGCAGGTTGAGTATGATATAATCAGGTGTAGGTTTTATGGCATTTATCTTGCCTGAAGTTTTTCGAGTTTACTTGATCTGTGAATTTTGGTGTCTGACATTAATTTGAGGGAAATTTGATCATTATTGCTTTCTTCCATTCCTTTTTCTTTTTATTCTATTTTAGTTATTCCCATTACACATACATTAAATGTGTTGTAGTTGTCCTACAGTTCTTGGATATTCTCTTTATTTCATTAGTTTAATCTTCTAACATAACCTCCTTCAAGCTCACAATTTTTTTCATTAGCTATGTCCAATCTACTAACAAGCCAATCAAAAACATTCTTCATTTCTGTGTAATATTTTTATCTTTACTATTTTTATTCTTTCTTAGAATTTCCCCCTCTGTTTACATTATTCAGTCTTGCACATAATGTATTTCTTTTTTCCATTATGGGCCTTAGCATAGTAGACATAGATGTTTTAAATTCCTAGTCTGATAGTTTCAACATTCCTGCCTTAACTGAGTCTTTTTCTGATGCTTGCTTTTCTTTCAAGCAGCATTTTTTTTTTTTTGCCTTTTAGTATGCCTTGTACTGGATGATATATACTTCAGCATATAAGAATTTATTCATGTGAGGATGAGGCATAGGAGTGGGAGTTGGAAACATTCTAGACTTGTGATTAAATCTTATTCTTTTAGTAAACCTATACCCTTCACAATCACGTCTTAAGTTTTCCCACACCTAATACTGGACAAAATTACTTGAGGAGGTTGGAACTGAGTATTTCCCTTAGGTTGGTAAGGATTTGATACAATCCCAATAAGATAGACTTCAGTAAAATGGTTTATCTTGCGGACAGGCCTTGTTAAAAAGACCAAGATGCTTAGGCATATTTCACAAAGGCCTGTTTCCCCTTCCTCCTGCCAGAAGCTCAAGAGGCTTTTTCTCTAATGTTTACCATGAAAATGTGTAGAGCTTTTTGAGGTAAAACTCACAGAGATATGGGGGCTTCCCTGGACTTTTAACTCACAGACTTGTTCATGCTGAGTAAGTCTCCTGGAATTCATCAATTACAATTCAGGTTTTCCAATTCCAGTACTAGTTTTCACAGATTTCTGGTCTGGGTTTGTGCTCTGTTGTGGATATATTCTGTGGACATGCCTGTCTGAATCTCATCTTGGGAACCAACAGTTTGACCTGTACCTCGTTTCTCTGATAAATATCAGAAAAGTTGTGGGTTTCATTTTGTTTAGCTTTTTATTTGTTGTTATGATATAGTGATAATTTCCAAGTTTCTCAGATGCTGGACTGGAAACTAAAATTCTCAATATATATCCATTTTTACATTGCAATGAAACATGTTAATTCTCAACATTTCTAATGTTTTAAATTATAGTAAATTCAATATAAAAATGTTCATAAATTTAAAATAGAAAATTTTATAATCAATAGGTAGTTTCTAATGTATGTCAGGGAAATTTTAAGCTTATGATACAATCATATTTTCTCATTGATTATTAAGATCATTTTGTATATTTCCAGCTTACGTGGTCATTTTTGCTGTGCTACTAGAAAGAGCATTCTGTAATTTATTTATCATATATACTTTTTTCTCATAGAGCAATCAGTTCATCTTCTGGTTCAATGACATATTGAAGTATTGCCACTGCTTATTAGATTTTTAAAACTACTGAAACTTTGATATTGGAGATGGACATTTGTCTCTTAATTCCACCTATTATTCTACTTTCATAAATCTTCTTTACAATAATAAAACATTTGACCAAAATGACTGATTTTTAAAATATGTTCCTGGAATCCATTTTGCAACATTATTTAGAATCCAGGATCTTAAAAGAAATGTGCCTCTACATTTTCAAATGCATTGGCAGAGCATATTATACTTTTGTAATAAGTAAAAATACTCACCCCTGCTTTATACCTTATTATATATTCATAATATTAGATAAATACTTCTCAATTTAATAATTTTCAAATAAGAAGCATGTGGTTTTATCTATTAAGTTTATAGCTATTCTTCTCTGTTTTGGGCCTTTTCTTTATTAATTTTGTCCTTCTACTCTTTGGGATTTACCGTTTCTTTTTCTCTCTTCATTGTCCAATTCATGAAGCTTCAAGGACCATTTTCAACAACTCAACTAGTTCTGGCAGCTGTGTCATGGCCACTTCATCATATGTTATTAGAACTTAATATCATACAATGGGTGAAGCCTCTAAAGCCTTATTTTGCTTTCAAAATTGTTCTATGGTCTTAGACCCTTCTTCTACTGAATTAGCTCTATCGTCAGGAAAAATACTAGTGGAACTTCATGCTCCTTATAAAGTTTGTCTTTCCTTCAGGTTCATAATAAAGGGGGTATAGTTTAGTGATGGAGCATTTGATTTCAGTTTCATAAAAAAGATAAAAAAATTATACATTTCTTTTTGGTTAGCCAAAACCTTAGACGGAATCCTCATTCGCTATTCAAATCCAGAAAAATGAACATATCATTTATACAGATTAACTGAAATGTCCATATTACTTTCAAACACTTTGTGTTTTCCTTTTTCATAACTGTCTAGATTATTCCATTTCTAAAAATCATTCACAAGAGGTCAACTTGAATAATGAAAATTATTCTACTATGCTAATACAAATAATAAGAAGTATCTTTAGCAGTATCTAGAATCTCTACCAGGTGTTGTGTCACTTTCTTATAATTTGTATCCTTAGCAGTATCTAGAATCTATACCATGTGTTGTGTCACTTTCTTATTGTTTGTATTAGAATAAAACCACGGCAGCCTATGTAATTAGTGGGGTATGTAGGTTATAGTTTACAATTGTTTATGTCTCTTTGTAATTCATTTCTCCTATGTCTGGCACCAGAAAATCATTTTTCCCTTGGGATACTCCTGGTAGTTCTTGGAGGGTAGGTGTCCCCCCAACACACACTAACCCTGTGACAACAGCCTAGGTAATTACAGTATTATATATTATTCTGCATATCTTGTGAACTTATTTCTCTATTGTGCATCATTTTCCCTTCCTTATCTTCATCTGGTTGTTTTTTTTATTGACTTTAATAATCCTTATTTTATGTTTTGACTAATGTAATATTAAACCAATAGACTTAGTACTTAATTTCAGGTCATGCTTTTTTAGTTTCAGAATTTTCCTTTGATTGCCTTTTGTGCATACATTTTGCTTAAAATGTACACATTATCCTTTGTTTTCTTGAATACATTAACTATAGTTTTTAAGTGATAGCTTTGATAAGATAGAATTTACCTTCTATACAATTCATGTGTTGTAAACAATTTTATAGATTTTAGTATACTTATAAAATTGTGCATTCATCACTACAAATCAACTTAGAGCATTTTCACTCCCTCTCCCCCAAAAGAAAACAAGATATATTAGTACTAACTCACTTCCCATTTTCCTGAATTTCATGTAGCTGGAAGAATACCGTATATAGCCTTTGCAGATGGACTTCTTTCACTTAGCAATAGACATTTAATTCCCTCCATGCCTTTTCATGGCTTAATAGCTCATTTCATTTTATCACTCATTTCATTTTATTATTTCAATTTTATGAATATGCCATAGTTTGCTTATCCATTTACCTATGAAAAAGCATTTGGGCTTCTTCCAAGTTTACACAACTATTAACAAATCTGCTGTAAACATTTGTGTGCAGGTATTTTTGTGGACATGTGTTTTCAACTCACTTGGGTAAATACCAAAGAGAATAATTTGGATTACATAAGAGTATGATTAGTTTTATAAAAAACTATCAAAATGTCTTCCAAAGTGGCTATACCATTAATTCCCAGGAGCAACAAATGAGAACTCCTATTGCTCTGCATTCTCATCTATGTTAATATTTGTTTCTGGATTTTAGCCATGTAATACGTGTTTGTGTTTGGTAGTATTCCATTGTTATTTTCATTAGCAACTCTGATGACATATGATGTTGTCTATCTTTTATTTGCTTGTTATGTTTATCTTTCTTTATTAAATCATGTTTAGGACCTTTACTATCTTTTCCCCTATTTGTTTATGTTATGTCTTTTTTCACACTTTTGATCATTTCTTTTCTGACATGTCAAATACTTTTCATTGAAATTGAGCATATTTATTAAAAAAACATATATAAAAATTTCAAATTCTGAATATTATCTTTCTCCTAGATGATATACATATTACTTATGACAGACATTATAGGAGTTGAAATTTAGCCCATTCTCAGTTTGAGCTAGTATGAAGCTGGTCATCCTGGTTTTCCCTTCTTAGAATATTGCCTTTGGGGATTACCATTTGAAAGGCTGGGTTTACCCTGTTTGGAAATCTCCTTTTCTTGGACTTTAAGCTTAATTGTTCTCCCAGGCATTTATAGAGTACCTAAAAACATGCTTAGAGTGTCATCTCCTAGTTGTTTCTTTTTGCTTGAGCTGTTGCCATTTGGCTGCTCTGCTTACAGTCTTTCAACTTCTTGGCTTCTCAGGCCTTAGGCTGTATGGTTTTAATTATAAAATGCTCCAAGGAGAAAAGCTGTACCAAATGTCAAGCTTCCATCTATGTTTCCCTTCTCTCCAGAAGGTTGGCCAACATATCACTTGTTCTTTTTTAATATTCTGATGCCTTCAAACAGATGTTTTCTTTTGGCCAACTTTTCTAATATTTCTAATATTATGATCTTTTCATTGAACTATCATCTCAATTTCCCCTAGGAACAAAATTTAGAATTTTATTTTTAAGTTCTTTCATTTTCTGCATTAACTCAAGTATCTGCATTAATGATTTTCCATAGAAATCGTTTTACCTGACTATTCAATCTAGTTCTTTTGTTACTGATGGGAAATATGTAAGCATATCAGTGGTAGGGGGAGTCACTTCTGAGTGACTCTTTTTACTTTTCCTTTATTTCTCTTGTTCTTTTTATTTTTCTTCTCCTTATTTATCCTTCTAGCCTAAGTTAGCTAAGACACTGTCCATTTTCTTGATATGGCCCAAATTCTCAAATAAGGACCTACCACGGCAAAGACCTGACTTGACTCTAATGGTTATCTGCATGTCAGGAACAGCTAGAGATGAATATCATGTCAATTTTTTTGTGAGACTTTTGCAGCATTTTCCAAAACCTTTTGTGTTCCCTCTTTTCTACCAACACTACTCAGATGAGATTCTGTAGACTAAACCTCTCTACTTGCATCCCAGATAAGTTCTATCTTTCTTAAGCTCACTGATGGTATGATGGATCTTACTTTTTTTCTATTTTTCTTCCTCATCCAAAGATATTTATTCATAAAAGTCTAGAAAGCCCTCAAGTATGTTCTCCTTCTCTCTCATTTTAGCAATAATATTTGCATAAATTAACAATATTTGCATACTTTTTATTACAGAGAAATATTAGAAGGTCAAATTAAGTATAAGCCCCATTTACCCATAACTCATTTACCCATAACATTAATTGTTGCCTAAATCTATACATTTGTTTTTCTTCTGCTTTAATTTGTAATGATTTAGCTAACTTTTTTACATGACATTAAGAAGGAAGTCAAATTAGCATTATAGAAATGCAGCTTAGACCAGAACCAAAAACTGGAAACTTCTTCACTAATAAGATTCATTAACACTTTATGTTTAAAAAGTGCTGAGGATGAATTGAGGATGAGGGAGAAACAACTTAATTTACCATAATATCATAGACCCTTGTATTATCTTGATATGTCCCAAATTCTCAAATAAAGACCTACCATGGCAAAGACCATGTATTAAATTGGAAAAGAAAATGACATAGCTCTTGCTTAAAGTCATTATAATCTGCTTGTGTAAATAATAAAACAAATAAAGAAAACAGTCACTAAACAATAGCAACAATGGCTAATTAATTGTCAGATCAGAAAGCACAGGCTAGACTTGCTATAGAAGTTCATGAAAAGTGATTCCAAAAAGGACTGAATTTTGAGAGAGGGTTTAAGTTGAGCACTCAATAGATATAAAGGAAGGAGTACAAAGGAAGGAGTACAAAGGTCATCAGGAATGAGCACTGAAAGCTTAAGGGATAGGGAATACACCTGGTCAACAGAGGTGTGGTACACGTTGAAAAATAGTGGAAAGTTAGGCTGGCTGAGCTTGGCTATATAAAATAGAATTACAATGAAGGAGATATAAGTCAAAAGTCAGAAGACAGAGGAATTTCCAAGCAGATTTAGAACAACATAATAATATTAGGAGTTTAAAGTATTTTGACACTATACAATGTCTAGTTTCAAAAAGCACAGGAAAACACACTAAAAAAACAACCTACTTATATATTTATTATGCCTCAAGGTGCCAGATGCCATGTGTGTGTTTCTAAGTATATGATATGTGGTAATAGAAGTCACTATGTCACTATAGGGGTTACTTTTGAGGAATACAGAGTGTGAAGATGTACCAAAGAATATTTTAGGATGCTGGAAAAGTTTTATAATATTATGAGCTGGTGGAGAATTCATGGTCACATAAAAATGTAAAAATTAATTATGATCAGTGCAATTAGTGTTTATTTGTTGATGTATACTTTTTAAAAATCCATTATGAGAATTAAGCTGTTGGTTGGCTGAAGAAACTTTCAATATAGGGATGCCAAAGTATTAATATAATAACAAGTTCTAATTTATTTATAGTGGACTCAGATGACACCTTTAAAAATAAGAGGCCATATTGGGCTATGGTTTGGGTGTGGCTTGAGTTTCCCCAACGGGTCTATTGTGGCCCACGAGTTGGTACTGTTGGGAGATGGTGGACCCTTTGGAAGATGGTGGACCCTTTGGAAGATGAGGCCTATTAGAAGGTCCGTAGGTGACTAGGAGTATGCTCTTGAAAGGTAATTCTCATAGAACTCCTTTGTAGTTCTCATGAGACGATTGATAAAACATCTGTTTGGCAGACACAGATCTCTCTGATTTTTGTTCTAACTGTAATCAGCTTGATTGCTCCAACACATAATTCCCTCATTGCTGTTTGTCATGATGTGGCACAGTTAGCTGAGCTGAATGCCAGTGCCATATTCTCAGACCTCCAAACTGTGATCTAAATAACCCTATTTTTATTCAGAAGTAGCCCATGTCTAGTATTTCATTATAATGATAAAATCTGAAAAATATAGGTAAGCAGGTAAGAAAAATAACAAACTTCAATGCTTGTATAACTTGGATAAATTAAATATACTTTGGTTTATTCAGCTTTTCCACTGCTATGACCAAAAGAACTGAAAGAACAATTTTAGAGGAGGAAAAGTTTATTTGGGTTCATAGTTTTAGAGGTTTCAGTCCATAGACTGTATTGCTTTGGACCAAGTGAGGCAGAATCAAGGCAGAAGAGCGTGAAGCAAAAAAAGTAGTGTAGGACATGGTCACCAGGAAGCAGAGAGAGAACTCTCTTCAACTCACCAGGAACAAAATATATACCCCAAAGTCACAAACCCCAATGACCCAAATCTTCCAGCCATATAAGCTGCTTATAATAACCACCCAGCTAATCCCTATTTAGGAGAATAATACTAATAGAAAAAGAGATACCAAGGCATTTGCTTCAGTGAGAGTGGGTTAAGAACATGGTCTTCTTCCCGTGAAATTGAAAATAAGCCAAGTTATTATTGCAAACCAAAAGTTAATACTCTCATAATCCAATCATTTTATCTACTTTCTTGCATTGTCTCACACATGAGTTTTGGAGGGACACCTCGTATCTAAGTGATAAAATACTTTTAAGTTAAGAACTTCAAAAGTATTTGGATATCAACAAAGAAAAAAATAAATAAATTTTAATGAGCACATTCTATGTCAATTCCTGCACTACATTTTTACACATATAAAATTAGTAAATATTTCATCTTGTGAGACCATGAAGATGATAGAAGTAGCTGTTTTGATGCTAGAAGATAAAAACTATTAATTCCTATTAATAAGATATTTGAAGTCAAAGGAAAAGAATCAAGAGGAAATGAAAGGTAAGCACTAGGAACCACAAAATGTACTCAGTAGTTTTCAGAAACCACAAGAGAGGTGAAGCCTCCAGAAATCTGGAGCTGCTGAAGGGATAAACAGTTAAAAGCAAAGGGTTAAAACTGAGTCCTACAAAGTGACAAATATTAGAGTATGAAATAATGAATGAAAAAAGATATATAACTGTCCCAATAAAGAGATATTCTATGCTTCATTTTAGCATTTCTTAAGCTGGTCTTCCACAAAATATAGTTCTAGTAGCTGAAGAGAGATTTATTCCAATAAAAGGGCTCATAAGTCAAGTAAAAAGGAGTTAAACAAAATTAAATTCTTCCTCTGAAACTTCTCAGAATCTATAGTAGCATAGTGTTTAAAGAATCTTCAATAAGGAGAATTGGATATGGTATTACACCTTTTCTTAAACATTGTTGCCACAGAACGACATTAACATCTGCAAAAACTAGGCGTTCTGCAGTACAAAGAATATGAAATACTGCTTCCCGCACATCCAATCACACACCATTCTCAAATTTTATTTCTCCTTTTTCTGCCTTTACTCACACTGTTCCTGCCATATGGATTGCTTCTACTTACCTCCACCTACCAAAATTCTGCAAATCTTTCAAGATCCAGGGGATACTGGAAAGAGTTATATTACCAAAATGGTCAAGAAAGAAATACACTTTTCTATCTTTCCTGACTAGGAAAAAGAATCCTAAAACCATACCACAGTGAATATAGTTGAATATAGTTGGTCTTCTGTATCTGCAGTTCTAGGATATTATCTCCACTAGTATAGAGATAATTCATTTCTTATTCATCTGTAAATTCAACTAACCTTAGATCAAAAATATGTTTTACATATTGTGTCTGTACTGAATATGTACAGACTTTTTCTTTTTGTTAATCCATAAACTGAGGAGAGTGGAGATAGTGACTGGGAGGCCAGTGTCTGAGATTGGGGTCCCTGATGGCTTCATGGCTGTGGCATACTTGGTTACTGGGAAAGTTTCTGTACAAAGGCATAGGATGTCCGGTTGCTATGGAGATATCCTCCATGCTAGAGTCTTAACACCTTCCACCTTATTCTCAGGCAGCTCCTGGGAATGAAGGAACTTCCTTGCTAAGATAACCACAATATTTCACCAGTTATGCTGCTCCTGAATCTGCCCACAAATTAGTAACTTTAAACAATGGATGTTCTTGAGAGTTCCACAATGCTCCTAATGTTGCACATTCCAGTTACTGGAATGTAACTGAGGAAATAGCTGCATACTGTTAGTAACTCTATAACTTTCATGAATACAAAGAATAATGCTTGCATAATCTTTATAAATAATAAAGATTGTTGGTGTAATTCTTTAGATTTGCTTCTCCATCAGAAAGTAGCACTGCACCTGATCCCAACTATTTTATCTTCAAGATCTGTGTGTGTGACTCTTTTTATTTTTTCTAATCTCCCATTTTCCCTTTCTGGAACCTGCTGGTTTGGCCATTCTGGTCACAACAATAAATAATATAATAAAGCAAGTATTTACATACTATTTACATTGTATTAGATACTGCAAATACCCTAGAGATGATTTAAGGTATACAGAAATATGTGCATATGTTATATGCAAATACATTTTATATAAAGGAATTGAGTATCCACAGATTCTGGTATATGGAGGGGATCTGAAATAAAGCCCCCCTGTGGATACCAAGGGACAAGTGTATATTGTGTCACCTTGAGTGCTATAAAAGTCAGTGTACTACAATATGTGTGAATATGAAGGCTTGATTTCTGACAGGTAGACATTTCTGATAACACTTTCATGAATTGGGTTAATTATTAATGTAGATATTGTGTTTGGCCCAGCCATTATTCCTAGGAAATAGAAATGCTGCAAAGGCCCTTAGATATTAGTAATCTATCCAACTCTCACCCCACATAAATAAACGAAGACTTCCATAAATTTGATAGTTCATATTAATACAAGATAAGTGATATTAGTTAATCTATCTTTTGCATTAAGAATTCTAAGATTTTGGGAGGCTGAGGCAGGAGGATCACAATTGTGAGTCCAGCCTCAGCAACTTAGTGAGAGCCTTTCTCAAAAAATAAATAAATAAAAACAAGAGTGGGGATATGTTACAGTGATAAAGCATACCTGGGTTAAATTTCCAGTACCAAAAAAAAAAAAATCTAAGGTGTTTTAGAATTCTAGGATATTATCTCTACTGATATTGATGCAATTATTTCTTGTCTTTACCTTCTGCAGTGACAAAGAAAGATGATGGAAGGACTTGTCCAATAGAAAATATATTTAAGAAAATTCCAACTTATTTACAAAGGAAAGTCCCCTCATATTATTTAGCATAATTAAATACAGTTAACTAGCTACAATGGGGAATGATTAAGTTAACTTTCTGTAGAATTTGGAACAAATAAATGTATATATGAGTTAATGGTCATCTCCAGTTTTCCTACATTTTGAAAAAAGCAGTACTGGGAATGCTTTTGTTTGGTCATAACAATAGAAACAGAAGACAAATAAAATGGAGAGTAACAAATGCAATAAGAAATCAAGAATAGAGAAGCAAAAGGAACAGCAAAAAAAATAAAATAAAAAACCATGAAAAGTGAAAGAGTGGGAGACGAAACTGGAAAATTAACTAAAACACATTTAGGATACATCTGTCAACAATAGCCATGATCATTAACTTTAAAAAGTTTTCAGTATGTGATAAAAAGGCACAGAAGATTTTATTAAAATGAGGTAAGTACCAAGATAAAAGCAATCAAAGAACTAGATGGGAGACAAAAAAGGGACATCACCTATGTGATCAGGAAAGTCTTCATAAGAGACAATTTTCAAAGCAGATGGTTCTTTGAGTAATAAAAGGGAAAAAATATCATACAATGGAAATTACACCAAGAGAGAAATAAAGGAGGCAAAAAAGAAAGAAATGGACTTTGGAGAAATGGAGAACACAAAGAAAATATTCCAGTATTGTCTTGAATTAACTGGTTACTAAATATTCATATTTTGAACTTTGTAAAATTTGTAGATAAACACAATTATCTTTTATTATGCCAGTATTTCATATGTTTTATCCATTTTTTAAAATTTTAGGGGGTTTTTAGATATACATGACAGTACAGTATATTGTGGCATATTACACATACATGGAGTATAACTTATTCTAATTACTATCCCATTGTTTGAGTTCTACATAATGTGGAGTTTCATTGGTAGTTTATTCATGCATGAACATAGGAAATTTCTGTACAAATCATTCTACAGTTTTTCCTACTTCCATCCCACTTCCCGTCCCTGCATTCCTCCAATCCAATTAACTTTTATTCTCCCCACTCCCCATTTTATGTGTTGGCTTTCACATATCAGAGAGAACATTTAGCCTTTGAATTTTTGGGATTGGCTTATTCACTCAGCATGATAGTTTCCAATTCCAACCATTTGCCAGCAAATGCCTTAATTTCATTCCTCTTCATAGCAGAATAATATTCCATTTTTATATATACCACATTTTATTTATCCTTTCCCATTTTAATCCTTAAAAAATCAGTGAGGTAGATATGATTAATATTTCATTTTTCAAATGAATATTTTAATCTAACCAAGTTGGATAGCTGTCAGCTAGAGGGATACCTGAGATTGGTATAAAGTCATTCTGATGTCTAAATACATACAACTTTATTCACCAAGTGCTAGAGGGAAAAAAAGCAATAATTAAAACAAAAATAAACAAATAGGAGGTTGACAATTAAAAGAGAAGAAAAATAAAAATAAATGAAAGCTGAGAAATGCTTTAAAATAGAGCTTACAATTAATGCTAGCTGGAAACAATGTACCAAATCATAATAATTGTACCACAGTCACAGTACTCAATTCATATTCTCTTAGGCACAGGACAAACCTGATCAAATGTAAAGAGATTCTGGTGACCAGTTTTCTTGTGGCTTAGCCTTTCTCCATTCTGAATCTTCTTTCTCTCATTCCATAGCATATTGATGGAGGGAATAAGAGTTGACAAACTAGGAGTTGATTCTTTAATATCTGGGGACCTCTCCATCCCACAGAAGTGTCATGTGAATAATTTATACACTATGACTACACCAACAAACAGAGGTCAAGATCACAGCTATGGCTAACAATCTCACCTCTTATAACACTATACTCATTGATGGTAACTTCCTGCCTTGTCAGGTAAGGAAACTAAAATTAGAGTTCCACAGCTTGATCAAAATAACATAATTGATAAGTGAAAGGGCAGTTTATAATAGCCAGAACCATATGACATCCAGTTGCCTAATAACTTTGTTGTTTCTAAGAGATGAAAGTCAACCAAGATAATTCATGAGTCTAATTTTCTGAGAGCCAATGCCAAATTTAAACTATAATTATTTTTAATATTACAAATAAGACAGATTGGTAGGGTCAAGAAGTATGGGAATAAATTGAAATAATGAAAGAAGTCTGTAGGAATTAGAGTAACCTCTGGTTTGGAGAAAAAATCAACAACTGTTTTACCTAATAAGAAAAGTCATCTCAGGCAATTGCCAGATAAACCACAAATCATTAGAGAATCACCCTAATTACATAGACACACAAAAAATCCTCTCAGTCCAATCATCCACCCAAATTCCTTAGGGTCCTTCCAAGCACATGCATCTGTGATTCTGAAATTAAATTTCCAAATCATAACTAAAAGGAACAATTGCTATGGCCATGGTCCTTAGGACAGTGTCCCTTATGAACTACCACCAAAATCCCAGAAGAGATATTGTTCTCTTTGTTTACTGTATAGATTACTGGTCCGTGAATTTCATTGAATGCATGGATTTTTCTATATATGACATCATGTGTAACAAGGAAAATAAGCATAATTTTCTCTTTTTTTGTAACAATGAACCACAAAAACTGAGGTTACTAATATTGAAACTTCATGAACACCATAAATAATACTGTCATTCAAACTTCTCCAAAAATATTACAGTGGGATACTTGGAGATGAAAACTATTGTCCTACAGGGGTCTAGATTTTTAGAGTAGGATGTATGGTTAATTAAAATAATTTGCTGCAATGTTCTTATTTTAGAAATTAGAAAAGTGAAATGAAAGGCCCTAGAGCTATTTACTTGCCCAATTCTCTTGATTCCTGGACCTCTTACAAGTCAGAGAATTTACATTACTGTTCAATCAAAGAACATTCTATAGGATATTGGCCTTGGACTATGAAGGAAAATGTGTTACTACATGCTAAGGACAAAGCATCTCCCATGGACTTGAAGAGGAAAAAAATTAAGTTGACCATCAAGAATTAAAACTATGAGATGAACACATTTTTTTTCAATTGAGCAGAGAATGACAAAATGACCTAAATGTAAATGAAAGAGTCTAAGGTCTTTTACTATAATCTGATGCAACCAGTTATTTAATGACCATATATAAAGAAAGAAAATATCTATAAATATAATTATTTATAAAATGTAGAAGAAGCAGAGCCAGTGTCAAAATTTGGTAGTGCACATTCCAAACATTCACCAAGTAAGAGTTAGTCAATTTAAGTTTTCTACATTTTTTGGCCAAACCATATGGCTATCCCTGAAGAGAATTTAACTAGAGATAGTACCAAAAAAAAATACAGACTTTGGGAAATGTGTGAAAAGTGGTAAGACTATTTTATGATTATATTTTAATATAAGCTATCAGGGAAGGCCAGATCTCTGATAATAATTCTACTATTAATTATATTAAAAATAATTCTACTATTAATTATCCTGAATGTAAATCAATTGTAGGGTAGGAAATTATGACTAGGGGAATTAGGCTTTAGGCTAAAATTAGGGACATTGTTTATTCCCTCTGGAGCGAGGAGGAAATTTGACTTGAACTCCAAGACTTTGAAGGTTCTAAGCAGATATATTTTTTATAGGAAAAACTGTTCCAGGACAAATGGTGATAAGCCTGGAGCCAGGCCAGTAACTGGACTGGTAAAAGACTCGAGGATCATATAAGGTTATGCAATAACTTTGAAATCTCTTCCATTACCCTTGAGCCTCAGTAAAGACACATTAAAATTTACTAGTTTGATCTCAATTGCATTGAAATGAAAAATGAAAGAAGACTGTACATACCATGTTTGGAGCTGCTCTGAGCAAGGGAAAATAGTGTCCCCTCTCTAGTGGCCAGGATATGAGTTTACAATGGCTGTTCCTGGAGAAAGGCCATGCAGGGCAGTGATCTTACAGCCTTCCTAGCTTTGAAGGCTGTGGTAGCAGTGAAGGTGAGCTGGGAAAAAAGAGAATCAGTAGAATTTGTCCAGAACACATTAAGCAGCACCATGACATTGTCTTAGGAATAAGTGGGGTTCACTTTGAGACAGGCTTATTCCTGTGATTCCAAGTAAAGGACAGGGTCATAACATTTATTTAAAAAGGAATCACAAACCACTTTCCTGCTCACACAATGTATACTGGAGCCACATAGAACTTCTAGGTCTGTTTCCTGCCCTGTCAGGATCTTACCTTCTTCTTCACGGGACTGTCTGCTTTGCACTTTTTCCTGTCTTGTCTGTATATTATCTTGCATTGGTAATTTTTATGAACTCATAGACAGATGCCCAATTATATTATTTTCCATCTTATAATCCATTTACCTTTCTGTGTATTTTTGTTATTGATTTTGCTTTTGTTTTGCTCACTTAAAAGATGACATTTATTTGGCTCACTATAGGTTTACTCCAGAGGTAAGTAAAGAACCTGGCCTCTACTATCGATACATACACACAAATATTAGAGCTGTGGCTACAGCTGAAGCAGTCTACTCTCATTGTACATTGGACTTGTTCTTTTCTGATTCAGTGCTTATCTTCTCACTTTGTAAATTGTATTGAGTGCACTATTTATACTAACCGCTTTTAATGTCCATGGATGCTCAGCCTATATGGAGAATTACAGTTTAAACAGAGTATTTTAACTTCTGCCTTGTTAACTGATTATTTAAAACATAACTTAATATTTTATTTTTACATATTATTTGTGTTTACTATGATACTTCCCCTGAGAAAAGTACTTGCACGCACCTTCGTAAAATTTCACATTCCAAGCCTCAGAACTAAAGGAAAGACGTGAACTTCAGTATATTCAACAAAATGACAAAAACCAACCTGTGATATGAAAAGGGTTATCAACCTTCTTTAATCTACATGCCCCTACATAACTCATCTTGCTTTTATTTCTTATTTTTAACTTCTATAGGAAATTTCAAATATTAATCACAATTGTTATAGGGTAGCTCTGTAATAAATCTTTAAAATATTAAATATATTATTCATGTAATTAATAGAAAAATAGGGTCATATCTCTTTTCCATCAGAAAACTATTCTATAAGGGGATTGAGAAAATATAACATCACTATTTAATCTGAAAATTTTCATACACATAAATGATCAGAAACTACTTTCATGATGGAAATTATTATAAAGACAATATTCCTATCCCTCATTAACCAGATTTATAATTTTTATTTTTATTTACAAAGAAATTGGAGTTGATGAATTAGTAGTAAATAGCTATATCAAAGAGAAATAAAAACTAAAACCTGAGAAAAAATACAGCAATTCCTCACACTGTAATGAGAATCAGTATTTTAAAACCTTAAGATGTTATACATCATAAGAGACACCTAAAGTCAGTTGAAGTCAAACCACTCTCTTTCATCCATAGATAATTAAAATGACCCCATGTTTCAAGACGTAAGTCAAGGATTTTCAGGAGTACGGTAATCTTTAATGGCTAACCTTCAGGAAATTTTCTCCGCAACCTGGGAAAGGTACTGAAAAGAAGCTTATGGACCAAGAAGAGAATTTAATGGGCTCTTAACCCCTTTCAATTGAGGTACAAGATGTGGGATTAGGAAATGGAGCAACTATTTAAGTCTCTTCATTCTATTTTTCACTCAGCTCAGAAAGAGTCCAGCCAGCAAAGCGCAGTCACTTGAAATTGTATGTGCATCTTCATTCTTTTGAGTACTGAACTTTCACATTTATGAGAGTCTTACTTTGGTGTCTCTAGACAATACAAAAATCTCAATTTCTTATCTATAAAAGAATGCATTATAATGATATCCAAAAGAGTGATTTTAAATGTTAAAACAGTATCAGAATATCACATTTAAAAAAGTAACATTTCTGTCAGGCTGAGCATATTATAAAATTAAAACACAAATTTAAATTGTAAAAGTGTTAATTTCTTGGCCTTGAGTATGTTTAATTGTTACTAATGTGTGTTTACTAATTAAACATGCCTCCTCAATAATTATATGAAGAAGCTGCAAAGCTTTTAAGACTCCTGCTAATCCAGCACCCTTTGGTTGCATGTTTCTAATTTGTTCATTTTAATGTACCAATTATGTGAATTAGAGCAAATAAATATGTTGTGAAAAATCTCTCTCTGAGACTCTGACCCCCAAATGTTTTGAACCAGATAGAACAATTTTTGTTCTAGCTCAATTATTCAGTTTCTAGAGTAGATTAAAGGATTAAAAGGCTAATTTAGTTAATTGTGAATAAGCAGATATATCTTGAGGTTTGATGATTTTTAATGTGAATTTTCAGGCACAAAGTCATCTTGTCCTGAATGAGTCCAAAGAGAAGTGAAATTGGATAAAAGGTATAATGAATTACTGTACCAATTTAGCAAAAATTTAATAAAAGTCATACTATCTTAAAGCTAGAAGGGAAAGAGACTGCTCTGCATGTACTATTTATTTATTGCAAGCTCTAATGACTCTATGAATGTCATGGTACAAAGGGGAAGAACATGCTGTATTTTATGTTTTTAGGAAACTTATACAATTAGTGATTTATATTCTTGAGGAAAAACTTGGTGAAGATGAAATTATGACATATAGATCTGGCTCTTTTGTTTTTGTTTGCATATACTGCATATTTTTATTTCTATTTAGAAATAATTCCTTGTTTCAGGGCCATATTTCTTACTGAGTAAATGAGGACAGCTTTGTTTCAACATTTCAAGGCAGAACATATTTAGAGTTACTGGATCTCCACTCTCTTCAGGTCACCTAGCAGATAATGATCATTCTCTCCACTTAGTAGCTTAGTAGATTTAATGGAGCATCTTCCTGCCTACTGCCTATTTAAAAAAAAAAAAGATTGGAATACCTCTTTCTCCTGTGGAGTAATACACTTTGGGAAAATTAAAGCTCCCCAGGTAATGAAGCTTCTCTTAGCCCAATAATTGAATCAATATTGATGGGAATCTGATTCAATAATTTTATTTTTTTCTTCTGATTATAAAATCATAGTATATCCAATAGAAAATTGTAAAACTTCAAAAAGCAATAGTCACTCATAACTCCACAAATTATGGGATTCAATATACATATTTGCTTCTTTATATTTTTAAAACATGACTGAAATCATAATATCTGAAATTTGGGATGTATTTGTTTTCCTTAATATTATGACAAATTTTTTTGGAAATAATGCGTATTATTTATGATTTTATTTATAATTTTAGGACTATGTAACAGTCTACTTATTGTATAGCAGACTGGACATCATACACTTATATGATAATGTCATGAATCTTGTTAATTCCTCCAGTGTTGTTCAACAAGTTTGTTGCCATTTTTCTGTGGTTCTACATAAAATTTCTCTGGATATCATTATATTTAAATGTTTTCCATAAAACGTGTATTTTGATATTTCTGAATATGGAATATCTTTATATGTTTCATACAGATACTCCCACATGGTAAGTTGTCTGTAGCTATCCAATGATCTCTTTCCTGGAAGCAAATATGTCACTGAAGAAAAAGTATCATCAAGTGTTTGATAAACACCAAAGTGGCAGACATCAGTGTCTAAGTGAGGTTCTCTACAGTTTTCTTCCTGGAGGTAGAACATACTTCAGAAGTGATAGGCTATGATTCCTAGAGTACTCCACTCAATATATATCTCCTAAAAATTTCTATATGTCCTTATTTCTGTAAATCCCCCATTGAATTTAAGAATAGCTATTAAACTCCTCAGATTATAACTTTCCTTTTTCCACACATGTATCTTCTAGTAATACATATATGTTCCATGAATTTTGTTGAAGAAAATGAAATTCTCATAGGTCATGCCATGATGAAGCTTCTATCTCTACAAATATTAATTCTGTGATTTAATAACAGTAAGAAAGGTTAGGTATGCAGAATAGCATCCCTGAAATGCATCTGAATGTGAATGCTGCTTTACATGTGAAAAAGGAATTTTGCAGTTGTGGTTAAGTTAAGGATATTGAGATAGGAAGATTATCCTGAATTGACCAACTTGAGATAGGAAGATTATCCTGAATTTTAGACAACAGTTTTTATATGAGGGATGTAGAGGAGTCAGAGCCAGGGAGAAGGTAGTGTGATGACAGAGGTTGGAGTGATACTCTCTGGAGGGGTAAAAACTGTAAGCCAAAAAACATAGGTGACTACTCAAAGTTAAAGAAAAGGGAAAATGCCTAAGTCCATGTTCTGTTGCCATTACACAATGCCTGAGACTTACAGTTTTGGAAGTTGGAAGTCTAACATTGGATGGCTATATCTGCTGGGGAGACACTCCAAGTTGAGCCATTCAAAAAATGGAAAGGCAAGTAGATGTGAGCAGAGAGAAGGGTGCTGAACACCCAGAACACTCATTTGTTTTGTCTCTTGAGAGACAAAAGCATTAATACCTTCAGAAGGACTCCACCCATGACCCAAAGACTTTCCAGTAGGTACCCCCTGCCAACACTGCCTCATTGATAAATTCTCAGTGTGAGTTTTGGAAAGAACATATCATACTCAAACAACAGCAGGAGGGAAAATCTTCTATTTCAAGCTTCCAAAAAGAATAACCTTGTCAATAACTTGATTTTACCATGGGAAACTGATTTTAGACTTTCGATCTCCAGAACAGTAAGAAAATAAATTTGTGCTGTTTTAAGTAATTAAACTTGAAATAATTGGTTATAGCAGTAACAGAAAACTAATACAATTAGTGATTTATATTCTTGAGGGAAAACTTGGTAAAGACACGAAGAAAAAACTAGAAATAAAATATAAAATCATAGTTAATAATATTTGGTAAATTTTCTCATAGATAAATCCACATCAACATGTAGATCCATCTACAAACACACAAACTAATAAAATACATATCTCCACAAACACGCATAAAATCAATCTATTGGTCATATTGCATTATGTTTTCCTCATGTAATAATTTTATAATTTCCAAGTTACTAATTGATCAAATGATTGTCTCCCTGTTTTTATTGTATAGTTTAATTCTTTGAGAATAAAGGTAGTTTTCATATATTTGCTATAATAAATATATATTACATTATTTTATAACTCCATATTAAATATTCCTTTATCTGAAATACCTGGACCAGAACTGTTTTGCATTACAGATGTATTCATATTTTATAATATTTGCATATATATAATGAGATATACCAGGACCTAAGCTTAAATGTGAAATTCAATTATGTAATATATATATACTTTATATATAGAACTTGAAGATCATTTTATACAATATTTTAAATAACTTTGTTTGTGAGTGGGATAGTTTTATGGAGTATAATTTCCACTTGTTGAATCATGTTAGTGCTCACAAAGTTTTGAATTTTGGAGCCTTTCAGATTTCAGGTTTTCAGATCAGGAATGTTCAACCTTGATCTAAGTAATACAATTATAAATTGGTTTGAATATAATTATTTGCTATAGTTTCTTTTAGGGGTAATGTTGCTAGTTCCAAGACCACATATATTTTTAACACATTTGATGAAAAAAAATTCCTTCACAAATGTTTTTTTCTAATTTACACACTTTCAAGGAGTGCATTAGAATATTCGTATCTGCCAACCATTCTGTTATTCGGTACATTACTTTAAAAGGAAAAGTGGTTCATTATCACTATTATTTTAAAATTTTTATTGCTAGAGAAGCTGAATATTTCATTTTGTAATCCCACAAAGATTACAAGGATTATTAGTACACACTTGTAATCCCAGTGGCTCAGGAGACTGACATAGGAATGACTGGACATTTAAGGCTAACCTCAGCAAATTAGTGAGGCTCTAAGCAACTTAATGAGATATTGTGTCAAAATAAAAAGGACCAGGGATATTGTTCAGTGGTTAAGTGCCCCAGATTTCAACTCCCAGTACAAAAACAAACAAACAAAAAACTGACAACAAAAAACCTTCTTTCATCACTGTTGATAGTTTGTACCTTTTAATGTTTAAATTTGATTCACAACTGTTTCATTATTAGGGTATTTTTAAATTGATTTGTAAGAATGCTTTATGTAATTATAGATGAAAATTCTCTGTAATATTTATACAATTTTTCTTTTATCTGTACTTGTGATTTTGAATGTATGATCTCTGGCTTACACCTCCTATGTCCAAATGTGTAAGAAAAATATTCATGTTGCTGAATTTCATATTATCTTTTCTTTAAGCTTAAACTCTTTTTTTTAAAGGAGAGAGAGAGAGAATTTTTTAATATTTATTTTTTAGTTTTCGGTATACACAACATTTTTATTTTTTTTGTATGTGGTGCTGAGGATCAAACCCAGCGCCCTGCGCATGCCAGATGAATGTGCTATGGCTTGAGCCACATCCCCAGCCCTAAGCTTAAACTCTTTAAAGTATTGAAATGTGTGCCTTTATATATGTGAGATGTTGATAGTTTCATTTTCTTCTATTCCTCTTCTTTCTGAAGAAATGTATCATTTTCTTCTTTCTCTTCTTTTCTTCACTTTCTGAACATTTCAGTTCTACAGATATTGATAAAGTAAAAAAAAATTGGGATCTGCTATGAAAAGGGGGTATGTAATGGATACTCCTTGTGCTCCTCAAAAGCATCTAAGGTCAAGAAGAACAAGGAAATTACATGTGTAGAAGATCATTCCAGAGCTGGGTGGTAAAGCCTGAAGAGTATAAAGAGACAATCTTGATTTTGTCTGGCAGAGTGCCAAAAGCATGAGGCAAGTGACTCTGTAGGTAAATTGCTAGCAAGCTAGTGAAACTAGATGAAATGTTGTGAGGAATTGCTTTCATAAGGTCTTTAAAACCATTATTGAGGAAGGAGTCTTCTTGGCCTAATCACTTCTCAAAGGCCTCATCACTTGATGCTCTCACATTGGCAACACCTGGATTTTGGAGCAGTCATATTCAAACCACAGCATTGTTCTTGTTGTGCAAAAGGAGCCAGAAAAATTCATAAATGGATGTGCATGGCTATGTTACAAAAAATCTTATTTACCAAAACAGATGGTGGGCTGAAATTGGCCCCCAGGCTATAGTTTGACAACCAGTTTTATTTTAGATATTCTTTTGGAAAATTTTTGAATGCAATTTTACTTATAAATTTTTATTTCTTTTAACATTTAAAGTATATATATATAGACATTTATTCTCCTCTGAGTGCAACTTTGGAAACCTCCCATGAATTCTAATGTATAAGTTCTTAGTACTGGCATTTTCCTACATATTACATAATTTGCATTTATATTCTTCCTGGTCTAGGAATTATTTAGTAAAGTTGTCAGCATCACTCTTAAATGTTGGAATATGAAGAAACATTTTGAAAATAGGTACATGGAGAATAATAATTAAAGGAACACAATTTAGTGGCATTTTAGTACTGGCAATGACACGGGCTGTTCAGTGCAGGTAAAACAGTCTCAGAAGAGTAATCCATTGTCTTGTGCTGCCAGAACTAGAGTTATTTGGAATCATAGAGACCAGAAAGGATCACAGTATAGAGATCATTTAACCATAATTAGAATGAAATGATTTTAGCATATAGGACAATGGCCACAGGGAATGGTTTTAGATTAAGAAGCTGAAAGTATATGAAAGAAAATATTTATATTGAAATAGAAGAGTCACAATACAATCTTGAAAAATTGGGGGGATGGTGGAGTTATTATTATTTATTTTATTTTGTTGTTATTGTATTCTTATATTGCAATACAGTTAAAGAACATATTCTCTACAATGGCTACATCTGGCAAAGTATTGGAGCTTCCTTTGTCCCACCCCCAGGTTTCAATGAGGGTTGGGAAAGAAACATTAAACCTCTGTATGATGCTAGTTTCTTTATTAATTTACTTGTGTGTTCCTGTTCTCTCTTTCTGTGAACAGAAATAGAGTATATAAAATATGTATTTATAAAATATATAAAATATGTATTCATCTTCCATTAGTATTATATTTCTTTCACCTTTTCCTGGACTTTCTACCAATTGTATGTTTTGCTTTTTTAATGTTTCTTGATATTAGTTATTTTATGCAAGTGATATAGGTCGTATGTTTTTTTTTAATATCATGCCCTTCATCAATATTAAATAGAGTACATTTGATGTTTGGCATTTAATCCACTTAGAAACATTAATGTATCTATCTACCCCTTTCTTTTTATTTAAATGAGGCTTATATATCTTTGCCTACCCTTTGCTCTTAATATTTGTGAACACATTTTAATAGTGTGTAATTTGATTTTTCTTTTATGTAGTAAAGTTGTATAATCTTTTCTTTTAGTAAAATATACTGATGTGAGGTTTTCCTTATTATTACATGTATTTTACCATTTAAATAAAAATCCAGGAATAAAACAGCTAAACACTAGTCAGTCATATAACTATGTTACCTTAAAATTAATTAATAATCCCATTTTCAGCCATGAATTCATGTAGATTTTATTAACTAAATTTTTTAAACTCCTGAGTAGAATTTTCAATGCAAAAATATCATCATTGGACTTGAAACAAATCAGTCTATTTAAAATTTAAAGATAGAAGTTTAATGGCTAGTCAATGACTCAGGTATAGCTTTTGTGTTAAATTTAACATTTCTGGCTAGATAATCAATAAACAGGGATGGGAGTTCAAAATAAGAGCCCCATATATGACCTGGCCCAATAACATCCTGTAGACTCTCATTTTACATATATTCCTACTACCAAAAGTATGCAATAGGACAAGAGCAAATCAGAAGATGAAGAAAGTCAGATGGTTTTCTTGATGACTTACTTTAAAAACATGAATTATCAAGACCACAGGAAACATGAGCATTGAAGAAAGAAAATAACTCAGTCTTTTTCTAATTTAAATCAAGCTAATAGGAAATTGTTGGCTTCTTCCTCTCTATGGTAACTATTTTTTTTACCTATTTAATTAGTTTCTATAACAATAATACAGATTCAGATATCTCTGGAGGATGTTCTTCTGATTGGAAATTCACACAGCAATTCCCAAGAACTTTAGCTGTTATAAGCTTTATGGATTAGAACTCAGTTGGTCCCTGGTTGTAAACTCTATGGCCACATCATCGATTTAGTGGCTGTATTCTCAAATTCTGTGCTAGCTGAATTATGAGGACTAAAGTTGTTCTGTCTCTGCTAGACCATATTCCTCTAACCTTTCTGAACATGAAGATGTCTAACTCCTACATTACAATCTCAAGAGACCACATTTTTTCCTAAGTGTGTACCTACTTCTTATAGAACCACAAAAGATAAGGGGAAAATGTGAACAGAAAGAGAGTAATTCATAGCTATAGCCACAATTCAAAACAGAATATTTGAAGGTTGTAGATTTACTATGTTCTTTTATGACTTTCTGCTATCAGGCTATTTCCATCATAAAAAAAAAGCTCCCAGAAGCATAAAATGAATGTGACAAGGCACACTATCTCAAGATGCTATAGCACTAAAGAACAGTAGAATTCCTGGAGAGATAGGCTTTCAACACAGGAATTGCATTAGAGAAGGTAGCAAGTGATAAAGTCCTGCTTTCCCTTTTGGAAAGGTCATTACAGTGAATTCTTCCTCTTTTGTGATAGGAGGAGGCAATCAAAAGGAAGATTCCCAGACACTGACATTAAACCCTATTGCCATCATTACTTCTCCTAGTCTGTCTGGGAATTGAGGGGAATGATGTTCCACAAGTCCAATATATGTTATACATAAATAGTAACGTAATAGCAGTATCAAATTTTTTTGTCAGGCAATTAAACTTTATGCCACGCTAATTCAATTTTGCTGCTGTTTTATTAAGTCCTATGGAAAAAAAAAACAAAAAGAAATCTGTTCTCTCTGGTAAATCATGAGTTGCAGAACACATTTCTTAATACAAGCTCTTTGTTCTGCTATCTTGATATATTAAATATCCAGCAACAAATTTCTGGGGTCATAAATCTAGAGTGATAAAATTAATCCTATTGCTGAAGACAAATAAATATTTTATTGCAGTTTTATGAGCTTTTGTTCCCTCTTACAAATAGATGTTGTTTAGTGGTACGAAGACATTTTGCTTCTCTAAAATGTATTAGAAACAATATAACAGTGATAGAATTCATATCTACAAACTTGTTGTGCATCCTTAAGATTGAAATTAAAATGTCAAGCACATTTCTCACAAAAAAGTTTTTTGTTATAAAGAATAATGTGTCCAGAGAAAGTATTCAGTTGTGATGGTCAACTTAGTTTATATCCTCAAATCTTTTGAATTTCAATTGTGGGCACTAATTCTATTATGTGACACTTGTTTTGAATTTCATTTGTTTTGTTTTGATATTAGCAAAAGAAAAAAAAGAAGAATTTTAGGAGACAAGAAAAAATATCAAATCAAATATCTATCAATATGTAGCTCATTTAATAATCAAGAATGTGCAAACTTTGGAGGTTATATTGGAAGTTTTATATGAAACATTAGTGAAAACAGGACTTTTTTAAGGGTTGAGGAGGAGAAAACTCAGAGTCAATGCAGTCTTCTGCCATCTATAAAAAATTCAATTTGGTTCAGTTCCCTTCAGAAAATTTTCACAAAAACAGAAATTTGGTATGGAAAGATCAAATAGTTTATTCCCTCCAAATAAAAGAAGGAAAAACTTGAAGCCTACATATGGAGATTACTTCCTTGAAAATATTTTATGCCAGAACTCAAGATTTGTCCTTTGTAATCTATCAGTCTCTTAAACTCAGAACCTATTACAATGCATCAATTGCTAAACATTAAAACACTTTTGCTAATTTGGTTTAGGTAAATGTCTACAGAAGTGTTTTCCAAAATAATCTGCACATTGTGCACCTTAACCTTTAGTCATTTATACAAAACCGTATTGAGTAAGATATTGCTTACTGCTTTTCTGAGTTCATACCCTTGAGCACCCTGCTTCACCTAATCCCTGTGTTCCCCAAGTTTGAAATGGATAAGGAGGAATACACAAAAATGGGAATACATGAAAGTACTTTATCACTGCTAGAAAACAAAACATATATGCTAACTTTACTTATATTTTATCAATTTGCAAAGAATAAAAATATAATTTGAAAAAAGCTGTACAGAAAAGAAATATGAATAATATAAGGAGCAGGAAAAAAGGTAACTCCCACTCCCAGGCAAGACAAAAAGGCAAGGACCTGATTAACCTTTCCTACTTGAAACATAAAAGAAATAAAAAGAGAGGGAGAGGAAGGGGAGGGAGAAAGAAAGGGGAAGGGAGAGAAGAGGCAGATAGAGTTGTTTTTGAGACATTGAATATGAGATAATGAAGCAAAGCAATCCTTCAAAAGGAGAAACAAACAAGGTAAACCTTACAATGGCTCCAATTTACTGACATGGGAAAAAGTCTAGAATGTAATGCAGGAAGGAGGAACCCAGGCAGGGCCCAGGAAACTCCTTAAATTAAAAAGGTAAAATTAAAAGACTAGAGAGAAGAAGGTGGTTAGAGTTTCCAGGAAAGAGAACTGGAGAGGAGACAGCTGCAATGAGAACTTCTTAATAAGAATCCCAGTTTTTAATACTCAAACACCTTGTCACTTAAGCACTGTATTTTCTGTTCTGTTTTTCAGCTAGGTATGGCTGTATGGCTGCTTTGACCAATGAAATAGAAGAAAATTCTGTATATTGAAATTAACAGAAAATGTACAGCTTTTTCCTACTACTACAATGTGATGTGATTGCTCAAGTCTGAGCTGTCTTATTGGATGATGAACCATAGTAGCAAAGCAAAAAGTGTGTGGATCATTGTGAATTCCTCCTACAGTGATAAGCTGCTGAGCTGTCCATGGTCTTATTTGGGTCTCAGTCATTGGTCCACACAAGTAATCAATTTAAAGTACACAATCCACTCAGATCTGGCAACAATCTTCCTTTCTACACATCCTGACTTGTGCCTTTGGATACATTCAACAACACATGGTTAGAGTATGGGAAATTCTACTAAGAAGTAGAATTCCTAGAAAAAAACAAAGACATTTTTATTCTTAGGATTTGTTGACTCTCTAGGATTTACATGAGTACTGGAGCACAATTTTTTTCATATCTGATCTCAAACATATTGGGAGATTTGCTGAATTTATCCCCAAAGATGACATACTAGGGGGCAATAAAGGTTTGTGCTTGTTAAAAAATTCTCCAAAATATTTTATGTATTCCTACCTCAATAAAGATTCAAGCTTTTGAAAATCAAATGTCATAAAGAAATAACCTTCTAATTCCAATAATCAGCAAAGATATAAAAATATTAGCCTATTACACTAGATTTAATGATCTTCAGCTGTGCTTCCTGACTTTTGAGCTGATTATTTTTTCTTATCCGGAGATCAAATAATTTAAAAATTTTAAAACTTATTTATTTTAAGGAAGATTTTGTTTTCTAATAGACATAATTTCATCCAGGCTCAATGGTGCACACCTATAATCTTGGCAGCTCAGAAGGCTGAGGCAACCTCAGCAACTTAGCAAGGACCTGAGCAACAAGTTTGAAATGTATTCTTAGAGTCTTCTAGGTGAAAAGTTGTCCTTTTTGCTCTTCTTTATGTCTAAATTCTCACTTGAAGCTTTCTTTTGTACATGAGATAATGGTAATACATTCTATATTAAAATAAAAAAAATTCTGAGAAATAATCAGATATGGAAAAATATTTGAGTATGCTATAAATTGTGATACATCCATATAAAAGAACACTAGGCCAGAAAAACTCAGGAAAATAAAGTGAGGAATACCTTACCTTTCAGTGCCCTGTCCAAGGAAAAGGGGTGTCATTACAGAAGCAGACTGTTGTTCTTACACAAAGCTCTGGAACAATGGCACCTATATTTTGCCCTGAGGGAAGAGGAAGGATGTAAGAATAAAGAGCCTCAATGTTGCCACTAAGAGTACATGAAATGGTATGTGGAGAAGTTGAAGGGTAAGAGAATTGTCAAAAACAATGGAGTTTAGATAGTGAGTAATTAAGGGGTATATAGCTCTACAAAAAGGCAAAACAGCCAAAAGTTTAACAAAAATAAAAAAGGAAAACAACATTTAAGAAGAGCCTTTCTGGGGTTGAGAGAAGCCCCTATAGTCTGGCCTCAAAGACTATCCCTGCAAACAAGCCCAACTTTAATTGAATTAGGTTTTCTACAAAATTATGTCCCAATATTATCAAGAGTAAAAAGAACAATCAGCAGGAAATTAGTGAAGGCTAACTTGTGGTTATGATACAATACAGAAGGAACAGCCAATATCCTAACAGGGAATTCACAGAAAAAAGACCATGAAAGCCTGGATTAAACCATTGTCATCCCAGAACTTCAGAGAGAGTTAGGGTGAGCATGTGCATGCCAAGGCTACACTGAGGAACAAACTCAGAGGATACAATTTTCACTGAACTAGTTCAGTCAAGTCACTAAGAAACAAACAAATTAGCAAAAAACAATGACCATCCCAGGGGTGTGTGACAGTACCAGATTTACTAATATAGACTATTAAAATATTTAATTTTCAACCAATAATTGGGAATTATGGGATAAGGAAATAAGCAAGAATGTATAACAATATTCATGAATAAAAGAAAAGCAAGCAGGCCCAAGAAACCACCTTTGAGAGAGCTCAGATGCTGGAATTATAAAAGAAAGACTTCAAACCAACTATTGTACAACTGTATACTTCTTTTTGTTTTAACTTAATTATCTAAAAATGCATAAAACCATGCCTATAGAAGTATAAAAATATAAAAGTAAAGTAATTCATTTCTTCATGTACTTATGTGTATATGTATAACTGTAATTGTGTTATTGGATCTAGAACATAAAGAAATGTAATATATTTTAACAAAGGAGGTTGATGGAAACAAAGCTGTGTATAGTATGAATATGATAACTAGATCTTAACTTGAATCCACTGGAATAAAGATAAACATAAATGCTAAAGAAGAAGGTTAATATTAACTATTCTATAAATATATACATGCCCTTTGTTATTCTTGCCATTAATTTAAAATTCATAAAATTATATGTAATGATAATTAATAGCAATATATTATTTATAATATATTGATATTATATATGTACATGTATGCATATTATACACACACACACACACACACACACACTCATACAAATAAAAAAAATTTAAAATAGGGGAAGAAGAAACTGAGCTATGAAGAGTAAAATTTCTATACTGTACAGGAATTAAGGTAGTATAATTTTGCTAAATTAAAATGTATTCTACAAGCCTAGAATAAATGCTAAAGAAATAACTAAAAAATACAATGGAAAAATAATTTAGTAAATTAAAATGTTCTGCTACAGAATGTTCATTTACTGCAAAAGAGAGCAATAATGAAAAAAAGAAGAACAAAGAAAAGGATATCAGACATACATAACAAAATATTACATCAAAGACATAAATCTAGTGTTATCAATAATAATATAAAATGTGAATTGATTACACAAATAAATAAAAAGACAAATTGTCAGGCTGAATATAAAGTAATACAAATGTTGTAAAAGAACATACAATTTAGATTTAAATATATAAATAGGTTGAAATTAAAAGGATAGAAAGATATACAAAAACAGCACCATAAGAAACCTTTTAAGCTATGCTAATGTCATACAAAATAGACTACAAAAATGTCCTTAGATAAAAATATAAGAAGGTCAATCTATCAGAAAGATAAAACAACAGTAGGCATAAATGTACCTAATAGCATACCTTCAATATGCATGAAGCAAAAATTAATATAATAAAAGGAAGAAACAGATTCATACATAATTGTGTATTACTAAGTATCCCATTTGGAATAATAGATCAATTAGAAGAATGTCTTAAAGATTTAGAAGACTGTACAAACAATAAACCATTATAACTAACAGGTATCTAAGAACACCCATCCTAAAAGAGCAGAGTGCCCACTTTTCTTAGGCACACATGACACATTGCCCAGGCTAAGTTAGACTATAAAACAAACTGTAATAATCTTGAAAGAACTAAAATCTCACAAAGTATGTTCTCTGACCACAATACAATGAAATTAGAAATCAATAATTAGGGTAATTGGCAAATTCACAAATTTGTGGTAAACAACAAACTGTAGTATGCTTATTTTATTTATTTATTTATTGTTTTTTAATTTTTTCTTTTAGATATAAATGACAGTAGAGTGTATTTTGACATATTATAAATACATGGAGTAAACTTATTCTAATTAGTATTCCATTCTTGTGGTTGAACATGATGTAGAATTACACTGGTTGTGTATTAACATATAAGAATAGAAAAGTTATGTCTGAGTCATTCTACTATCTTTCCTATTACCATTCCCCCTTCCTTCCCTTCATTCCCCTTTGTCTAATCCAAAGAACTTCTATTCTTCTTCTCCCTACCCTCCCTTGTTGCGGGTTAGCATCCACTTATCAGAGATAACTTTAGTTTTTGTGGGACTGGCTTAATTCACTTAGCATGATAGTCTCCAATTCTGTTCATTTACCAGAAAATGCCATAACTTCATTGTCCTTTATGGCTTAGTAATATTCTATTGTGTATATATAACACATTTTCTTTATCCATTCATCTGTTGAAGGGCACCAAGATTGGTTGCATAGCTTAAGCTATGTTGAATTGAGCTGCTATAAACACTGATGTGGCTGCATCACTACAGTATGCTGATTTTAAGGCCTTTGGGTATAAACTGAGGAGTGGGATAACTAGGTCAAATGGTGGTTTCATTCCAAGTTTTCTAAGGAATCTCCATACTGCTTTCCAGAGTGGTTGCACCAGTTTGCAGCCCCACCAGCAATGTATGAGTGAAGATTTTGGCCCATATACTCACCAACATTTATTGTTACTTGTATTTTTGATAATTGCCATTGTGACTGGAGTGAGATATATAGGTTTAATTTTCATTTCTCTAACTTCTAGAGATGTGGAACATTTTTTTCTTATATTTTTGACCATACATATTTCTTCATCTGTGAAGTATCTGTTCAGTTCACCCATTTATTTGTTGGGTTACTTGTTTTATTGGTGTTAAGTTTTTTTAGTTTTTGTATATCCTGTATATTAATGTTCTGAAGTGCAAGTAGTAAAACTTTTCTCATCATGTGGGCTTGCTCTTCACATTATTGTTTCCTTTGCTGTAAAGAAGCTTTTAGTTCGATACCGCCCATTTATTGATTCTTGATTTTACTTTTTGTGCTCTAGGAGTCTTATCGAGGAAGTTATTTCTTGAACCGACGTGATGGAGATTAGGGCCTACTTTTTCTTATTGTCTAATGCTGAAGTCCTTGATCCATTTTGAGTTGCAGGGTTACATAGGGGTTCAGTTTTATTCCACTACATATGGGTTTCCAGTTTTCCCAGCACCATATATTGAAGAATCTATCTATTCTCCATTTTATGTTTATGGCACCTTTGTCTAGTATGAGATAACTGTATTTATGTGGGTTTGTCTCTGTGTCTCTGTGTCTTCTTTTCTGTTCCCTTGGTCTTCATGTCTTTTTTTGGTGTCAATACCATGCCATTTTTGTTACTATACCTCTGTAGTATAATTTAAAGCCTGGTATCATGATGCCTCCTACATCATTTTTCTTGCTAAGAATTGCTTTGGCTATTCTGGGCCTCTGAATAAATTTCCAAATGAATCTCATGACTCCTTTTTCTATTTCTATGAAGAACATCATTGAAATTTTAATAGGAATTATATTAAATCTGCTAAGCACTTTTGGTATATGGCTATTTTGACAATATTAATTCTGCCTATCAAAGAACATGGGAGATCACTCCATCTTCTAAGTTCTTCTTTAATTTCTTTCTTTAGTTTTCTGCAATTTTCATTGTAGAGTTCCTTCACCTCTTTTGTTAGATTGATTCCCAAATATTTTCTTTTTGAGGCTATTGTGAATGAAATAGTTTACATGATTTCTCTTCCAGTTTGTCATTGTTGTACTAAAATGAAATTGTTTATGAGTGTTAATTTTATATCCTGCTAATTTGCTGAATTTGTTTATGAGCTCTAGAAGCAATCTGGTGGAGTTTTTTGGGTACTCTACATATAGAACTATCCCTAGTTTTATATATTTACTATCCCTAGATTTTGTAGTGTTTTGAGCATGAATAGATGCTGAATTTTGTGAAATGCCTTTTGTGCATCTATTGAAATAATCATATTATTCTCGTCCTTAATTCCATTGATATGATGAATTATGTTTATTGATTTTTATATGTTGAACAAGCATTGCATCCCCAAGGTGAACCACATTTAATCATGATTAATCAAGATTAATCTTTTAATCTTTTCGAATATGATTTTCCAGTATTATATTAAGAATTTTTACATCTATGTTCATTAGCTATATTGCTCTGTAGTTTGCTTTTCTTTTTTTTTAAACTTTAACCCAACAATATAATTTTGAACCTAAATAGTTCTAGATCCTTGGATACCAAACATTTATGAAATTTACATAAGACTTTAAAAGTAAACATTTTCTGTATAACAGAACTTTACAAATTGAAGGTTCATACCTGGTACTTAATCAAAGAAATAGGAATCTGTTCTTAGGCTGAAAGGAAAAAATCCAGAAATTACTAAGAGATGGAACCTTCCTCAGGGTTATCTCCAAGTTATGCAAATTAGATATGAGATTCATGTATGTGTTGAATTGAGCAATCAAAACTCACTGTCCTCCCTGCAAAAGTAATTCTCTGTAAGTACTTGAAATGTTCCAGTTTTAACTTGGGCAAAGAAAAACAGGTTAAGGATAAAAATGGGTATTGAAGCAATATTGAATAACATTTAATTGGGAATCACTGGAGTAAAGGTCTATAATTTGTTTTACAGCTAAACTATAGAAACATTACACAATTAATAAAGACCATAGGGTACCTTTAAATAAAGCATCTCTTGTTTTGGGCCATGATTCCTGTGAGTGAAGTTTGCTTTTCTTAATGTGCCTTTGTCTGGTTTTTGTATCAGGATGATACTAGCATCAAAAACGAGTTTGGAAGGGTTCCCTCATCTATTTCATGGAATAATTTGAGTATCATTGGTTTTAATTCATCTTTGAAGTTCTTGTAGAACTCAGCTGAGAATCCATCTGATCATGGGATTTTCTTAATTGGTAGGCTTTTGATGATATCTTCTATTTTATTGCTTGAAAATAATCTGTTATAATTTTCTGTGTCCTTCTAATTCAATTTGGGTAGGTCATATATCTAGAAATTAGTTGGTGTCTTCAGTATTCTCTATTTTATTGGAGTACATATTTTCAGAGTAGTTTCTGATTATTATCTGTATTTCATTGGTGTCTTTGATGATATTTCCTTTTTTATCATGGATTTAATAATTTCAGATTTTTCTTTCTCTTCATTAGTGTGGCTAAGGGTTCGTCAAATTTATTTTTTCAAAGAATCAACTTTTTGTTTCATCTTTTTTTTGAATTTTTTTGTTTCAACTTCATTAATTCTGGCTTTGATTTTAATTATTTACTGTCTTCTACTTTTGGTGTTGATTTGTTTTTAATTGATCTATGACTTTGAGATGTAAAGTTAGTTTATTTTTATTTTTTTATTTTGTGACTTTCTATTCTTTTAATGAATGAGCTCAATGCAATGTAATTTCCTCTTAGAACTGTCTTCATAACATCCAGAGATTTTGATAAGTTGTGTAGTCTCTTTAACCTCTAAGTATTTTTTTTATTTCATCCTGGATTTTTTTCTGCTATCCACTGGTCATTTAGGTGTTACAGTACCTTCTATTTTTTTATTTTATTATTGATTTCTAATTTTATTCCATTATTATATAATAAAATGCAAGGTATTATCTTTATTGTTTTTGTGTTTTCTAAGAGTTTGTTTGTGGCCTAAGATATGGTCTATTTTAGACAAGAATCCTGTGCTGCTGAGAAGAAAGTGTATTCCATTGTTGATAGATGAGGTACTCTACATATGTCTGTTAAATCTAAATTATTAATTGTATTTTTTAGTTCTATAACTTATTTATTTAGTTTTTGTTTGGAAGATCTGTAAAGTGATGAGAGAGGCATGTTAAAGTTACCCAGTATTATTGTGTTGTGATCTATTTTATTTTTGAAATTATGAAGGATTTGTTTTATGTACATAGATGTTCCACTGTTTGTGGCATAAATATTTAAGGTCATTATGTCTTGTTGATGTATAGTTCCTTTAAGCAGTATAAAAGGACCTATTTGTCCCTTTAAATTAACTTTGACTTGAAGTCCACTGTATCTAATATGAGTTTAGAAATGCCTCCTTGAGAATAAGTTTTTTTCTCATCATTTTACTTTCAGTCTGTGATGGCTTTTCCTGTGAGGTGAGTCTCTTGGGAGACAGAATGTCGTTGAGTTTTGTTCTTTATTTTTAATTTTTTTATTTTTATTTATTTCTTTTTTCTTTTTTTATTGGCTGTTCAAAACATTACAAAGCTCTCGACATATCATATTTCATACATTAGATTCAAGTGGGTTATGAGTTTTATTCTTTAAACCAATCTGCCAGGCTTTATCTTTTGATTGATGAGTTTAGGACATATTCATTAAATGTTATTGAGAAATATTTTTTATTTCCTATCATTTTGGTTTATTTCTGGTTTTTAATTTGAATCAGTTTCTCTTTTGAATGATTATTCCTTTCCTGTAGTTTACCCATTTGCTGGTTTTCACTTTTATTTTTCATTTCTTCATGAAATATTTTATTAAGTATATTTTATAGTGCAGGCTTTCTATTTGTGAATCTTTTAACTTTTGTTTATCATGGAAGGTTTTTATTTCATTGTCAATTCTGAAGCTTAATATTGCAGAGTATAGTATTCTTGGTTGGCTTCAATTTTCTTTCAGAACTTGGTATATATTATTTCAAGATCTCCTAGTTTAAAAGGTCTACTTTGAGAAATTAGTTGAGAATTTCATTGATTTTCACCTAAATGTAACCTGTTGTTTTGTTCTGACAGCCTTTAAAACACTATCCTTATTCTGTATATTGGGCATTTTCATAATAATGTTGTGGGTCTGTTGTAATTTTGTCTATCTGTGCTCCTGTATGCCTCCTCTACTTGATTTTCTGTGTCATAATTAAATTTTGGGAAACTTTATTATTTTTTATTAAAAAGATTGTACATTCCTTTTGTTTTTATCTCCCAGCCTTCTACCTCAATGAACCTTAAATTTGGTCTTTCCATGTTCTCCTGTATTTCTTAGAAGTTTTGTTCATGGTCTCTTAACACCTTTCATCCATGGTTAACTTTATTTTCTAGATTATGTATTTTCTCTTTATGGTCTGAAACTCTATCTTCCAAGATGTCTAATCTGTTGGTGATGATGTCAATGAATCTCTCTTTATTGACATGATATTCTACATTCTCTATTTTCTCCCTTACATCATCTTACCTCACAGATCAATTTTACTATGAAAATTCTAAAGTCCTTCTCTGACTTTTCTTCCATTGTGGTGTTGATGTATTCTGTTATTGAATTATATTGGTTTATTTAGGCAATTTCCCCCCCCCCCTTTTTTCATGTTGTTTGTCTACCCATTTTACAGTATAGTTTTAAGTGAGCAGAGTTTTTACCTTGTGGACTTATCATCAGTTTCCAGTACCTCATAGTTTAGGGGGAGATGGATAATTACAACAATCAATGCAAAAAAAATTACAGTATCAAGCCAAATATTTCCTGCTTTGGCATCTATTATGTTAATTTTCACAATAAACAGAGATGATATGATCAGTTATTGTACATAGTAAAAGCAGTTAAGTTTATATATGGATTTACTATTTTAAGGTATGAAAAAGAATAGAAAAGAAGATAGACTGTAATGTTTATAAGGGAAGAGGAGAGAAAAATAGAAGTAAAAAATAAGGAATAGTGATACAGAGGAATCAATAAAGCTTGGCTGCTAGCAGAGGAAAATAGAAAGGGAATCAAAGGAAATAGATAAGTGAGAGCAAAAATGTATAGAATAAAAACAGAAAAATAATAATAGAAATTAAAAAAACATAAAAGAGTAAAAGAACAAACCTGATATATTTTGATCAAATATCTTAGTCTTCACAATATTGATCTACAAGAAACAATTGCCTTAAAAAATGCTAGGATTGAGAAAATAAAAAAAAAAAACAGGTATCATATGTATAAGTGTTCATGAAACCATACAAGTCATAATTAAACAAAGAATAGAAAAAATTTTAAATTAAAAGAAAACAAAATTTAAATAAAATAAAATTTAAAAGAGGATACTGATGAGAAGTTAGATAATTGTTTCCATTGGAGTTCCAAAGATACTTGGTTGCCTTTCTCAGTTGTGTTTGGTGGAATTGCTGCTTGGGTGATGGGAGATCCTGTAGGAAGAACTTCTGGGGGCAAGGTATAGGTTTAGTTGGCTCCCAAACCCTTCCTTGGACTGATCTAAATATTTTAAATCAGCATACCTCCTAGGAAAATCATATGCTGAACCTCACAGGGATTCTGCCCCCCAGAAAAAACCCTTGGGTTTCACTTGTGCAGTGGAGGGGCCAATTCTTATTCCCGTCAGACATGCATAAACTTCATGCATTTTTTATTATTATTATTTTTAAGTTGTAGATGGACACAATACCCTTATTTTATTTATTTATTTTCATATGGTGCTGAGGATCATACCCAATGCCTCATGCATGCTAGGCAAGCACTCTACCACTGGGCTACACTAGCCCATGAACTTCATGTTTTTAGGACTCTCAGGTTCAGACCCAAATTAAGTCAATTCCTCCCTGTGCTTTCAGATTCTCAGCCTGCAGGAGTCTCCTAGCCAAGTATGACTTTCCTACCTGAAATTTCAAGTGGCCATCTTTTCAAGTGTCCCCTTACATTATGTGTGTGTGTAGGGGGGATGTGTTTCCCTAAACATTTTTTCCCTATATAAACCCTTATCACTTTTAATTTTCTTATAGTCTTTGAGACATGCACAATGCCATGCATTGTCAGTTTGCCAAACTGGTTTTCCAGATTAGGCACAGTTGTCAGGATTAGGGTCCCACAGCTGTGTTTCCCTGTGCTGGAGCTACAGAATGGTTCCTTCCTCTGATTTCCCTTGTAACCTAGAAAGATGTGGCTATCCCCTACATACAATATTGTCCTGCAGGATACCTTTCAGGTTATTTGGGTAGTGTCTTTGATCTCTGATCTCTGCATATCCATTCACACCATAGACCTCCTGAAAGTGGGGGTTCCTTTAATTGATGTATTACTCTACTATTTTAACATACGGGAGATCACAGTCACTGATGTGCCTGCCAGTAGCAACAGCACTGGGGATTTCTTCTTTATTTTTTTAATATCCAATCACCTGAGTCGCATATCTATTTGAATGTCCAGAGTTAATTCTCAGAAAATTTCCCCTTTTTTGCCTTGCTAAGAAGGTGTGTGTCTGAATTCCTGGTTTCACTTCATGAAGCAACCGGGAAAGCAACCTTCTCTAATCTGCCAATTTGAGTATCTCCGAGGACATGCTCTTGATAAAACATTGTTCAAAGACAAATCAATTCAGCAATACCTTGACATGAAGTAATATTGAACAACGATATGCAAGACCTACAGAATGAAATAAAACAGTGCTTAGACAGAAATTCATAAATCTAAACACTTACATTAAAAAGAAAAAAAAAGTCAAATCAAATCTGACATTTTTACCTTAAAAATAAAAGAAGAGAACCTAAAACCAAAGCAATTAGAAAGATGAAAACAATAAAGATTAAAGTGGAGATAAACAAAGTAGAGAAGAGAAAGACAATACAAAAAATAAAATCAATATAAAAATTTAGTCCTTGGAAAAGAACAAAAAATTGACAAACATTTACCTCAAATGACTAAGAAATGAAGAGTAAAGTCTCAAATTACTAAAATTAAGAAGGAAAGAGGAGACATAACTCATATCCTTATGGAAACAAGAGAATTTGAAATTAATAATATGAACAATAGTATGTCAATTAATTTAGAATAAATGGACAAATTTATTTTAAAAAATCCATAAGACATAAAAGTAGGAAAATCTTAATATTCTATGTATGATATACAAAGTGTCAGAAGAATTAGACAATAGCACTAAGGATATAGAAAGACATGTTGAGAAATTCTTTAAACTGGATAAAAAGTGGCTCTCAATAGACTATAATAATACTATTCTCTAGAAAATATGTAGAGAAAGAGTATTTTACTTACAGTCCTGAGATCTCTTTTGCATCTTTAACATTGGCAACAGAATAAAATAGACATTATTATTGCTGTATGTATATACGTGACTGTATGACCAATGTGATTCTGCAACCTGTACAATCAGAAAAATAAGAAATTATACCCCATTTGTTTCAAATGTATGAAATGTCAAGATCATTGTACTGTCATGTGTAACTAATAAAAAAAATAAAAAATAAATTTAAAAAAGATCAGAGAAATAGAGGAATTATATGACATTAAGTTCTGAAAAGAATTATCTGACATTGGGTCTTGTAAGGAAAGGGACTGGGTGGTACTTATCCAAGTTAAGATATAATTGCTTTGGATTGGAGTGTACAAAGAAACGAGGGTCTTGAATTCAGGCATGATGAGTAAGCTATAGGAATTGATTCATTGATTCAATAAATATTGTTAATTACTACTACAGGCTGCGTGCAATGTTTGTATTTGGTATATGATGGTACCTAAAACAAATATGTTCCTTAACTGCTTAGAATTTGTATTTTAGTTCAATTAAAAAGAAATGTATACACAAATATAAAATTATAACTATGATAAGCATGATCAAGTAATTTGGAAGAAAGATATGATCTATGCTCAATGTTCAATTTGAGGAATCAATTGCTGAATTAGAAGTGGACAATGATTATAATAATAATTTGAATTATTATTTGTGCTGCAGTGCTAAAATATGTAATCTCCAGAGTCCTAGATATTGTTTCAAAGTTATCTTATCAAACAGAATGATAAAATAAATTATCTTCCAGCAAAAATGGAAAAAAATATGAAACATAAAGAAGATAGAATAGCTATCATCAGCAATTTTATCACAACCACAACATATCAAACATTGGGCAAATATGGATTTATCATATGTTCAGATGATAATAGTCTCTTGTTCCTTAGGTTGATGAAGGAAAGAAATGACTGAAACTAGATACCAAAATAATTTTCTCTTTTTGTGCTAAACAATATTGGGACTGGGCACACACTGTGTGACTATATTTAATAATACAGAGAATCAATAAGTAAATGTAGCTAATCACTACAGGAAATACCTGATCCTAGAAGATCAGACTATAAACAACAAGAATAACTACTCGTTATTTAATTCAAAACCTTCACTTCTTCATACACACCAATTCAAAGTAATTATATCATTAAATCTGACAAGTCCCAAGCAGTTCTCCTTCTTGTAAGACCCAACTTAAAATTGTTCTTTTTCAGACCCTAAAAGTCAAATGATTACCACCAGAAACCAAGTTTCCCCTTCTAAGGTGAAACTGTTGAGGTTATTTTCTCCATTCCTGTTGTATATCAAATAAACTTAGTTTTTAAAATTAAGTAGCTTTTCTGTTGGTCTTTTGGGGAGTTGTCAGTTGTTATATCCCTTAGAACCATATGCTATTAGACTATGAGTTCCTAAAGATAAATCTTTATATTTTGTCCTCTTTTTTAAATTTTTTAAAAGAGAGAGAAAAAAATTTTAATATTTATTTTTTAGTTTTCGGTGGACACAACATCTTTATTTTATTTTTATGTGGTGCTGAGGATGGAACCCAGGGCCCTGCGCATGCCAGGTGAGCATGCTACCACTTGAGCCACATCTCTTGTTCTCTTTTTATATCTCAGAAAGTAACACAAATTAATAATTGCATTTATTGGACATTTGGAGAAACTTGCTGAACTAAAATATTACTATATCATTTTAACCAATAACTACTAGTGGAAGAATAAAACTATATTCTCATGCTTAAGGGACTAAAAAGCTAATATTTGGTTTCATTTCTTTCTTATTAATGTAGAAGCTACCTAATATGGAAAGATGAAATTTAGGAGACCATTTTATCTCAGAAAAGAAAAAAATGCACTTGATTTTAAGAAAATGTATTTCAAACTGAAAAGAAAAACAGAATATATAGAAGAATTTTACACTATAAAATAAGGAATCTTCATTAGAGGGGCAAAAAGATCCACAACAATAGAGAAATATATTCACTCATTCAATAAATATTGTTAATTTCTATTATGAGTTGAGTACAATTTTTGTGATTGTTGTATGGTGGCATATAAAGCACATATGTTAACTACATGGAATTTGCACTCTAGTGGTGAGAAGGCAATCTTAAAGAAATACATATACGAATATAAAATTATAACTTGCGGTAAGTATGATGAAGTAAGAAAAAGTATACTGAAGAAGACTAAAAATAGATACCAGGAGACTAAGTAAGCTGTGTAGAAGGCCACACGTGGATTAACTTGGGATATAGAATTCCTTTTTCTACTTTAACTTTCAGGATTAGGGTAAGTCTCCAAGCAAGCTGGAAGTATACAAATTTTCCAAGAATAGGGAAGAAAAATGAAAGCAAAAGAGACTTTTCAGCTGTCTTAGATTAAAGAGATGTATTTCATCAATCTTGATTTCAATGCTGTATAAGGTTTGGGAATGAAGGGTTAAGGCCATATAAAACTATCATCTCTAGACAATTCTCTTTTCACATAGAAACTACAGAAATTTTAAACCAAGTTATTTTAAAAGAAATTGGAATTGGGGTATACTAGGAAACCTTAAAATAAACTTATTGGTTTAAATACACATGATCAATAAATACAAGTAAGGTAAATATTTCACATTGTTTACCTAAAACGTCTCAGACATATCCTGTTTTGTACTAATAAATTTAGATACCTTAACTCCAAAAGAATATACAAATAGGTTAAAATGCATTTTAGCAAGAAACACACAAACACTTGCCCAATCACATTCAGAATTTAATTTTTTAGTTAGTCTTATGTGCATACTAAAATATATATGCTTGATATAGTTTTCAGTATATCCTATACTTTTATTTATGAGAAAAGAAACTATGTCTCAGTAAAGTTAAACTGTCAAAGATTTAAAACTAAGCAACTGAATTGTGTACATGGGTTTAAAATCAGGTTTGTTTGGATTCAGAGTTCAAAATTCTTTTAGTTCCTTTTCTTTCAGAATGACCTTGAAATTATATTCCTCCACAATTCCTAGGCCTGTCCAATTGGGATTCTGATAGAAAAATTAAGCACTAAGCCAAGCTAAGAAAATTTGTGAAATGAATAGCCTACAGAAAACATTGTCACCATCACATGAGCAAATATTAAAATGTTTGAGAACTCATTGCTTTAATTTTGAAAATTCAGGGCAAAAATATAGTTCCATACATTACTGACAGAAGTGTGAATTCATAAAATCTTTAAGGAGGTAAAATTTGGGGAGTCTGTCAGAATTACAAATATATAAATACTTTGATTGAATAATTCTAAATTTGATTTAGATCAAATTCTAAATTTGATCCTAACATGTCCCTTTCCTTCTGGGAGAAACACTCTTTTATTCTTCCCAGCTCTTAAAAGTCTGCTCAATATTTTTGACAGCTAATCAGTTACCAGCTTGGGTCTTTTCTGAAAGCAATATCACATGGGACCATATTGCTCATAGTCCTGGACCCTGATAATTGACTGGACTCCTTTAATATCCTGCCCAGTTCTTCTGATGAGTCTTGCTTAAATATAATCATTACTTGAATTAAATCTGAATTTATAATGACTTTTTACAACAAGCAGTAGCAATAGGTTATTGCTCCTCAAAAGTCACACTTCCAAATTTTCCTACTTCTCTTTACTTTTCTCTTTGTCCAGCACTGTTTCGAGGTCTTAGCATGCTTAGCATGCCCTCCAATTCAGCTTTTCCAATATGATACCTAAAGAAAATTAATTATATTGTGCTCTGTCATGCACAGCACTATTTCACATAAGTCAAGGAAAGGAATATTTACAAAACACACTGTTTTCTATAAACTAAGTTTCTACTAGTAACTTTTACATATTTTATGTGATTCAAATGATATTGCCGCCCTCTAAGTACAGACATTATTATCCTCATTTTCCATTGAGTAAACTAAGACCTGGAGAAAGTACCTTTCTTAAGGTCATGTGTTTAAGATGGAGCTATGATTATAGCCAGCTTTCTTGACTTTCAATTCAGTGCCATTTTTAATTAAACTTCATGGCCTCTAAACTACCTCCTGTTAATCAGAAACAGGATTTAATCAAATGTTCATTTCTATTTCGGCAGCTTCAGTGAAGAAAGAAGAATTAATATATTTTCCACATGACAATTTTGTGACTCTGTAGGTACTATATAAATTCATTGTGGAATGGCTGTTAACATCTTCTAAACAGTTCTTTATATTTTGTTACATTAGCCCTTTCTGTTTGTTTTTGTTTTCCACTATATCAAATCTAGATCAAAGTCAAAACATGTTACTTTCTTCACTTATGAAACATACTAAATTATTTTTCTTAGTAAAGCAGTTGTATGCTATGCCTTTTCTAGGTCTGAAAGACAGCCAATCTCTGTATTTTGGCAGCAGGTGACTTTTAAAGCCCTACAAATGGAACTTGCCATCTGTTTGATAGCTAAGGATTTCAAGCTTTATCAAAAAAGAGACTTAAACTGTATTGATAATTGAGATTTATATGACCAAATCTAACATTCAGGAACTGAAATTATCTTTAAACATGACTTTGCTTTTCATCTTAGTTTTTCAAAATTTATATAGTTTCCAATGCTGATTATGAATTCAATTGGTGTTGTCTACTCCATCAAGTATACATACATGTTTGTGTTCATTTTGAATTGAGATGCTTTCTTCCTGCCTTACATTTTCTCATTAGTGTCAAAATTTTTTTTAAGTTTTCAAATCTTTAGGAGGAGCAAGATTTCTTCTTTTATTTTAGTCTTAATTCTTTCATTCAGTAAAAATTAAATGCCTATCCTTGGGCTGGCATTGGCAGCCACTTGGGTTATAAAGTTGTTCAAGAGTCATGGTCCCTGCTATATGGGGCTCATGTTCTGGTAGACAGGAGAGGAGATAGAGAAAAAGATGTGTTACAGATCAATTAATGTTATACTTCAAGATTTCTTTAAAGAAAATACAAAATGCAACGTGTGTGTGTGTGTGCGTGTGTGTATGCATGTCCATGGATATGGGAGAAGGAATACTGTTGTATACTGTTGAGATGATCAGGGGAGCATTTGGGGGATGATTTCATTAAGGCTGACACCTTAAGGAGAAGAGGAGATCAATAATTAGACATCAGAGAAGAAAATTCAAGAGGTGATAGAGTTTAAGCAACGGTCCCAAGTTCAGGGAGAAAAAAGGATGCTTTTCATAAACCAAATGACCAATAATATAACTGGACCACAGTAAAATTAAAGGGAAAATTGTACAGAGTGATACTACTTAATGATTTCTAGACCTGTGTAGAGAATTTTATTTCCTATAAACTAAAATAGGAATGACTCTGCTACAGAGAAAGGCTTGAAAAGTTGTGGGGTAGTGGAGAGGAGAGGAGAAAGATTAAAAAAAAAAAGCATGTTACAGATATAGAAGACTAGCAAGGGGTGAGGCAAGTTGTTATTATTATGGCTCAGTTTAATCAGAGAAAAGATTAAAGTGTAACTTAAGAAGACTTGTATATGAAAAGTAGAAACAGTGGAGAGTCAAGGGTGATCTGAATATACTCTCTACAATCAGGATAAAGTTAGGTGATGCTGCGTTTTCATAAAACCACTGAAATAACATAGTCTCAAATTCCAAAACTTATTTCTTCTTCATGCTTTATGTTTGTTTGTGGATTACCAAGGTATTCTGTTCATCATAGTCACTCAAAAATCTTAAGCTGATGCAGTAACCATCATTCTTAACCCTGGAGGTTATGGTGCATCATATCATTTCACACCAGCCATTCAATACCTTAGCTCTAGGTGACCTGCAGCATTTCCACACATAACTCAGGCTAAAACTCACCACATAGCTCCATCAAAGACAAGAGAACCATAGAATACAATTCTACACATTTTTAGAAGGCAGAGAACTGGGAAATATTTCATGAATATATTGTTTAATGCTGTGTCTCCTCTAGGCAAGATTCTGTTTTTGTTTTTTAAGGAAAACTTGGGAATCTTGCTGAAACTATTCAGCTGACATGAATGGCTTAGATGTTCAGCTCTTGGGCTATAAATAATTTCATGCTTATGAGGCCTAGTTCTTAGGACAGTCATCAGGTGATGATGTCCCCCAAGAAATAACTTTTGTAGTAAAATTATCATCTGCATTTTTATCTGTTATTTTGAACATGGTGAAAAATTTGGAATTATTGGCAAATCACATTTGATAAAAGGAGTATAAAAGTTGTCTTTTTCTATTCATCAACATTTATGAGTCTATTTCCATTCTAACTCAAAATTTTTCATGAGTATTCTTTTTTAATATTTTGTTTTTAGTTATAGTTGGTCACAACACATTTATTTATTATTTATTTATTTATTTATTTATTTTTATGCGGTGCTAGGGATTGAATCTAGTGCCTCGCACATGCTAGGCATGTGCTCTACTGCTGAGCCACAACCCAGTCCTCCCCCGCCCAGTACTCTTAAATATTAGATTCAAAGGTAGTTTCACTCTATTCACTTATATATAGAACAGCATGTACTGCAAAGTATATTGTTGGATGAATACCAGTAAAGTATATTGTCGGATGAAAACCAGAAGACTTGAACATGAAAAGTGGAAACAGTAGAGAGTCAAGGGTGATCTGGATATACTCTCTAGTCATATAATACACACATAAATATGATGCTAAAATTCCATAATATAATCTAATGTACAATATGTTGTGTAAAATATGACATTCAAATTTCTATATGAAATGCATTATTTATATAAATAATTTTGAGTTCCTTACTGTAATCTAAATACAGTGTTATTAAATTAGCTTCATCTTATTTATTTCTCACAAAAATGAGATTTTTTAAAATAATTAAAGCAGAGCGGTACAGTCCCATCCCCCACAGCGGACACTCCACCAAGGGAATCATCAGTCAGCATCTTGAACAGCTGATATATCCACCGCCATTCTCCGACAGATCTCAACAACAAAACAGGTGTGTGGCACTCAGCCCATCCCCCATACATCGGGAACTCGCATAAATTCTCTCCTAGGCTTGCCGGGGGAGGGAGAATCAGAGTGAGCCTGCATAAAGACTAGGGGGGAACTAGAGGCACCTGACCTGCAACCCCCCCTACCCATCTGCAGCCAAAAGGAAACCTGGCTAGCTACAGCTGGGGGAGGGGCAAGCAGGAAAATCCAAAGGACAGAGTGCCTGGGATCCCAATTGCCAACTGTGGGACCCCGGAGATCCAGGCCCACTGATTCGTGCGGCCTGCCCTGCGGCTACAGAAGGCGTGGCGCCCCAGGGAAGCCATTAATTAGCAAGCAGGGAGAGGCTCGGCTGTGATCAGGTGGAATCCCACCAGCCAAGCCCGCACTGACCCCCGGGCTGAATACGGGAGTTTAGAAGGGGAAGGAAGCGGTACAGTCCCATCCCCCACAGCGGACACTCCACCAAGGGAATCAGCAGTCAGCATCTTGAACAGCTGATATATCCACCGCCATTCTCCGACAGATCTCAACGACAAAACAGGTGTGTGGCACTCAGCCCATCCCCCATACATCGGGAACTCGCATAAATTCTCTCCTAGGCTTGCCGGGGGAGGGAGAATCAGAGTGAGCCTGCATAAAGACTAGGGGGGAACTAGAGGCACCTGACCTGCAAGCCCCCCTACCCATCTGCAGCCAAAACGAAACCTGTCTAGCTAGAGCTGGGGGAGGGGCAAGCAGGAAAAATCCAAAGGACAGAGTGCCTGGGATCCCAATCGCCAACTGTGGGACCCCGGAGATCCAGGCCCACTGATTCGTGCGGCCTGCCCTGCGGCTACAGAAGGCTAGCAGGAGAAACCAGGAGGCTAGAGGCAAGGCCCTCGAGACTGGGCAGCTGGAAATTGCAGGCCCGCCGGCGACAGTTCACCCACTACCCGCATAGCTGGGCGGTAGGAGAACACCCGGCCGCAGGTGACCGATCACCCGCCCTCGGCCTGTGATACTGGGCGGCTAGAGACCGCCTGCCTGCCGCAACTGGGAGCTGAAATCAAACAGAGACAGTCCAGTCACACCACCTCATCAGGATACCCAGGCAAGGAACTGGGGCCGGTCATAGCAAAGTAGTGTCGTCACTGGAGCTCGGACGTCGGATCTTCCTTCACAGTGGAATCCACGTCAGCAGGCATAGTTTAACAACACTAAGGAGAGGCATCAGAGTAATACAGAACCAAAACAAATCTATAGAAGAGAGTAGAAACACGACAATCAAATAGAGCTGGAAAGCAATGGGGACAACATGAGAAAACAAGGGAAAAAAGGAGTACAAACAATGCAAGACAACTTAATTCTACAAGAGGACATAGAAACATCAGAAGCAGGGATAGGGAAAGAACTCAAGGCATACCTAACTCAAATGGAAAGGAATATTAGAGAAGACATGAGACAGCAAGTCCAAGCAATAAAAATATATTTTGAAAATGAATTAAACAAACAAATTCAAATGGCAAAGAACGAGCTCTACCAGGAGATAGAGATCTTAAAAAAGAATCAAAATATAATCCTAGAATTGCAGGAGACTATAAACCAAATTAAAAACTCAAACGAGAATATTACAAATAGACTTGATCAAGTAGAAGTCAGAACATCAGATAATGAAGACAAGGTTTATCAACTTGAAAAGAGTATAGTCAACACAGAAAAGATGCTTAAATCCCATGAGCAATCTATTCAAGAGATATGGGATGTCATTAAAAAACCAAATTTGAGAGTCATCGGGATAGAAGAAGGCACAGAGATTCAAACCAAAGGAATGGACAGCATTTTAAATGAAATAATTGTAGAAAACTTCCCAGAGATGAAAGATGGAATGGATTGCCAAATCCTGGAAGCCTACAGGACCCCAAACATTCAAAACTATAATAGACCAACTCCAAGACACATAATTATGAAGATAGCCAACATACAGGACAAGGAGAGAATATTAAAAGCTACCAGAGAAAAGAGACAGATTACATTCAGGGGTAAACCAATTAGGTTAACGACTGATTTCTCAGCACAGACTTTGAAAGCGAGAAGATCCTGGAACAATGTATTTCAAACGCTGAAAAATAATGGATTTCAACCAAGAATACTGTATCCAGCAAAATTGAGCTTCAGATTTGACAACGAAATTAAAATCTTTCACGATAAACAAAAGCTAAAAGAATTTGCAGCAAGAAAACCAGCACTGCAAAGCATTCTGAGCAATATACTACAAGAAGAGGAATTGAAAAATAGTGCCCAAAACTAACAACAAGAGGTATCTCAGTAAAGGAGGAGGAAAATAACCAAAAAAGTAAAACTAGCCAAACTAAAATAAATAAATAAAGAAGCATGACTGGAAGTACAAATCATATCTCAATTGTAACTTTAAATGTTAATGGCCTAAACTCACCAATCAAGAGACATAGGCTAGCAACCTGGATCAAAAAAACAAATCCAACAATATGCTGCCTTCAGGAGACTCATATGATAGGAAAAGACATACACAGGCTGAAGGTAAAAGGTTGGGAAAAATCATACCACTCACATGGCCCTCGGAAGCAAGCAGGAGTGGCCATACTCATATCAAATAAAATCAACTTCAAACCTAAGTTAATTAAGAAGGATAAAGAAGGACACTATATACTGTTAAAAGGGACCATCCACCAACAAGACATAACAATTATCAATTTGTATGCACCAAACAATGGAGCTGCAATCTACATAAAACAAATGCTCCTCAAGTTCAAGAGTCAAATAGACCATAACACAATAATTACGGGTGACTTCAACACACCGCTCTCGCCATTAGACAGATCCTCTAGACAAAAGCTGAATAAAGAAACTATAGAACTCAACAGCACAATCAATAACCTAGACCTAACTGACATATATAGAATATACCAACCATCATCAAGTGGATACACGTTCTTCTCAGCAGCACATGGATCCTACTCAAAAATAGACCATATATTATGCCATAAGGCAAATCTTAGTAAATATAAAAGTGTGTAGATAATACCATGCACCATATCTGACCATAATGGAATGAAATTGGAAATCAATGATAAAAAAAGGAAGGAAAAATCCTACACCACATGGAAAATGAACAATATGTTATTGAATGATCAATGGGTTACAGAAGACATAAAGGAAGAGATAAAAAAATTCTTAGAGTCAAATGATAATACAGACACAACATACCGGAATCTATGGGACACAATGAAAGCAGTTTTAAGAGGGAAATTCATATCCTGGAGTTCTTTCATCAAAAAAAGAAAAAACCAACAAATAAATGAACTCACACTACACCTCAAAAACCTAGAAAAGGAAGAACAAAACAACAGCAATTGTAGTAGAAGACAAGAAATAATTAAAATTAGAGCAGAAATAAACGAAATTGAAACAAAAAAAACCATTGAAAAAATTGATAAAACTAAAAGTTGGTTCTTTGAAAAAAATAAATAAGATAGACAAGCCCTTAGCTATGCTAACAAAAAGAAGAAGAGAGAGAACTCAAATTACTAATATACGGGATGAAAAAGGCAATATCACAACAGACACTACAGAAATACAGAAGATAATTAGAAAGTATTTTGAAACCCTATATTCTAATAAAATAGAAGATAGCGAGGATATCGATAAATTTCTTAAGGCATATGATTTGCCCAGATTGAGACAGGAAGACACACACAATTTAAACAGACCAATAACAAAGGAAGAAATAGAAGAAGCCATCCAAAGTCTACCAACCAAGAAAAGCCCTGGACCTGATGGGTATACAGCGGAGTTCTACAAAACCTTCAAAGAAGAACTAATACCAATACTTTTCAAACTATTTCAAGAAATAGAAAAAGAAGGAGCTCTTCCAAATTCATTCTATGAGGCCAACATCACCCTGATCCCAAAACCAGACAAAGACACTTCAAAGAAAGAAAACTACAGACCAATATCTCTAATGAACTTGGATGCAAAAATTCTCAATAAAATTCTGGCGAATCGAATACAAAAACATATCAGAAAACTTGTGCACCATGATCAAGTAGGATTCATCCCTGGGATGCAAGGCTGGTTCAATATACGGAAATCAATACATGCTATTCACCACATCAATAGGCTTAAAGACAAGAACCATATGATCATCTCGATAGATGCAGAAAAAGCATTTGACAAAATACAACATCCCTTTATGTTCAAAACATTAGAAAAACTAGGGATATCAGGAACTTACCTCAACATTGTAAAAGCTATATATGCTAAACCTCAGGCTAGCATCATCCTAAACGGAGAAAAACTGAAGGCATTCCCTCTAAAATCTGGAACAAGACAGGGATGTCCTCTATCACCACTTCTATTCAATTTAGTTCTCGAAGTACTAGCCAGAGCAATTAGACAGACAAAAGAAATTAAAGGCATAAAAATAGGAAAAGAAGAAATTAAATTATCGCTATTTGCAGATGACATGATAATTTACTTAACAGACCCAAAAGGATCTACAAAGAAGCTGCTAGAGTTAATAAATGAATTCAGCAAAGTGGCAGGATATAAAATCAACACGCACAAATCAAAGGCATTCCTGTATATCAGCAACAAATCCTCTGAAATGGAAATAAGGAAAACCACTCCATTCACAATATCCTCAAAGAAAATAAGATACTTGGGAATCAACCTAACAAAAGAGGTGAAAGATTTATACAATGAAAACTACAGAACCTTAAAGAGAGAGAGAGAAGAAGATCTCAGAAGATGGAAAAATGTACCCTGTTCATGGATAGGCAGAACTAACATCATCAAAATGGCGATATTACCCAAAGTTCTCTACAGGTTTAATGCGATGCCAATCAGAATCCCAAAGACATTTCTTGTAGAAATAGATAAAGCAATCATGAAATTCATATGGAAAAACAAAAGACCCAGAATAGCAAAAGCAATTCTAAGCAGGAAGTGTGAATCTGGAGGTATAGCGATACCAGAGCTCAAACTGTACTACAAAGCAATAGTAACAAAAACAGCATGGTACTGGTACCAAAACAGGCAGGTGGACCAATGGTACAGAATAGAGGACACAGAGACTAATCCACAAAGTTACAACTATCTTATATTTGATAAAGGGGCTAAAAACATGCAATGGAGGAAGGATAGCATCTTCAACAAATGGTGCTGGGAAAATTGGAAATCCATATGCAACAAAATGAAATTGAATCCCTTTCTCTCGCCAGCCACAAAAGTTAACTCAAAATGGATCAAGGAGCTAGATATAAAAACAGAGACACTGCGTCTGATAGAAGGAAAAGTTGGCTACGATCTACATATTGTGGGGTCGGGCTCCAAATTCCTTAATAGAACGCCCGTAGCCCAAGAGTTAATGACAAGAATAAACAAATGGGACCTACTTAAACTAAAAAGTTTTTTCTCAGCAAGAGAAACAGTAAAAGAGGTAAATAGAGAGCCTACATCCTGGGAACAAATTTTTACCCCTCACACCTCAGACAGAGCCCTAATATCCAGAATGTACAAAGAACTCAAAAAATTAAACAATAAGATAACAAATAATCCAATCAACAAATGGGCCAAGGACCTGAACAGACACTTCTCAGAGGAGGACATACAATCAATCCACAAGCACATGAGAAAATGCTCACCATCTCTAGCAATCAGAGAAATGCAAATCAAAACCACCCTAAGATACCATTTCACTCCTGTAAGATTGGCAGCCATTATGAAGTCAAACAACAATAAGTGTTGGCGAGGATGTGGGGAAAAGGGCACACTTGTTCACTGCTGGTGGGACTGCAAAATGGTGAGGCCAATTTGGAAAGCAGTATGGAGATTCCTGGGAAAGCTGGGAATGGATCCACCATTTGACCCAGCTATTGCCCTTCTTGGACTATTCCCTGAGGACCTTAAAAGAGCACACTATACGGATACGGCCACATCAATGATTATAGCAGCACAATTCACAATAGCTAGACTGTGGAACCAACCTAGATGCCCTTCAATAGATGAGTGGATAAAAAAATTGTGGCAGCTATACACAATGGAGTATTATGCAGCACTAAGAAACGACAAAATCATAGAATTTGCAGGGAAATGGATGGCATTAGAGCAGATTATGCTAAAGTGAAGCTAGCCAAGCCCTAAAAAACAAATGTCAAATGTCTTCTTTGATATAAAGAGAGCCACTAAGAATAGAACAGGAAGGAAGAGCATGAGGAAAAGACTAACAGTAAACTAAGACGAATGGGGGGAGAGAAAGGAAGAGAGAAGGGAAAACATATGGAAATGGTAGGAGACCTTCAGTGATACACAAAATAATAAGAGGTTATGAGGGGCAAGGGGGTGGGGGGAAAAAAAGGGGAGAGAATTGAACAACAGCAGAGGAGGTAGAGAGGGATGTTGGGAGGGGAGGGGAGGGGAGGGGGGATAGTAGGGGATAGGAAAGGTAGCAGAATACAACAGTCACTAATATGCCATTATGTAAAAATGTGAGTATGTAACAGAAGTGAGTCTGTATTATGTATTTGGGGAGTTCAAAACCCAATTGAGTCGAATGTATGAAAGATGATATGTCTTGAGCTCTGTAATGTTTTGAACAACCAATAAAAAAAAAGAGAAAAAAAAATAAAATAAAATAATTAAAGCAAATAAAATAATAATTAAAGCTTAAATCTACACAATACACTGTTAAGATATGGATCTTATTGTGTATTTCCTGGACTTTATTTCAGTGTAGTACTTTCTATATTGGATATACATTGACATGTTGGACTATAAAATGCCAGTGGACAAAGCACTTCCAAGATTACCAATTTTACCTAACATGTGTTTTATGAAAAATATTATCATATAAAATATAAATTTTTTGAGCCAGGCATGGTGATGCATTCCTATAATCCCAGCATCTCAGGTGGCTGAGGCAGGAGGATCATGAGTTCAAAGCCAGCTTCAGCAAAAATAAGGCAGTAAGCAACTAAGTAAGACCCTGTCTCTAAATAAAATACAAAATGGGGCTAGCAATGTGGCTCGGTGGTCAAGTGCCCCTAAGTTCAATCCTGGTACCCAAAAAGCAAAGCAAAATATAATAAAATGTTTGAATTTTTCATCTAAAAATAATAAACTTTAAAGAAATTTTAAAATCTTCAAAGAAATTTTTACTTTTTGCTATGTCAATTGCTTACATGTTAAATATAATATGTATGTAACAGGTAATAATTTGTTTCTACTGCTTGAAAACGAAAACTAAAATATCATTGGTTTATATAAAGTAGGAGTTTTATTTACCAAATGATGAGAAGTCTAGACTGAGGTAGGGAATATAGTGTTGGCACAAGAGTCTATGATTCTATGATAGAAAGAACTTGACTCTTTCTATCATTGTGCTCAGCTATACATCATATGTTTATATCCCCATGATCACAAGATGGTTTCTACTCTGCTGCATGAGTCAATCTATGTTTCAGAAATACAGGAAATTAGAAAAGGTAAAAGCATAAGGGACAATCTAGGCAATCTCTCCCATTTTGGATGATTTCCTGGAAGCACCAATGTCCTAGTTCATTTTCTATTACTATAACAGAATACCTGAAATTAGGTGACTTATAAGAACAGAGGTTTATTTTAGCTTATAATTCTAAAGACTTGAAAGTCTAAGGACATAGTAGCGTTGTCTGGCAAGGGCTTCATAACATGGCAGAAAGTGAAAGGGCAAGAAAGAGTGTGCAAAAAGATAAAACAAGAGGGGAAGTTTCTGCTCTCACACTACATGATCCAGTCCCACAAAAGCACTCCTATGTGAAAGGGACCAATTCCTCTTGATGGCCTAATCACTTCATAACACTACTATCACTTTCAACACTACCAAACTGGCAATCAAATTTCAATATGAATTTCAGAGGGAACAAACCATATCCATACTATGGCAAACAACAACAACAACAACAACAATTTTCTTATTTATTAGTGAGAATAGTTTCACAAGGGAAACTTTAGCTGTAAGGAAAGTTGGAAAAAATAGTTGCTTTTTTTTCATTCTCTCACTTCTTTTTTCTTTCTTTTTTTCTGGGAAACTGACAAACCCAATAATTTTGGAAATGCACAAGTAAGGAAGTAAGTATAACACAGATACAGAGTAACCTATTACCTATCCAAATAATAATCCAAATGTCATTGATAGCTAAAGTCTGTCTCCATCATGCCTCATGGACATTTTCATTGGTCACCTCAGAGTAGCCAATCTAAAATAATTTGTCATTGCAGAATGGCTACCCTGAGAATTGAGTCACCTGGAAATGAAGAAAACTTTAATTCAAGTGTTTGGGAAGGCTTGTACTAATTCCTAACAAATATATGCCATCTGGAAAATCCCCTTGCAGAATCCATTGATTGCTGCCTTAACTTGCAAGCGGATCATTGATTTATCTCTCTATAACTTGAGCTAAGGCTACATATGTCTGAAATCACTATAGACATTCAAGATAGGAATTCTCCATATTTCTGCTGACCCTGTGAATGTTCTCTGACTGTCTGTTGTTGGAAAATTTACAGTGAAAGTTGCTGTCTTAATTTCTGAGAATTTGGATGAAATAATTTAATTGTCAAATGGCTTTACCTGAGCCATGTAAATATCAAGTGCAATTTAGTCAAGAGAACTCTTCTATGGACAAATGGCATCATAGGGAGCCCAAATAGACTTGATTTTGCTGCTCTGAGGTACAAGGAGCAGTGGCTTGAACACTATTTTTTATTTTTTTTCTTCTGAAAATTGAATTCTCTGAATTAAGACTGATGGAACTGTCCTTTCCTCAGATGCTTTTTCAAATTATTAGCTAATCTAATCATTATGATCAGAGGTGAGTCAGGCCCTACTGGACAGTACCTTCCTTTTGAAATTCTCTCATGTTTACTTCAAAAATAGAATATTTCTCTTTATTCAAGACCCCAAATTCAAATATTCAATACCAAAATCTGTGATGTTTTTAGAACACAATTTTAGGTAAAAATAAACTTCACAATTCATAGTAGAGGTTGGATTCAGTTATTTCCTAGATTAAACCTCCACTATAATTCAGTGTTTTCTATTTACCCAAATTCACCAAAAAGAAAACCAGAATTTGCAGAGCACAGTAAATATGTAGAATAAAAAGTAGTTGGATAAAACTTCATTATGAAGCTAGAAAATCAGTAATTAACAAAAGGAACACTTCATCTTTTATAGAAATACAGATAATTAAAATGGTCCAACCAGTAATATCTCAAAGGAACAAACAAGGCAAAGATAGCCTCACAGTGCCCCCTAGCAAGCATGACAAAGTTTCTCTTAAAATTCGTCATTATAAATTATGTTCAAACTATTTTGAAGCCATAGTCCACTCATTCTTGGTCCTATTCACTACTGAAATTATGTGACAAATTACTGAAAAATATTTTGTTACTCACTGAATATTAGACAAGCCAACCAGAATAATATTCTTTGATTGCATTCTACTATCATACACTCATGACTGATACACTCTTTCTTTCTTACTCCTATCTCTCCTTCCTTTCCTTTCTCCTTTCTGCCTTTTAAAGATTTTTTCTTAGTCTGTGATCTTAGAGCTCAAAATAATAAAGTAAATACAAAGCTAATAATTTTCAAGTTGCTTTCACTTTTGTAGAAATTCACGTTAACTGAAAACATCATTTGGTTCTAGCAAGTAGACTATTTTTATATAGAACTAGCTGAATTTTATGATCTACTTATCTACACTTCTTAATTAAATGGTCTCTACCTAAGAGGCTAGTCCCTATTCCACTGTCTTACGTAATGTATCTGTTCACATTTTCTTTCTGATTAAGAATAAGAATGGTTGCAGGGAGTGAAGTGGAAATATGTGAAAATCACAACAAGGCATAACAATTACATTTTTAAACTTGGATGTGTCCTGAGCATTTCATTCAGGTCAGCTGAGCTTCTAAATGATGTGAATGATTACTTATGCCAGTTGATTTTCCCTGTGAAGCTGAAGGTGATGAGGGAGGGAGACATTCTATCTTCTACAGAAGATAGAAGTATAAAACAATAGTACTCAATCTTGATAAAGTCAATAGAAATGTTAAAAATTAGCTAACTCTTCTGGGTGTTATAGGAAATTGTAGGGTAAAAATAGTCAGTAGATGACATTTGATTAAATATTTAATTAAGCTAAATACACAAAACCTTCTTAATTTTGAACATGTTATGTAAAGTGGTATACTAGCAAAGTGAAGTAGAGTAACATTTTCAAACAATTCTTTCCTCTGATTTTATTTAATGGATGATTTGATCAGACCACACATGATAACCAATATCACCATCAAACCAAGCCACAGTTCATATTGCTATTCTACTTATTAGACCCAGTTTTATAGACAGAGTAATGCTTAGTATATAAATTACCCTTGCTTATTCAGAATATTGACTTACTAACTTTTTGATTTCTTGATTAACTTAAAGGACATTGAAGAGGTTTATGCCTAGTCACTCAAGGACCAACATAAATGCACTTAAACTTCTCTTGCCAAGACAATGTTCAAGAAGAAAACACAACAGTGATGATGATTTTCTGGACAATATCAACTCCAAAAAAATGGGAGAACATCCAGGATTACATATTCAAGGTTAGTGTGTTTGGGTTATATGAAGCTCCTGAATGGAGACCCAGCAACTTAGCTAAGAGGTTTTGTTTGTTTGTTTGTTTGTTTGTTTGTTTGTTTTTTCCAAAGAGGAAAATGCATTGATACAAATGAATTAAGATTTACATTTCCATCAATTTGGTCAAGTAAAGAATAAAGAATTCTGAAATTCAAAAAATGGAGAGAAGAGATGTATGAGTGGAAAATACATTCTGAAATGATTAAAATATATACTTTAAACTTTTGTATACACTTTGCAAGCAAATTAACTTCACATATAGAGAATTGTATATATGGGGTTCATAGTGTTTCCTAAATCTGTCACAGTCTGTTATAGTTAGTTACTCATGTATTTACTACCTCTACTAAGCTACAACTCCATCAGGACAGGATCTGAATTGCAGTCAAATTTGTATTTCCAGTATTATACTTGGCACAATGTGATTGGTACACAGTTGTTTAGTAAATTGGGTTGAATTAAGTTATTATTGGTAAATATTACTGCTCAGTCAGCAAGGACTGGCAGCTTATGATAGATAAAACAAAAACACTGGTTAGCCCTGGGATTTGATATTCTGTAAAAATAATGTTGGTTATGAGATTTTAACTTAAGCTGACATTGGATTTTTCTAAACATATTAATGAATAGTATTAATTGATTCTACGTTTTCCCTCAACCCCAAAGGGTAGAGGTTACCTATTATGCAGTAATCCTCAGTATTCTAGCACCTTCCCTTTCTAATAGTATAAAACAAGGAATCCTACAGAGACCATTTATGAAAGTACTTTGTCTTAATACCATATCTGTCTTGCAAATCAATGTGACAGGTGCTGTATTTTAGATAGACATTGACCTCTAAGTATTTCCAGAGTACTTGATACTCAGAAATCCTTTTTTTGGTGCCATAGCATGTGTTACTCTAAAAAAAAATCACAATTGCAAGATTAGTTAATAACTAAATAACTAGGAATGCTAACATAATCAAAACAAATAAAAGTACTCAACAAAAGAATTATAAGAAATCTTGTGAGGCAGATAAGGAGGTCTGTGTCATGATTAAGAAATGCTTTCAAAACTGGACCTCTGGATCAGCAGAGAGAACACTGAAATTAAGCTCTTTGAGTACTGATGTTGGGGGGAGGTCTTGTCACTGGACCAATGTAAAGACACAAACAGTGAGTTTCCTCTGATAACACATTGCCCAAAAGGAAACAACGCTGTGGAGTGGAACACAATTCATCCATAAGCCCCAAAGGCCAAAAATATTGATAATAATATCTGAATTATAAGAAGTTATGTGATTCTTATCTCATTGTTTGTCCCCTCTTCATCTGTCTATCTGCACCTCCCTCTCCCCACACACACTCATTAGCTCAGGGCTAGTTTGATATTGTGAATCAAAATACATAAGTGTTTAGATTACAGTCAGTTTACCTGAGATTATTTAGCAATTCAATTAATATATTTAGCAAATTCTTCAAAATTTGTACAATACACACACTCTGAGTGGATGGCATACATTCAAACCTTGTACCAAATTCTTTACCCACATGTTTGTACTATATAAAAATTCTTCTATTTTTAAAATTATATTTACAAGGAATAAGGATGAAGCAGGACAATTTGCTAAAATACATGCAGAATAGTTTGTCTAAAAATCATATGTAGCATAAAAATGACCTATCTTTATGTTAGCAGAAGAAAACAATATTCTTGGGAGTAATTTATGTTTATTTATTTTTAATATTAGTTTAAAATTTATATTAAAGTTATAAATGCACATAATTTTGTCATATATTTTCTAAAAGTTAATAAAAATAGTAACCCCCCTTCACTTCTTTTTCTATTACCCAACACCCTCTCACAAATGGAGTGGTACAGGGTTTGAATGTATGCTATACTTCTTTTGGTATGTGCCTCTGTCATTTAAAATTATTTTCTTCCTATGACTGTTTCTCCAATCATTAATATTAGATATGATGAGTTTATTTTGTTATGGTAATTAAATTCTCCCTACCCTCAGTCAAACACAAACACCTATATACATACACACACACACACACACACACACACACACACATATAATTCCCTTCCCCTCACCTTCCCAATGTAGTTACAAAATTAGTTTTTAAACTGAAAATCAAAGTTTTAGTATGACTTCATAGTATATTCCATGATTGTATTTCTTTTCTCCTACATTTCCCCACAAAATTAATACTTGATTCTTTTCCCCTGTTCCCCAGTGTTGTTTTTTTTTGTAGTCATTCATTACTTTATTTCCCAAATATTTCAACAGTTCTTATATTTTACTAATTTGTCTTTTAGTGAATTTCCTAGTTGACCACACCATTTTTTTTAATTCATGATGGTTTGCAGCTCTCTATCCTCCCTCTTAGGTCTATACTGCCTGATTTTTACATGTCCCACCAAGTAGTCATTTGCAAATCCACTGCTCTACTGCTCTGGATAACTCCATTTGCCAGATTTATGTACTGCTAATTCTTAGTTTCCTCCCTTGTTTAGCTAAAGCATATCTTGAGGCTTCCTATAAGAAGCATTATTAAGAAATCCAAACTTTAAGAACTTTTATATCTGAAAATCAAGTTCACTTCACACCCCATTGATAATTTGCCTGAGGGGGAAAAAATAGGGCTGAAATATAACTTTCCTCCAAAATTAAAGGCCATTATTCCCTATTTTATAACATTCAATATTTTAAATTAAGAGATTTGATGACAGTTGGATTCTCCTTTATTGAATCCAGTCAAATGTTTTGCTGTTAATAATTGATCTTCTCATGCCATATTGTAATTTGGGTCTTAATTGTCCCATAAAGGCCCATCTGCTATAGGCTTTTTTGCCAGTCTGTGGTGCTATTGGGAGGGGGTAAAACTCTTAGAAGTAGGGACCAGTAAAAAGAATTAGATCACTGGGGGCATGCCTTTGAAGTGGATATTCGGACCCTGATTCCCTTTTTCTCACTCTCTTTGCTTCTCAGACACCATGAATTGAGCAGCCCCATCAGCCGTGTACTTCTGCCAACAGGGACTGAGTTGCCACTGTCCCAAAGTGATGGGGCCAAGTGACATGGCATGACACTTCTGAAAGTGTGAGCCAAAATAAACCTTAACTCCCTTAAAGTTTTTTTTTTTTTTGGCAGTTATTTTGTCTCAGCAATGACTCACATACCCCAGAAACTTACAGAATTATCTCCCTTCTGTTATTAATTTATTTTTTATTTTTTATTTTTTTAATTGGTTGTTCACAACATTACAAAGCTCTTGACATATCATATTTCATACATTAGATTGAAGTGGGTTATGAACTCCCAATTTTACCCCAAATGCAGATTGCAGAATCACGTCGGTTATACATCCACAATTTTACATAATGCCCAATTAGTAATTGTTGTATTCTGCTACCTTTCCTATCCCGTACTATCCCCCCTCCCCTCCCCTCCCTTCTTCTCTCTCTACCCCATCTACTGTAATTCATTACTCTCCTTGTTTATTTTCCCTTTCCCCTCACAACCTCTTATATGTAATTTTGTATAGCAATGAGGGTCTCCCTTCATTTCCATGCAATTTCCCTTTTCTCTCCCTTTTCCTCCCATCTCATGACTCTGTTAAATGTTAGTCTTTTCTTCCTGCTCTTCCTCCTTGCTCTGTTCATAGTTGCTCTCATTATATCAAAGAAGACATTTGGTATTTGTTTTTTAGGGATTGACTAGCTTCACTAAGCATAATCTGCTCTAGTGCCATCCATTTCCCTGCAAATTCTATGATTTTGTCATTTTTATTGCTGCATAGTACTCCATTGTGTAAAGATGCCACATTTTTTTTATCCATTCATCTATTGAAGGGCATCTGGGTTGGTTCCACAGTCTAGCTATTGTGAATTGTGCTGCTATGAACATCGATATGGCAGCATCCCTGTAGCATGCTCTTTTAAGGTCTTCAGGGAATAGTCTGAGAAGGGCAATAGCAGGGTCAAATGGTGGTTCCATTCCCAGCTTTCCCAGGAATCTCCAAACTGCTTTCCAAATTGGCCACACCAATTTGCAGTCCCACTAGCAATGTACAAGAGTACCCTTTTCTCCACATCCTCGCCAGCACTTGTTGTTGTTTGACTTCATAGTGGCTGCCAATCTTACTGGAGTGAGATGGTATCTTAGGGTGGTTCTGTTATTAATTTTAGATTTCATTATAGATGTAAGTTTGTTGCTGTTTGGCAGTCAATGAGCTTTTCCAATCTGAACATGCATGTACTTCAACCCTAGAAATTTTCTTATAATTTTTCTTTGAAAGCTTTTTTTCCCATTTATAGTTTGTTTCCCTTTTTTCTAATTCCTTTAGGCAAATCTCCTGGAGCAATTCTTTATCTTTTCTCACTTATTTTTATTCTTTACACTTTTTTTCACCTTGATTTTCTGGTAGGGATTATTTCTTTGATTTTCTCTTTCAATCCTTATACTGAATTTTATATTTTATTTAAGATTTTTTATATCTCAAATTTCTTCTTGTTTTCTGAATATTCCTTTTTCATATAGTCTAGTCTTGTTTTATAGGTACAGCTTTTTTCATGTCACTGAAGAATTTATATGGGCATGTTTTAGATATTTTATTTTATTCACTGCATTTTGCCCATTTTTATAGTTCCTTTTGTCTTTTTTCCCCATTACTGCTATTTCTTTTCCTCCCAGAGGACCTTGTATCATATGCCGATTGTAGATACAAATCCATATTTGATAATTCCCTTAAATGCATGTTTGAAGGGCATTAATGCTACAGATGATAAAAGGAGTGAAAAATAAAAAAGAAAGAAAAAGTTCTAGGAGGGAAAAAAATTAGAGCAAAATTTGTGGAATTATGCTTACATGAGTGTTCAAGCTTCCCTCTTCTAACAGTTACAACTTTTTCATATCCATCCACATGAACTTCAATCAAAGTTTAAAAACCAAAACATATGCTGGTATAAAAATTCAACTGAAAGGAGAAAAATTAGAAGACCCAGCTGCACTACTAATTCTATCAGAACTAAAAAATGCTAGAATAAGTAAAAAAAGGGAAGAAATTCACCATGGTTGAGAGGGCTATTTTCAATCATCTTTCTGAGTCCTTTTAATAAAAACTTTTACACCCTTCTCTGCCTTATAGTATTGCAATTATGAGCAAATACTTTTTTTTCAGAAAATAACCCAATCACAAACATACATATACAAAAGAATCAGTATGAGAAGGCATAATATAAGAACACCAAACTTAACATGAATATTGAGATGATGAAGCCTGGTAGCAATTTTCTGCATCTTTTGGTTGAAGATTAATAGTAAAGAAGTTCCTATTAAGGTAAAATGATAGTATTGACTACACCTGGTGTTTGAGGAGTCAACCAGCAAGAAACGTGAAGATTCCAATGTGCCACGCCTTTATTTTTTGAGCATTAGACCTCTATAGCAAACTTTTTCTGAAATTCAGGTTAAACCAATTGTGAAATAGTTCTGACATCCACCAGCATGGATCAGAGAACTCTGCCATTTCTCATAGTGCACCACAGACATTCAATTCAGACTAGGACCTCAGAAGTGCTCAAAGTAAAGAGAAGTTAAAGAAATGTGAATAGCAATTACTTTTCAAAAGATAGCAATTTAAGATATTCTATTGCATAAGCAGATCAAAATTGAAGTGAAACATAATTCTCATGCTTTCCTTTATTTACAGATGCTCCTCAAGTTATGATAAGGTTTATGTCACAAAAAACCCAGTACACTGTAGAGGCCTTGTAATTGTGTGGCTGACTGGGAGCTGTGGTTTACTGCCACTACCCAGCATTCTGAGATGGTGATGCACTTCTTGGGAAAAAAATCAAAATTTAAAACTTGGTATATGGTTTCTACTGAATGTGTATCACACCTTTAAAAACTATCATAAGTTGCAAACCATCTGTATTTAGAACAAATTAAGTCACTTTTCATTCTCTCTTCCTCTCACTTCTGCAAGCATAATCAATCTTTTTATAATTTTGTTTTACTTTATACTTCCATCTCTTCTTCCTCTCTCCCTTTTCTACTTTTGCCTTAGAATTTCTTCCTCTTATTTTACATTTTGTATTTTTCTTGTACTCTGTCCTTTCCTTGACTGAAGGTGAAACGAAGATCACTATGTAGCTACTATAAAATTGATAGATGGACTTAAAGTATGTGTGTGTTTATGAGTTGCATTTATGTGAGAATTTACTATTTTACTCATTGTGGGACTGGGCACATTGCTGAGTGGTAGAGTGCTTGCCTAGCATCTTTAAGTTCTTGTATTCCATTCACAGCACTACAAAAAAAAAGTTAAACAAATTTATACTCATCAAATATAATGTTTTTCTTTTCTAAAATGATAAACTTTGTAATTTAAACTTCTTCCCACATTCTTTTAAAAACTAAGCCTTAATTCATTTAATTGTTTCAAAACATCTATATGATGCTTACTTGACTTGCTTTTAGTCATCAATACAGAATAAATATTTTTTACTCCAGATTTAGAGTAGGATGTCATAAAGATCTAAAAATATGACCAGTTTTCTTTGCTAAGCATATCATAAAACATACTTCATTTAATATGTGTAAAAAGGACTTCTGTATATAACCATTCATTGTTCCCATTCATCCTAATTCTCTCACAATTTATAATATGGGCCACTACAAATTCATGGAGGAAATTTTTCTGTGGGCTTTCTAATAAAAAGATATTTATTTCCCTAAATACTTCATATTAGGATCATGGAAAACCAGAAGTATTACTTCATAAAATTGAATAGGGATTTTATTCATCCTTCTGACTGAAATGTTTTCTGCCCACAAAGATTGTTTCTTAACCTTACTTATAGTTCTGCTCAAAAGTCATATCATCAAGGAATCCTTTCCCACACACAAGAAAAAGAGCAAAAGTTACATTCCCACATATGGCATTTCATTTGGGTTGTCAATTCCAATTTAACTGTGGGAAATGATCACTATTTTCTACCATTCTTTGTATCTTTATCTCAGTCTTCTTCCAGCAATTCTAATCGACCAAGACTTCTCAAACCTACAGATCTTGTTAAAATGAAATTCTGAAACTGAGACATCACATTTTAATATGCTCCCAGGTAAAGCCAATATTGCTAGTCTATGAACCACACTTTGAATAATAAATGTGTTGAAACCTGAATAATAGGTATGTGATGTAAAAGCCAGTGCCAAATTCCTAGGAAATTAAATAGTAACAATTATGCATTGGGTGGAAATGTCTACAAATCATTTCACATCTTTTCCAGAGAATGTAATGTCTAGACAAAAGAGGTAGATACTTAGATTCTTCAAGTTAAGTTAGATGGTACAGAGGAACATACTTTATATAGTGATATATTACTGTAAATGTACCATTGTTAATAGTATATCAATACAGGAAATTACACAGACTAAATGCCTAAATTTAAACAAAAGAACATAGATACTCAATGACTCCGAAGAACAAATTGATGCCAAAGATTTATCTTTCCCTCAGATTTGGCTATCTCTGAAGCATTAATCTCTAGGATATATGAAGAATTCAAAAAACATAACACCAACAAACACAAATAACCCAATTAATAAATAAGAAAAGGAACTGAATAGATACTTCACAGAAGAAATATGACCAGTCAATAAATGTATGAAAAAATGTTCAATATCACTGACAATTAGAGAAAGGCAAAGTAAAACTACACTTAGAATTCATCTCATTCCAGGGGGAATGGTAATTATCAAGGATACAAGTAACAATAAATGTTGGCAAGGATGTGGGGAAGAAAGTGCACTCATATATTGCTGTTGGGACTGAAAGTTGGTGCAACCACTCTGGAAAGCAGCATGGAGATTCCTCAGAAAACTTGGAAAAGAATCACCATTTGACCCAGTTATCCCACTTCTTAGCATATTCCCAAAGACTTAAAATCAGCATACTATGATGACTTGTCCACATCAGTGTATGTAGCAGCTCAATTAACAATAGCTAAGTTAAAAAATCAATCTAGTTGCCCTTCAACAGATGAATGAATAAAGAATATGATATATATATATATATATACACATACATACACTCAATGGAATATCACACAGCCATAAATATTAAATTATTGCATTTACCAGTAAGTGGATGGAACTGAAGACTGTCATGCTTAAGAGAAACAAGTCAGTTATGAAAAACAAGCAGGAATTTCTATCCTCAACTTGGGTAAAGTGGACTTCAAGCCAAAGTTAATCAGAAAAGACAAAAAAGGACATTTCATACTTCTTAAGGTAAGTAAATGTCAGCAGGACATGGCAATTATAAATAGTTGCTTCCCTAACAATGGACCATCTACATACATCAAACAATCCTTCTCAATTTCAAGAATCAAATAGACCACAACACAATAATATTGCATGACTTTAACACATCTCTTTCACTACTGGACAGATCTTCCTAACAAATACTAAATAAAGAAACTATATAACTAAATGATACAATCAATAATTTAGACTTAACAGACATATAGAATACTTCATCCATCAATGAACAAATATACTTCCTTCTCAGCAGCACTTGGCTCATTCTCTAAAATAGACCACATTGTATGCCATAAGCAACTCTTAGTAAATATTTAAAAAGAGAGATAATTCTTTGAATTCTATCAGATCAAATGAATAATATTAGAAATCAACAATAAAGTAAAAATAGAAGCTACTGTAATAAATGTAGACTAAATAATACACTATTGAAGAAATCAAGGATAAAATTTTAAAAAGTTATTAGATGTAAATGAGAACACTGATATATCAAAATCTCAGGGACACTATGAAGGCAGTACTAAAAGGAAAGTTTATTATCCTCAGCACATTTGGTAAAAATGTAAAAATTGAACAAATAACTGACCTAACACTACATCTCAAAGCCCTAGAAAAAGAACAAATAAACATAAAAAACAGTAGAAGACAGGAAATAATTAAAATCAGAGCTGAAATCAATGAAATCAAAACAAGAAACAATTGAGAAAATTGACAAAACAAAAAAGTGGTTCTTTGAAAAATTATATAAAATAGATAAACCTCTCGCCATCATAACAGAGAAAAAGAGTGGGAACTCAAATTTCTAAAATACAAGATGAAGAAGAAAAATATCACAGCAGACATGTCTGAAATACAGAAGATAATTAGAAACTATTTGACAATTTATACTCCAATAAAATAGAAAATAAAGAAGATATCAATAAATTTCTAGAGACATATGACCTACCCAAACTGAATGAGGAGGTCATACATGATTGAAACAGGTCAATTTCAAGTAATGAAATAGAAAATGCCATCAAAAGCCTACCAACCAAGAAAAGCCTAAGACCAGATGGATTCTCCGCTGAGTTCTACAAGACTTTCAAAGACGAATTAATACCAATACTCTACAAAGTACTCCATGAAATAGAAAAGGAAGGAACCCTTGCAAACTCATTCTATGAGACTAATATCACCTTGATAACAAAACCAGACAAAGACATATCAAGGAAAGAAAACTTCAGACCAATATCCCTGATGAACATAGATGCAAAATTCTCAACAAAATTCTGGCAAATTGCAAACAAAAACATATTAAAGAGACAGTGTACCATAATCAAGTGGGTACATCCCAGGGATGCAAGGTTGGTTCACCATACAGAAATCAATAAACATAATTAATAATATTAATAAAATTAAAAACAAGAAACATATGTTCAATCTCAATAGATGCAGAAAAAGCATTTGACAAAATATAGCACATCTTCATGTTCAAATCACTAGAAAAACTAGGGATAGTAGGAACATACCTCAACATTGTAAGAGCTATATATGCTAAACCCAAGGCCAGCAACATTCTAAATGGAGAAAAATTAAAATCATTCCCTCTAAAAACTGAAACAAGGCAAGAATTGCCTCTTCCACCACTTCTATTTAACTTCATCCTTGAAACTCTAGTCAGAGCAATTAGACAGAAGAAAGAAATTAAAGGAATACAAATAGGTAAAGAAAAACTCAAGCTATCACTATTTGCTGATGAGATTATTCTATATTTAGAAGATCCAAAAAATTCCACCAGAAAACTTCTATAACTAATAAATTAATTCAGCAAAGTAGCAGGACATATGATCAATACTCCAAAATCAAATATATTTCTATACATCAGCAATGAATCCACTGAAAGAGAAATTAGGAAAACTACCCCATTCACAATAGCCTCAAATAAAATGAAATAACTTGGAATCAATCTAACAAAAGAGGTAAAAGAACTCTACAATGAAAACTACAGACACAAAAGAAAGAAATTGAAGAAGATGGAAAGATCTCCCATGCTCCTGGATAGTCAGAATAAATATTGTCAAATGGCCACATTACCAAAGTGTTGTACAGCTTTAATGTAGTTCCTATTAAAATCCCAATGACATTCTTCATAGAAAGAGAAAAAGCAATCATTAAATTTATTTGGAAAAATAAAGGCCCAGAATAGCCAAAGCAATTCTTAGCAAGAAAAGTGAAGCAGAAGACATCACAATACCAGAACTTTAAACTATGCTACAGAGCTATAGTAAGAAAAATGTCAAGGTATTGTCACCAATATAGACTTGAAGACCAAGAGTACAGAGTAGAGGACACAGAGAAAACCCCACATAAATATAGTAATCTTATACTAGACAAAGATGCCAAAAACATTCACTGGAGAAAAGATACCTTATTCAAAAAATGGTGCTGGAAAAAACTGGAAATTCATATGTAGCAAAATGAAATTAAACCTCTCTCTCTCACCCTGCACAAAAATTAACTCAAAACTGGATCAAAATCTTAGGCACTAGAACAGAGACCCTGTGTATAATAGAAGAAAAAGTTGGCCCAAATCTTCAACATGTCAGCCTAGGATCTGACTTCCTTAACAAGACTCCTAAAGCTCAAGAAGTAAAATAAATTATCAATAAATGGGATGGATTCAAACTAAAAACTTCTTCTCAGCAAACATTCAATAATGTGAGAAGAGAGCCTACAGATTGGGAGAAAATCTTTACCACATGCACTTCCAATGAAGCATTAATCTCTAGGATATATAAAGAACTCAAAAAACTTAACACCAAAAAAACAAATAACCCAATCTATAAATGGACTAAGGAACTAAACATACACTTCACAGAAGAAGAAACACAATCGATCAACAAATATATTAAAAAGTGTTACCCATCTCTGGCAATTAGAGAAATACAAATCAAAACTACTATAAAATTTCATCTCACTTCAGTCAGAATGTCAATCATCAAGAATTTCAGGCAACAACAAATGTTGGCAAGGATGTGAGGGAAAAGGTACACTCATACATTACTGGTGGAACTGCAAATTGGTACAACCACTATGGAAAGCAATATGGAGATTCTGCCGCAGTCTGGCTGGGCACAAATCACTGAGCCACCACAAAGCACTTGTATATTCAAACAGGAAACTTTATTGCCTGAACTCCAACAGCACTCCACGCACACTCCCTGGGAACTCTCCTGAACGCCACCCATGCAGCTCCTCTCCAGCACCCCACACACCAATCTGAACTCCCCACCAGAACTTCACCAACCAAAGCGAACTTTCCAGCAATCCCTGTGAGAGCTCCAAAGTAGCGGGAGCCCAAGGCAGCAGGGGCTGCCCTATTGACACAGCTTAACTTAATTATCATCATCTTAATGGTTTGCCTCTTAACCATTACTTCTGGCAAAATGCCAAGGGCCATTCGGACTTAGCTGTGGCTCTCAGCAAGACTCCTCGGAAAACTTGAAATGGAATCACCATTTGACCCAGTTATCCCACTCCTGGGTTTATACCCAAAGGACTTAAAGTCAGAATACTACAGTAATACAGCCACATCAATGTTCATAGCAGATGAATTCACAGTAGCTAAACTATGGAACCTAGGTGTCCTTCAATAGATGAATGGATAGAGAAAATGTGGTATATGTATATTCAATGAAATGTTATCTAGCTTTAAAGAAGAATGAAATTATGGCATTTGCCAGTAAATGGATGGGGTTGGAGAATACCATGCTAAGCGAAATAAGCCAATCCCCAAAATTCAAAGGCCGAAAGTTTTCTCTAATATGTGAATGCCAACCCACCATAAGGGGGGAGGGGTACTAGATTAGGTAGAGGGAAGTCCAGGGAGGGGAGGAGAGGGGATGTGGGGATAGGAAGGATAGTAGAATGAAACAGACATTACTACTTTATGTATATACTACTATGTGTATATGAGATTACATGACCAATGTGATTCTACAATGTGTACACTCAGAAAAATAAGAAGTTCTATCCCATCTACATATGATATATCAAAGTGCATAAATGCTTTCTACTGTCATGCATAACTAATTTTTAAAAATTAAAAAAGAAAAAGTAGATGGGCAGCTTTTCACAAAAGTGGGTGAGAAAAAAGGATGGAGGACACTTTACTGGAATTTAATACTGGATATTCAAAGTAGATTAGGAACTTAGGAGGTTAGATATAATAGAACAGGGAAGAAATCCCCAGTGCCACACCATGGCCACTGCCAGAGGCACTAGCAAGTGTGATCCTCTGTAAGAAAAGTGGAGAGGTAAGGGAATTAAAGGAACCCACATTTTTAGGAGGCATATACACCCTGAGGTGTATCTGGGTAAGGGCAGTTTAGAAATCAAAAATGCTATCCAACTAAACCGAAAGGCATGCTGCACAATATCCTTGCGCAAGAAAGAAGCCACATCTCTCCTGAGTGTCTGCAGAGGACAGAGGTGGTATCTATTTTGCAGCTGCAGCATGGAGGCCAGCAGAGGGGGGAGTCGATTCCTTGAAAATGTGAGTTTGGCCCAAAATACAGGAAGCCTGCCAAACACGCTGCAGGACATAGTGTATGCCTAAGTGACCAGAAGGAAATCAAACATGGAGAGGGGGTTTACAAAGGGCATTACTGGTCATGGAAAACTACCTGGCTATCCTTATCCCCTTCCAATTTGGCTGTTTACAGGACTAGCTGAGAGAGATATGTCTGGTAAAATATTCAAAAGAGCAGGGGCAGGAGAGACTGAGTTTGGAGAGTGAACCCTAGACCAGGAAACGTGGGGTGTGCAGCTGATGGAATGGATTTAAAATTGGCTATTCCACTGCACAAGTGGAACACAGAGGAGATGCCTGGGGTACAGTCTTCCAGCATGGACTGGCAATTGCTGGGCTGTAATGGTGCACTAATTAAAATCTCCAAACCAATTGGTATCCAGTGAAGAAACTGGAGCCTCTCTAAGCCTAAATCTTGCCTCCAGGTGTTCAGCCTATGGGATAACCCCTCTCACTCTAGCAACCCCACCTTGAGTGTGGAGCAAACATCACACTCCAGAGAACTCCACCTAACCCTGCTGAAAAGGGAAGCTGAGAATCTTTTGAACTCCGACAAAAACAATTCTTTAGGTTTTCAAAAAGATCTTTTTTTCTCCTTTTGTCTTCTATTTAATTGTGATGATTCATGGACATTTATACATATTTGTGCATTTTTTTCTCATTTCTAATATTTTTGAAGCCAATTAGTTTTCATGGATCAGTATTTTCAGGACAAGGATATTTGATTAGTATATTTCAGGTTTTTATTCTTAATATATATATATTTCTCATTTAGTTGTGTTCCTTCTCTGTTTTCTACTGCTAAAAGCTAATCTCTATCATTCTTTCATTCATCCTTTAATTTTTTACTTTTTTCTTACATTTGTTATTAGTTATACATGATAGTAGACTGTATTTTGACATATCATACATATGTGGAATATAACTTCTCATTCTTCTGGTTGTACATGATGTGGAATTACATTGATCCTGTATTCATATATGCACATAGTAGAATGAATCAGACATTACTTTCCTATCTTCCCTATTTCCATTTTCCCTCCCTTCCCTTCACTCCCCTTTATCCAATCCAAAGTACTTCTATTCTTCCTATTCTTCCTCCCTCCTCCCTCTTAATTTGAGTTAGCATATGCATATCAGAGAGAATATTCAGACTTTGATTTTTGGGGGGGGGATTGTCTTGTTTGATTTAGCATGATAGTATCCAGTTCCATCCATTTATTTGCAAATGCCATAATATCATTCTTTTTATGGCTGAGTAATATTCCATTGTGTATACATACCACATTTTCTTTATCCATTCATCTACTGAAGGAAACCTAGGTTGGTATCATAGTTTAGCTATTGTGAATTGAGCTGCTCTAAACGTTGATGTGTCTATATCACCTTAGTATGTTCTTTTTAATTCCTTTGGGTAAAAATGAGGAGAGGGATAGCTGGGTCAAATCGTGGTTACATTTCAAGTTTTATGAGGAATCTCCACACTACTTTCCAGAGTGGTTGAACCAATTTACAGTCCCACCAGCAATGAATGAGTGTACCTTTTTTCCCTTGTCTTCACCAACATTTATTGTCACTTGTATTTTGATAATTGCCATTCTCACTGGAATAATATAAAATTTCAGTATATTTTTTTTACTTCTGCTTTCTCTCCTCCTCCCTCATAATCATTGTACCATATGTAACTTCTGTTCCCTCCCTATTTACTACTTGAAATTGTAAGCCCCTTTACAAACTTACTGTTTTTAATACAGGCAATAACTGATAATATCATTTATGTTTATTATTACAATTAATATTGTAGATGTGATAACAAGAGCTATTTAGTTTGATGCTATATATTATTTGTATTGGTATTGTAATTATATGTCTCATCCTAAATGATGAAGTACTGTAAATCTTCAAGGATTCTATGAGTCCACAAAGTAGACTTTCTACTGCCTCAGATTTGTAGTGTTAGATGGGTAAACACATAAACAACACAAATGAAGAATCAACTCAAAGAGAAATTAGGAAAATTATCCCATTCACAATAGCCTCAAAAAAAACTTGAGAATCAATCTAACAAGACATGAAAGACCTATACAATGAAAACTACAGAACACTAAAGAAAGAAATTGAAGAAGACTTTACAAGATGGAAAGATCTCAGATGTTCTTGGATAGGCAGAATTAATACTGTCAAAATAGCCATACTCCAAAGTGCTATACAAATTTAATGCAATTTCTATTAAAGTCCCAATGACATTCTTCATAGAAATATAAAAAGCAGTTATAAAATTCATTTGAAAAAATAAGAAGCCCAGCATAGCCAAAGAAATTGTTGGTAAGAAAAGTAACACAGGAGGCATAACAATACCAGACCTTAAATTATACTACAGATCTAAGGTAACAAAACTGGCATGGTATTGACACCAAAACAAACATAAAGACCAGTGGTACAAAATAAAAGATACAGAAATAAACCCACATAAATGCAGTTATCTCATATCAAACAAATGTGCCATGAACATGCATTGGAGATAACATAGCCCCTTCATCAAATGGTACTGGGAAAACTGGAAATCTATATGCAGCAAAATGAAATTAAACCACCCTCTCTCTCCATGCATAAAACTCAACTCAAAGTGGGTCAAGGACCTAGGTATTAGACCAGACACCCTGCACCTACTAGAATAAAATATGGGCCCGCCTCTCCATCATGTTGACTTAGGAACTGAATTCCTCAACAAGACTTCTAAAGCATAAGAAAATCAAGAAATAATGAATAGGAGGCTATGAAACTAGAAAAGCTTCTTCACAGCAAAGGAAACAATCAAGAACATGAAAAGCAAGCCTACAGAATGAGAGAAAATCTTTGCCACCAACCTCACCTCAGAGCATTAATCTGCAGGATGTACAAAGAACTCTAACAATGTAATACCAAAATAATAATCATCATCATCACCATCATCATCATCGTCATCATCATCCAATCAATAAATGAGAAAAGGAACTGAAGGGGCACTTCACAAGAAAAATATATGACTGGTCAACAAATCGATAAAAAAAATGTTCAACATCTCTAGCAATTAGAGAAATGAAAATTAAAACTGCACTGATATTTCATCTTACTCTAGTCAGAATCGCAATTATCAAAAATACAAGTAATAATAAATGTTGGCAAGGGTGTGGACAAAAAGGTATACTTATACACTGTGGTGGAAGTACAAATTGGTAAACCACTATGGAAAGCAGTATGGAGATTCCTCAGAAAACTTGCAATGGAACTACCTTTTGACCCAAATATACCACTCTAAAGTTTATACCCAAAAGACTTAAAATCAGCACACTACAGTAATGCAGCCACACCAATGTTTATAGCAGCTCAATTCACAATGTCATATATTTTTTATAGTCTGATTATTATTTTAAATGCCTTTCTAGAATATCTAAATTTCTAAGGTAGGAAATAGACATACTACTATATTCTAAAATGAAATGTTCACTAAAACAAAATTTGTCTTCCAATTTGTTCTCGATCATTAATACCTATTGACATGCATTTTTAATAATCTATTAAATATTTAAATTGTTAATAAGTATTTGTGATATGATCTCATTTCAAACCTGCATCCCCTACACTGTGACACACCCATGGAAGTATATAATACATTTATACAAATAGATCCTGTTTAATTTCTTTCAAACCTGAGATAGCATTACCTATAACAGTGAGAAAATTATCATTTAGTTAATTACAATAGTATTTCTTTAAAACACTTTCCAGAAAGTCTAATTTTTTAAATGTTAGCATAAGAATTATACAAATTATAAATTTTATAGCATATTTTATAGAAATGCTTACCTATATAACATAACAATATATCAAATAAAGCTATTTGGAACCGACAATCAGTAGTCTAATGTCTGAAGATATGCTCACAGGCCATTTTTGATCAACTATGTAATATTAAGTATCTTTTATCACATGAATGATTTCTCTTTCTCACTCTCTCTCCAATGAATGGTAAAACAAGTTATTATACAAGGCCCCTTCCTATTCCTGTACAATCCATTGTCTGCATGTATTGTAGAGCCAAACCCTGACATGAAAGTTTATGACAGAGTGAGATTGTAAAAATGTATTTTTTATTTGAGACAATTTTGCTATAAAAGCACATTTCAGTCCTTTAAAATAACAGTCAAAAAGATTTACTGTATCAAATGTAAGTTTCACACCTCAGTCAGTGGTAGATTTAAAACAAACTCCAGCAACTGAACTGATAATGTCTTTAAAAAGTTAGTTTGCTCCCAGATGAACATCACTTTTTTTATTTGAAAAAAAAATCACACTTATCATTCGGTTTGTAAATTCATTGGTTTGCATTCATCCATTTTATTATCTTTTCTTATTGACAGAGACAGGAGCCAAGTCAGTTCTACATTAATCCAGAAACTAAAAATAAGTATGCAGTTGCGAATTGTGAATATTAATGCAAGGTTGCAGCTCCCATTTTCCCAATCCCAACCTATTTTCTATTTGAAACAATTTCTACAAAATATATTTAAAAATCAGAAACTTAAAGACAACCAATTTTCACCTCATTGACCTATAAATTTGCCTTTGATTGCAGGGTACTTTAGCTGGAGCAAGGAGAAGAGGAGTGAAAGTCTGAAATTGCAGGTCCCTTGGGGAGGGCACAATCACATGCCAACAAGGCACCAAGGCTCTTTAATGTCCAGGGTGGAAACTGGAGAACATCTAGCTGGTTTATGAGTCCCAAGAGAAAGGAGAAATGGATGTCGATAACCATAGCATCTTGCTCTGCAGGGAGCCTGTCTAGTTCTCCGCAAGAATTTCAAGCTTAATGTTTCCTGGAGAGCTGCCTCTCCTCTATGCCTCTTTCATTCTCTTGTTGTCCAAGCAGAGGAAAGTAGACTTAAAAGTATACTTAAAAAAGAAAAGGAAATTAAACAGGAAGAATCCAAATAATCTTAACCTTGGACTTGTTTTATCTGTCATGTATATTTAACCTTAATATCCACATTCTTTGCAAATTTGTTACTAATAATGACGAATATTTGTATAATTTTACAAGAATCTCAAAGGTTTCTACATATAAATATTTGCATGATAAGTCATTTTTGAGGCAGCAATATAAAGACATGCAGATCACAAAGCTGAGTTTAAAACTATTTAAACAAAGTTCTTGAGATAGAAATTGAAATCTACTTTCCCAAAATCAAAGGGCAATGCTTTTTTTTTTTTTTTTTGGTCTATATTAAGCTGATATTTTCAGTCTTTGAAATGTCTGGTAATTTCTGTACATTTTCTGTAGGATGGAAATTTAAAATTATCCTTCCTATGTTTCACATTAAAAAAGACCCATTTAGAGTACCCAAGTCAAATTCTAAAATAGAAACCTATATATAACAAAGTAGACAGAAGATTGATCCAAATGCCCTTAGATAACCTCCCTTCCTTTAAGAGTAGAACTACTGAAATGTACAAAATTGGGATATAAGAGCAGATAAAAGAACATGAGACACTTTATCTTAGGTCTTATTTCTGTGCCTTTTGGTTTGTGTGCCCATTTGGTAAAATGGGGACTCAAATTGCCACTTCTTATTCCCAAATAGACCCAAACTGAAAATTACCCAAATGTCCATGAGCAGTAGCATAGATGAATAGCTTTTTATTTTTTTTCAGGGTTTACAATCAAACCGAGAGCCTTCCATGTGCTAGGCAAATACTTTGCCACTGAGCTAAATCTCCAAGCCCAATAGATTGTTTTTAATATTACAAGATGATAATGTTGCAATTTATTTTTCAACTATACACAATCATGCAGATAAATTTCTTAAATGCAATATTTGATATTTAACAATATCAAAAGCTATACACAAAGAAACATAAAGATTAAAAATTAGAAGAGATAAAATATTATCCTTGAGGGAGATTAGTAACTAGGAGTCTAGAAGCAATGTTAGGAATCCTAGGAACAGGCTGCTAGTTGCATTGATATACTTCGTTTGTAAAATATTTGAAGCCGGAATTTATGATATATGTACTTAGCTGCACATATAATATTCTTCAATAAAATCACTGAAGGAAAAATGCAGCTGGATCTTATGATTGCTTCTGAATGTATCGTGGATACACTGGAGCTACTAATTATAGGCTTTATAAAGCAGAATAGCATTAGAAAATGTGGGCCTGAATTGGAAATCTCCACTCTCCATTGACACTTATCAGCAGTGTGTCCAAAGAGAAGCTCTTTATGCCTCTTTCCCTGATAAGCTGCTTATGAATTTGCCCCCCAACTACAGGGCAACTAATTCATAAGTATTTGTAAAACACAAATGAGAATACTATAAACTGAGAGACCAGAAACAAATCTGTGACATTATTTTTCCACTGTCCTTTAAACATCTTAGAAGTTATCTCAGCAAAAAGTCAAATTCTGTACTGAGAAGATTAAATGATATTTTACAATATCACCAACCTTTTATAGTTATATGGCCTCACATGATAGATATTGTTTCTGATTCATGAAAAATCTAATTGGAATTGTGGCTTAATGACCCTGTCCTTACCTGTATCTTTATTCTGTATATAAGAAAAGAGAATGTAGAGAAGGGACACCTATTTCTTAAATGATTTGTTCGAAAAGAGGTACATATAATTCTCACTTAGTTTTTTAGAGAAGAGGTAGTTAGCCACATGACCACACCTAGCTGTGAACAACCTAAGAAAAGTATGAAACTTTATGGATCTATTAGCAATGACTGCTACATTGCCCTTTTATTCTTCTCCACAAACCACAGATCAATTTTTGAGGCTCTGCCAGTTGAGCACTTCACACCAAAATTCATAGAAACATAGAAATCATTTGAGCTACAAATACATATAACTCTCTGTTACATATCATCTGAGCAGTTGACTTTAACTCAATCTGAATGCCAGGGATTTGTTCACCAATTCTGTGAGAGAGCTTACATTCATGAACAAATGTTAGTTATGTCCAAGTCTTAATGCCTAGGTGTCAGCTCATATCAATCTGAATTGAACTCTCCAATCTTTATGATCTTTAAAGTAAAAGACAACTTGGTATAGTAGAAAGCACCCAGCACTGAAAACTGGGATCATGATCTACTTTCTAAATTTGCTATCAAATGTAAATACTTTAAAGAAAATTCTTATGTCGGACTTGTAACCCTTTAAAAGCTTAATTTACCCAAACTCATTGTTAAATATTATCCTTTACAATTTTAGAAATGAAAGCTTTACTTTTATAATAGAAGGTTTACAGAAGATATATGATTTATCCCAAATCACAAAATTGGAACTTAAACTTGGAGCTCAGTGTTACTAGACTGACATGTACTTGTTATTAAAGCAGGAAAAATTTCATAAAGTAAAGCTACAATGACATTTGTTTATAGAGTATCTCAATAGTCAAGCTTAAAGCAAGATTTGATAAATATAACATGCTATTTTAATGCTTAAATTGGTTACTCTGCTCTTTGATAGATGACCCAACTACTACTAGAAGCTATAATTACATTTGTAATCACCACAAGTTGTATGCATTATCAAACATAAGGTGCAAGGTATCACTTTGAATAGTTTTTATCATATGTGTGTATTCATATATATTTACATGTATATTTTATATACATGTAAATATATATGAATAATATATATATATAAGAAGTGGTTATTTTATTTTAATGTATAAACATTATATATATGTAGGTTTCTCATGCCTGAAATAAATTTTCAAGACTCAATGTCTTTATGCTAAACATTTTGCACTCCAAAAACTACTGCTTCTGAAAGTACATATAAGTCAGGAATGAGGTGTTCTATTTTTACAATGAAATGCAGGTTTCCTATTAAAAAGTAAAGCTTTAATTTCCAATTTTATAAGGGATAGTATTTGAATTTTGGCGGGTTAATTTAGGAAGCTAAAGAAATTCTATATAAGAATTTTCTCTAGTCTTTGTATTTACATTTGATTTTACATTCGAACATTGTTAATAATGTCCAATATTTGGCTCTAGATATTTGGGTCAAATGAATGTTAGTAGTTGATATTTAAATGATCAACTTTTGTTGCGCTATTTTCAATTAAATTTTGTATCAGCTACATATACAATTTCAAGAATTGAGTATCAAAATACATTGATATTTCTTTTCCATTTATTTTAGTATTCTTGTTTTAATTTTTTTACTTCCATTTTTCTTCAAGGCAAAAAACAGGTGGACACATAAAGAGTGAAGAGAGAGTTCAGGGTGGAAATGGGATGTGAAGAATTTTTGTTTTTCATGCAGGTTAAAATAGTCTTTCAACGTCTGCTTAAGTGACAAAACATGAATGTTAACATAGGGCATTGTAGGCTGCAGTCCTTCATAATTTCACTAATAAGTGTATAGACTTCATAGTCACAAGTAAGCTCCAGAAAGAGTAGGCCCCCATTAGGGTCTTGATATCATCATCTTCATTAACCTCTGTACACTTATCAAATAGCACATAACAGATTAAAAATATAGTATGGGAACTAGTAACTCTCAACCTCTTGTGGATTCTTTATCTGTAACCCTGTAGACCCTTCTCTCAATATTATAGGTAAGCCAAAAAGACAATCACTCTAAAATTCTTTAAAAGTCCCAGAAACCTATTCATCAAAATTTCAAGCTTTATTTCATTTTGCTAAAAATATAATTCTTTTAAAAATGCATAACAAATATAAACCCAGAGATTCAATGGCATCTGAAATTATTTCAGATTATTTACACTTATGACAAATGAGTATTATATTTTCTTTTCTCCCAGACATTTTTGGTTGGGAAAGTGAGTCAGTTTGTGGTCTCTGGACACCTGAAGTAAGCTGAGAAAAACATGGCTTAACAGGATGATATTAGGTGAGTGAGAAATGCCAAGAAAATATCCATTTATCTCAAACACTGTTGCATGTGAGGGATAAAAATACTAAAAACATGGTTATAATATAACTAACAATAGCAATTTCACATGAATAAATTGATACCCACACATAAATCCCCACATATAAATAAAGTAGTTATTGGTACAGCCCAGGCTAGCTTTTGGGAAATCTAACATTTTGTTTAATAACTTTTTCTTCAGAATTTTAATTCCTTACTTACGCAAACTAATCCTTTTTCAAAGTAAATTGAATCTTATGCAATATTTTGGAAATTCAAAGTGTCTTAAAGAAATCTTAGCAAATTTCTTGTCTGCAATTTTGTATGATATACATAAATAACTACTTAGGCTTCGTTAAGAGGGATTTAATTCACCAAACACATAAACTATGATTGATTAAATATGAAAGATTATGATTATGCAATTAGAAACTAATTTTAAAATATTCTCCATCACTTTTAATGTTGAAAATATTTTATGAAATCAGCTCATTAAAAGAATCATTGGAGGGCTGGGGTTGTAGCTCAGTGGTAGAGTGCTTGCCTAGCATGCATGAGGCACTGGGTTCAATCCCCGGCACCACATAAAAACAAACAAATAAACTAAAGGTATTGTATCCATCTACAACTAAAAAAAATAAAATAAAAATAAAAATAATCACTGGAAACCAGGCGTGGTGGCGTACCCTGTAATCCCAGTGGCTCGGGAGGCTGAGGCATGAGGATCACAAGTTCAAGTCAGCCTTGACAATGATGAGGCATTAAGCAACTCAGTGAGACCCTGTCTCTAAATAAAATACAAAAAAAGGGGGAGGGGGGCTGAGGATGTGGCTCAGTGGCTGAGTGGCCTTGAGATCAATCCCTGGTATCAATTAAAAAAAAAAAAGAATCATTGGACTCTCTGATTATCATGAAAAACTTCTACATATAAAAAAACAGACTTCCATTTTTTCAGATATACTCAATAACAAAATTATGCTTAATTTTAAAAGTATGTATACTATGTGCAGTAGTAAGGTGCTGAGGTCAACAGTGTTATAATTAATTAAACTAGGCAGTGTATTAGTTGGGGTTCTCAGAGAAACACAAAGAAGATACAGAGAAAGAGATCTATTGTAAGGAAATTGCTCATATGATTATAAAGGCAGAAAGAAGTACTAAGATCTAAAAGATGAGTTGGTGAGCTGAAGAGTGAGGAGAACCAATGGTTTAGTTCCAGTCAGAGACCAAACACCTTAGAATCAGGTAGGCTGGAGGTGCTATTTCAATCTAAAGGACAACAGGCTTGAGACACAGAAAAAAACTGATGTCTTGTTTTTGAAAGTCAATAAAGCAGGAAAATTTCCTCTTACTTGGAGTAGGAAGAGTTAGCCTTTTTGTCCAATTTAAGCATTCAACTAATTAGATGAAACACCCAGAGTAATGTTTGAGTAACTATCAAGGTTCATAGTCAAGTTGACACACATAATTAAATATCACAGGCAGTTAAGTTTTATTATATACACAATGCCCTTCTCTTCCCAAGTGTCTTGTTGTATTCACTTAAAAAAAAATAGAACCATAAGAACTTCTTAAGAAAAAAAGATGAAACAATTCCACAATAAGAATCAAGACATACAAGGGCTTATATGGCAACTGAACACTATGAACAGATGATAGAAACAGGCTTTCAAGATGACTGACAGTTCTTAAGAAATGGGAAATAAATTAGGCAATAATATCCTTATCATAGGGAGTATCACATGAGACACAGCTTACTGGCTATTTTACAAAATAGCTTTGACTGAGCCATCCTAGTATATAGTATGTTCCACAGAACAGAAAGACCACATGTGGAACCAAAGCAGTTGCCCCATTAAGTCAATGTTACCCAGACCTAAGCAATTCAGCTATAGGCCAGGTTTAATGTAACATCACAGAGACAAAAGAACTAACTCTGAAGGTGATTCCCAAGCCCTATAAAATTGAGAAAGAATTGGGACAGAGGAGCATGAACAGAGGAAGCCCAGATTATTGTGTCTTGACAAAAAATCAAAGGCAGCTGTATCTTATGAGAGATTTGATTTACATTAATTAGGGAGTACTATACATAGCCACCAATGTCATCCTGAAATAGTTGGAGGGGACAGGAACATTTTTTTCATAGCAGGTAATTTTTGATAAAATTTTAGGAAGCAAAATGGTCTACTAATCAATTAGTTTTATTTATTATTTTTATTGCTATATACTCATAAAATCGTATGAAGCCCATCTGCCTATGGTGCTACCTCCCTTACTCACTTCCCTACAGGGGTATAGTCAGCACCATGCATTCTCATTCTTCTCTCTCTACAAGACAACAATTGTGATTTTATCTTTCCAGTGAGTTAGTTGTTAAACATTTAGTGACACCAATGAGTTGAAACTATGAGTATAAAGAGGCCAATGAAGGTGATCTGATCATAAGATTGTGTGAGGTCACTGAAGAATAAAAAGAGGAAGATCTAGTACCCAGACTATAGTTGAAGTCCAAAATGAACAGTACCCATGGAAAATGGATTCCAAATTATAATTTGTTCTGGAATATCTCCTACCACTGAAGGGACCATTCTAATGTAATTATAGTTTTTGCAAGTGATCTTTACAACTAAGGACTAAGTTCCTCCCTACATTTTCTGATAGAGTGCAATCCCCAGATTCCTTCTGCAAAATAGTTTCCCACTATTGGCTGATACTGTATATTTGGTTGTTTGTAGTTAAATTGAAGTTTATTCATAAATATATTCATGACAGCTGGCCCTCCATTACCTAGATTCAAACAGTGTATAGAAAATATTTGAAAAAAAATGTATCTGTATTGAACATGTACAGACTTATTTTCTTATAATTATTCCCTGAGCAGTATAGTATAACTACTTTGATAGCATTTTCAGTGTATTAGGTAGTATAAGTAATCTAGAGATGATTTAAAGTACATGGGAACATATGTTATATGAAAATACTACATTATTTTACATAAGGAATTGAACATCTGCATATTTTGGTATTCACAGAATATAATGAAAACAATCCCTAACAGATATTAAGGTGTATAGAGACAGACAGAGAAAGGCTGGAGTTGGGGGTAATTATGTAGAAAAATACTGTATAGGAAAAATACTAGATATGGTAGCAGTGTATTTCAAAGTAATGTTGATTAGAAACTATATTTATTTCTAGGTTTTAAATAGAGCAGTCTTTTCCAAATGCTTGTATTATCCATGTGTAAACCCTGCATTCCACAAAATAGCTTGATGAAAAAAATCAATATTATTAGTGATAGTTTCTTGCTATGTGCTCTTTTTTGCATCACAAAATATATACTATTAGCCAAGACTTGATTTTATCCTTTCTAAAGTAACTTCACTTTTATGCAGATTTTCTTCATATATTTTAAGAGTCCTGTTTGTTATCATAAATTATATTAAAAAAACAACTTTTTCTTCCTGACATATTATTTCATAAAGAACATGTTCCATTGCTTATATGCATAAGCAGAGTTCTCTTAAAACAGAAAAACATCAATTTTCCTTACTTTTCATGTGCTGGCCATATACTATTGTTAAGTATTTAAGCATACAAATTTATACTAGCAAATTGGCAATTTAAAACTACAAACAAAACTTAAAGCATTAAAATAACTCTTAAATCATTTTAAAGACAATCTTGTTTAAAATTAGAGCATAAAAATAATCAAGGGAATCAGACTTCCCCAACAGAATCTATCATCTCAGTTTACAAATAAAAGATGAATCAATGCTAAAGTCAATCATATATGACAATGTTTGTATTCAGAGTGCCTGCTTTGCAGCCATTTTCTCTTGACCACTTAAAAATGTTCCTTTGAAGTATTTTATGATATAGTACAGCTAAATATATGGGATGTTAATGCTGGAAGGTCTGCCCACATTCTGTGATTCAATTCACATATTTTTTCTGCACCAGATGCTTTAAGATCATCATTGAGTTAGTCTGAGAATTCCAAAGCTATAGAATTCAGGGCAGTACATTACAATATACCAATATTACTATTCTCCTGCTTTGACATTCTTCATTGATTGACAGATGAAGGAGAAGGAAGGGCAGCCACCATTAACTTAGAGTAAATGAAACTGGAATATTAAAATTCAGGATTATTTGAGTGGCTGAATTGGCTGGCAGAATGTTCTCCAGTTAAGAGCAGGGAAAGATTAATTCTGCACATGACACCACGACTGTATTTATAGAACTCTACTGGGACAATTGTTTGCATTGAATTGTTTTCTTCATTCATTTCAGTCAGACAGTTGTGTTGACTGATTTTTCTTTTTGATGTATGAAATGACTGAATCTACCATTTAATTTCCACTAATGCACTGTGAAAACAATGCATTAGTCAAATACGATTGTCAGATATGAAGAAGTTTACTCCAGAAATAGAGAAATATAACATCACCTTCTAGAGACATTTTAGTCATGTTCTCAGGGTTTTCGGGGGGTAGTTTCAATTTCATCTGTTTTGTTACATACCTTGGTTTTAGCTTCAAAAAGGACATGAGTCCCATAGTAAAAAATAAGAAGGTCTTCCCAGAAACAAAGATTTCAAAGGTTGGTTACAAAAGACTGGGGGAGAAGGAGGAATGAAGACAGGGAAGATGTTAATCAAAGGTACAAAGTTTCAGACTGGAGGAATAAATTCTAGTAATCTATTGCACTTATGGTGACTACAGTTAGTAATGTATTATATATTTAAAAACTGCTAACATTTTTTACACAAAAAATGACATACTGGTGTGCAGATGGATATATCTTAAGTACCTAAACTGAATCATTTTATAATATATACCTAAATTAAAATATCACATTGTACCCTATAAGTATACACAATTACTATTTGTCAATTAAAAATAAATGAAATCTTTGAAGTTGAGATAAAGATAAATTTCTGTGACTATAAAAATCACATAATAGAGACAGAAAAAATTATCAGACCAATTTTACTAAATTTCTTTTTATCAGGAAGTATTTTGTTCAGCTTTCAAGTGTATTTTAGAAGTTCTTCATGCACAAAATATTTCAAACATATTAAGAGAAAATTGTCTTTATTTATAGATTCATCCTTTCAGTATTTACAGTTATTATTTCTAAGTGCCTCCTTCTGTAACTCCATATTCTTACTGAATATTTGAGAATGGTGGCATAGGTAGGATAGGCAATCTTTATGTACTTGTTATCCAGTAATGATAATGTTATATAAAGAGTGTTCTGCTCCACATTTCATTAGTTTCTCACGGCAAAAATGGTAAGATACTACTCTTCATTTGGAAATAAAGATTCTCTTGGATCCTTTTTCTATGGTCTATTAATCAATGTGTGTTTTTGTTCAAAGTAAAATTAATTCCGTTCAAAATTAACCTATTAGACTATCTATTATTTTTTCTCAAAATAGTCAATCTGGGGGCTGGGATTGTGACTCAGTGGTAGAGTGCTCACCTAGCACAGGCGCAACCTGGGTTCAATTCTCAGCACCACATAAAAATAAAGGCATTGTGTTGTGTCTATCTATAAAAAAAAATCATTCTCTCTCTCTCTCTCTCTCTCTCTCTCTCTCTCTCTCTCTCTCTCTCTCTCTCTCAAAAAAAGTCAATCTGTGATAATGAAGGTGGATCTCTTTTTACAGAAAAAGCAAGGGAAGATGAGGAAGACAAGAATTTAGAGAAAAGCAAAACAAAATTTAAAAAATGGTAGATAAGGACTTCTGCTTCCAATGATATGTATATTCTGAAAAAACATAAAAGTCAGTAAAATTATATGCTACTTTTGGTGGTAGGCATTGAACCTAAAAAATAAAATCTGCAGACTCACTGAAGTGAGACAACATTCTACAAGTCTTGCCTTTTTGAATTCTGTATATTTAAGATGTACAACATAATGTTTTTATATAAATATATATATTAAAATGATTATGACAGTCAATAACATTCATCACCTTACATTGTTTCCTTCTTCTGTTTGTGACAAACACCTAAAACATACTGTCTAATCACACTTCTAGTATAAAACACAATATTATTCATTATAATCCCTATGATGTACATTAGACATCTAGATGTAGTCATCTTACATAACTGCTAATGTGTACCCTCTGAACTCATATTCCCATTTCTTCCCCTTCCCCACTTCTGGTAACCACTTTCCCACACTCAACTTTTAGGGGTTCAACATTTTTTAAATTCCACATATAAGTGACATCTGCAGTATTTTTCTTTCTGTGTCTGATTTATTTCATTTAAAAATGTCCTCTAGGTTCATTAGTGTTATTGAAATAGCAACATCTCCTTTTATAAAGATGAATAATATCCCATTCTCTCCTCCCTCCTTTTCTTTCTTTCTACCTATCTCTCTCTCTCTCTCTCTCTCTCTCTCTCTCTCTCTCTCTCTCTCTCTCTCTCTCTCTCTATATATATATATATTTCTGTATCCATTCATGCATTGAAAAACTCTTAGGTTGTTTCCATGTTTTATCTATTTGAACAATGCTACAGTGAACCTAGGGGGCAAACATTCCTGCAAGGTACCAAGTTCAATTCTTTCAGGCATTCCTATGACCCAAAGAATGCTAGGTCATAATGTAATTCTGTTTTCAATGTTGAGCAATTTCTATTATCTTTTCTACAATAACAGCACTAATTTACATTCTCACCAACAGGTATAAAGGGTCTCTTTTCTCTAGACCATAATCAACACTTGTTATTTCTTGTCTTTTTTATAATAGCCATCCTGACAGATGTGAGGTGGTATCTCATTGTGGTTTTAATTTGCATTTCCCTGATAATTAAATATGGTGAGCAAATTTTCACATATATGTTGGCAAGTTCTATGTATTTTTATTAAAAATGGCTATCAAGTGTTTCCTCATTTTTCAATTTTGTTATTGTTTTTCTGCTATTGAGAAGTAATCATTCTTGATAAATTTTGTATACTAAGGATGTATCAAATATGTTGTTTGCAAATATTTTCTCTCAATAAGTGCCTTTTCATTTTATTGATTGTTGCCTTTGCTGTAGAGATTTTTAGTTTGATATAATACCATTTGTGCATTTTGCTTTTGTTGCCTGAGCTTTCAAAGGTGTGATATTCGACAAATAACTGTCAAGGCCAATATCAAAGAGTTTATTCCCTATGTTTTTTTTGTGAGAAGGCAGAATATTCGTTTGGCATATTTCAACATCAAGGTAGCATTTAAAATTTCCATTACAAAATTACAAAAATAAGAGAACTTTCTTACTATAATAAGGAATATCTATATAAAAATCTTGTTGCAAAAACTTATGGTTAAAATAACAAAAGTTTTATTCCAAAATAAGAAACAATAAAATGTTTACTACTATCCTACCTTCTTTCTATTCTGTTAGAAGCCAAGAAGGGGCCATAATTTAAAGAGAAGCAAAAGTCATAATCATTGGGGAAAATTACATTAGTTATTGATGACAAAATTTGTACAAAGAAAAAAATTACAAGCAAAAACTAATAGATTTTAAAATAATTTTTCAAGTTTACAGAAAGAAAAGCCAATATAGGAAAAAATCAATTATAAGTCTCCATACCAGAAAAAATTAGAAGTAAAAAAATTTAAAGATAACAGTCATAATAGAATCCTAAATGCTTTAATACCTATAAATAAATAAAACTGAAAATTCATGGGCAATATATCCATGCAAAGACATACAAATCCTTAATGACATATATCAAAGATAGATGGAAGTATATACTTTCTTCATGGATTAGGAGACTAGATATTTGAAGATGTTAATTTTCCACAAATCATTCATATAATTCAATACAATTCTAATCAGAATTTCAATCAGGTTTTTCTTATTGATAGTGGTAATGGTGATATGGGCATTACATAAAAGTGATAGCAAATTTTAAAGGTGAATGGAGACATAAAGGTCAAAAACAGACAAGGCAATCTTGAAAATTGATTTTAAAAGTTATAAAACTTGCATTACTTGATAACAAGACTTATTATACAGCTACTATAATTAACAGATTAAAGTTTGAATACAAAATAGACTTCAGATCAATGGAACAAAATACAGAGTTTTAGTGACATACTCAAACAGATATTAGTATTTGATTTATAAAAAGCAGCACTCAGGAGAATGGGAGAAAGTTTTTCTTTGTAATGAAGGATTTTAGGACAACTGTATCTCCACTAGGGAAAGAAAGGAATCTTGACCCTCTACCTCATTATATAAAATTAAGTCTAAATGAAACAAAAGATCTGAATATGAAAGATAACTTAATAGTTCCTAGAAGATTCCAGAGGAGACCATTTTCTTGACCTTGAGGTAGAAAATAATTACTCCCATATTTAACATAAAGGACAAAATAAACTGTGCTGCATTAAAATAAAGAGCCATCAAGGAAACAAAAAGCAAGGCACAGTATGGAAGAAGTTATTTGAAAGAGAGATAATCACAACACCTGACTAAAGCCAAAATATAAAGTCATCAGAAAAAGAAACAAAAAGTAAAAATGATCAAAAGATTGAACAGGCATTTCACAAAGTGGGTTTCTAAATGGCCAGCAGTTGTATGAAAAGGGCTCAGACTCATCAACCATCAAGAAAATGAGATTTAAAAAGCATTAAGATATCACTACTCAATCTCCAGATTGTCTGAGGTTAAAATAGTTGATAATATATTAAATATTAGCAAAGATATGAAACACTCAGAATTCACATACATTGTTCCTGATGGTACAACTGGAAACAATATTTTGCAAAGTTGTTTGGCAATACATAATCAAAGATAAACCTATGCACTTCCAATAACTCACTCCTCAGTATAAATATTACAACGATGCCTGGATATATTCAGTAAAATTTATATTAAAAATTTTTCATAAGAGTACCACTTTTCCTAGTAGAAATTAAAGATAACCAAATAAACTAAAACGAAAGAGTAGATAAATCATGGTTTATTAGTACAATGGAAATTTTACAGTAAAAATAATGACTAGACTACAAATACATAAACATGGATATATTTCACAAACATAATTGATCTCATTTATATGAAAAAGGAAAAAAAACAGACAAGATTTAAAGACTGTAGAGACTAAAGACAATTAAATTCAAAATAGACAAGACTATTAGATGATGGCCTAATAGTGATTACCCTGATGGGAGCTGGTGTAGAAAGTGACTACAGGATGTTGGGGGTGGGGCAAGAACATTACAATTTTGTAATGTTCTGTTTTGTGATCTGAGTGTACTTATCAGAATGTGTTCACTTTCTAAAAATTTACTGAATTGTATACAATATGGCTTGTGCATTTTTCTTTAATATACTGTAATTCATTAATATTTTATTTCAGAGAAGAAAATAATAAATTAGAGACAGCGAACAAGAGAAAAGACTTGAGAATTTTGTGATGTCCCATTCTCAGAGGAAGCCCACTCATACAACTCTTAGATACCATAGTCATTAGAGTTAAATTAAAAAATACTTTTGAGTGCTGACAAGGGTAGAAACTTATGCATAGGAAAGTTTGGAGAGCTGGAAAGGGTTTTATTTCATAAAAATTCAACCTCTATTAAATAAATGATGGAACATTCAAACAATGCAATAAAATCATTAAAAATAACACTGCAACCTTGTTTCTAGGTAAGTGAGAATATAAGGTACCAAAAACTAAAAGGAAGCACATGTGCTTCTGATGACCTTTGAAAAGGAGATCTGAAGTTTTATCTTGATAGAGGAGCCTTTATCTTCATTACAGTATCTTTTTACTCAGATTTTACTTTTATCATAGTGTTACGAGAGTGTGTATATATAGTCAGTAATATTTATGTACAAGATTTTTCATAAGAAACTATTCATAAAAGAAACTGAAGATAATCCAAACATCCTTAAGTAGTACGGCAATCATGGTGTGTGTGAGGTTGTGAAATTGTCAAAATATAATAATAAGTGAGAAAAGTAACTGGGAAATGAATACTTATCCTGTCCATGGAGAAGAGTATAAAACACAGTTAATAGGGATAATTTACAAAGAAGACTGCCATTAATGCAGCCTCTCCCTATAAGCACATGTTGCTCCTCAGGTGAAGAGATGAGGTCTATTTGCTACCTACCCTTTAAAGATGGGTTAGGATTAAGGACTTGCTTAACCAAAGAAAGTAGCCAAAGTAACACTGTGGAAATTCTTATACCAGGCCATAAGGAGCCTCAAAGCTTATACCTTGTTTTCTCAAAATACTTGCTGTTAAAATCTTCTCTCTCAAAACTCATCCCCAGTATTTTGAGATGCCTACACCAAATGGGAAAGTCATGTATAGACACTCCCTGCCCCCAATCCACATCCCTAGCTGAATTTCCACAAGACAGCCAACATCAACTGTGTGCGATGTGACACAACTTGGACTTTTAGTCACACTGAGTCTTCAGACAACCAGTAGGCATCTGATTGCAATTTCATGGGAGACCCAATCCCTCACAGAACTGTAAGAGATAATAAATTATTTTAAGCCACTAAATTTTAGGGTAGTTTATTATACAGCAAGAGATAACTAAAATAGTATTTTTGCTTTCTATATTTTATATAACAAATACTGCAAACCTACAAAGTCACAAAAATAAAATATTAATTCTTCCACAGTTTTAGAAATCTGAAATCATTATCACTAGACTGAAATCCAAGTGTGGGCAGGGCCATGCTTCTTCTGGATGCTCTAGGGGAGAATCAACTCCTTAGTTCTTACAGTTTCTAACAAATGCCACCATTCCTTGTTGGTTTCAGGCTGAATCATTCCAATCTTTCCTTCTGTGGTCACATTTCCTCTTTCTGTTCTATGGATGTCAAACCCCCTCTGTCTTTCTTTTATATAGATGCTAGCATTTCTCTTAAAGATGTTACTGATTGTATTGGGAGGCAATCACTACATAACCCAGGCTTCTATCTTATCCCAAATCCTTAATTTAATCACATCTGTGGAGATACTGTTTCTTTTTGTTTGTTTTTTGTTCCCATATTTTTATTATGGTTGCACATGATGGAATTTATTGTTATATATTCATATATGCTCATATTATAACATTATAATTTGGCCAATATCATTCTCCAGCACTCCCCCCAACCCCCTCCTTCCCTCTTCCTGGTCCCTTTCCTCTCTCATCTCCCTTTGATTTTCATGAGATTCCTATTCCACCTCCTTTCTTTTCCTTTTTTCTCTTTAGCTTTATGAGAGAAATCATGACCATTGACCTTCTGAGTTTGGCTATTTTGCTTGACATAGTAGTCTCAAGTTGTATCAACTTCCCTGCAAATGACATAATTTCATTTTTCTTCACATCTGAATAAGACTCTATTGTGTATATATACATCATATTTTCTTTATCTATTCATCAGTGGATGGACACCTAGACTGATTTCATAGTTTTTCTATTGTGAATTGTGCTGCCATAAACATGGGTATGCATGTATCACTGTAGTAAGATGACTAATTCTTTAGGATAAATACTGAAAAGGGGCATAGTTGAGTTATATGGTGGTTCCTTGACTAGTCTTTTGAGAAATCTCCATACTGATTTCCATAATGGTTAAAATCCAACCAACAATATAAAATTGTTCCTTTTCTCCTCATCCTCTCCAGCATTTATTATTGTGTGTATTATTGATGACTGCCATTTCTTCAGAGGCACTTTTTCTAAACAAGGTGACAAATCAAGTTGTGGTTGTTGTTTGGTTGTAGAAGAATAGTATTTTTCAGACCATCATAATCAGAAATCAAGATATCTTTTTAGAGAGTTACCAATATAAATGAAGAGGGGAAATACAGACATCTTGATATTTATTCAATCATCCATAAGTAGTGATTCTGAATAAAGCTATATTCAGACCACACCTGGTCCAGGGGCCTGGTGATATATCTGTATTTTAGTGACAAAGGAAAGAATTAAAAAGTAACAAAACTGTTTCACTAAGCTCAATGAAATAACTAGCAAAACTGGGGCCACTTTCAAACATATGTCATGAAGGGAGGAACCCTGTCACTTAATCACTGATTATCACCTACTTGGTCATTGTCAGGGACAAGTGTTTTGTTGATTGTACCAAATGGGTTCTGGTAGAACAAAGAAGTAGCCTCCTGCCTAATCTATTAAAATGGTTATCAGTCAGTAATTACTATGTTCAAGAGAGAGTTATTTTGTTAGGTGAAATGCTGTCTAATAAGAGCATCAACTAGTAGTGACTACTTACTCTTCTTTGTGGAGTTAGGGCAGGACAGCCTAAGAACTTCAAGGGGCAAGGACAGAGTGGCTTCCATGAGACCACAGGGAATATCAAGGCCAGGAATAGCCATCAATGAAGAGCCTTCAATGTATAAAGGGATAGAGAAACCCAAGTACATTTAAAAACTGACACCATAATTCCTCTGAAGGATAACTTACATTGCTGGGGGAAAATAACAATTGCTTGATATAGGAGGTAAGCACCTTCATAATTCACAGTAAGGTCTTGTGACCAGGACAGGAAAAAGAAGAAGAACTTGGAGTCCCTGTGGATAATAATACAGGAGGGGTGAAATTTAAAACCCAGAGACTCAGAAATGGAGGAGGAAGGGCAGACGGGAGGGAGAGGGAAATATTTGTGCCAGTGCACACTGTTGCAGGGCAAAGTCCAAGCCTATCCTAAAATTCCAAATCTTAAATAAAAGCCCTGTATTCCTAAGTTTATCAGGTTCATGAGATCTATTTACAAGGTCAAATTTGTTGCCTGGATTACTATAGAACAGAGGGGAGGCAGAACATTTCCAAACAGAGCCTCACCTTGCTGAGGAGGCCTTGAAGCTGTGAGTTGCTCACTAGGAACCAGCAAGACAGGAAGGAAACCAGCTGCTAGAAGTTATAAGATGGCCTTTCAGGAGTTAAATTTCATTGTGATTATGAGATCTTCAATGACTCTGTTCTACTCTGTGCCTCATCTTACCCATTCCATCTAGGGCTGGGAGGGGTTCTTTAAGCATTCCTTGACTCATATTTTGTGCTCCCAAACTTGTGTTCATTGAGGACCTAGATACAAAGTCTGCCTTCCACATGCCTGTTTCCATTTCCACAATCTTCCTGCTCTACTCTAGATCCCTCCAGCTGACATTTCTTTCATAATCTACCCCTCTTGAACTTCTTGGCCCTTTTCTGGGGCTTTAGGGAGAGGAGAATTAAAGAAGGCTATTGCTAGAAGGAAAGTTGATCCCACAGCTGTGTGGTATTCATATACTCAGTAATGCAAATTATTTCTCATTTGATTATGACTATTCTGGCCTCAACTCAAGAAACTTAATTTCCTTAGCAGTAAGTCGCTCTCCATTATAATTCTCTCTTTCTACTCATATTTATCCATGATTCACAGGCTTTCTGAACATATGAGGAAGATAAGCACACGTTAGAATCTCTGCTACAGGACCAAACATATTAAAATGACTTTTTATGAAGATATTGAAACAATAGAAAAAGAAGACATGAGGATTGTTTCTCCTGAGGGTTCAATTATTTAGAGGGCCTGTAGCAAACTAGGATTGATAAATCTAACCTTTCCTTTACTGGCAATAGTTGATCACACTGTGATGAAAACAAGTTAGAGAATGGAAAAATAATATTTGGATTTCCACAAAATAATGAAAATGCAGGGACTGTCTTTGACTTTTGCAAGGTGAGAAAAGATTTCACATTTTGATTATGTGATGGCAGGAGTCCCTTTTAAAATAAGGCCAGTCTGCATGATGCATTTAAAAATCAACCTTTTTAAATATACCCATAACCTCCACAAGATTTCTTGTCTCTAGGGAGTGATCACATTGTAGAGTGGTGCCCTGTACATGAATCTGATTAACATAATTTGGAAGCACAACAGTGGCTAAAAATGTGGATCTGGCAGCAGTTGGTTAAAATGTTTTCTGTCACTAAATTGATTGCATAAAATGTTAAATAACCAAATTAAGGCAAGTGAACCTTGCCAATAAACATAAGGAGCTTCAATACTGTTGACAATCAAGTGTGCATTGTAAAACACTATTTGGGCAGTTCCAGAAGCTATTGGGTTTCTCTTATTCCTTTGCTACTACTTCTTTGGGTCATTCTGTGTTTCTAGAAAAACATAGCTGTGTGATCTTTAGAAAGTTACATTATGTCCTTGGGCTTGCCATATGGTGCATGCCTGTAATCCCAATGATTTGGGAAGCTGAGGAAGGAGTATTGCAAGTTCAAGACCAGCCTCAGCAACTTAGGAGGGTCCTAAGTAACTTAGTGAGACCCTGTCTCAAAATAAAAAATAAAAAGGGCTTGGGATGTAGCTCAGTGGTTAAACACCCCTGGGCTACATTATGTCCTGGAAAGTTTCCATCTTTGCAAATATCTAAGTATATTCATAATACTGTCCAATAGGACTTTCTGTAATAAATGGAAACTTCTGTATCTGTATTGCCCATTATGGTATCCATTAGTCACATGTAAGTAATGAACACTTGAGATGAACATTTATGTGACTGAAATACTGAATTTGTAAATTTTATTTTTAAATTCAGTTAAATATAAATAGCTGCATGTCTCTAAGGTCTATCACATTTAAAGTATTCTGATTTTAAGGACACTGTCCACTCCACAGCTCTATCATTCATTGACTCAAATGTTTTGGGATTTTTGGCTTTTGACAAACAGGAAATTAGGGTTTTTTTTTTCTTTTTTTTTCTTTGCAGTGCTGTGGCTCAAACCCATGACCTTGTGCACTTTATCATTGAGTACATCCTAAGCAAAATGTTATATTCTTAAATTTCTTTTCCTTTATTAAACTTTAATAATGTTGGAGTTTCTTGCCCTCAACATCACCTTGTGATTATGGAAAATACTGTGGATAAATAAGGGCCATTTCAAGAGATCATGAAGAGAAAACTTCTTTTAGGTTTAATTTCATTATGAGAATGCTCAGAATGTCAAAATGTTAAACTGCTTAAAGTAAAACCATTCCTTTTTTTATACTATGTTATTTTCTACATGTATCTGGGAAAATGTTGCAAGTTAGCTCTTAAAAAATAATCTTTAAAAACCACATATCTATTTTTGAACCTGATGTGGCTGTTCAAAGTTTTCATAGCACTTTATCCATTTCACTATTTCACTTAGTAAACAAATGCAGCTGCCATGATTACTCAAAGTGTCTGTGTTTCCCAATAAGTTATATGTTCTTTGAAGTCAGGAACTATATTTATATCACAGCCTCCATGAACATCACAATATCCATTGCTGATTCAGCTCAAAGTTAAGATATGAGACACATTTTTTAAATCATTATTATGGTCACAAATACCTAGGAAACAAAACAGAAATCAAAAGCAACCCTTTCTTTTTCCATTTTGTAAACCAAAAAATAAAAATACATGGTATAAAATCATATCTCTAATAAATAATGCTTGTTGTATTTAGTGCATGCATGTATTAAAGTTATTTTTAAATACCTCCTTCATTATCAAAGACTTTGAGGGACTGGAGGTATAGCTCAAAAGTAGAGTGTTTCTCTGGCATGCATGAGGCCCTGTGTTCAAACCCTAGCACCAAAAAAAAAAAAAAAAAAAAAAAAGAAAGAAAGAAAGAAAAGAAAAATGTTAAACAGAGATTGAAATTGTGTCTGAAAGTTTATATTAGGAGCATCTTTCTACTTTAGGCTTCAGTTGTTTTAGCTATAAAATGATAGATTTGTACTTAATTTTAAAGTCTTCTTCTTTCTCTGGCCCTAAAATGTAGTGATTTCTTGAAGTATCGTATTTTGTTTGTTTGCTTTCATTTTAGAGAATTAAAACCCTACTCTAAAAATATGTTAGACAAGTAAATAGTAGTTTCAGAGTTAGATTTTCAGAAATAGAAGATGGCCTACCACATTTTAAGAGTCTAAAGGTCTACTCTCAGTAATCATGGGGGAAGGGAAAAAAGTTAATGGAAGGCTGATTCTTATGCATTAAATTAGCCAAAATGTAGCTAACTAGTCAATATTTGAATAAGCCACAGATAGCCATCTTAAGTCTTCCTTTCTTTTTCTAAGTGATCCCAATGAACTGAGTCCTATGTTAAGTAACTCCACACTCAGTCGTTAAATCTTGACAAACAATCACTGCTGCTGAGAGAAGAAATATTGCCAATCAGTCCTAATTAATGTTTTGCTATCAAGTGCATTTGAAATAAATTTATTACTGTGCCTGATCTCTGTTTAACATTCCACAGGGTGGAAAGTGCACAAGAATTTATAGAGTCTCAGTCTTCCACACTAAAATATGCAATAAATTACAATATTATTTGGCCATGAAATTAACAAGCCATAGAAACCACACCATTAGCAAGGTATACTGTGGTAAACAGCAGGCAATGAGCATGACATAAAACAAAATAGACTCTGTTGGAGTGGCTGCCAATGAAGCAAAAATTAAATGAATTTATATGTGTCTTTGGCATGTAAGCTCTTTTAGGGCAATTGCTATGAAATCTGCCTGCCTGTCAAGGTATTATGACTTAGTTTCTATGGTGTTTATCCAAAATTCTAAGGAAGGGTTATCATGTGCAAATTCAGACCTCTTCCCAATAGAGAAGCTAGGTAGCATGCATTCTGAAGATGAAATTCTCCACAGACCATGTATACTAGTTGTAATCTTCCTATAATGAATTTTCACCTCAACAAAGCAGGACAAAGTATGGTGAGTTAAAATAAATTGAAATAAAGACAATTACAGAGGGAGAGAGAAAGATAAAGAGAGGAAGGGAAAAAGGAAGGAGAAAAAAAATCGTTAGATATGGATTATCTCAACATTTATATAAAAAAGCACCTAATATTTTACATGTTCATATATACAAATATATAATTTATTTGTATGCATAAATATATGATTTGCATATAATTTAAGTTAAATAAAATGGACTAATAATTTATTTTTAACTATTAGTATATGAATTTGAGACTTCAATGAAAATAGTAAACTAAATTAAGATTGTCTTTTTATTTCACCACATATACCTGTCCATTGTTATCCAATAAGAGACTACTATAGTTTGAAGGTGTCCCTTTCAAAATTCAGGAATTGACAATTTGATGGTCATAAGAGGTGGGGCCTTTAAAAGGCAAAGGAGCTGAACAGATACTTCACCTAAGAAATATTAATGGTCCAAAATATATGAAAATGTTCAAAAGCTCTAGAAACTAGAAAAATGCAAATTAAAACTACACTGAGATTTCATCTTACTCCAGTGAGAATTCCAACAATGAAGAATACAATTAACAATAAATATCGGTGAGAATGTGGGGGAAAGGGCATACTCGTACATTGCTAGTAGGACTACAAATTGTTGCAACCACTCTTAAAAGCAGTATGGAAAGTATTTAGAAAACTTGAACTAGACCACAATTTGGCTCAGTTATCCCCTTATTGGTATATACCCAAAGGACTTAAAAATAAGCATACTACAGTGATGCAGCCACATTAACATTTATAGCAGCTCAATTCACAATAGCTAAGCTATGAAACCCCTCAATAGATGGATAAAGAAAATATGATGTGTGTACACAATGGAATATTACTCTGCCATAAAAAGAATACTTTATGATATTTGCCAGTAAATGGATGGATCTGGAGATTGTTATACTACATGAAATAAGCCAATCCCCCCCAAAAAAAGGTCAAATGTTCTCTGATATGTGGATGCTCACACAACTCAAGGAGAAGGGAAGAATAGAAGTTTAGTGGATTAGACAAAGGGGAATGAAGGGAGGGAGAGGACAGGAATAGGAAAGACTGTGGAATGAATCTGAATTAACTTTCCTATGTACATATATAAATATACCACAGTGAATCTCCACATCATGTACAACAAGAAGACTGGAATTCTAATAGAATAAGATGTAGTCCATGTTTGTATAAATGTGTCAAAATATACACTACTGTCATATATAATTAAAAAAAATTTTTTAAAGAAAACAGGTAATTAGCCATGAGGGCTAATCTGTTGATGGGATTCAAGTCTTCAGAAAAGAGGCTTACCTTTGGCCTAACTTCTAGCTAATGTTCCACCCCTCAGGAGGCAACCACTTCATCTTGAATTTCCAGCCTCTAAATCTGTGAGAAATAAATTTCTGTTCTTTATAAAGGAAGGACATAATCTCCAGTGTTTTGTGGTAGCAGCACAAAACAGATGAAGAGAGCACTATTTTGAAAATGTACCTGTTGTGATCCCTAGTATTTAAAGGTCCTATGATTCAACTTTAACAAAATAATTAGCCCTCAGGTAAGTTTGCTGCTTCTTTCAGATTGTGACTTTTCTGCATTTTCCAGAAGTGTTTCCAATAAATGAAGACCAAATGGTACTAGGTAAACTGCTTTTAAAATTTTCACAATATCAAGGTTTTTGTAGAAAGAAGTATCCTCCTTGATTATCAACACCTTGTTCACCAAATCTAAAACCATTTCACCTGGTTGAGGATGAAGCTCAGTAGTTAAGTACTGGCCTAGAGTGCATGAAATCCTGGATTCAACCTCCAACACCACAAAAAAAAACCAAAAACTTCAATGCCATTATATTATATGCCAGCCTTGTGCTTCTTAGGAAAGTTTGAAATGTTCTTGAGTGAAGAGCAGACACTGGTAATTCCAGAGATTCAGATTTCAGACACATTCAGTCATTCAGGTTAAAGTCCTGGTTTAAAATATCTCAATATAAATGAATCTCAAAAAACATATGCTAAATAAATGAAGCCAAATACAGAAAAGCACCTGTTATATTATTCTAGAATAAGTTCTAGAATATGCAAAATAGATCAGTTGTTGCCTAGTATGGGAAATGGGATTTTTATAGATCTAGGAAGAAACTTTCTAGCGTTTTGGAATTGTGATCTAGCTTTATAATAGTAGCGGCTTCACAGATTTTTATACATTGGCTAAAAGTCAATGAACTATTGGCTAAAAATATATTATTTTTGCATATAAATGATACCACAATAAGACTTATTAAAAACAAATTATAAAGAAATAAAAGCCTCTCATTAACCTCAAACAAAATATACTGTTTTCTCCTAGGGAATATGATTTCACCTGGGAATGATCTCCCTAGGAACACTTCCAGGAGAAATAGTTCTTTCTACTATGATTCTTTATAAAATAAAATATATCTATAATTATCTATATTATTTTAAAGTGACAGAGTTCTTCCTTAAGGAAAACTTGTCCACATTTCATCATCTTGAGATCAAGTCAAGTTTAGGGAAAGAAAACCAGATCTTCAATCATCATGTATTCTTTCCAAAGCTAGTGTTTATGCACTATATTTTGGCTGTAATTGCAAAGCCTACTTTTTGGAAGATCAAAACTCTTAACAGTTAAATTATTGTCTTCATGAAAAGTTGGAAAAAATATTTTTAAAATGGATATTTGAAATTTGACATTTTCGTTACATGTGGTTTTCCCTTCCCCTAAGGGAGTAACGACAGATGTGAAACACATACACTTTTTAAAAAAATCACCCTCTGCATTTGCACCACTGAGATGCCATAACATGATTATCATATATATAAGTCACTTTTAGACAACAACATAGTGTCAGACTCAATAGGATGCAATCTCCATGAGTGCCAAGATCATTTTTGTTATTTTTTTTTCTTGTTGCTTAAACCCCAGTGCCTAGCACAACAGTACCTATAGAAAGTGATCATAAAATGTTAGTTGAATGACAGAATGATAGGTTCATTTATTCATTCTGGGGGTCAGTATGCATTTCAAACTGTCATTGACATGACAGTTTCTACAAAGAATCTTAGAAGAGAATCATCAACTTATCTGTAGTGCAGGATTATCACAATCAATATATTCATTCCATGATCCTACAACTCCAAATTTATTTTTGTTATTTCTTAAATTTATTAATTAATTTATTTTGTACCAGAGATTAAGAACTTCAGCACTGAGCCACAATGCTACCCTTGTCTTTTATTATTTTGAGACAGGGTCTCACTAAACGATTTAGGGTCTTGCTAAATTTTTGAGGCTGGCTTTGATTTTGTGATCCTCCTGCCTCAGCCTCTTGAGTTGCTAGGATTATAGGTGTGTGCCCTACACATAGCTTTCATGGTTATTTCTCATAGAAAAGCCATTACTTTCAGCAGAATGCAACACAAATCATACTGTGGACATAATTCTTGATTATCTTTTTAATACTATTACAATTGTTTTTTCATGCCTCTTTGCCTTAACATAAACCTGCCTTTTCTCATTAACTCAGTTGTGAGTCTCTTCTCCTCCCACTTCACCCTAGAAGAATCAACAAAAGAATCAACACCTTCCTACTCTTCAATGATCCCTCTAGGTCATTATATTTTGATTGCTTAAGATCAATTGCATATTGGAGCTATCTAACAATTTGTAGGTCTAATTATTATCTAAGGCATAGCATAGGTGAAAAATGTACCAGTTCATGATAATAACTCAGAGGCTACTACTTAAAAGTCATTTATGGCAATCATTATGGAAAACACCCTCCTTTTAGCATATCCAGTGCTAAACACAATACTTTTTCCCTGGAACATAATAAAGACGTACAGCAAAAGATGGTGGCCTTTTGTGGAGAGAAATACTTGGCTTCAAGGAAGCTGTAAGTTTATACTTTTTTCTTGAAATAGAGTTCCCACTATTATTTTATACAATAATATGCTACTCTTTGTTCTTTCTGCTTGATGACTTTTCCCTTTTCTTAATCCATTTATTTGTCTAAACATCAGAAATATTCATGCCATTCTGTTTATTATACAGAATAATATATGTGGATGTGAAATCGGGACCACATAATGAAAACTTTATTAAAATAACATATCCTGAATTGGGTCTCAAGAAACAGTTTGAAGTCCTAGAAAATAGTAAAGCCTTAATATTCTTGGACAACTTTATATTATTAATTTTTTCCACTATGTATCTAGGGATTTTTCAAATTTTCTATAATGACCATTTATTAGTTTTATGATTATACAGCAAATATGTTAATAATAAATCTTATAATATTCTGTTGCTCATTATAATTTATTTATAATATAAATAAATTTATAATTTATTTATATTTAGTCCTTTTCTTGTCTTCAGAGGTTGCACCATATATTAATAAACAAACACAGACTGTCACCATGGCAGTACTTTAGTGACAAGAACTACTCTTGAGTTATCTCTATCCGAAGATAATGACTCTAACACAAAGTATATCCTTGTATTCCATAGTTACAAAAGAGTCATCTACCAAAACTCAAAAGGTAACAATCTTCTTTAGAAAAATATTCCTATAAAATTACATAAGCAAACCACAATACATCCACTATATATAACAGACTTGTAATATCCTGAGTCTTTTCCATCCTTGGTAGCTGGAAATTATAACAAAATAATACTTTTCACCTTTGGGAGCCATTATCTCTCCTACCAATTACTTCATTGCTTCCTTAAAGAGAATAGGAAATTAACTTGAATATCACGCAAAAAATAGTACTGTATTATATACCACATTTTAGCTGAAGTTGCTTTATTTTCAACAGACCACTTTAAATCTAAGAAGAAATTACAGAGGAATATTTTGGCTCCCGAATCCAGAAGTCATTCCAATGATGCCTGGAAGGGAACACTGGTAAAACTACCAAAGTGCTGGCTAGCTCATAAATAACAAATATGCAAATTCTTTTTCATTGGAGAAGGAGACTAAGAAATTCCAGGAAAGCTTTGTTTGATATGTCATTATGAAGTCCTGTGATACAGAATCATATCAGCAAGATAAGGGTTAATGCTAAATGCTTCATGTATAAATTCCATAGTCTGACACTAAAACTTCACTGGAGAGCATATGCTGTCATTTGGATGTGGTGTGTCCCCAAGGCTTCCTATATTGGAAGCTTGGCCCCCAGTATAGTAATTTGAGAGATGGTGAGACCTTTAAGAGGTGGAATCTGGTTAGGAGTTGGCTGGGTCATTGTGAGTGCTACCTCTGGAGAAGATTAAGGTGCTTCTCATGGATTCTGAGTTAATTCTTTTGAATGTGATTCACTATAAAACAGTCCTTACCTATTACTTGGCTTCTTGCCTGGTGCTGTGATCTCTCCCTGTCATACCTACTCCCACCATTGTAATGCCATCCACCAGGAGGTGATGCAGCCAGGGGACTTCACCAGAGCCATCATTGCATTTTTTACACTTTACTTTCAGCCTCCGAGACTGTGATATAAATAAACTTTTATAGGTTACTCAGCCTCAAGCATTTTGTTAGAGTAATAGAAAATGAATAGAATACGAATCACACATACCTATCAACTCATTAAGCCAATCAACACATATTTATTTGAATTCTATTATATATCAATAAGGTATAGGCTGGGATCTAAGAGTATGATGCTGAACCAGAAATATTCATTTCTAACCCTCCTACAACATATTACCCAGGAAAGTGTCTTCATTGTAAATGTTCAAGACTCCTAAATACTAGTCAGTGCTACAGTTATCATCAGCAGGTGAATAATACAAGTGATATTCTAAACAGGCCTTGTACTCTGTCATTTTGCTTTCAGTATTTTTGCTTTCCTTCAAGGAACATGATCTTGTGGTCAATTTCTCCTCATTAGTGAGGTTAGGAAAAAACTTGCCTACAGAACAAAACCTTGTGATCTCATTCTTTTGCCACACTCTCCTCCATGTACTTGAACTAAGGAGACCTTGATTAAAGTCACTTGCTCTAATCCTATTATTTTAAAATATGGCTGCTCCCACTTTGAGAGATGTCTACTGGACCAATACAGTGGCAGTGCAGCACTGAAGCAGAAGCAGGTAAATTTCAAAATGACAGCTCTAAAAATATCCTCTCGCCTTTGTTCTCCTTCCTTCCCTTTGCTCTGAACACCTATGCCAGGATGCATTGCCTCTACTCTCTGATGATTAGTGCTACAAAGGTTTTTTTTTTCCCAGAAGCAGGGAGTATTTACAGTTTCATTTGTTCCGAGTCCTTGTGGAAAAGGATTGCTCCCCACTCTAATTCCACACTCACATCATTAACACAAAAATCATTATTTCTTTTATATTCTCCTTGGCTTCATATTTCTGCCATTCCTTTTTTCTGGGTTAACATTGAAAGAATATTTTTAAAGAAACAATATTCTTCCCCATTGCCCTTCAAGTTTCACATTCATGCCTCTGATCTCATTTCCAACCTCTATTAAAAGTGCATCACAAAAATATAGGAAAGTTCTTTGTGCTTTTCCTGTACCAGCCAATTATTCTAATTTGTTCTGTCTCTAAAGAACGAGATGAGAAATCAACACAAAGGCCGATTATGCGATCTGTTCTCAGGAAAAGATCTGAAGGTAGTCAATTTACTAATGAAGCTCAGCATGTTTTAAGGGTTGACAGAAGTAATCATCAAGAATTTTCTTCCCCTAAATTATTGTTCACCAGATGCACATCTTTCATATTGGATAATGTATTTTACAAGTTCAGAATAGATCTGGACAAAAAAGTAACCAACACATTTTAAAGTAATAATGCAGTAATATAGCTATCACACTTCCCTGAGGAATTCAGCCTACTTTATGGACACAATTTAGCAAAACCTATAAGAAAGCTAACAAAGCCCAAAACTACTTCACAATAGCCTGGAGAAGTAAAGGTCAAAAATGATTATTGCCTGGCCCAAGAGATAGCAATACCTACCAAAAAGAGCACAGGATAGGAAAATCCGGAAACCTGTGTTCTAATTTCAGTTATTCCAGTAATTTTTTTGTGTGCTCTGAGTGAACTCAGCCTGCCCCACTTTTTCCAATTATAATAACCTACATCATCCTCTCAGTAGAATGAGATACCAGATCTGAAAAGTTGCAGCTTTCTTTAGGAAAGAAATAAAACAAAAATCATACCTTCAAACCAAAATTAAATAATTCAAAGAGCAAATGGAAGCTTAACAAAAGCCTAACTTATACCAAATTACATGATGCAATTCCTTTTCCTTTTTTTCTTTTGGGCTAAGGACATGTTCTATGCCAGTGCTTTTTTGAAAATTGTTTTATAGTGTATTTATTAGGGTAAGGAATTGTAAGTAATCATAAATAAAGTCATAGTTGCTCTAAGATTCAAGGCCCTTAAGTTCATATTCCAAATCTGACCTTGACCTAGACTTATGGAAAACATAGAAAAATGCCCCGGTGCTTGATATTCACCACATATGTGTGAAATACAGATTCCATTTAACTATCCCACGTGCAATAATTCTTTGCCATATTTCTCATCCATATATGTACTCTACATGTGCTTCCACCGTGAGTATGGGCTGGCTTTTTATGGCTTTAAGCAATAGGGTGGGGATCAGCAAACTATGACCCATGGATCAAATCTAGGCTACTGCCTGCTCTGGAGAATTATCCAGGACAATCATGTTCATTATATGTATTGTCTATAGTATTTATATCATAGCAACAGAGTTCAATAGTTTCAACAGAGACTGAATGGCTCTCAGTCCTAAAATATTTACTGTCTTACACTGTACAAAAAATTCTCCAACCCTGTAATAGACTATATAGAAAGAGTGCTATGTATGTGATATCTAAGACCAGCATTTGCAAGGTTCTCATGACAAGCTGGATGTTTGGACACTTTGTCTTGTGATATTATTTTGAAACCTAATCATCAAGCAATGAAAACTTCAATCCATATGGGCATGCATGTGTATGTGCTACAGCCAATAGCCCCAGTTAAGTCCAGTCTTCAACTCATCTCATCTACGGTACCAGACTTGTGAATGAAATGCATCTAGATGATTTTAGATTCAGCCATTTGAATCTCCATGAGCTAAAGATCTTGATATCAATCATAGATTAAAGATAAGCCATTGTTCACTGTCCCCATTGTTCACTGTCTGACCTGCTAACTCACAGTATTTGTGTGCATTTTATTTTCTATATCACTAAGTTTAGAGTTCTTTCTTACACATCAATAAGATAACTGAAGTTTTGTGTCTGCATTCTGGGTGAACATTTCACAGAAAACATTAGATTTGAATATTGGATGTGCAATTTGAATAATAATGAGAAGAATGTATACTACAGATAAAAGGAATATTTTTACAAAAATTCTATACCTATATAAACTATTTTTTAGTATCCAAGAGTGAAAGGCACTATAATAGAAAACTTGTTTGAAATATTTTTATACAATGTTCCAAGCACTGGTAAATTCTTGCCTTTTATGAATCTTATTTCTTGACCCTTACAGAAATTTCTTAAGATTCATAGTAATATATTTATAAATGAGAAAACAGAGGCAAAAAGAGGTAAGTTTCCCAAGCATACCCATAAAGTAAGCTTTTTGTGTGGATTTGAACCCAGACAGTCAGGCATTATATCTCCTTACTCTTAGTCACTAAGCTGTTCATTGAGGAAGGGGACAAAAGTTAAAACATTACCAAAAGTTTAAGAAGTTACAAATCCAAGGCTCTAGTTATAAGATAAATTCTACCTTCAACTAGACACAGGTAATTTTAAAAATGAAGAATAGCACTGTATATTGTAACTATTAACTCCTGCATTTTAAAAGACAAAGCAGAACAGTACTAAAGAGAGAAAACAATAACTTGTCAGTTATTTTCCAATGAACCAAACTACTGATGCAAAAATCAAATCTTTACTATGTCGCCATATTAACAGAAATCTTTCCCACTCTTAATTTTTCAGTTTCTTTATTGTCCATTCTTAGTCAAATCTCAAAGTCTAATTCAACATGTTGGAAATAATATAATGAAATAGTCATATCACAGTAAGTTCTCATAATCCAATAATCACTGAAATAGACTTTAAATTATTTCCAGATAATTTAAGCAATAAAATACTCTTGTCATTGGTATAAAGATATGTTAGTTGGGTAATACAGTAGATTTTAAAACAAAAAGCTTCTGGAAAGTATACTGACTCAAACATGGACACTAATCCAAATTCTACTCTTGTCTAAAACCTAGCAATAGGCCCCATATGACTTCTGAATAGTTGTTTTAGTCAGATTTTTTTTTTTTTTGCTGCTGTAACTATAGGACCTGACCAAAACAATTGTAGAGGATAAAATGTTTATTTGAGAACTCACAGTTTCAGAGATCTTAGTCCATATAAGTTCAGCTCCATTGCTTATGGTTCAAGATGAGATAGAACATCATGAAGGAAGAGTGTGGCAGAAGGGGGCAGCTTGCATGATGATCATAAAGCAGAGAGAGAGGTTTCTACTTGCCAGATACATATATATTCCCCCAAGTCATGCCCCAAATGAACCACCTCCACCAGCCACACTCCATCTGTCTCCACTTACCAGTTAATCACACCAGGGATTAATTCACTGATTAGGTAAGGTTGTAACCCAATAATTCCTCCTCTAAACCTTCTTGCATTGTCTCTCACATGAGCTTTTGGGGGACACCTCATATCCAAACCATAATGCTAGTATACCCATGCATTGAGTTAAATCAATCCTACAAAATATGGTATTATTGTAACAGCATAAATTAGAGTGTTACAGGCCAAGATAGGACACATGAAGAATTCAAGATAGATATATATCAAAGACGAATTATATGGAGTGTGAGATTACTCCATTATCAGTCCACAATATAGATCATTCAGGAAAAAAAAGCCAGAAACAGATTTATTATCAAGTATTTGAAACCATAGCCAGTGAGGAATGAATGGCAGATGATTAGAATAGGCAAGTTCTTAGAACTACAATCAAGGAAAATTGTATGATGGACAGACTTAAAAATAATAATAATATCTCTGTATCTTCAGCCATTCCTTTCCAATTTGGCTACTTCAAAGCTTAACATTTAAGAGATCATTGATGGAAGGAGGACATGAAGTTTATAATACTATTCAATTACTATTAGTTATCCTTAGTATGATGATAAATCAGATGACATCTTAGGGCAAGAGTCAGCAAACTTTTTCTGCTGAATGTCAGGTAGTAAATATTTTAGATTTTGTGAATCTTCTCTGTTTAACTATTTACCTGTGCCACTATAACACAAAAACACTCATGTCATTTACTAATGAATAGGTGTGTCAACGTTCAAAAAAAAACTTTACAAAACCAAGAGTCAGACAGAATTTTATCAGAGGGTCATCATTTCCTGACACCAGTCCTAGTTAGTGTTTATGAGAGATCATGAGTCATAAGTTTGAGTACTCACTGTACCACTCTCCACCTAGGTAAACTAGGAACTTATCCTCTGTCTTTATGGACTGCTTTATTAATCAGTGTTCTCCAAAGAACAGAATTTGCAGATGCATGGAGGGAAGATTAGTTTTTGTTCTTTTAAGGACTTGGATGTATTTATAACAGATTGGATGAGGCTTATTCACCTTATAGAATGTCCTATGCCTTATTCAAAGCCCACTAATTTAAATGTTAAATTTCTCCAAAAAAACATATTTACAGAAATACTCAGAATAATGTCTAAGAAAATATCCATGCATCATGCCCTCATCGAACTACTAACCAAAATAAACCATACCAACCACAGGTTCCTCGTTTTTCAGTGGGGGAGAATTGTATTTATATGAACAATTTGATGCCTTCTAGAAGATAATACTTTATCCTTAGTTTTACACATGGTAAGCAGAAGAGAAAAGATTTCATTTGCCCACTTAGATGGTCTCATGTCTATTTTCATCCATGGGAAACTTGACTTGCTAAGACTGGAAGCAGAAGAGTATGGTGGGTGAAAATCTGCCTAAGCATAAGTCCAGAAGGCTGGTATCAGCGGAAAGGAACGGCAAGATATGTGCTTTGAGCCACACTAATCCCACAGCACAAGGATGTAATTCAGGGGGCCAAACTGCTGGTTGTTTTCAAATCAGCACAAATCAAGGATATTGGCAAAAGAAAAGCACTAGTTGTGATAGACGGATTTATTTTAGAAATGATCTTTCAGATCATTTGACTCAGTGTAGACCATGAATTGGCTCCAGAAACCACAAACCAGATCTGCTCATTCTCAAGTCCCTCTCCAAATATCTATAATAAGTAGGAATTTGGCATCAGTATTTTTGAAAGCTCCCCAGATGGTTATAATGTGCAACTATGACTGAGAACCACAACCATATCCAATTTTGGACACGTACTAGAGATGTAGAGAGAATTTAAATTGAACTAGGGTTAAATAGTAAAACAAGCTCTGACTCTACTGCCTGCAGCTAGACAAGGGCTTATAGATTTAACAGGAGGAGAAGATGAAGAACAGGGGAGAAGAAATTTTACACTTGTTCTTAGTTAATTGCCACTCAGATAATTCAAATAACTTCATAGCATCTGGATGCTAAAATTCTTTAATTCTGTTTTTAAAAAAAATTCAAGTGAATGAACACTAAGAATAGTGATGGTCCTGAAATGAAAAAATATATATATATTATTCTTTGTACAAGTTGCCTTCATAGATGCTATTTTATTTATGTAAACAAGCTACTTTTCTTATCCATGATATTTATTTATTTATCTTGGTGGGTTTGTTTTGTTTGCTTTTTGGTACGGAGGATCAAACCCTGAGCTACATTCCCAGCCCTTTTTAATTTGAAACAAGGTCATGCTAAATTACTGAGACTGGCCTCAAAATTGTGATCCTCCTGCCTCAACCTTCCAAGTCATGGGGATTACAGGCATATGCCACTGTGCCTAGCTTCTTTCCATTTTATAGATAAGAATAAATGGACTACAAAAGCTTAATAATTTTCTCAAAGCCACTTATTGAGGATGTGATAGGCAGAATAAAGGCCTCCAAACAGGCAATGACCCCAATCCCCAGAATCTCTGAATATTTTACCTTATATGTCAAAAGGGACTTTGAAGATATCTTTAAAGTTACAGACATTGAGATAGAGAGATTATCCTGGATTATCTCATGAAATAAGTCTAATTGCATGAGTCCGTAAAAGTAGAGAACTATTCTTATCTAGGATGAGAAAGAGTAAGAGGTCAGAGAGACATAATATAGTTGGCTTCAAGGAGGGAAAAAGTGGCCCCTGAGCCAAGGACTGTAAATGGCCTCTAGAAACTGGTAATATCTAGGAAATGGATTTATCCCTTAGATCTCAGGGAAGAAACACAGTCCTGCAAAAACCTTTATTTTGGCCCATTGAGATCTGTGTAATATTTCTGACATAAGGAACTATAAGATAATAAATTTGTTAAGTCACCAAATTTATGGTAATTTGTAAAACAACAATAAAACAAACACTAGAGTACTACAAGAGATAGCCTATATATTAAAATCTAAGCATTTCTAAACTGGGGTCCATCCCTGAGATAACAGCTATGGGACTTCAATGGGACCTCAATACACACCTGTATTGAGTATAAAGCAGTGATAATAGCAGTGGTTCCTTGCCATAAAGCTGAGGTAGAGTAGGATCTGATCTACTGTGGCAGCAATACTGCATCAATAGGGATCTATCTGCCTTCATCACACTCATCAACCATAACAAATCTAATCTGCTGGGACCTGCTAAACCAAGAGGTCCTAGACATCCCACATTCCACCCAGCAGCAGTAATTGATCCAAGCTTGGTGTTTCCTGAATTCATATTTGATGGCATCAAAAAGCCCAGATAGCATATGCTGTGATTGACACTCTGCAAACAAACAAACAAAAAATGATAACAGAAGTTGGCTGAAAATTGCAAAAAGAAAAGGGAACAAAGGAATGTGCAAAAATAGGGGTAAATAAATGTAGTCTACGATTGTTCACCTTGTGAATTTCTTGTCTTATTTAATGGTAAAATAAAAAAAAATTATACCACTGCCTGATGTGGTTCTTAAGGTATGTATAAAAATAATAAAGAAAATAATATTTTTTAAAATAGGAAAAGTCACAATATCTAAATGTACTTTAAAGTTTGGAAACTCTACTTGAAGTAATAAAAAACTGACTATAAATTATAAATAAATTTAAATAAGAATCTAAAAAATTTGTTCAAATGACCCACAGGAAGGCAAGAATACAGAAACCAGAGGAATGCGAAATAGAAGGAACAAACAGAAAACAGAACCAAAAAAATGGCAGACTTGATTTTTAAATATTGATAATTACAGTAAATGTAAATGGTATAAATATACCAATTAAAATACAGACTTGAAAAAGGTAGGATACAACTATATATGATCTACAAGAAACTTCAAATTCTGTAATATGGGGAGTTTGAAAGCAAAAGGATAAAAGAGATATAACATGTGAACATCAATTGAAAAAAAGCAGGAATAACTACATTAGTAGCAAATATAGGCTTCAGAGCAAAAAGAAATCATTAAGAACACAAGGGATATTACATATGGACAAAAGATCAATCAAAAATGATACCATGAAATTAAATGTGTATGCACCAAACTAGAGAGTTCCAAAATACACAAAGCAAACACTGAAAAAACTGGAAAGGTAAATAAAAATATCCAAAATTGTTATTTGAGACTTCAACACAGCGACTGACAGAACCACTAGAATGTCAGAAAGACTACAGAACTGAGCAACTGTATCAACTAAAGGATCTAATTGACATTCTTAGAATATATGTTTACCATTTATTGAAAGTCTATTCTTTCATTGAATTGCTTTTGCACTGTTAAAAATAAGCTGAACATATCCATGTGGGTCTAATTCTGGGCTTTCTATATTTTTGCATAGAACTAGGTGTCTATCTTTCTACACAAACAACACAATCAAATCAACTTCAAATCAAGTAAGTTGATTTACACCCAGTTTATTTTAAAAATATAGCTGTTCTATGGTCTCTTTCATTTAGAATAAGCTTGTCTATGTCCACAAAAGTTTTGATGATATCTTTTTAAAATCTTTTTTTAGGTATAAATTAACTAGATTTACACTTTATTTATTTTTATGTGGTGCTGAGGATCAAACCCAGTGCCTCACCCATGCTAAGCAAGTGTGCTACCACTGAGCCACAACCTCAGCCCCTTGATGAAATCTTAATAGTAATAACATTCACCATATCAGCTTTGGAAAAACTGGTTTCTTTTTTATATGTTGTGTTTTCTAATCCAAGAACATTTTTTATTTTGTTTCTATATGTTTATTCTTACTATACAGAAACACAATTGACTTTTGTGCTGAACTTGTATCCTACAACAGTGATTAACTTACATCTGGAAGTTTTTTGTAGATTCCTTGAAATATTCTCTGCTTCAATAATAATATCACTTGCAGATACATAAAATTTTATTTCTACTTATCCAATCTCTATACCTTTAATTTACTTCTAGTTAGGGTTTTTTTATTTATTGAACTTGCTAGAATCTCAAGAAATAATATTTCATAATTGCTTATGGAATAATGAAAAGTTTTGGTATGTGTTCAATTCAGATGCAACTTTTTCCCCTTGTTATTCTGGATCTAGAGTTGGTTACATCTATGAATGCAGACCCCACAGATATAGAGGGATAACTATATATTCTTCTGCCATAAGAATTGCTCCTACTTCATGGGTGTGAAATAAATTCATTTACTAATTTAATTTGTTCTCAAACTTTGCTGTTCATTTGAAACAGCTAAAGAACGTTATTTAAGAAACACTGGTTTCTGGGTAACATCTCCAGAAATTCTGATTTAATAGTCTAAGGAGGACTTGGGAATTTATCAATTTTTCTCAGTTGATCCTAATGTGCAGCAAATTTGTGAATTGCCTATTGGCTGCAAGCCAGCTAGTGATCAGATATAAATCTAAGACACATGAGCTATTACTTGAGCTCTGTTGCTAAGGGTATTCCATTTTCTTCCTTATAAAAGATTTGTGCTAAGAGAAATGACTGACAGTTGTGTTGATTCTCTGAAATGGATTGAAGTTTTCAATTAGGTTTCAAAGGGAGGAAACAGGGGAAGAATGTTAAAATGTGTATCATTTACTTACTGCCCTTTGTGTTTAGCTAGATGCTTTTGCAATTAATTCTATCTTCCTCTTCAAGCTAACGTTAATGCTTTTCCTAATGCAGCTCTAAATTTTGTAAGTCCATAAGTAGGCAGCATCATAAAGTCTTTACCCACTATACACACTCAAAATCGCTCCCCAATACACACACATACATCACTGCACTTGAAAGGAAAATAAACATATTGACCTTTACTTCTCCTTTTCAGCTTTGCTCTTATCAGGAAATCTCAGTGTTTAGTGCAAGGACAAATGCTTGCCTTTGGGTGAGTAATGTAGACAGTGCCATCAAGAGACAAATAGTCCTTTGGAAAGAGAAAAGTCCTTCAAATAGTTGATGCTCAAAGAAGGCAATTTCTATCATCTTGACTTAGAGATCCCATATCCAAAATAAAAATGGTTTAAAAAAAAGAGAAAAGAAAATAATAGTAAATCTAGATTTTCTATCTCATTGAAACAAAGTTATTTAATAAAAATAAATATCTTTCTGATGCAAGGAATAATTTCCCTTCTTTAACCTACACCTCTTATTTCCTTTATTATTCATGATGTTTAATTCTTGAACTAGCATGTGGCTGAAAACAGAATCGAACCTCTTCTCCTAGTAAGAATTAAATTTTTTCCTAAGACTAGGCTTCGATGGGTACATTGTAATGTTGGATTTGCCAATATAATTATTTTCTCTGTTTGATATGCTATGTATTGCTTTTTCAATATAGTTAATACAACTGTAACCAACATGATATGATGCCACCTCCGTAATTTTCTTCATTCATGTTATTCTGAAATTTGCCAGTGTATTTTTAAAATTAGAATGTGCTGAATAATACTTTTGCTAGAACTGAAAAATAAAATAAATCCATACTGTCTATGTGTGATTTGTGCCTATGGTAGACTGCCATAATTTGGGGATATTTGAGCCTTTCCCCAAATCAATAGAAAGGTCCTGCAAGCAAACACTAGTTCCCCTCAAAAGGGGTAGGGAAGAAAATATCTTTAATTATAATAATGCTGAGTTTAAAAAAATTTCAAAAATACAACATCTGCTTTCACACATTGTTGTTTTGTAGGATAACTAACAGTGTTTGCTTTAGCAGCTTCTACAGCCATATGTGTATAATAAGTAAATGAAGATAAAATTGAATGAACACATAAAAGAAGGATAAACCCACCCAGCTTAACAAATCCACTCTCTCACCTGCTGTGCTTTGAACATAAAAAAAAAAAGAAATCATTTGGATCATAAGGATTAGTAAAACAATAGTCTCTGTTACAAGACTGACAGGCAGTATAAGAATAATTTGATGTCAGAACTATCAACCTCACTGCGTAATTCTTAATACTACCCTCTTCCATCACTTTTGCCTAATCAGAGAATGTAAATTAACTATGCATTTGCCTCAGATTAGAAAATCAAAAGTTAATGGTCTTAAAGAATTTTTCCTGCCTACTTGGAAATAAAAAACATGACTTGATTTTTTCTTATCATTCAGTCAATGTAAAAAAGATAATGATTTTAAATTTAGATAAATTAAGATCAGAAAATTTGTAATTTGTCTCTCAAACCATGAATAATTAACATTTTTTTGTATAATGCTAAAATTAAAGAGTTTTTAATATTTAAAAAGCTATAAACATATTAGCTAATTTCTCCACACAACATTGCTCATCCTCATAATTAAGAATTATTAAAAGTCTTTAATATTTATTTATCAAATAATGTTTGTTAATTGTCAATAGTGCAGCAAAGTCATAAAAACAATAAAGAATAAAATGTTAGGAAAACAGGACGGGAGCCGATGAATTTTTGTATGTTTTTATGGTGACAATTAATATACAAATAAATATGTTTTATATGTTGATGACCATTCTAAAATGTAATTAATATGTTAACTTTCCCAGGCCTTTAATTTCTCATGTGTTTCTATTATAACAAGGTAGCTAAAAGTACAGAAAATGAATCCAACAGAACCAGTTCAAGTTGAAGCTACCACTTACTACTTATGTGACCTGGAGCATGTTACATATTTAGGCCTGGTTTCCTCCTTTATAAACAAGGCTCATGATAATCACCAGTCTCACAAATGCATTTGTCAAGTGAGGTTCTTAGACCCAAGAAGCAGATTCAGGATCCCAGCAGAAAGAAGATGCAAGAGACACAAGATAGTAGACTTGCTTTATTCAGAGGTGTCAACAGCCTCCAGCCTCCAAGCAGTCCCATTCTGCCCAGAGTCTTTCCCATAGGCCTTTTTTATATGCAGGCCAGCCAAAGAAGGCACAATGCCAACAGGTTACATCATTGGGTGCATGCTCACAAGCAAATGTTTATGACCTTGAGTGTATATACTGAATTAGAATGTTTCTGACCTTGACTACACTGACTATAACATAGCTGATTTATGGCCTTGGCTACACACTAAAAACATAACATAGCCTGCTGTAAGCCTTGGCAAGGGTGCCTAACTATAGCCATTTGGGGCCTGCCTCAACAGTTTTCTAAAGGGTAAATGAGACTATGGATTTAAATTGCTTGCACATGATCAAAAACAGCACGTGACCCAATTATATGTATTTCCTTTGTAAATTTTTGTTTTCCTTTAACATTTTCCTTTAATATTTTTCTGTTTAAGAATATCCCTTTATTCAATTGGTTTCTCTTACTTTCCTGTTTCCATTTGTCTATTTCTAATAATTCATAATTCCTTTTATAAATCTTCTTCATTTTACCTCCTCTCACCACCTTTTGTAAGAGGTAAATTAATCATGAAGCTAACAAAGCTTTGCACACTTGATGGTATCTTTTTAGGTTTTAAGAAGATCCTTAGAAATTAGTTTTTGTAATCATATATTTCTATAAAAAATTCAAAAGTGAAATATATTAATTTCAATCAGAGAAGACTACCGTTGCTCATTTTTTCTCCCTCTATCATATTCTCCTGGTATTGGGTCATATTGGAATGACCAGAATCTTTTTTGGATCCAGCTAGGGGGAAGTTTGGGTTGAGGCTACTGTGTGATTTACAAGAATAAAATCTATGATAAACTATTTATTCCCCCATCCTAGGAATAGCTTCCAGAAATACTACATCACCTCCATTCCACTGACTTAACTGGCACTAAGACAAAACCCAAGGACAAAGGCAATTTTACAACCTGGCCATGTCCTACAGTTTACAGCCTTGGAAAACATGAGTTTAAACAAAAGAAGGAGGAGAAAGAGGAGGAGGAGGAGGAAGAGGAGGAGGAGGAGAAGGAGAATTAAAAAGTATGAACAGCCAAAAGTTGTTCTAGAGAAAATTATTTCAATCACCAGACACATAAAATGTGAGCAAAGGATTTGGTTCTCATCAATGCTTAGTCAAAGCAGATTATTTTTCCTGTCAAGAATACACTTGATCAATAATGGTGTGTGTTTGTGTGTGTGTGTGTGTGTGTGTGTGTTTGAGAGGAAGAGAGAGAGAAATAGGAATTGTATAAAAGAGTATGTATCAGAATTCCTATAATATATAAAACTGTAGTAAGGCTGAAGACAGTAATGAGTTTTTAACATTACAGTATTCATGAGTAAGTAACCTAAAGAGTTTTACTCAGTATAATTTGTTCCTTTTAAGTATACATGACAGTATAGTATATTTTAACATATTATATGTACATGGAGTATAACTTAACTTATTCCAGTGAGGATCCCATTCTTGTGGTTGGACTAATATGGAATTTCACTGGTCATGCATTCCTATATGAGCATGGGAAATTATATCTGATTTATTTTACTGTTTTTCTATTATCAGTATGCTTCACATATTCAGGAAGGTAGAGGAAAAAGTAAACAAGATCTTAGTCCTGCCTCACTCCCTTCCCTTCATTAACCTTTGCCTCAAAATTTTAAATGATAAAAATGATGTGAAATTATTAATAATAAATTGTGAAGCTGAAAAAAATTTTCTAAATTAGTAATATTGGAAACAAATTCTGATTGACCATGGATAAAAGAAATTGATGTACATAAAATACAGTTTACTTCTTAGTGTACGTGTAAAAGACATTGCAAACCATTTGTTATATGAGAGGCCACAAAGAACATGTAGCTTGAAGAGGTGATAAAATTTTAATGTATTTTTCTACATTTTGTGATTATGATATTTGAAGGTAGGTTGCAATTTAAAATCTATAATTTAAAAATATTCATTTTTAGGTAGAATAAAATATTTTTAAGCAAAACAAGGTTCCTGCTGAGAAAAAAAAAGAAGTCATAAAATGATCAGCATCCAATCAAAAGTTCTAGACATACAAAGAGATAAAGTCATATTACTAAAATGCCAAGGGGAGCAAATAGAACAGAAAATATAATAAAGATAAAAATGGCCAAGATTTTCCAAAATTGATTAAAGACTCCAATCTACAGATTCAAGAAATTTTGAAAATGCTAAATAGGATAAAAACAAAAAAATTCTGTCTGGGCAATTCAAATAAACAATCCTCAAAATCAAAGAGAAAAATTTTTAATACAACTCAGGGGACTGTGGTGAAAGAGGAAGACATAGTGCCTTCAAATTGATAGCAATAAAAAAAAAAGAAAAGAAAAAAGAAATGACATTTGAGTTCTCAACAGAGAAAATGGAGGCCATAAGTAAATACCGCATATTAAAGGGGAAAAAAAGTGAAACTATAATTCTCTACTAAACATAAAAAAATTCTTCTAGAGGTAATATGGAATGAAGATGATTTTAGACCAATGAAATAACAGAATTTGTCATGAGCACTCTTTTATTAAGAGAAATACTCTAAGAGTTTTAGAAAAGAAAAAAAGTGATCCTAAAGAGAAACATGAAAACAGAAAAAATGGGCAAAAATTTGAGTAAATGTACATAGATTTTTATAATGTCTTATAGGCCAAAGTGTATAAAACAAAACAAGAGAACAGGAGTAAAGAAAAGGAAGGTTAAAGCAAAAACAAATCAATAACTTAGGGAAAAATCTGTCAGTAGAAATAGGCCCAGAAGTGATACAAAATTTAAGAGGCTATTATCAGTATGCTTCACATATTCAGGAAGGTAGAGGAAAAAGTAAGCAAGATCTTAAGAGAAATAGAAAATTTAAAGAATATTCAAATGAAACTTCAAGAGATTAAAGATATAATATCTGATATGAAAAAAATGAAGGGATAATTCCCAGACTAGAGACCACAGAAATAAGGTCAGTAAATTTTAAAAATGACAATAAAAAGTATCCAAAATATTGTACATTTAAAAAAAAAACAGAATAGTCTTTGAAATGACAAATTTTCTATATCATTGTAAGAGTTATAATGCCAAGAAAAAATAAATATAAACTACTTAAAATATTTGATTAATACAAAAGAAGTTAGAAAAGGAACAGGATAACAAAAACAGATGAGACAAATTAAAACAAATAAGGAAAGGGTAGTCTAAATACAATCATCAAGAATTGCATTATAAATGTAGTAAATGCTCAAGTTAAAAGACAAAAATTATCAGACTAGATTTAAAAATTCAAAACCACCAAATATGTGATGTCAACACAAATCTCATTTTCAATACAAAGATACAAATAGTTTGAATGTAAAGTGATGTGAAAAGATACACAAACTGGAGTGGCTCTCCTAATATCAGACAAAATGGGTTTCCAGATGAAGAGGCAAAGAGGGCCACATCATAACAATGTAAGTCAATGAATCAGGAAGATATAACAATTATAAATGAATATGTGCTTAATATCAGACCTTTAAAATATATAAGGCAAATACACATTTTTTTTTAATTTTTACAACTATTTCAGTAATTATTCAGACAACTTTTAAGTTTGTAAGTAAACAGAAATTCTGAATGACACTATCTACTACATTCATTTACTTGACATTTACAAAACACTACATAAAGTAGTACAAGGATATGTATTATTTCAACTACAAATAAAATGGTCATCAACATGAATCTTAAGCTGATTTTGAAAGTGACAGGAAGAGAAAAAAAGTCTACAAATGAATTTTCAGGACTTCCTTCTTCCTAATGGACTTTTTAAACATGCTTTCGTTCCATAAGAGCCTCCCTAGAGACATTGCTTGTAACTGTGAGTCAGGCTATGTTCTCTCATTAATATACCAGCTTGTGTTGCTTTCCTTTGTTTCCTACATCACTTCTCTCTTTTCTAATTCTTGTTTTCTTGGGTCTTTACAATCCATGTGAGCTTAGCCTCAGGCTCAGAGAACTAAAATTAGGATGGTATGAATGATTAGTAACAGCAGCTATTGTTACTAAGCACTTACTTTGTGCCAGACATTGGTTGTCTATGGAGTACAGGATAGAACAGACTTACTTTGAGAACTCATAATATAATCTCTCACACACACACTCACACACACACACACACACACACACACACACACACACTTACAAAACTATCTAACTGCCAAATCCAACAGCATTATCATAAATTGTAACATGTAAATACAAAAGTAAATTTTTACTCTCTATTCCCTCACTGTGAGTCCTTATTATGTTTCTTTATCCAGGTTTGAGCAGCCAAAAAAGCATTACTGACCATTAGTATTGTAGAGACTTCTTAGTTGAGAAGCCACTATCTCATTAATATTCCAAACCAACACATTGGTCATAGATTGGTGTGTAAACATTGGATTTTGTGGTATTTATTGAGGTGCAGCCAGGAGACTTCAATGCCCTGAACAATGTTCGGCATTTTTTTTTTTATAAAATTTTTCCTTTGTTTTGAGTGAGCTACATCAGATCAGGCAGCAGCTTTGTTCTCTGTCATTTGGTCATTAACCTATAGTATGTAAAAAATAATATTCTGTAAAATGTTTTGGAATGTGTGGAATAGAAAGTATTCGATTTTACATACTGCCTCTTCTATCCTGGATTTCCCAAAGCACTTTGTGAAGTAATTAATTTAATTAAATTACTGGTCCCACAAAGACTTGGCACACAAATGGAAAGTTCAGCATATACTTAATAGTCTACCTAAAGGTCAGGTTTATTCCTAGGGAAAAAATTATTAGATTCATGCAATTGATAATTCTTCAATTGAAATTATACTTGTTTCAGGAACTACTGTAGACACCAGAATCTTATGAATGAGAAAGGTAACTTTTAAATAAATGCATTTATGAACAAGTGGGGTAACGCAGAAAATGGTTTTACCTGGCCACTGAATGGAAGGGTTACACCTGGATGTAGCCTTTGGCTAATATATGAATGAAAAGGAAGAGGCTACCAATGAATACCTTGGGAAAGAGTATCCAGCTCCAAGGAACTACTGCAGTATTTCTTAGAACTAACTTCACCATTTGTTGCATCATGGATCTCCCTCAAGTCTAAAAGGGAGCAGCATTTACCTTGGCATCAAGGGACGCTAAGAAGAATAAACTTGTTGGTCTATGACTGTGAGATGTCCTGAATTCTACCACTGAGTGATAAAACCATTCTCTGTCTTCAATCCTATTTTGTGACATCCAGATGCTGAACAAAATGACTAAGAACAAGGAGGTAAATTTGAAATATGGTGAGCGAAGGTGCCTGAAATGCCCAGGTAATAGAATTCAGTAAATATCTGGTAAATTGAGGCTCAAATATATCTGTAGAATGACAGAGAAAACTGAAATTTAATATCTACCCCTCTCTAAAAACATGAAAATTTCAGATGAATTTTGAAAAATCAAAAGTACATAACTGAAATTGAAAAGAAGAAAGAGACATCTCCAGGTCTGTGAAACTGGGAGGAATAAGAGCCAGAGGGATGAGAGCAAGCTGATGTCCACAAGCTTTGGTCCTAAGTCTAGGTATTATGCAGACAGGGGCTGGGGTATAATTCTAACTTCATCCAGAGTCCAGAAGTCTAGACTCATGACAGAAGAATATTGAGGAGCTGATATAGATTTTGCATAAAGTCCACTAAAAGGGCTTGGAAAAATGGCAGGGAAAATTGACATCTAAGACCTTCAGGTAGAGAAAATTCTCAATAGCCCTGTCTTTTTCAAAATTATAATGTCCAGGTTGTCAATAACCTGCATGCCCTGTCCGATACAGAAACAACAAAGTGAATAATTCAAAGAAAACCTGATGCAGGGTAGCTATTTGAATAAATCCTAGGATTCTATTGGATACAAAATTAAAAACACTCCAATGGGAAATTTTAACAAATCAGAGTTGACAGTATTCCAACCAAAAGAAATAATAGTTCTATGGAAGTGGCTTCATTTAAATATTATTCTGTGCATTCCCATAGTTAGAGTAATTATAAATAATATGGGTGGAGAGTAATGACTTAAAATATTGTTTTTCCTGGTAGATAACAAAACATGAATACAGGGGACTCTGGAAAACTGGAAAAAAAGGAACATTTGTGGATATCTATACCATTACTTCCAAAATATGATGTAACAATAAGGCAACTCTGTCAGGTTAACTTTTTGGAAGGTTGCTTCACACACCTTGAGATAAAGCTTCACTACTGGGTGGTTGATAACACTGCTTCTTCTTCATATTCTTCTTTATTTTCAGACACAAAAACTGGCACCAATAATAAGAAACTTCCTCAGTCTCTTCCTAGGCAAGGTTGACATAAAACACCCCAAACATATTTCCTACTAACATGGCTGGTTGAAAGCACAGAGAAAGTACTGAGTTTTTCTCTTTTTTTTTTAACAGGGAAAAGTCATTCAGAGTCAGTCTCCATGTGGGACCAAGATTGAGATGGAGACTTTAGAAATCAGAAGAGTAAATTACAACAACCCACATGTTTTCAAGAGCAGCCCTTCCTTTATATCTGAGGGATTGATTCTTTCCAATATTTTTCCAGCAACCCACTGTGCCTTTATTACATGACCTGAAAAATATAATGTGGCACACAAGTCTTAGATTTCCTTAGCCCACAATTATGTATTCTCAATTTACTCTCCACTCAAATTTAAAAATTTTATAGGAGTAAACTGAATGCAACTAGGTATATTTTTCTGCCATATCTTTACCTGAACTAAATTTTTTGTTGCTGTTTTCAGTTCTCCACTGAAGTGCCTGCCTACATTAACATACCTTAAAGAATACTAAACTGAAAGATACTTTCACTATGTCATTTACTCCGATTTTAAAGAGCCCAATCATTTAATCAATTAATCAATCAATTTTGCCTCTGTATTGTTTTTTATATTTGTAAGGTTCGAATTGTGCCATAATATATGATATATTTTAGCAAAGGATCCATGTGCTACTGAGAAGAACGTATATTCTCTCATTGAAGGATGAAGTATTCTATATTTGTCAATTAAGTCTAAGTTATTGATTGTGTTATTGAGTTATACAGATTTTTTGTTCAGCTTTTGTTTGGAAGATCTATCTAGTGGTAAAAGAGTTGTGTTAAAGTCACCAAAAATTATTGTGTTGTGGTCTATTTGACTGTTGAAGTTGAGAAGATTTCGTCTGCTGAACATAGATGCTCCATTGTTTGGGGCATACATTTTTAAAATTGTTAAATCTTGTTGGTGTATGATTTCCTTGAGCAGTATGTAGTGTCCTCCTTTATCCTTTTTGATTGACGTTAGCTTGAAGTCTACTTTATTTGATATGAGGAGAGAAACCCCTGCCTGCTTCCACAATCCATGTGAGTGGTATGATTTTTTTCCCAACCCTTCACCTTCACTGTGGATGTCTTTTCCTATGAGATGAGTCTCTTGGAGGCAGCATATTGTTGGGTCTTTTTTTTTAAAAAAAATCCAATCTGTTAGTCTGTGTCTTTTGATTGGTGAGTTTAGGCCATTAACATTCAGGGTTATTATTGAGACATAATTTGTATTCCCAGCAATTTTTGTTTCTTTTTGGTAATTAATGTGACTTGGTTTCTCTTCTGATTAGATTTTCCTTTAGTGTAATACCACCCTCTGCTGATTTTCATCATTGTTTTTCATTTCTTCTTCATGAAATATTTTGCTGTGGATGCTATGTAGTGCAGGCTTTCTAGTTGTAAATTCTTTTTAACTTTTGTTTATCGTGAAAGGTTTTTATTTCATCATCAAGTCTAAAGCTTAGTTTTGCTGGATCTAAGATTCTTGGTTGGCATCCTGTTCTTTCAGAGCTTGGTATATGTTTTTCCATGAACTCCTTGCTTTGATTGTCTGGGTTGAAAAATCTGCTGAGATACAAATTGGTCTTTCCCTATATGTGATCTGATTTCTCTCTCTTGCAGCTTTTAAGATTCTATCCTTATTCTGTATGTTAGGCATTTTCATTATAATGTGCCTTGGTGTAGATCTGTTGTAATTTTGTACATTTGGTGTCCTGTAAGCCTCTTGTATTTGGTTTTCCAATTCATTCTTCATGCTTGGGAAATTTTCTGATATTATCTCATTGAAGAGATTGTGCATTCCTTTGGTTTGAAACTCTTGTGTCTTCCTCTATGCTAATAACTCTTAGATTAGATCTTTTGATGCTGTCCCATAATTCTTAGATGTTCTGCTCATGGTTTCTTACTATCTTCACTGCATGATTAACTTTACTTTCCAGATTGTATACTTTGTCTTCATTATCTGACATTCTTTCTTCCAAGTAACATACTCTCTTGGTTGTGTTTTCTACATATTTTTTTATTTGTTTTTTTTTGTATCCTTCATTTCAAGGATTTCTGTTTTTTTCTTTCCCAGAGTATCTATCTTTTTCTTGAAGTAATCTTTTCCTACCTGTATTTGCTCTCTTATCTCTTTGTTGGAATGATCAATTTTTGCCTGTATTTGCTCATTTAGGCCATTCTTTAATTCACACACCATTTTAGTTATGAACCTTCTGAACTCCTTTTCTGACATTTCAGCAACTTTGCTGTCCATGAGTTATGTTATTATAGTATCCTGGTTTGTTTGTGGCACTTTTCTCCCTTGTTTTTCATGTTATCTATGTGTCTTCCTTTCTTGGGACATGAATCTGAGATACTACAGTTTCTACCCTATATTCTTGTAGTACCTGTGCAGATTGTCTGTACCTCACCTTGATGTTGGGCTGGGCTTTCAGACCTTTCTGGAGTCCCTCCATGTATGCTCCTGCTTCTAAAGGTGGTGGCAGCAATAGCTGAAGTAACTCTATATAATAGTTGAAGTGCCCCAAAAGGAAGCAATGTCTTACAGAGATAGGGCTGAAAGGGTGGGCCTCTCACTCTCTTTGGGATGCCTGCTCTGAGATGTAGCTATTTCTAGGCTCTGTCTGTTGTCAAAAAGTTAGGGGCTGCATGGGGAAGGCTATGGTGGTGACTGTAGTGTCCTAAGATGGAAGAGGTTTAGACTTAGGCTCCCAGGTGGGGGAAGAGGGGCAAACTTGGACCTACCCTGGACCTAGGTTCTGCACAAGTCAGATCTGGGTTGGGCCTCGGCTCCGGCCATAGTTGTGAGCCTAGGTCATGTGCAGCTAGTGTGGGAAGACCTGGGCTGCTGCTGGCCTTGACCTCCCACAGTAGTCCACTGGCCAGAAGGGGTGGTCCTGTGTAAGGAGGTTGTGCTCTGGTGGGTGCCGGCCAGTGGAGGGGTGGACCCAGGTCTACTGTGAGCCTGGATCCTGTGAAGGCTGGGTGGATCTTATTTCCATTTATTAATGCCCATTAGCCTGCATAATTTTTCTTATCTTTTTTCTTATTCTCCAGAGATGTATGCAAAAGTAACATATTAGGGAATTTTATTATTTCACCTAGATGAAGAGCCTATCTTTATTTTTATAGGTTTGGGTGCATTTTGGGAGAAAAGGAACATTTACCTGTTAAAATCACAACTTTTGGGTTAAATTAGTTTAAAAAAAATAACTAGCTCTAATAAGAAAGGAATGTATTGAAAGGATATGGGAATTTGCTGGTAACCAAAGGAGAGAGGAAATTGGGCCTCCGGCACTGATGGCTACCAGGATTGCAGCAGGAAGCCAAGAAGAGTCTGCTGTTTGTTCTTACTCAATGTCTCTAGCAACTGTAATTGCAGACCATTCTCCTGTTCTCTCTCTTTCCAGCACTGGTGTGTCTCCATCAGACCCTTCTCTTTCTTTTTCTCTCTCTTTCTCTTTCTCTTTCACTTTCTCTCTCTCCCTCCCTCCTTTTCTCTTTTCCTTTTAATTCTCTCTCCCTCCACTCTTTCTCAATTTGCCTCTTCCTGCATAACTGCTTCACTTCTTTCTCACTATAGATAGTTTTGCAATACAAAAGATGGAAATGACCTATAGCTAAATCTGTAGTTTTATGTGCCACTGTTTCTGTTCCAAATCCCCTGAAAAGGGTCTTAGATACCAAAGTTGACTCAGGTGACCACCCCTGAGATAACCAATTAGATGTAGGTATGAGGATCACATGGTATAAAAACAACTCTTCCATTGCAGTCATAGGAATGAAGATAGAAGAGAGACATATCGTAATATTATTAACTCCCCAAAAGTTCATTGGTAGAAAGCATCAGCTATTTTTATTCAAGATTTGTGGATAATAAATTTGAGATCTTGCATATTGGGGGACACATATTTGCTAATAAATGCTTCAGGCATGTGAAAAGTATACATTGTGATATGTTTCATAACACCTTTCCTTTTGTGCCAGTAATTTGCTGGTGTATTTCTGAAGGATTTTTGTAATCATGGTCCCCACTCAACAGAATTTAGTTTGGTTTAGTTTTGTTCATATATTCTCTTAGCACTTTACTTGGCTTTTGTATCCTTCTGTATTTAATTTATTCTTCATTATCACTGTGAAACAACTTTGTTTGCCTGTCCTAAAGTTGAAAAATGAACAATACCTCCTGAGTTTTAAATGTTACAGATCAGTTTTAAATGATGACAGTTTGGAGATCCCAGACTATTTCTAATGATGGTGACATAATTTGATACATGATTAACAATACATTCATGGTTGAATTGCATATAGGGGCTCATTATGCCTGCTCTAAATAGTTTTATACTGAAAAGATTTAAAAATTTTTATCTTTGCATACTACTTCTGTGCTGTCCTTGGTGTCAGAATGTTAATATGCAGTCTGACACCTGCAAATAATGTGGCTTTTAAAACTAATTATGTTCTCCATGTTGCTTTCTCCATCGAGAAATAGTAGCACAATCTGTGTAAATATACCTTCTCTTGTTCTTTCTTCCTAATGTACACATATTTCCCCTGGCCCTGCTTATAACAAATATTTTTACAATCACATTGGATTATAAAAGTAAAATGTACATGTGGTTTACATAAATGCAATGTTCTATGCTTTCTATTCTGAAGTTGTTGCTCCTTTTGTCTATCGGGATTCTAATAAAAATGCCAAAAAGATAAAATTCTAAATTCTAAATATGTAGCATGTAGTTTTTAATTTGTAAATTAGTACTTTAAAGTTCTAGAAGTAAGGAACTGGGTCTTTTAAATTTCATCTTGCTTGTAAACAGCGAACAAGCATATACAAGTCTAATGAAAATTTGTACTGTTAATAGGAATTCTCATGAATACCTGGGATGTTTTGCTTCTAATCTGGTGGCGATAATAGGCCCATCCATTATTTTCTATGGAATTCTTTGATTTCATAACAATGAAATGTCTGTGATTAACAAAAACAAGAGGAAAAAAAGTATTTTACTCTCTTTGATATAGAATAGAGGTTGTACAGAATATGAATGGTCAAACCATTCTCTGAGAAACCCATAATTTTGCATGTAATTTGTGGGTATTTTTACTTTAATAACCATTTAAAATTCCTAAAAGGACACAGTAATATGTTTTTATGCATTTTCACAGACTAAAGTAGTAAATTTCAAGTAGGTATAAAACTTAACAAAGGTTGCCCAGCTAATAAGTAGCAGAGTTAGAAATTAAACCCAGATATATGTATTTCCAAAGCCTTTAGTCTTTTCTTCCCATCATCCATTTTGAATAACTATCACTGTCCCGTTTATGAATATGACTAAGTTTTCCCCAAAATCAGTCAACATTGCTTCTTAATCAGCTAGAAAAATTCTTGCTGATCTCTAAAGACATATTCCTTTTCTGTTCAGTAACTACAGTTGTTCAAATAGTATCCCCAGTCACTAGTATCACATGGATGGAGACCAAGAAGAAACAGAATTTAGGATTGTCTCTAGCAATCAATAAAGACTAGATGAATTCATTGTTGATATATAATTTCCTCTCCTCTAACCTAAATTAATCATATTAATAAGAGTCTCATATTTTTCAGTATTACCCTTCCTTGATAAAATCTTCCTCATTTCCATTTCACTTCTTCTTACCTTTCCCCATATTATTATTATTATTATTATTATTATTATTATTGAAAAAGTTAGTATATGATGAGTTATTCAACCTAATAGTTACAAAAGGAGGAATTCCTAGCAGAAGAAAAGGGAGAGAACAGGAGAAAAAGGTAAAGAATCATAAATGTATAAATACATATATATATATGTGTGTGTGTGTGTGTGTGTGTGTGTGTGTGTGTGTGTATGCACATATACATATACTACATGTGGAATTTTTCAAAATCTCTTAAGTCTGTTTATAAGATACAGAAAATGGGTCTAAAATATAAAAATCACCAGCAATATAATGAGGAAGAAAAACTATAAAAGAAATTTAGATATTAATATTTTTCTAGCTATGATGCCAAATATTGAAAATGCTAGCTAGGCATAACAGTGGATATTTGTATTTCCAGCAACTCTAGAGGCTGAGGCAAGAGTACAAGCTCAAAGTCAGCCTCAATAACTTAGTAAGACCTTATCTCAAAATAAAAAATAAAAGAAGCTGAGAATGTAGTTCACTGCACTGCTGGATCCCATCACTAGTACTTAAAAAAAAAAAAGACAATGAAGCCATAGTTAGCTATAAGCTTACTAGGGTTGTAGTGGCACCCCCTCCTCCACAGAAAATCTTAACTAAGCTCCAGAAATCTTTCCCATAATTCATTTTAGTACTCTAAGTAAAAGAGTCTCTACAAAAGAGTTCAATGTAGGTAAACTTCCTATTTTCCTGTTGCTCTATTTTACTTGGCCAGTGGCCTGGGAGAAATCAGCACTCCAGGTTGCTGAACTCCCCTTTACTAGTTTTTCACAAACATTTATCCAGTAGAGTAGTTTGTAAAAGTGTGTTTGCAAATGCAAAATGTGATAATAAAAAGACAAATCCTTTAACAAGGCCTCTGTCCTTCAGCTAGAGCTTCACAGAGATGTCTACATTTCTAAAATAAGAGAAGTTGCCAATTGGGCTCCATGGTAATAGCTGGCAGGGGGAGGAAAGAGAGGGGAGAAGAAGTTCTTCCCTTCTCGGGTGTTGTCATTGAAGGGTTAACTTTCCCAAAACAGTGAAAGAAAAAGTTGCTTTTATGTGAACTTCTGCAGACTGTGAACTTGTGAACCCCTCCCCTTACATGAGTATAAAGTTCTGAAACTACCTGAACTCAGGGTTCAGAGGATTAATTGATTACAGTGAAAGTTGTACCTCCTGAACCTGGCTACAGCCAAATAAAACTGTTTCCAGCTCTCTTAGGTGCCTTGCCTCATCTGTCCCCTCCTGCAAGGCTGCCATCACAGATACCACAGACTTGGCAGATTACGCAAACAAAATTTATGTTCCCATGGTTCTAGAGGCCAGAAGTCTTAAGCTAAAGTGTCAAAAGTATTGATTTCTTCTGAGGCTTCTTTCCTTGCCTCGTGGATGGCTGTCTTTTCCCTGTGTTTTCACCTGGTCCTTGCTTGCTATTTTTTTATGTCCATTAGGCCTCTTCCTTGCTATTTTTTTTTTATCTCTATTCTTCTAAGAACATCAAGGAAAGGCATCTTACTCTACTGACTTCATTCTACACTAAGTATGACTTCACAGGCCCTGTTTCCAACAGTGATATTCTGAGGTACTTGGGATTACAGTGTCAACATACTGAGTCAGTGGCAGTCCATAATAGATGATAAGTAACTTAAACATTTAAGTAATTGCCTGCTCATGTGAGTTGCTTAGGGATATGAATTTACTCAAGAAAAATAATACCAATGATTTGGATAACATCATTCATTATACAAAGAATATTTAATTAATCATCAGGTTATTCTCTGATGTGGGCATTAAATGACACTGAATAAACTTAAGAAATTACTCAGAATTATGTAGTTAATATTTGTCAACTACAGTATGTAAAATAGTTATTTTTTCCAGTTCCAAATTTATTCTTCATCTTATCACAAGAAACAATAACCACTTCCCTAAGGGACCCACTCATCAACTACTCTGTTATAAATTCATTTTGCTTAGTTATAGGTAGATAAAATGGAGTTGGATGTTAGTAAAATTCACACATGAGGAAACTGAGTCCAGAAACTCTAGTGATACTTCCTGTAGAAGGAAAATAATTGAAAAAGAAACATTTTTGCCATCTTTTTGATTCATTTTTCTCAAAACACTAGCATAATCTATTTCAAGATGACCAATATTTTTCAACTTTCACCAGTGGGCTTTCCAGGATCTTCTAAGATATCTAAGAGACTTCTTACTTTCAAATTCTAATTCCCTTTTAGAGGAGAAATTCCAGTAGTTCCTTGGGAGGAAGTCAAGCAAAGATCATAACTAATAATTTGGGAAAGTAGTTTTAGCATCTAGACAAAACCTAATATATACATAATATTATTAATTACATAATTTATAGAAATTAATCAGTTATCAATAAATTGAGGAAATTGTGATTGGAAAAAACAGAGATCATAAATAGCTGATTAATGCCTAACTGAATATGTAAGTTTAACTTTCCCTTCCAGTTACTTTCCAGTTCATCGCCACAGAGAGGAAAGAAAAATCATGCCCTAAGCAAATTCTGAAAATATCAATTACTTATATGTTCTCTTCCTGGCTTACCTATCTGACTACTTAAAGAACACAAAAAAAGTCACCTAAAAATTCCAAGGAGGAAATGGATCCTTTATTTATTAGAACAACAAATACAATGTGGTACTTGTCTGTATCTTACCAAAGAGCCAAGTACCAAGCTTGGAGCATCCACTAAAAGGCAATTCAAACAAACAAACAAACAAACAAACAAAAACTTATCATTACAGTTGAAGAAGTTAAGCTCCCAGGAGATTCCTGAGTCAAACACCGAAGCTCTTTTGGGGTGATGAAAGAGAGAACATTCATAAAACAGCAAGAAACCTAAAACAACAGGTATTTTACAAAGAAATAAAATAATTGTTGACTATTCGTATCTTTCTTTGTTTGAAAGGATGAGCAGAAATAGTGGAGGTGAGAAGAAAGCCAGACAGCCTGATAGGAAAGATGAAGAGGAAAAGGAAACATAAAATTTTCCAGTAGGACAAAGAAGCTGCCCTCTTTGGCAATTGTTTTGTCCATTTTCTAGGAGGTTAACTGAAGTGATTATAATCAGTATTGGAGAATCCACTGGATTAAGGAATTATGTTGTCTACTGGAGTGAACCAACAAGAGTAAAGTACTAAAGTTGAGGAAACTATAAATTGAAACATGTACATATGCATCGACATGGTTGACAGATGTACTAAACAGAAATAATTGGATTGTATTTTATTTATATGTATTTTTCCCAGGGTTGTGTTGAATGAAGAATATGTGTTCCAATTATTCCTTGCTGAGGACCAATGGGAAGATTGAGAGAAAATGGCATTATAGAGCTGTCTTTACTCTTGACCAGTTCACCTTATTTTCTCAAACATAAAGTCTTTCCTTAAACTTCTTTTATATTGTAGTCAAATAAACATAACATGAAATTCATCATTTTGATCACTTTAAAGTATGTAAATCAGTATAATTTAGTATATTTGCACTGTTCTGCAACAATCATCACTATCTAGTTACAGAACACTTACCCCAAAAGGAAACCCATACTATTAAGCAATCACTTGCTGTTTTCCCTCCCTTCACTCCTTGGTAACCACTTTCTGCCTCTCTATCAGAGACTTGCTGATTTGCCTATTTTGGACAGCATACATAAGTGGAACTATATAATATATAGCCTTTTATGTCTACATCTTTCATTTATCATAGTGCTTCAAGTTTCATCCATACCATTACATATATCAGTACATCATTCATTTTTATAACTGAATTACCTGATCCTTTAATGGTCTATTTTCCTAATACTGCTTGCGTGCAAAATTAAAAATATGTTTTAAGTGGAGTTTGGTTTAATTGCTCATTTATTAGGCCTATTCATTGGAGGAATGTAAAAATGGAGATTATGCTATAAAATGTTGATCTTTTGGAATCTGTACTCAAGGATGAAAGTTTGGAAAGTGTTGAAAAAGTTATTTGCTTTATTATTTGGCTTTTAAACAGGACTTCTGAGCTTTTTTACCCCCTTAGAAAATAGTTTAAAATTATTCAGAAGAAAATTACTTCCCATTATGACAAAATTTAAAATAATTCTAATTATTCTTAAAAAGGGAAAAAGAGTTTGTGTTATACATATTAAATATGGGCCCATCATAATAGTGTTTATGGTTCTAGTCATCAATACTGAATCATATGTATTGAAAGTCTGACAGTTGCTTAATTTCTTCCTACTGCTGCTTAAAAATTCTTCTATCAAATGTATTGATACAATGTAAAACAACAGAAGTTGATGGGTAAGTATAGTTCAAATATCAGGTGTAAGGAATCCAGGGTAAAGGGGAATCATGTATCTCTTGTCAAAATGTTGTCAGTTCAAGTGTTCTTTGCTAGCTGATGGCACTTTTACTGTTAAATTGAGAAAGATTGTTTAAAAGGGATGAGAGCCAAACAATTTTTTATGTACTTAAGTGAAAATTAAGAACAGCTCTAGTTTCTCTCAAACTATATATCAGTCAAGTCTCACATTTTACATTTTACATTTGTAAAAATCAAGGTTCAAAGTATTTTACTAACTAGATGAAAGGCACACCGCAGTAAATTTCACCAAGAATTCAATCCCAAATGTCACACTGAAATTTGAGCTATAATTTGACATTAATAGAAATAGCACTAAATTAAGAATCCAGAGATTTTTTTATTTCATACTCTTTCACTAACTCTCTCTGGAGATAAATCACTGAATGATCATTAGTTTCCACAACTCTAAAAGGTAGAAGATTGATTACATGATCTTTGCATGGTTTTCCAATTCTAAACTGTTCTATTAAATTGGGCTCCTACAACAATTGACCTTGCAATATATGTATGCTGCCACAAAGTGGCAGTAGAGAGTACTAGTTTTTTTTAAGTGGGGAGTACATTTGACATCAGACCTAACCATCAAAAGTTTCTATGTATTAATATAACTATCAAATAATAATGTTATAAGGTACTATTCACTTTAGAATAGAGGCTTTAAGTAATGGCTGTGCATCACCTCAGAACCACCTGTAGAGATTTTCTACTATATAAGTCAAAATCCTATTAAACCATAATTGGCAGCCATGGGCTTGAGCACCTGGACTTTTATCTTTTTATTTCCAGGGTGATCCTGATATACAGCCAGTTTTAACATAAATAAGCAGAAAGACAGTATAAATGCCCCCTCAAACTGACTGTTGACATTTCATAGTTAACTTTAATATGTGTTTACTACATATACATATATAAAATATATGGCTTTAAAAATATTCATCTTCTTTGAATTCATGAACTAGAACTCATTCTAAACAACTTATAACTCTTGTGACTCTTTTTCCCCTATTAACTTTAGCTTCCTTCTTTTTGGTAGACCTCTGACTGCCCTAAGTATGTAGATGCTTCCATGATATCACTGTGTCTAATTTACCACCATTGAAACTTAAGGTTTTTTTTTTTCCCTCCCTCAGTAGAGAATGGAAACAATGCATATACCAAACACTTTGAGCTATCCACGCAATAACTTTTTGAACTTAAAAGAATTTTCTAGAAGGTAATACTGAAAAAATTTCCTCTCTACCTCAAAGCAATAATAAAAATAAGGCCGAAATAATAAAACAAAGATTTTGTGTTTATATTCAGTTCAGATATATGCAAAGTGAATATCCACCAAGATATTGTTAGAATATGCACTACATGGTCTCTCATGTATCAGAGAGGAAAAAAAAAAACTAGTTCCTTAAAAATCTCAGCAGGATTACACTGATCTAAAATTACCATTAGAAGATGCTTAATTAAGTATCCATTAAGTGAAAATCCTGTCAAATGATACATAATCAGGAGACTACCCAAGCAAGCACATACACATGCACATACACATTATTGACCTATTAATGAAATATAATATTATGGCATAAAATATATTTTCTGATTTCAGTAGTAATCATTGTCTTTTCCCTGTTTTTGTGGGCAATGTATTGACATATTTTAGTTGACACTGTAGCCTGGAACTTAAAAGTTAATTAGTTCTAGAGTTTATTTATTCATTCTGATGTTTTCTGAATATATCTTCTGCAAATAATGGTAATTTTTCTTTTGTTTCTAATCTTTATGCATATGATATCTTTTTATTCAATGTTAGTACAGACTGCCAATATAATATTAAATCATATTGTGATGTGGGTTTCCATCTTACTCACAATTTTAATGGATGTGAAATAAAATTTTCTCCATAAATTTTAATGCAACATTTGTTAGTTTTGTTTGTTTTGTAGTATGTTTATCAAGTACAAAAACTTTTATTCTGAGAATTTCAATCTTAAATGTTTTACAAAGCTTTTTATGGAACATTCATTAATAATTAACTCAATATTTTTCTCCTTCAATGTGGTCAACTTTCTCATACTAAGTCATCCTTGAATTCCTCAAATAAATTATGTATTATTTTTAAACATATAGCTAGAATTGACTGGCTGACATTCATAATTGTTGTATAATTTTATATTCTTATATTGTCCCCATCTAGTTTTGAAAGTAATTAATATATCAGTTTTCTCCCATTTCAGTTCCACTCTTCTCATCCCTTTACATATTTTGGAGTATGTTTTCAGTTTTCTTGTTAAAAAAAATTGTAAAAACTAGTAGGAATGATCTATTCCTTCAAAATTTTATAGAACCTACCATCAAAATTACATATATTTTAATTTTTTTGTGTGTATGTATGTGTGTTTTTTCCCCAGGAGACTATTATTTTATTTCAATTTCTTAAGGAGTTATGTATTCATGTATTCTATTTGTACTATTTCTAATTGATCAAACATGCCAATTAACTCTTTCTTCCAAAAAAAGGCATTCATTTTATGAATTCATATATTGTTTTCAAACAAGATCACTAGCATATAGTTTACTTATATATTTTAAAATTATTTTGACACAGTGATCAGATTTGTAGTATCTTTCACGCCTTTAATTTGGTATTTTGATGGTTTGCATTTCCTCCTTTTGATTTTTCTAACAATGTTAACAGAGGTTTTTCTATATTACACATCTTTGAAAATATAAGACTGTCTTCAGAAGGTGGCAATTTTTCTTTTTTGGGGGGGGGGCATGAGGCCCAGCTTCAACCTCAAGAATAAAAAAAATACATTTATTACCCAATTTCTAGACCAAATGCCTTTTATTTGAAATATATTATGTTTTAATAGGCATGTATTTAAACCTAGGCTTTTCTAAATACTACTTTAACTGAATCATGCAATTCTGATTTAAGTTGTTTATGTCATAAAGTTTTAAGTATTTAAAATTTTTTCTTGACCTCTTCACTCAAGGATGATATATGGTATTTTTAATAACCAGATATATGAAATTATTATTTCTATTCTTATATTAATTTTACCCATCTGATATTAGTGTAGAAGACTGTATTTTATATGATGTATCATATTTTTTTAAATATATTGAAGCCTTCTGATGACTTCTTGTAAAACTCTCAGATAATTTAGAAACATTTATTTTGTTTGTTTAATATAACTTTCTTTAAAGTTATTAATAGCACTATTCAACTTTTATTCCTGCTTACCCTGTGCCTGCTGAATCTAACTGGTTCTAAGAAACTGGCATTGAAATACCTTTTCTTTTTTAAGTTTTCAGGGATAGTTTATTTTTGTCACAAACTTTATGCTCTATTTTAGGTTCCAGATTGTTACATGTTCTTGATATATTGTTTATTTTACCAGAATATATAATTTCTCTTTGTGTTACAATGTAATTTATTGTAGCTAGTTTTTAATTATTATAGTGACTTCCAGTTTATATTAAATTTTTAAATTTACTATTCTTAATTTACCTTTGTTCTATTAATGAAAGAATGAATCATGTAGACTGCATGTTGTTAAATCTTATATTTTACTCCAGTCTTATGGTAATTAAATTCCATTGATTTATGTATTATATAATTAATATTATAGTAGAATCTATTTAGGCCATTTAACTTAGTTTTTGTTTTGTATCCTCACACTTTTACTGTATTCTGCTTTTTCCTACCTGCCTTTCATTGCAGATTATTTTGGGTTTTTGGGGGGGAAACTTATGCATTATAGGTTTTCTTTTGTAAATTTTTGGGTTAACTGCAATTTCAAACATCAATGTACAATTTTTTTCAAACAAAATAAGTATTATAACATCATTTTATCTCCTTTGGGTTCTCCTCACCCTCCTCATCAAAAATTTTGTGTGAATTATTAGGAATATGTCCATTGATGTGATCATTGAGGTTTTTTTAAATAATAAGTCTATATATTTCATAGCATATTTCTGAATTTATTTATTTAAGGTACACTTTTTTAATAAGTATTTTCAAATGAGGCTTCTATATGATAAAACTTCTGATGTTTTATGTGTCTGAGAATGTCTTCATTGTAAATGATAATCTGTCAGGATATAAAATTCTTAAGTTCATCTTTATTTTCATTCAAAACTCCTCAGATTCCTTGATATATTCCCTGGCACTCATTTTCCCCTCCTTGGCTCATATGTGGGACCTTCATACATGCTTGACAATTTTACAGTATAGAAATATAGCCAATTCAAGAGATCAGGGGACCTGAAATGTTCCAGTACTCTATTACAAAAGTTGTTGCTATAGAACCTAATTGTATCTCTCCAAAAGTGAAAATGGACTTTTCTCCATCCAGAGGTGATACTTGCCAAGCCAAGTCATATGGTGCTATCTTCCTTATTCTTAGTCCAGAATGACTTTCTAATTTTTCCTCCCAAATGTGTGCCATTTTTTTCAACTTGTCAGCATTATGGGGAACACCTGTTTCTAGGTGACTTTTACCAATTTATGAAAACGAAACTTATGGGTAAGGTGATTCTGTGTCCTGGTTGGCCTGGGACAATCCCAGATCATATCCATTGCCTGGGCAGTTACTTATTGTTCCTCATTTTACTCTCAAAATGTCCTGGTTTTGGTGACAAAGAACATGAACATGCTACTCATAGATTCCCAGGAAGTATCCTCAGTATGAGTTACTTTTTTAAATGTGTACTTGAGGAAAAGGGGCCAAAGTCCAGGCTCTGTAATTTTAACAGGACTCAATGAGATTTTTGTTGTTGTTGTTTGTTTCTTTGTTTGTTTGTTTGTTTTAAAGGTCTCAATGACTTTAACAGGAAAAAAAGCTGCCTCAGAGTGAACAGACACCAGTGCCATAATCTTGGCTTAAATTCATCTACATTTTGCTCAACCCCAAACAGGTTTGCAAAATTGCCTTTCAGCAAAACTGCCTCTCATGGCTTCCTGTTCTTCAAGGACTTTACCTTTCCATCACATAGCATTAATAACATAAGAGTAGGAGGTAACTCTAAAAGCTTCAGCAGTTTGTTTACACCTCAGTCAGACTTTAATGCTGCCCTGCAATTACCTGGAGAACAAGCCATGCAGGGCAGGTGCTATTTTTCTTTTTTAAAGCAGCATCACTCCAAACAGCTCCCTTAACTAATCTCCTGATGGGAACTTCCAGCCTACATGTGCTTAAACTCCTTTTTTCATCCCATGCCACACCACAACCACGTTCATCTCCCCAAGAAGTTTACATAGAATTTAACACGCATTTTTCAGATCTATGTATGTCCCTTTACTTTCTCTGTCATTGCTACTGTTGGATTTGATGGAGGCAAGCAACAGTCACCATCAACACTTCTCAAAAAATAAATAAACAAACAAAACAAAACAAACAACAACAACAACAAAAAACCCAGTAATCTAGAATTATTCTCTGATCTTCATTTTTAAATACTGTTGACTCCAAATGGCAAACTCACAGCTAATAATAGAGTTGTAACAAAGGAAAATGCAGATATATCCAAATATTAAAAGTTAGGAATATACCTGAATCTTTTAAGTTGCTTCTGTCCTCTTACCTTGACAAATAAGCCTTAAAAAGAACTTAGAAGAGTACGTTTAAGATTTAGATACAGCTGGCGCACATCTGTAATCCCAGCGACTGGGGAGGCTAAGACAGGAGAATGTCCAGTTCAAAGCCAGCTTCAGCAAAAGCAAGGCACTAAGCAACTCAATGAGACCCTGTTTCTAAACAAAAAACACAAAATAGGTCTGGAGATGTGACTCAGTTGTTGAGTACCCGTGAGTTCAATCCCTAGTACCTTCCTCAAAAGAAGATTTAGAGATAGTAAGAACTAATCATTGTCAGCCCCCCACCTATGGCCCACTCAGGACAAGCCACATAATGGATATAACCCTATGAAAAATAAATAAAAATACAACACTTCTGTTAATAAGGTAGGAACAAAAGGTCATTAAACATACAAAAATATGAAGCTTTGTCTTTAGCAGTTTCAATTGATTTGTTCTGGGTATTTTGTATTTGCAATTTGAGTAAAGAAAAATTAGAATGTTTAATTGTTAGCAAAATATTATATTCTCATGTTATGCAATACCAATTTAAATATAAATACCTTTATGTTGTAAAATACATTATCCCATTTAATATTATGCATTGATAGTTTTACATGCAAATATAGTGTATTTAACTCATATCTAGAATCACATAAACTACATAATTCATATTTTGTAATTTATACATGCAAATGTATTTTGTTATTACCACAAAAGTGAAAACAATGAAAAAAATTAATTCAAAATTACTTTTTAGTTCACTTTTTCCTATGTGCACATGTATTCAAAATTTCTATTTGGCTTTTTGAGTGAAGAAAGACTAAAAGGCAAACGCTCTATATATCACCCTACCTTTCTGTTCTATGCCATCATTTTTAGGACAATTCATTGACAACTAGAAAGGTAACATAATGAAGAAAAGATATGATGGGGCTTCTTTTTCATTCATGTTTCTCAGAATACCACTGCTTTCTTCTGCATTCAAAACAAATTCTGATTCAGATGGAGCACTGTCTCTCTGGGTTGACACCTCCCACTTAGTCACAGACCTGATATGCTTAACTTGTATTTTCTTTGAGTGTTACTGAAGTCCCATACATTGTGAATGTGCTGTATACTATTGTCATGGGGCAAGGAATAGTGGTAAACAGGCATATGGCCTATTACATGCATATACCTTCTCTACTCCTGTACATGCTCTGTTATCCTGTTAGATTTCACCCTCAAAACATAATTTCAAAGATGAAATTATTAAGTATGTCAATGTAGCAACAGCAGAGTATTAAACCAAATGTAACATCCTCCTTTTTGTGGGTGCTATGTGATCACATTGGTTACTCCTGAGCTCATCTGTAGACTTATCCCATCTTTAGCTCCATCCCGCACACCTTACTGCCCATATACCCAAGCTATGCCCAATGCCCTGAAAACAGCTGTGCATTAGCCATCTATTCTTGGAGGAACATACCCAGGGACTATACAGGCCCTGAGAGGAGACCTAGAGTATTGGGGCAGGAAACTTCAGAATTCAAATATTTTTAATCATAAACTAGTAGGATCACAGTTTAGGCACATGGGATCTGGCCCATAGGGCCATGTCCTGTAGACCTCATTACCTCTTTACTCCAAGAAGAGGGAAATAATCAGAGCCAGGCCAGAGAAGGAACCAAAGAAGCACAGGGCCCATGTCAGAGACTCCACTTTTCTGCATCTTAGGTAACACTAAGCAGGCAGTCAACATCATTGTGGTTATTATAGTCATCATAACTCATTTTACTTTTTATTTATCATTTCTCATAAGTTTCATCTCATTTTGAGTCTTGGCTTTGCTAATATCATTTTCCTCTTGTTACATGGTACTCTTTCACCTTTTGTATATGTCCTTTCTTAAATCATCCTTATTAGAGAGATACTTGAGCAGCCACAAACATCTCTGCAGACACTGCCTCAGTTTCTCCCACACTTACATTACTGTCAGACTACTATTCTCCCATGTTCCTGTGAATTGATACTGCTAGGTGAAAGACCTAGTATCAGAAAATGTTAGAACTTTATAGATTTAAGGGATCTATGGCTCAAGTAGTTATTAAGAGGCTTTTCCTAAAGAGAACAGGTCATTGTGGCATACCAAAAGCAAGTCCAAGACCTCCCAAATCCCAATCTAATGCCCTGTACTATGTTTTTTCAAAACAGAATTAGCTGGCAAAATCTTGATCTTTTGGCCATGGATTAGGAGGCAACTCCATATCCATGAGAAAATAAAACTCTGGATTTCAGTATCCAGAAAAAAATCAGACCCAGTATAAGAAGTCTGATAGATACCTTAAAATAGCAGAATGCATGCCTGTGGCAATCAAAGGTCATCAAAGTTCCTTTGCCTTGAAGCTTCAAACTTCTTCCATTTAACAAATGAAAACACTAGTATAAAAGATAAGACCTATAACCATCCCAGCTACATAACATAGAAACTGAAAATATATTTTAGCTTAAAACACATACTTAATATGAAAACAATGACATTATTAACTTCTATCTAATACTTTAGAAACAGCTATTCCAAAACAGGCTTTGATGAAAGACCTCGTATTGGTCAACAACTGCTATAGAAATATTCTGCAACAAGTAATCAGGAAATAGTTAGCTACACACCAATCATCACTTTGAATGGATCTGCCGCCTATGTGATTTATGTACATTTGACAAGCAAGTAAGAAAGAACTGGTTCTTCTCAAGGTGATGTCAGAAGTCAAGAATATAGACAGACACCTAGGTCCTCATAAGACCTAACCTCAGAACTGGCACACCGTCACTTCTGCCCATGCTCCATCAGTGAAAGCATAACATATAATCATGTTATTAAATTCAAAGATTAGGAAAAGGTAATCCACCCACAATCAGATCAGGGTGAGAGTTTCATGTAAGGAGGATAGAAGAATTGGAGTTACTCATTCAAACTTCAACAAACAAAAGTATTATTCAAACTAAAATGTATTTGTTTGATTCACATGAACCTTTTGAAAAAGCTCTACTACTTGTTAATAATTTCCTGTGTGAGAATATTTCTCTTCTCAGGAGATCTAATGAGTATGGTCATTTCATAGGAGACATGGATCTCCAACTGCAGTTGTTTCACTGCTGGGTTTTCTGCCAAATACCAAAGTTGGTAAGTAGCAACATAAGTTTCTGTGCCATTTACCATCATAGCTATCTCAGTCTATGTTCTATTGCTGACAATGCAATATCATATGATAGTTAGTAATAAAGGAAAAAGTTTATTTTAGCTCATAGCTCTGGTCCAAGGTAGAAGGACTATATCTGGTTTTGGCTTTCTTGCTGGCAGAGTCCCGAAGTGGCATAAGACATGGAATCAACTTGAGAGACCTAGCCAAATTGCTTTTTCTAGTAGACCCTCTCTAGATATAATTCACTATCCCCTTAATCCATTAATCACATGAATTGATTATTCCATTCATGAGGGCACAGCCCTAAGACCTCTAAAAGGTCCCACTTGGTCCTTATTCTTAATATCTCATAATGGGGACAAAATCTGAATATCAATTTCACAGGGGAAAATCGATACTCAAATTATAGCCATGGTATGTTAGTAAAACTGTCTTCACTCATTTTGGAAACCAATTTTAAAAGCATAGCTGAACTAAAAGATCCAAAATTTCAGGTTCCTTTGGAAATCCTCATAGCTTTAACTCTTATGCCACCACTAACTCAAAATGAGATGGTGACAGGAAACAAGTTTAACTCTAAGGAAATGGCAATTTTATTAAGTCTATCATCTTTGAAAAAGGTTATTTTTTTCCTTTTCTGTTCTTCAAATGCAATAATAAACACAATGCACTCCTTCCCTAAGCAACTTTGAATATTCCACAATAGAAAGGTCTCAGATAGGTTTTTTGAAAAAGAGTGTGAGAGAGGAGAAAAGAGAAGCAGCTACTTCACAATTATTTATCAAAAACTAAAACTTGAACTGTTACTGTCTAGGGTTCAGTTGTCTCTGCTCAGCAAAAAATTGAAGAATAGGACACAGAGATAACAAGTAAGCAGCAGGTTTATTGTGAAGAGAAAAAGTAACAGACTTAGTAAAGAAGGGGACCCTGAACTGGAGTCAGATAGCAAAGTACTGACTTGTTGCTTTCAAAGGTTTTGGGCTTTCCCCCTTTTTCTATCACCTCCACTCTCAGTGTTCTCCTTAGAATCACTCCTTGGTAGCCACACACACACACACACACACACACACACACACACCACCTATTTTAGTCTTTGTGTTGAAGGCTTCCACTTATGTACATGAGTACCAAAGAGTCTGCCCAACTGAGTCCATCACTCATGACCATGAGCACTTTTGTCAGCTAAGAAGTTGACCTTATTGGGGGATGCTCTTTGTGCTCTTAATATCTGGACCCACCCCTTACTTCCTCATTCACCGTCTTGCCCCGACTTGGATGGATCTGAACTTTGCTTCATTTTTTTTTAAAGTAAACATTGTATTGCTTCATGTTTTCATGTTTGTGTTTAAAATATTATATGTACTGCTTTTCATTAGGCAGATGAAATATGCTAGGTCAATCTAAAGTGTGATTATTATTCACTTCTGTATAGTACATACTTAAAAATATTTTTATATAAAGTTAAATGGAATCAATAAATGGAAAAGTATCCCAAGCCTTTTTATGTAATAGCATACACCATACCAATATTCCTTTTATACTTGTGACTGGCATTTTAAATTATCAGAGGAAAAGACTTGTTAGTGATGGTTTTCCAAAGCCAGTTTGGCTGCAGACAATTTCATGGTTTCTGTAGAAAAGTGTATCAGGAGGCATTAGATTAATTTTTAAAGGCTCTTTCCCTTGGGTTTACTATAAGAATTCATCACGTTAACATACCATATTTATTAAGCAGCTCCATGTTTTATATATGATGTTTATAAAATTTGATTGTGTGAGGGGTTTATATTCGGCTCTCCACATGGCTGCATGAACCAGAGGGGTAAGATTTTAACATTAAAAACTAAAGCCCTAGTTTTAATGGTAAGAGAGATACACTATATTCTATGCTATATTCTCAAACATTTTTCAAAAATTAATGAAATTAAGGAATTTAAATTCTACAAGCTTATAATCATAATAGGTTTTTACATAAACATGAGGTAAATCACCAGGACAGAATCAAGCTTAACATCACATTTTGCCAAAAGCCTTTCTAATTTTTCAAGTTTAACTTAACACCCCCTCTTTGTGAAATCATGACTAGTAATGTCACTATTATTACTATTCTTATTGTCTATCTTCTATCATAACAAGAAACATTTAAGTCCCATATAATCTTCAACCCTACAAGAGGTATAAAACAGATATTGCTGTACCCGTTTTATGGAAAAAGAAACTGAGGCTCAGAACATATAAATACTTTGCTAGGAAATATATAAAGAGTTAATGATAGAAGTGAGATAGAGGAGAGGAAGTCTTGTGACTGAAGTCCAGGGATTTTTCTGCTAAACAACTGTTAGTTTCCACATAGATTGCATTGTGCTCCACAGCTTCACAGGCAGTCACTTCCTCTAAGAAGGCACTAGAAGATGTCCCTGGCTTGAACAGGAGCACACACTCTCTCTCTCACACACACACACACACACACACACAAAAAAAAAAAAACCAATTCAGAAGAACTAGAAGAACTGTGGCCATTTTTTCAATGTTGGAAATACAACAATGGACAAAATAAGAAAATCCAGCAAGAGAACAAATGTAGCCTTAGCTTCACTTTTTTTTTTTTTTTTGATATTTGCCTTCTAAATGGTTCAAGTTCTATAACCTCAGAAATTAGTGGTTTTCCCCTATCACTGAGCAAATGGCCTAAAAAGATGGAGTGGGAAATTCCTCTTTCCTTGGCTCCACAGTTCAATGAAAAACAAAACAACAACAATAAAAAAAAAATCTGGACATTAGTTCATTTGGGGAGACCTTAGTATATAGAGCTGTTCTCTGTTCTGAATATAGTACAAGCAACTGGGAATTTATAGCCAAGGAGCAGGATAAATGTCAGTACATAGAAAAGTACTGAGAGAAAATGACAATGCTAAGTGGGAATTCTGACTAACCTGATGTAACAGGATTCTTGCTGAAAACAGGCCAGGATGATTACACATCTTAGGGGATCATGAAGGATAAGAAACCTGATTAAATATTGAGAGTGATCAGATATAGAAGATGTGGGACTCTTGGCTAAACTGACTTAGCAGGACTCTTGATAAAACTGGATTTTATAAGGAAGTGCCCAAGGGTCTAGGAGAAAATTCTAGAGCCTGACTAAATTTTGGTCAAGCATAGCATCTCTATCAACAAAAAGCTCTTTTCTCTGGGAGGTGACAATGGAGAGATTTAAAAAGAGAAAGTTACTTTCTAGATTGACATGGGCTCTGGGGGACAATTGACTTTCAAAGTCCCCACAAAGTAAAAACAGTTATAAATTCCACAATAACAACTAGGCATTAAAATTGTTTCTCATTGTATTCCCAATCATGAAAACTAAAAATTATGTTATCCTTAATAACTTACTTGCAAGATCCAGTTTGCCTGGCAAATGGCATGCTGATCAGACCTTCCAATTTTTTCACAATTAATATCTAATAGGATATTAGATATCTACTTTCCAATAGGAAATGCAATTCTCATTGATTATTACATGAAGTTAATTATTAATGCATCACATTATAATTTTTAATGTTTATAGTTCTTTGACATATTAATGACATAAGTAAATATTTAAAAAAGAAGATCTACTAAAAGTTGCATTAGAGGTCAAGTCTCACATTGGCCAAATGATTTCACAAGGAAAGCCCTGGAATGTTATTGACAGAAAGTAGAGAACACCTCAGTGACCTCCAAATTTAAAACACTCTGTGGTGCAGAAGAAACTATAAATTACTTCCTTTCTTGCTGACTAATTTCAGTTTTTCAGTTTGTCAAATGATATGTCATTTGTTGGTTTTCAAGACATTATTTTCCCAAGAAAGAGGTTATTTTATTTATTTTTACATAATTAAGAAAGAAAGAAGATTCATGACCTCTAGGATAGTGAAATGCCATTAGTAAGAACAATACTGAACTGGAGATGAATTATATCCATACTGAATACATAGGGGAAAATGCATGTATATTCTATATGTGGTATCACAGAGTGTTGATTTTTAATGTATTTGTTAACACATATACATACATAGTGGGAAATATGATGATTTCTTTGTTGTTCTGAGAGATCAAAGGAGGACAATCATGCATTCATCTCTCTATCTGCTCATTCAATAATATTTGCTGGAGTACATATTATGTGCTGAGAATGGAGATATGACATCAGAGAACCTGCAACTTCAGTAACAGCAGACTGACTTCCTCTTTCAGCTAGATAATTTTAAACAGTGCAAAAAACTGAGAGATTAAAAAGTTATAGTGTTTATTTTTAAAATTTTAATTAGGTTTGCATGATAGCAGAATGCATTTTGATTCATTGTACACAACTATAGCACAACTTTACATTTCTATGAATGTAGGAATGTAGCATCACACCATATGTGCAGTCATACATGTACTAGGGTAATTAATGGTGTTTACTTTTTTAATAGAAAGGAAGTGTGAGATTCTGCCTTCCCGCAAGGCTCCTCAAAGGCTCAGGCCTTAAAATTTGGTATTTATTGTATAAATAAAAACAGAGGTATTTGCATCCTGTTTCCACCGTGGAATTAAAACAGTGTCCTTTAGTTACAGCTTGGGCAACAATGTTGTCTGCCTTTCAACCATTTATAATACAGAGGATTACTACTTTAGAATTAGGGGATATAGGACAGGAGACTGTGTTAGAGTTAGTGCATTAAAGCAAATTTCTAATTCTTTATAACTAGCCTGCATTTACTTCATTAACTAGAAGTTACATTTCCCATGCCTTCAATTAACACTGGTTTCATTTTAAATGCTATCAGTTAAGACAAGATGCGATAAGAAAACATCATTGCCAAGCAAGCATTCCTCAAACACGGCTGATTTATCTCTTTGGCAATTCATTAAAATGCAAAATATATTGAAATTGATTTTCAGCACTTTCAGGCAGGGATGTTTGTAATAATGTTAATTTGCAAATTTCCACCTCTTCCCCCCGCCCTTTAAGTCTCTGCTGTAGACGCCATGTTTAGCCAGAGGCTATTTTTATTGTGCAGACAGAAAATGAACAGCGAACATTTATTTCTCATATCTTTCTGAGAAACCTGAGGTGCATGAAGATATTTGTGCTGTAACAGGCATAGTCAATCTCCTTCACTCGCTTTAGTCGCTGTATATCACCAGCAAACTCCCAGCTAGGCCTGCTGTAGCAATTAACCTGCCAGAGCTCTCTCCTGTCAGGCTCCATAATAATAAACTCCAGCCCCCACCACCCAAGAGAGAGACAGAGCTATAGATTCTGGCTCTGCAACTTCCATAGAGGCTGAATTATTCAGAATCAGCATGATTAAGAAGATGACATGGTATTAGTTAAAAAGTCAGACTTTTTCACCCCTCTTCCTGACTGAGATTTAAACCTATTAAGGATTAAAGCAGTGGAGGCAAATGATCTTTCCGTCTTTGGTGCACAGGTCCTAAAATAAGAATTCTTGAAAGACTATTTACAATACCTTGTCAATTTCTAAGTTTAGTAATAAAAGTATAAATACCGGGAGGGAACTGTCAGAGTCAAAATGTACAGCTCACATAAATCTAGAAACTGGCTAAAAATAACACTTTCACCCCAAAGAAACAAAGGGAAAGGTTTGTTTCAAATAATTAGTCATGTTTCCATTGTTATTCTTAAATGAAAAAAAAATCCCCATGGTTTGTTTTTCTGGGTTAGTTTCAAGTGGACCAAATTGTGATGAATTATAAATTAAAAATCCGGATATACAATCTGTCAGATAACAAGTTGTTAGACTCTAGAAATAGCATGTCCCTAACAATAAACCTTGTCTTTATAAGAATGGGAGTATTATAAATGTCATAATGGATTGCAAATGAACCAGCTGTTTATATTCAACTGTAGTACATGAATGAGAGAAGAGCAAGCAAGGAAATAAAGGAGAGTGAGGAAATTTTTACTAGTACCAAGTCATGGAAAAAAGTCAAAGGAACTCAATTTTATGCATTCCCATCCAATTTACCCTTGCTGGTGACTTTTGGGGGGGAAGTGTAGCTTTTGAATCCAATTGTATTACTGCACTTTAAGATGCCTTCTGGTATATTCAATAGACCCATCATAGTTACGTGTTCTTTTTTCAGTCTCAAGCTGCCCTGACCATATGAGATTGGTTACTGTCTGAGGACTTTCAGGGAAGGATTTGTATGCAATTTCAAAGGCCAGACAGAGAAGCTTTCAAACCACTGCAAGCTTAGGAAAGCAGGGTTGGTGGCACAGAAGGGGTGAGAGACTAGCTTTCTGTTTCTCATTGCACTTTAAGCTAAATTACCTTTTGATCCTACCCAGGTAAAATTGAGGCAGCAGGGCATTTCTAATTGAATGACCCCACCCACCCAAAGCTCTGCAAAATGGCAATTATCTGTAACTGCATTATTTCCAGCATCATCCACATTAACCCAAGGAGACCAGTGATTCCTTTTGAGAACAGAAACACTTTGCTCTTCTATGTGTGATTAAATCTAGGTCCACCCATGAGAGTTCAGCAAATAGCCAAACTGCTCAGGGATGCTCATTAATGGACTGCCATTTTCTGTACATCAGGCTTTTGTCATGCAAAGATCTTATTTCAAGTTTCATGTCCTCTTTTCTCCGCCAGAACTAGAACCCAGCAAAGGGAAGTGGGGAGAGCACAACATAACCTTACAAATTAAGAGCGTTGCTTTACAGAGCATTATAGTTACTCTATTTAAAAATCCAATCCAGGAGATAATATTACCACTTGGTATGTTTGCATTTTCAGATAAAGCACCTTACCTCTGGCTGCAGGGCTCTTATCTGTATAATATTCATGGAGTGGTAGCTTTTAATTAAACTATTCACAACTCTATGTAACTCAAAGTGTATATTTTAGTGCTGCAGAAACCAACAGTCAAGAAATATTCTATATTTTAAATTTATTTTTAAAGCCTGGATGGTTTTATTACCAGTGATGTCATGAACAGTACTGTCCTACAAAGATGACTAAATGTTGTGTATTGAGAGATGTGCAGATCATATCAGGGGTCCCAAAAGTTCATGAGACTCTTAACTTTCACAGATATAATATTCATAGATCTGACTTTGTCAGTAACTCTTGGACATCCATGATATGTAATCATTTGTCCTTTTACCCAAACATAACTTTATTCACACATATGTTGGGTATAGAATACAGAGAATCAAGTCTCCCAATTCTTTTTTAAAAAATGTATTTTCTCAGTCCCTCTTACTGATTCTCTTTTTATTTCTATCACCTAAACACTGAAGTTCAAATCTCTTTCTCTTTTCAGTTTCTTCAGTCTTCACACTCTAGGCCATTTCTTTCAATCCTGGGGCTTTGAGTTCCATATATATGTTGATGACTTACAAGTCCAAATCCTCCATCCAGACCCCACTCCTGAAATTCAGAAGCATCTAATCAGATACCTTCTTGCACACTGGGTATACAACTGACACTTAAACTCAACACAGAAGAACCAGAATTCGTAATAATAACAGATATTTATATTCATTTAATGTTTACAATCATAATCTTTACAAATAAACCCTAACAGAAATCTAACATTGCCCATTTTACAGGTTAGAAAACTGAGACTTGAGAAGTTAATTATCAAAAGTCATGTAGTTACAGGGAACTGTGCTTTGGACTTGAATGTATCTGACTACAGTCTATGTTTTTAATCACCATCTCCATGTTGCCCAGCCTCAGTCTCCATTTCATGTGCTTAATTTTTCTTGGTGGTCTTTTCCCATTTTAACAGTATAATTACTTTTTTGGCAATGCCTCTGCCAACCCTACACTATCTTCTAAAGTTGGTATACATTTGTCATTCTACCAAAAATCAACGAGAGTTCCTGTTATGCCATACTCATCATTGTTAATGTTATCAGAATCATAAACTTTAGCTATTTTAATAGATATATAAATGTATTTTTGTTTTAATTTGCACTTTTTAATGTCCTAAGATGTTGAGCATCTTTGCATCTATTTGCCACCTGTACTTTTTCTTTAATGAGGTGTCTGTTTAGGTCTTTTGCCCATTTTTAACAGGGTTGTTCATTTTCTTAGAGTTTTTGGTATATTTTGGATAACATCTATATCGGTGTTATTTATTTATTTATTGCAAAACTGAAGTGTCAGCAGAACTGTATTCCTTTCTGGTGTTTCTAGAGGAGAATTCATTTCCTTGCCTTTTTCTACCTATCAGAAGTTGTCTTCAGCCCCTGGCTCGCAGCCCCTTTCTCCACCTTCAAGGCAGCAACAGCAATTGAAGTCCTTCTCTCATGGCATCACTCTGAACTTACACCTATCTTCACATGTTTAATTTTCTCTTCTGTCTCCTTCTTCCTCCTTCAAGGATCCTTCTGATTATACTGAGTCCATCCAAATGCAACAGGATGATCTCCCTATTTTATAATCAGCTATTAACAGCCTTAATTCCACTTCTTGCCATGCAACCTAAAATTTTAGAGTTTCTGGGGATTTTTAGAATAGAGGCATTTTCTGGGAACAATTATTCTGCCTACCACAGTGTTCCATAAATATTTGTTATTTATTAGTATTGAAATAGGGTAAGAACTAAACATAACTCAATTACTTATTAAATGTATAATACTGAGCTAATAAAGTCTTGTATTTTATAACTGTTGTGTTCCCACTTAATTCAGCAACAGTGGTGTTATTTTTAACAGTTCAAGTGTATGAAGTCTGTTTAAAGTACTTAGCTTTCATAGAAACAAAAACTCCTGTCTTTCATGTCCACATGGAGCAAAAATTTATACAATATTTAATTAAATTACAAGATGACTGTAGCATTTATACCTGGGAGAAGCATAACTGACTGTTGATAAATATATAACTTAATAGAGAAACAAAAGCCTTTAAACTCAATAGAGGGATGTCAGCTCATGACAGGCACACCACATGCAGTGAGCATCCATCCAAGTGTTTTGCAGAAGGAATGGAGATTGTCCAGCAATCCGGTACAGTTGACTGGGCTTTTTAAAAAAGAGGACCGATTTTCCTACAAACATTAGAATGCAAGCTTTGCAGGCAGACATGAATTCTAATTCCCTCTTACTTGTGTCTTTCTTGGGCAAATTAATTAATGTCTAAGAAGTTCTGCTCCCTCTTCCTATCAAATGACAGTTAAAATGCCACCTATATCAGAGTGTAGTGGTAACAAAGTAGTCTTGGAGATAAACATATTTACTGAGTAACTATTCTATCAATCACAGATATTATCAGACCATTTTCATTACTTCCTTGAATAAATTCCTGGATGTGAACTGCTGAATTCAAGTGTTTAAAAGTTTCTTGATTTTATATAAAACTATATAAAAATAGTCTCCAGAAATACAAATCAATTTCATTTTTAACTACAATATATAAGAATGTTCATGTCTTTAACATACTTGCTAATACTATCATTTAAAAACTGCCAACTGAGTTGCATAAATAAATAATATCTGGAATTGTTATTTTAATTTGAATTTCTGTGATTATTGCTTTGGGGAATTTTTAAATGTGAAATTACATTGACCAATTGATTTCCTTTTTCTATTTTTTCAGTTGCTGGTTAATATCCTTATCCCATTTTAATTAAGAAGTTTATAGTTTTCTCATTGATTTTTAAGATTTTGAAATATTATGACCTGTCTGATATGCCCTTCACTTATCTGATTAATGTTTTTTTTCCAACTTATTTATGTACCCTAAGGATACCCATAAAAGATAATTTCCAAATTTCCTCTGTCCTTTGAGGGGAAAAATCAACCTTAAAACACCATCTGCCTGAGATTTCCTATGGCTAGTAAATTTCCTAGTGATATTATCACATGCTATTTAGTATTCATTAAAGAGTTCATATGGTTCTAATAATCACTTGACTTTTTAAGAAATGCCACACTATCTTCAAAAATTTTGCTTCTTCTTTATAGTCTTCTCATGCATTTGATACTTAATCAACTTGCATTTGTGAACCCTGACTTGTTTTCATCAATCAATTTCTATTCTTTTTTAATGGCATATTTCACTGGGCTTGCCTTTATTAACTGTTACCTTAAAGCTTATTATTATAACACCTTCATCTGTTAAATAACATCAACATCCTTCCCAGCACCTCAGCACTTCTAATCCCCCTCCTCAGAGCCCCCTCACTGAGTGAAAAGCAATGTATTTTTTGTTGGAAGCATTGAATGAATAATTCATTTGGAAAAATCATCCGTGTTGTGCATGTTCAGAAGAGACAGAGCACTTCTCTTGTCAGTCACAATGGCTTGGGTAGGACTAAGTGCTGTTCAGTGTGTTCTTGGAGTGTACTGCTGATGGCGGGCTGCTGAGATTGCCAACTGTGTTAATCCTGACCATCCTTCTTTGTCTTTTGTGACAGGAAGATTAAGATTCAGAGTCTTATTCAACTGTTGCAGTTAGACTGTATTTCACTTTGTTGTTTCAAGTCTTCTTTTAAGTTACTGACAGTTTCTCGTCATTGTACCTAAAACCCTGACCTAGAGCAACTTATTCCTGGGGAAGCATGGAAGAGAGAAGAAAGAGTATGGTCTTTCTGCATCAGAGGCCCTTGGGTTTGGGCTCTACATCAGCCATTTATTAACTTAGCAACATGGGTGAGTTACATAACCTTGATGAACCTCAACTTTCTTAAAGTATTGAAAGGATTACTGCTACGGGGCAGCTTATGGGGAGGTATGATTTCAAAAAGAGTTTTCTTCTGGAAGCACTCAACATTCTGCCTGCAGGATGGCAGATTTCTAGTTAATGTTCATGTCTTATAAATTTATTCCTTCATCATTGTCCCTATTAGCTCTTGTTTTAATACTCTGCTAAACAGTACAAAATACTGAGTGAACATATCATTATCCCAATTAACAACACTGAATATTTCCCTATTTTCATGAGATAACCTTCACTCTTCCTATCAGGAGCCAATCTGCCACCCCTTTCATTCCCACCAACACCATGTGCCCAGTGGACCAACCACATCCAAATGTTCTTCATTTTCCCCACTTTTTTTCTAGCCAACTTCAATTTCCAGGCCAACTCACATTTATCTCATCATTAGAAAATTACCTATCCATGTCTCAGTCTCCCAATTAGACTGTGAGCTTCTAGGGGCGTGTATATCACTTAATGTCTCGTTTGGCTTACATAAAATACCTCAAGGGATATTTTATTTTTTGATGAATAAATGATTGAATTAGTGAAGTATTAAACATTTTGAGAAAAAATATGAATTTTAAAATTACTTAAATCTAAATTACAATGTCCCAATAATATAGTGATAGGAACCAAGAAATACTTATTGCATTTCAAACCTACCTTTGATCAAACATCTGTGAAATCATGTTAATAATGCTACATGCATTGTTCTTAATGGTTACATCTTCCAATAGCCCCCCTCCTCACTGATTGCTTTCTCTATATTCTCCCTCTTCCTTCCACCTTTTGGAAAAAGTGGAATTAAGAGGCATGATTTGGAGATTCCCTCAAAGACTGGTAACGTCAGATGTGTTAAACAGAAGAGGGATCTTGCTGTTACTTGCTGGACCTATAAAACATCCTCACAAATTTAATAGGTGACTCAATTTGGCACTGTTAACTCTTTCCTTCCTGGTTTAAAGGCTCAGTTCTGCATATGCCTAGGAACATACATTCCATTTTCCCCCCAGGGGTGTGTATTTTCTTAACTGGTTCTGGCTAAAACTATTAGGCAGCAAGCCACATATCATAAACGTCTTAAGGGATTTTTATTCTGCAATTTCTATGTGATGTCTATTGATTTTTCAGGAAATGTTGCAGCATTTTTTCTGTCTCCCTTGGGAAAATATCTAGAGCCTATCACAGAGCATATTGACTGATCAACCCTTCCATGCTACTATTGAATATATTTATGATATATGGCCTATACCATAGAACCTATGCCCCTACTCAGAACTCAAAACTAATAACATTTGCTCCGCGAAAGAATAACCTAGGGCCTCAAATGCAAATGAAACTAAGACTTTTAAAGGATTGCCATTTGAGAAGAGCTACTAGTGATAACTTCCACTTATGGATATCAGACATGTAAACGTTTGTGTGTGTGTGTGTGTGTTTCTATATGTGTGAGTTACCAAGAATGTTAGCAAAAAGGATAGTAATTACAACTAATGGAAGACTCATTGAGTGTCATATTCTGCATGCAGTACCTTATTTAATCAGGAAACAATCTGTAAAACAGGGAATTATTATCTCTATTTTACAAAAGAGAACTATATGCTAAAGCTCTTCTGTAGTTTGCCAAATGTCACATAGTAAAAAAAAAAAGGAGAAATTCAAACAGTCCAATTCCAAAATCCAGTTTTTACCACTTTACAATACTTCAATAATATATGGCTTCTACAACTTATTTCTCCAAAATCATTTAAAATATGATGTCATCATAATGTACTTAATCAAGAAAAAAAAATGACTCTTGGAATTGATAGATCAGGAAAATCACCTTTTGGCTAGGAATGATTTCATTAAGAAGACAGAATCATGAAACCTACCTGAGACCCACTAGGGGAAGGACACTGGAATCTTAAAATACTTCCTCAGTCAATTTTCATGCAGCCTTCCCAGCCTCAATTTGTGGGTTCATGGCAGGGGATCATGTCTTAGAATCTATGTGTTTGGCTATGAAATATTTCTGTCAAAAGGACTGGAAACATAGGAACTATTCAATAAATTGTCATTGAACTTACTTTTGAGACATCAATCTCCATAAGTAATATTCTGCACATTAATGATTAGAAGCATTTTTATTTTAATATTTTGAAAGAGGAAATCTATTCCATCCAACAATGCAATTAAATATGTAGGATCTGGGGGAGACAGGTAGCAACAGTGGAGTCTCTCAGCAGAGTTTTGCATCAAGCAGAAAGGTTACACTCAAGGTAGACATTTTCCTTCCTAGGACAGTACCTGTGTCTATCATTAAGGTTTATAGGTATTTGTATATGTCATTACTGTTGCCAGTTTTTCCTAGGTCCTGGGGAGAATCAAGCTGAATGCCTATAAAATACAGGAAGCTCCTAAGAGAAAGATGCTCTCTAAAGATATAGTATTACTATAAATTTCAACTACTTCCCCTAGCCTGAAAATGCTGTCCTGGAGAGAATGGTCACTTAGCAGTCATTGGCTCATTTTCTAAGCTAGCAGGAAACCAGCCTAACTCCTCGGCTTGGTAAAAATAGAGTAATGGGGGTCACTGGAGCAAAGGGGAGAGAAAATACTAACCAAAGTCACATCAATCAATTTATAAAGTTTTTATCATTTATAAATAAAACCTTATCCACACTTGGTATAACAATAACAAAAACATGGACTTATAAAACTTCATTACCTGTTCAAAAATGGAATACCATCTTCATAAAAGAATTTGTTTTATTTTCTGGCTTTCTTCCTGCTGCCAGAACTCAACCCAATTCAGCATGTGGCAGCATCCAGGAGACTGATTCTCTTCTTTACCCCTTGAGTAGTATCAGTCATCTCTTATCTCCATCAGATTTTCACAGTAGCTATTTGAACAAGGACAGTTCCTTTGGAGTTAATCTTTTCAACTCAAAGGCAAAATCCATTTAGCTCATCTCATATATATGAGGCTAAATGTCTCTGAGCTGCTCATAATCTTGGAGAAGTGCCATCTTTTAGCCTTCAGATAAATACAGTACTTCACCAGCCCTAGATATCTTGTACCCAATCAGGGTATCATAACTAAAGTAAAAACCAAAATTTAATGGGAAACGAATACATTTGTAGAAAGACAAAAGGAGTATAAATCATACAACCATTCTGGAAAGTAATCATGGTTATGTGATTAAAAGACTTGTAAATATTAATACCATATTTTATATGCACTCACATGTTTACATATTTTTATGTAAAATATTATAAATAAATGACATAAAATATGTAAAATGTGCAAACAAAAAAACCCCAATACATCCAATGTATTTATATTATTCTACAGGTGACCTTGTCCTGGTCTAGGAATTTTATGTCAACAACTCTCAGATCTATCTCTAGATAACTAATAGGCATCTCAAAACTAAATTTTTGACCCCCCGTTGCCAAATCCACTCTTCTCACAATCTTCACATCTCAAATAGAAACTCTGATAATTTGCTCTAGGCAAAAACCTTAGAGGACTCCCACTAATTCCTTTTTATCTCACAGAAACCAGGACATTCCCATAGTCTCTACCCTCATAATAGTTCAAGAATTCAGACATGCCTTACCACTTCCCTCACCCTCACTCTTTAAAACCATCCTCTATTTGGAGATCAAAGAGAGCTCTAAGTTTAGTCATCACTAAACTGATACAGTTGGTAGTGTTATGTATACATGGGATCACTTATAGAGGAAATGAGAAGAGAAAAATAAAATCCAAGGAAATGTTATGAGAAACATAGATGTAGGAGGTGAAAATTGCAATAATCTGAAAGGTAAACCCAAGCCCTTGCTTTGTTAGAGATGAAACCATGTTTGATTAGCACTTGAAATAAAGCTGGATTTGCTTCCAAACACATTCTATGGAGCTAGTATCACCCTGATACCAAAACCAGACAAAGACATATCAAGGAAAGGAAACTTCAGATCAATATCCCTGATGAACATAGATGCAAAAATTCTTAATAAAAATACTGGCAAATCACATATAAAAACATATTTAAAAATAGTGTAACATGATTAAGTGAGGTCCATCCCAGGGATGCAAGTTTGGTTATACATAAATCAGAAAACCTAATTCATCATATCAATAGATTTAAAGAAAAGAATCATATGATTATCTCAACAGACACAGAAAAAAAAAACATTTGAGAAACAGAGCATCCATTCATGTTCAACACACTAGAAAAACTAGAGATAGTAGGAACATACCTCAAGGCCAACATCATTCTAAACGGACAAAATTTGAAAGCATCCCTCTAAAAACTGGAACAAGACATTCATTTTATTGTCTTTCCTGTTTCCTTTTCTCCTCTATTTCCTTCATGCCTTTGTATAATACAATGGATTTCTATTCTTTCCCTCCCTTGTTGTGGATTAGCATCCACATATCAGAGAGAACCACTGGCCTTTGGTTTGGGGGGACTGATTTATCTCACTCATCATTACATTCTCCAGTTCCATCCATTTACTAGCAAGTGCCATAATTTCATTCTTCTTCTTTATGGCTGAGTAATATTCCATTGTGTATATATACCACATTTTCTTATCCATTCATCTGTTACAGGGCACCTAGGTTGATTCCATATGAGTACTATTACTATGTAACTAGAGATGCCAAAAAAATTTTTAATCCTTACCTGGATGGCTCCAGTCCCATGAGATTAGGGGGAGACCCTAATCTATAACTACACAGCTTCCTTAGTTCTATCCCAGAGCAGAAGCCCTCCTTGGTCATCACATCATCCAAGTTCTTGTTAGATGGACCAGGTTGATACCCAAGAGGTAGTGCTGGAAGGAAAGAGATGGAGTTCCTAAGAGAAAGTAATTGTGAGTCATGTCATGTAGGAAGATAAGTAAAGCTTGGAGCAAAGAGCTACCTAAGACTTTGTCCCACAGTACCCTGGAAACTCTGGATACAAACACTAGAAAAGAAATATGCAATATTAATTTTAAAACTCTGGAAGAAATCTCTTGAAGTATTGATGGATGAAAGGAAGAAGAGGTGCACAGAGGAAGACAAGGAGACTACAAACACCTGAGTGATGGTGGTCCATGGGAGGGAAACAAAACGATGCATCCCCAGATTCCAGAGCAGAGAAAATATGTAGCTGAAGATTAAACTCTCATTCTATACACTATTCACATCAGAGAACCTAGAGGGAATTATTTAGGACAAAATTTCTAGGAAAACCTGGATCCTGTCATCTAAAAGGGTAAAAGATTTCAAAGTTCATTTAGAGTTGAAATCTTATAAATTTAAGTCCTGGGATGTACTGATCACATTTCTTCTCCAAATTGTTTTTAATTAGCATCAACCATTTGCATTATTTTTAAATCAATAATGAAGAAATTAAAATAAATTGACCAGGATTGCCACACTCATTTTTTCCCTCTATATTTCTAAAAGATTTATTTACATTCACAATTCAAATATCACATGAAGTAGTTGGCAAATATCCCATTTCATTGACTGAAAAATGGAGTACTGCAGGGATTAATGATCCTTCTAAAGGTCAAAATTCTAAACACTAAATCCCATAGGTTATTTTTCCCTAAGCACAAATTCCTTTTCTCAACATGCTCCAAGCAACAGCCAAATCATAATTTCTACTTCATCTTAGATTCTTTACTTGTTAAGTTTGTACCAGTTAATTTGAGACTAATTTTCAGATATTAAAAATGGCATTTGGCTTTATTCCAGTTAAGATACAGTTGACTGTTCTAATTGTTCTTCTGTTTTAGGGCTTCTCTGTGACTCATGTGGGCTCTTTCTTGAGGACATTCATCTGATGGAATTTCTGTCTTCTTATATTCCATGGTTGGGGACATCCTTTTTTTCAAAATATAGGGGTATTTCTCCTGGATGACATATTTTATAAGAAACACAATTTTATAAACAAATCAAATCTTTCTATTGAAGGCTCATTTTCATAAGTAACAGTTATCAATTTTGCTTAAATTTATACTAATAAATTTAGATTAATAAATGTTATTAAAATACCAATGTTTTCATTTTCATCTGACATCTATTTTCATTCCAAGTCTTATATATAATCAGAGAGAGGGAAGAAAGTCACAAAAATAAAATACTGTCAGTTACTGCACAGTTTTATGATTATTTCAGAGAAGAAACTATATTTTAACTAGTATTTCTTTTCCCCTCACCCTTTCATTTTTTAAAGGTATGCCCACCTAGTGGTAGTAATTACTCTTGTAGGAAGAATCAGAAAAGCAAAATTGTGCTGTTAAGGGCCAAGAGGTAAGAAATGTATTTTAGAAAACATTTAAATGAATGTGGTTTCCTACTGAGTTATGGCTTTTCCAAATGAATGACTCTTTTGACTAGTTCTCAAGTATAAGGCAGAAACAAGTAAACATCATTGTTCAAGCTTCTAGTTTAGGAAAAACATACAAGTCATCTCCTGTCTACAATAATTCTATGTTGAGTGTGAGTACAAGTAATCTTCACTTAATTAGACTAAGGGTCTCTAAGGAATAAAGAGTGAGTAGATCGAAGTTTGATAGAGGAGGAAAGAAGAGATTTGGTAAGTTCTGTTCTGTTACTCCATAGTGAGAATAGCTATGGTGGCAGCTGTGCTGGAAACAGAGAATCATAGCCTAATAAGCTTTTAAAGTTGAAGCAAGAATAACTTGGCAGTTATTTAATTCAATTATCATCCATTTTAGCAGAGAAGAAGCTCAACTCTGAAGTAATGTAGCTTAGCCAAAATTAGACAATTCTAAATGTAAAAGTCAGGCCAAGGGTTTCTACTTCTATTGAAAGTTCTTTCTATTATTGTCCCAACTACCTCTTTTCAAAGAAGACCCAAATGGTAATGGAATCTATGGGGATCCAGTTTGTTTTGCATTAATATGGGAATTATGCAGATGTCTAGGAAGGCCGAGGGGAGGACATCAGAGACACTAAAGAGAAACTAAAACTTTGATTTAAGCAGAAATATGTTTGAAGATATCAAATACTCCATAAAGAGATCAAACTAATGTGGGTGGGGAAAACAAAAGTTAGACACTCAGACAGAAACAAAACAGTGGTTTGAATATCAGGAAGTGATGGTTGTTTGTCAGAAAAGCCAAAAATAAGTTCTAGAAACAATAGTTTTGCATTTCAGGCACATCTACGTAAGAGTGGCAGGTTGTGGAGGAGAAGGTAGGTTTCACTGACAAGGTTCACTGATCTTTGTCATGTGGGCAGGGGGGTTTTGGAAAGCTTACTCACCTGGGACATTTCCCACTTCCCTGGGGTCTTCAAAGTACCCTGTGTTCAGAAGAGGGCTTTCCACTACAGTTCAATATTTTTTCTTCACTTAATTAGTCTGTAGACTAATCAGAAGGCAACATTCAAACTATCAAGAGAAATATGTTCAATTTACAAAACTGTTTGGAAATGTAAGCTCTTATCCTCTCTCTTATCCTCAATCATTCTCTTTCTATCTGTAAACTTTTATTATGTTCTAAGTTTATTAAGTCAGTTTCCCTTTTTAAAATGTTTGGTCAATTAATAATGAATTTCTGTCATGTAGCTGGTACCTTTTAATCAATGAGGTCAGTAGAAACATTGAATTCAGCATTGTGCATTTAAATAGTCACCACTCTTGATAGTTTTTGTCAGATAGGCAACAACTATGATAACCATCAGTAATGGCTTCATAACCCCATGTCTTGATCATATCTTAATCTTCAAAGTCAAAGTTCAATTACATCAATTAAAGTTCAGTAAATCATTGAGAAGCACAGGGCTTAACTTTTTCACAGAAAATGGTTCTCAGTTCAAATCAACTGGTATGGTTTTTCAAGTTCAAGTGTTTTCCTAGCCTCTGAAACAGAGAATCCTGCTTGAGTGGTGTGCTTACAATATACGTTGGCATTTTGCTCATCTGTTGTGTTCTTGAACCGTAATTCATTATCAGTGATGTTTTTCCAAGTTACAAGAAAAGAAGACTAGGCAATTAATTTTGTTAATACCATTGAAAAAAGCTCTTATGTCCTCTTTCATGCTGCTTAGTGTCAGTTTGATACAACTCCATTATCTCTTATCTATAAATATAAAATATGTAAACTCTAAAAATCAAAGTTTTTTTTTAAATTAACAGCATATTTATTTAGTGGAAAAGCCAGATGAACTAATATCAGACTCTCTGCAATCTATTTTCTCAATGCGAATATCAATGTTTTTCACTGCAGAAATCTTATCAGTTAGCTTTGTATCTCTGTGATCAAAATACCTAACAAGAATAACTTAAAGGAAGAAAGATTTATTGTGGCTCATGGCTTCAGAGGATTCAGTTGACAGTCGGCTGGCTCCAAGGCAGAAATGAGATGGCAGAGGGCATGGAAGAGGAAAACTGCTCAGCTCATGGCAGCCAGGAAAGACAGAGAGTGGGTAGCATCTGGGAAGAATATAAACACTTCCAGGTCACACCCCCAGTGACCTATTTCGTCCATCTAATTTCCTCCCATGTCCCACCAGTCCTTTCAGCTATCAACAGATTAATCCATCAAATTGACTAATCCACTGATGAGGTTAGAACCCTCATGATCCAACCACTGCTTAAAAGCCCTTCCTCTAAACCTTTATGCATTTGGGACCATGCATTCAACAGAAGACATTTAGAGCAAATTTTAAATCTAAACCATAACATCTTATGTTTGACTAAGACCTGCCCTGGACTCTGAAGGTAATATATAAAATGTGTGTGTGTGTGTGTGTGTGTGTGTGTGTGTGTGTGTGTGTTGTGTGTGGGTATGTGTGTGTATGTTTGTATAGTGCATTTCATTTATAAAATACAAAAAAAAACCCTGAATTTCAAAACAAAAGTAGTCAAATTGGCTTTAGCTAAAGATGATCTTGAAAAGATAAAATTGATAATTTTCTAGGAATGTAGAAAGTAATTACCATACCTTCCATACAATAGAGTATCTGGCTTTATTTGAGTAAACAATTTTTATTATTGTTGCTTATACATTTATAGGCTTTGTTCTCCAGAAGATTTTTGTTTGCTTTATGTTTTGCTATTTGTATTTTTATTTTACTCTTCAATTTGTGTACTCATGAAGAAAATTTCAGATGAAGAATACTGGAGATTATTACACAACATGGTGGCCATACAGACTTTCTGATATTATTAGGAAAGTGCCTTAAGGCTATTTACCTGGCTACTTCATGTCATGAAAGACATATTTATTCAAAGAACATTTAATATTTGGTCTCTTTGCTAAGACAGTAAGCAAAGGAATTAATTTTAAAAAGAAATGCTATTTATTTGACCTGTGTCCAACATACACCCCAACACCTTGTTTCTTGTTCATTCCCACTGCAATCAAAAAAGCCTACATGAATCTTACCCATTCTTAAAAACAACCATTTTGAAGAGAAGAGTTGTCTAATATCTTCTCAGGCAAGTACCACTAATAAAATCTTTTTGCTTTCAAAATATATAGCTTTAGTTTTGCAATTTTAATTAGAAAGAGAACACTATTAAAGTCAATATTCTCAAAGGAGGTACTGGTGAATAAGAAGATCAAATTATGTTATGCGTATGTACAAATATGGTATACTGAATCCCACTACTATGTATAATTCCAACATACCAATAAAAATATTTTAAACAAGTCAATATACTAATTTTTAGTTTCCTCTTCATAAGGACAACAATTTTAGTTTTGTTAAAATGGGTACGAAATTAAACGTGTTAGGTTTCTGGATGAAGAATGTTAAGTATATATGATTCCTTATTGACTGTAATATTGAATTCCAAATGAGTTTTAGAGAAAGAATGAACAAAATCATAATATCAAAAGATACTGCTTTAGCAAGAAAAAGTTCTTAAAATATTCATTATGTACATGATTTTCTGCTCACAAAGTTCATCTTGAACATGTAACTTCCTGTGAGAAAGACAGATTCTGTGGGCTAGGAATATTCAACTTGAGTTTTACTGAATAAGAGAAGAGGACTTCAGGGTATAAAATCCAAACACATTAGTTTCATTGTCCTCATTGAAAATAGAAAAAATAATTTAGACTCTGTATATAGACTGGAAACCAACTGAAGTTAATTTACAAGTCGACACTGAGAGCAAAATCAGTGGGAAACATACAACCTACATATATTATTGGAGTGCATTTAAAATGCGTTTCATTTCAAAAAGAACTCTTTAGAAGTCTACCAGCAGGGTGTATTTTGTGTGTATAGTCATGAGCATTCAATAAATGGCTAGTTCTTATGAACTCAATGGAAACCTCAGTGGGAAGGAAAGCAGAAACTAGGAAGCCACAGGGATGTTACAACTCCCACGAATTAGTGCTACTTCAGAAAAACAGCTACCAACCTTTAAACAGCTTAAGCAAAATGTCAAGTAAATCAAGTACCTACCATATGCTAAGCCTGTGTTATGAAAATGTTAACAAATAACTAGGTATTATTAGAGTGAAGAAAAGAAAATATGTTGCAACTGATGGCAGCTGGGCAAGTTATTAAACACTCATATAAATCAGACCTCAAAATTGATTTGGCAGTAAGGGAACTTTTCATACATTTTCCTTTTATAGTCATGAAAGTTTTAGAAGTATTTCTATTAATCTTTTAAGTAAAACTGTAGTCTTTTCTCTCAATGTGAAGAGTTGAGAAGTTATTATAGAAAAAGTGAATTAGCTAGTGAGACTGGTGAACATATTTATTGCCTGTCTAGAGATACTTGTGAAACACTTTAGATGAGGCACTTACAAGTTATGTTCATGTTGGAGGCTCATCTGTCCATTCATTCTTTATGTAATTTCCTTTTGAAATATTTAAAATGAATGTTTTTCCTACATTTGTTCATACAGGGATATTAATTTTTAAAGATATACAGCACAGACTATCTATTCCCACTTGGTATACTTTGTTTACTCTTTACTAATTTTAGTATTATAATAAATAAGGAAATGTACATGTATAATAACAAAACAGGAAAATGGTGAAAATAATTATTCCTCCCATCACACAAGGAGCTACTACTAAAGCTTCTTGTATATATTTTCTTAAATTTTCTATGTAGATTATTGTACCCCATTACCTCTTCTATAACTTTATTTCCTCATAACAATATATCTTGGAATTCCTCATAAGCATGTAAGTGCATAGAGAAGTGTCTCATTTTTTAAATAAATGATTGCAAGATGATTTATTACATAAATGCAATGTCGTCATTTCAATTGGCTTCCTATTAGTGGACTTTTAGAATATGTCTAGATTCTTATGACTAATAACAATTAATTTTTGCTTCCATATATTAGGCATAATCATAAAAAAGATTACTGTAAATAGAACTCTCATAGCCAAATAGTGTTACAAGTTAAAAATTTTGAAATACATTTCTAAACCAAGCTTCAAAGTGAATGTTCCAATCTACATTTTAAGTTTGTTGTTTAAAATTGATCATTTCTTCACAGCTTCACCAAAGATGTGTATTACCAATTTTTTGTCTTTATGAAAGTGAAAATGATATTTCAGTTGCCTTAAAAACTATATAAGCATTTCCATATATGTCTGAGGAATTTGTGTTTTCTTTATGCATTGAACTATTTGTTCATGTCCTTTCCATTTTTTCCTATGGGTTTATTTACTCTTTCTTTATTGATTTATAATTGCTCTTTAAATAATAGTCCCTGGTTCATGGGAAAAATTAAGTAACAGAGGATCTTTCATCTAAAAAACCTGCTAAGTTCCAGTTTGATAGTTATGATAGAACCTAGCAGGCTCACTAGGACAGAAATACACTATGTTATGGAGGTAGCCTCTCATAGCTCATTTTCAGGTTTAACTTGTCCTTAGTGTTTTAACAGATTGTCTTACAGCTTCTTGCTCACCTCTAACAACTTAACTGAACTGGATGCCCCAGAGGATCATTCATGGCTTTATCTCTGATAGAGACTGTGCAGACAAAACCCCACTAATGCTGGAATGTAACTTTCAAAAGGGAATTAAATAGAACACAAGAATGTAAAACAATAAGAGATTCTAATACAAAAAGAAAATATAAAGTGAGCCAAGGTAATGCCAAGTCAGTTATAGCTGACAAAATCATTAATGAAAGACACATAATCTTTGTCATTTGAAAAAAAAATGTGTGAATGTACACTATAGAGACAGTTCATGAAATTCAATGTAAATTCTTACTCCAACTCATCCTTTCTTCATAAATGTTCATGTTGTAAAATTAAAACCATCCCAAATAATAAAAAATGTACTTCTTATCTCTGATTTCTTAAAACTCCTATTGCCTATATATCCACTATCACAATGATTAGTACCTGACAGTTCTCTGACTACATTGTAGGTGTTATTTTATCTCCAATCATATTATGAGAGTCCTGAAGCACATTACGTGCTTTATGTTCCCACTGTGCCTAGTGAACTGCTGAACAAACAAAGCTCGGTGTTACTGCTTGCTTATACTTGAACTAAACACACCTTCACATAACAGGGATCTAAAGAACCATTACTTTAACAGAAGCTTTTAAAGATTTACCAGAGTCCTAGAACAAAAATGGCTTAAGTTCAGCAAATTAATCATCCTCATCTTTAGGTACAAAGACATGTGTTACCAGGGTTTCCTGATCCTAGTAAGGTAAACTACAAGGAAATGTTAGTGGCATTTCTAAGCAGCATGTGGGATAAACCTCTGTACAAATTACCATCAATAGGCACAACAGGGAAGCCAAAGCAGGAAGATTCATTTTCCTCTATTTGACTAGTTCAAATGAGTTTCTCTGCACAGAGCAATATATGTTGTTCTCCAGCAGAAATGGAAAATTTGAATGCCACCGCCTTCATCACAATTCAACATAGATATCAGAACCTGTACTGCTTTCTATTTGCTCTCCCCAAACATCAGTGTGTCTATGCTTGTGAACTCACACACCCATATACACATGCATGTGCAATTCCCAATGCAGAGAAATATCTCCATTAATATTCTTCAAACTAATTACCCTTGGGTATGTTTCCCAAAAGCATGTAAAAATCTGTCTAGATAAGTCTAAAGTTCAATTCCATTTTTGGTGTTCCTGCCTTAATCTACAGTCTAGATGAAATTTCCTGTTTATCTAGACTTGTACATATGAGGATTTAACCCTCCCAGGATCAGACTCTTTGTGTTACTAACCCCTTACTGCTCCTTCCATTCCATTCTGATCTTCATGTAGAATGTGTGGTTCAGGGCCATATGCCTAGAGGATAACCATCATCTCTCACATTGAGGGGGAGGTTAATAAATACATCAGTCCCACAATCACACTGGCTGGGTTCAGCAGTCTGACCAGCAGGGAAACCTTGGAAATGTCAAGGTGCTTCAGCTCTTTAGCCTCTGAACACTAATTTTAAAAATGAGGGTTAGAGTAAAGGTAAAATATGATGCTCCATGTAATACATGAAATGCCTTGCACATAGTAAATCTGTGGATATTACCTTTTATTTAGTCCATTACTGTAAGGACTTAGATCCCAGTGAAGTGATGTGGCTCTGAGAAATTCTATCACAGAGCAGGTAGCTCCAACTAGATCAATCCCTAGTTGAAAAACCTAAGATTACCACTTTAGTGGTAAATCACTACAACAGTCATGAGTACTCTTTTTTAAAAATATTTTTTAAAATACTTTTTTTTTAATTGTCAATGTACTTTATTTATTTATATGTGATGCTGAGAAACTAGGCAAGCGCTCTACCACTGAGCCACAAGCCCAGCCCAGAGTACTCTTTTTAACCAAGAATTGGAGAAGTTAGTGAGAGGAACAGTCTTCCATAAGAAGTTCTCATTAAAGTAGACCAGAAAAGGGAGTAGAAATGCTGGCAGCTACTTTAGAATTAATGATATATGTACTCTTAGAAAGTGAAATAAAAACTTAGAATATCTGAAGAGAATTGCAATGTCATCAGAAAACTGTTCAAGGAACCCAGGATGGCTTAGATTCACAGGACTAGGAGTCTGTGAACTTTCTCTGTAAAGAGCTTGTTTTAGTCAGCTTTTTTGCCTCTGTGACTGAAAGACCCAACCAGAACAATGTTAGAGGAAGAAAAATTTATATGGGTGCTCACAGTTTCAGAGGTTAAATCCATATATAGTCTCCATTCCTTTGAGCTCGAGATGAGACTAGACATCATGGTGGAAGAGTGTGATGAAGGGAAGCAGCTCATATGAAGATTAGGAAGCAGAGAGAGACTCCACTCTCCAGATACAATATATACCCCAAAGCCACACACCCAGTGCCCAGCTCCTCCAGTCACACCCTACCCACTTCAGTTTCCACTCACCTAATCACTATCAGGGGATTAATTCACTGATTGGGTTAAGACTCTCAACCTAATCATTTCTCTTCTGAAACTTCTTGCATTGTCTCACATGCGAGTTTTGGGAGACACTTCAAAACATTCCAACCTGGTCTCAACTCAACAGCACAACCAATAACCTAGACCTAACTGACATATATAGAATATACCAACCATCATCAAGTGGATACACGTTCTTCTCAGCAGCACATGGATCCTACTCAAAAATAGACCATATATTATGCCATAAGGCAAATCTTAGTAAATATAAAAGTGTGGAGATAATACCATGCACCATATCTGACCATAATGGAATGAAATTGGAAATCAATGATAAAAAAAGGAAGGAAAAATCCTACACCACATGGAAAATGAACAATATGTTATTGAATGATCAATGGGTTACAGAAGACATAAAGGAAGAGATAAAAAAATTCTTAGAGTCAAATGATAATACAGACACAACATACCGGAATCTATGGGACACAATGAAAGCAGTTTTAAGAGGAAAATTCATATCCTGGAGTTCTTTCATCAAAAAAAGAAAAAACCAACAAATAAATGAACTCACACTACACCTCAAAAACCTAGAAAAGGAAGAACAAAACAACAGCAATTGTAGTAGAAGACAAGAAATAATTAAAATTAGAGCAGAAATAAACGAAATTGAAACAAAAAAACCCATTGAAAAAATTGATAAAACTAAAAGTTGGTTCTTTGAAAAAATAAATAAGATAGACAAGCCCTTAGCTATGCTAACAAAAAGAAGAAGAGAGAGAACTCAAATTACTAATATACAGGATGAAAAAGGCAATATCACAACAGACACTACAGAAATACAGAAGATAATTAGAAAGTATTTTGAAACCCTATATTCTAATAAAATAGAAGATAGCGAGGATATCGATAAATTTCTTAAGGCATATGATTTGCCCAGATTGAGACAGGAAGACACACACAATTTAAACAGACCAATAACAAAGGAAGAAATAGAAGAAGCCATCCAAAGTCTACCAACCAAGAAAAGCCCTGGACCTGATGGGTATACAGCGGAGTTCTACAAAACCTTCAAAGAAGAACTAATACCAATACTTTTCAAACTATTTCAAGAAATAGAAAAAGAAGGAGCTCTTCCAAATTCATTCTATGAGGCCAACATCACCCTGATCCCAAAACCAGACAAAGACACTTCAAAGAAAGAAAACTACAGACCAATATCTCTAATGAACTTGGATGCAAAAATTCTCAATAAAATTCTGGCGAATCAAATACAAAAACATATCAGAAAACTTGTGCACCATGATCAAGTAGGATTCATCCCTGGAATGCAAGGCTGGTTCAATATACGGAAATCAATACATGCTATTCACCACATCAATAGGCTTAAAGACAAGAACCATATGATCATCTCGATAGATGCAGAAAAAGCATTTGACAAAATACAACATCCCTTTATGTTCAAAACATTAGAAAAACTAGGGATATCAGGAACTTACCTCAACATTGTAAAAGCTATATATGCTAAACCTCAGGCTAGCATCATCCTAAACGGAGAAAAACTGAAGGCATTCCCTCTAAAATCTGGAACAAGACAGGGATGTCCTCTATCACCACTTCTATTCAATTTAGTTCTCGAAGTACTAGCCAGAGCAATTAGACAGACAAAAGAAATTAAAGGCATAAAAATAGGAAAAGAAGAAATTAAATTATCGCTATTTGCAGATGACATGATAATTTACTTAACAGACCCAAAAGGATCTACAAAGAAGCTGCTAGAGTTAATAAATGAATTCAGCAAAGTGGCAGGATATAAAATCAACATGCACAAATCAAAGGCATTCCTGTATATCAGCAACAAAACCTCTGAAATGGAAATAAGGAAAACCACTCCATTCACAATATCCTCAAAGAAAATAAGATACTTGGGAATCAACCTAACAAAAGAGGTGAAAGATTTATACAATGAAAACTACAGAACCTTAAAGAGAGAGAGAGAAGAAGATCTCAGAAGATCCCTGTTCATGGATAGGCAGAACTAACATCATCAAAATGGCGATATTACCCAAAGTTCTCTACAGGTTTAATGCGATGCCAATCAGAATCCCAAAGACATTTCTTGTAGAAATAGATAAAGCAATCATGAAATTCATATGGAAAAACAAAAGACCCAGAATAGCAAAAGCAATTCTAAGCAGGAAGTGTGAATCTGGAGGTATAGCGATACGAGAGCTCAAACTGTACTACAAAGCAATAGTAACAAAAACAGCATGGTACTGGTACCAAAACAGGCAGGTGGACCAATGGTACAGAATAGAGGACACAGAGACTAATCCACAAAGTTACAACTATCTTATATTTGATAAAGGGGCTAAAAACATGCAATGGAGGAAGGATAGCATCTTCAACAAATGGTGCTGGGAAAATTGGAAATCCATATGCAACAAAATGAAATTGAATCCCTTTCTCTCGCCAGCCACAAAAGTTAACTCAAAATGGATCAAGGAGCTAGATATAAAAACAGAGACACTGCGTCTGATAGAAGGAAAAGTTGGCTACGATCTACATATTGTGGGGTCGGGCTCCAAATTCCTTAATAGAACGCCCGTAGCCCAAGAGTTAATGACAAGAATAAACAAATGGGACCTACTTAAACTAAAAAGTTTTTTCTCAGCAAGAGAAACAGTAAAAGAGGTAAATAGAGAGCCTACATCCTGGGAACAAATTTTTACCCCTCACACCTCAGACAGAGCCCTAATATCCAGAATGTACAAAGAACTCAAAAAATTAAACAATAAGATAACAAATAATCCAATCAACAAATGGGCCAAGGACCTGAACAGACACTTCTCAGAGGAGGACATACAATCAATCCACAAGCACATGAGAAAATGCTCACCATCTCTAGCAATTAGAGAAATGCAAATCAAAACCACCCTAAGATACCATTTCACTCCTGTAAGATTGGCAGCCATTATGAAGTCAAACAACAATAAGTGTTGGCGAGGATGTGGGGAAAAGGGCACACTTGTTCACTGCTGGTGGGACTGCAAAATGGTGAGGCCAATTTGGAAAGCAGTATGGAGATTCCTGGGAAAGCTGGGAATGGATCCACCATTTGACCCAGCTATTGCCCTTCTTGGACTATTCCCTGAGGACCTTAAAAGAGCACACTATACGGATACGGCCACATCAATGATTATAGCAGCACAATTCACAATAGCTAGACTGTGGAACCAACCTAGATGCCCTTCAATAGATGAGTGGATAAAAAAATTGTGGCAGCTATACACAATGGAGTATTATGCAGCACTAAGAAACGACAAAATCATAGAATTTGCAGGGAAATGGATGGCATTAGAGCAGATTATGCTAAGTGAAGATAGCCAAGCCCTAAAAAACAAATGTCAAATGTCTTCTTTGATATAAAGAGAGCCACTAAGAATAGAACAGGAAGGAAGAGCATGAGGAAAAGACTAACAGTAAACTAAGACGAATGGGGGGAGAGAAAGGAAGAGAGAAGGGAAAACATATGGAAATGGTAGGAGACCTTCAGTGATACACAAAATAATAAGAGGTTATGAGGGGCAAGGGGGTGGGGGGAAAAAAGGGGAGAGAATTGAACAACAGCAGAGGAGGTAGAGAGGGATGTTGGGAGGGGAGGGGAGGGGAGGGGGGATAGTAGGGGATAGGAAAGGTAGCAGAATACAACAGTCACTAATATGCCATTATGTAAAAATGTGAGTATGTAACAGAAGTGAGTCTGTATTATGTATTTGGGGAGTTCAAAACCCAATTGAGTCGAATGTATGAAAGATGATATGTCTTGAGCTCTGTAATGTTTTGAACAACCAATAAAAAAAAAAACTAAAAAAAAAAATAAAGTCAAATTTAAAAATTATAAATCATGTAAAAATTGAATATAAATAATAAAATAAATTATAATGTGGAAAAATTTGAATAGTTGTAACATTAGCATGCAACTTTTGTAGAGTATCTTTTACTAAAAACAATATGTTAATAAAAAATAGAAGGAAAAACAGAATATGTCCTCTCCTTCTAAACTTTATATTCAACATGTATCTCCTTTGGATTATGGGGTCCTTTTATAAGTTCTACCTTTTAACTCAATAACCAACAAGAATTTTTGAAAGAAGACTTTAAATTCAGTTCCTTTAAAAAAAGGTTTCTGAAATTAATTAATTAACTGAGATACTTATTGAACTCCTCTGTATATTATTACAATTTTAAAAGGGAGCAAGTCTGGCCACTCTAAAGAGATCGATTAATTTAGATGTAAATTAAAGGTTCAAATCTTCTTAGCATACAATGTATAAATATCTGAAGTAAAGAGGGCCTCCTCTAGACTGTGTACTAAAGTGAATCCAATATTTCTCCCTCCTTTCTACAGCAGTAAGACAAGTAGTTCTAGGTTTGAGTAAACAATGCAATGTATGATTTTCTTTATCTCCAAACATATTTTATAGAAAGCTTCATGCATATAGAAAAGTTAAAAGGCTTTTACAGTGAAAATTCATATATCTACCATACCTATATTATACCATTAACTTTTTACTATATTTACTACATTTCTATCCATCCATAGATACATATATCAATCCATCTATCCATCAATAATCTTATATTTTAGTGCAACCAAAGTTCAACATGCATATGTTAACAACAATTTAATTACTTTCCAACAGTTTTCCTGATTTTAAAATAAAATTTTCACATAGTGAAATGCAAACACAAGTGTTCATATAACAGAGTTTTGGCAAATGTATACATGTGAGTACTTTATACCCTTCTCAACGTATAAAACAGTACATCACTCCAGAAAGTTGTCTTATCCTCCTGCTAAATCAATGCTCACTCCTTTCTACCTGAGACAACCACTGCTCTGATTTAATCTCACCATAAATGCCTGTTCTAGAAATTGATATTTTTTTGCCTTTTCTGGAAATTCATATTAATGAAACATAAAACAAGTACACCCTTTTCTATGTGGTCTCTTACACTCAGGGTAACATTTTTGAAATTCACTGTGCTGTTTTGTATAACTATATATCCATCAGAAAATTTCTAGAAGTAATAAACCTATATCCATCAGAAAATTTCTAGAAGTAATAAATGAATTCAACAAAGTAGCAGGATATAAAATGAACACCCATAAATCAAATAAGTTCCTATACATCATTGATGAATCCACTGAAAGAGAAATTAGGAAAACTTACTTGTTCGCAATAGCCTCAAAAAAGGTGAAAGGCCCCTACAATAAAAACTACAGAACATGAAAGAAAGAAATTGAAGAAGACATTAGAAGATGGAAAGATCTCCCATATTCTTGGATAGGAAGAATTAACATTGTCAAAAATGGCCCAAGGGGTCATACAGATTTTATGTAATTCTTATTAAAATCCAAATGACATTATTTTTTTATTAGCTACACATGACATTACAATGATCTTGGCAATTCATACATTTGAATCAATTGGGGTATAATTTCTCATTTTTCTAATTGTACAGATTGTAGAATCACACTGGTCATAGAGTCACCTATATACATACAGCAATCACAATGTCTATTCTATTCTGCGGCCCTTCTTACCCCTCCTTCCCCTCCACTCCCCTCCCATCATTTCTCTTTATCCAATCTAATGTGACATGCTTTTTTTTCTTTTTCTCATCACAACATCATACATGTATTCTGAATAACGATGAGGGTCTCCTTCCATCTTCCATGCAACTCCGCTTCTCCCTCCCTTTCCCTTCCACCTCTCTTCCCTATTTAGTGGTAATCTTCTTCTCCTGCTCTTCCTCCCTATCCCATTTTGAGTCACCCCCCTTATATCAGAGAAGACATTCAGCATTCTTTATAGAAATAGAAAAAGCACTCATGAAATTCATTTGGAAAAATAAGAGACCCAGAATAGTCAAAGAATCCTTAGCAAGAAAAGTGAAGCAGAAGTCATCACAGTATCATACCTTAAACTATGCTAAAAGCCATAGTAACAAAAACAACATGCTATTGGCACCAAAGCAGATACATTGATCAATGGTAAAGAATAGAAGACACAGACACAAACCCATATAAATACAGTTATATCATACTAGACAAAGGCTCCATAAGTATACAATGGAGAAAAGATAGCCTAGTCAACAAATGGTGCTAGGAAAACTGGATATCCATGTGTAGCAAAGTGAAATTAAGCCCCTCTCTCTCACTCTGAACAAAACTCAACTCAAAGTGGATCATAGACTTAGGTACTAGAATAGAGACACTGCCCCTAATAGAAGAAACAGAAGACCCAAATATACATCATATACAACATGTATGTATGATATGTCCAAATACATTCCATCGCCATGTATAACTAATTTGAAAAAATACAAAAAAATTATACCCCTACACCTCACTCAAAACAAAGATTAACTCAAAATGAATCACAGACCTAAATGTTACATGTAAAAATCATAAAACATTTAGAAGACAACACTAAGGAAAATATTTTTAACCTTGAGTTAGGCAAAGAATACGCAGATACAATGCCAAACACTATCCTATAATAAGTAGAAACGCATGAGGTATAAATAAAAAATTTAAAATTAAACTTTACAAAAATATTTTTAAAAATTCCTTTAATGAATGTCATTAATAAAATGAGAAAACAATCCACAGTCTTAGAAAAAATACTTGCAAATTACATACCTGTTAAAGTGATTCTATCCTGAATATACAAAAAATACTAACAACTCAATGCTAAGAATTGAGTTAGATAAAATGCACATAGAATTTGAATAGATATTACTCCAGAAAAGATAAACAGATAACAAATAACACATAAAAATATGCACTATGTCATCTGTCATGAGGGAAATACCAGTCAAAACCACAAGAACATATCCCTTTATACCAATTGAATGATTACAGTTCAAACTGTCATTAAGAATATGGAGAAACCAAAATATTGCATGAAGAAATGTAAAGTTGTACAACTACTTTGGAAAACAGTTTGGCAGTTTCATAAAATAAATTAAATAAATATACATCAGAGCAATTCCACTTTTAGAAATGGAAATGTATTCACAGACTTGTGAATATTAATCCACATTAATTTTCCAAGCAGCATAATTAGTAATAGCCAAAATGTGAAAACTTACAATATCTACCAAATAAAAAGATAAATAACATGAAGTATATCCATAGTATAGAATACTATATAGCAATGAAAAGGAATGAAATACAATAAACATGAATCTCAAAACTGTTGAGTAAAAGAAGCTAGACACAAAAGGTCATATACAGTATGACTGCATTAATACCAAATGGCCAAAACCCCAAAATTTTATAGAAAGGGAAATTGGATTAACAATTGTCTGAAACTGGGGGTTAAAAAAAATACCTTCAAATTGGAATAAGGAGTAATTTTTAAGTAGTAAAAATTCTCTAAAGCTGGATTTGGCTGATGGCTACAATAAGTGCCCAACTGTGAAAATTTACTAAAAATCACTGAGGTTTAAATTTAAAGTTGGATGAATTTTATGTAAAATATATCTCATTGAAGCTATTTATTTTTAAAAAAAGGGTTTCCATAAAGAAAACTGCAAGTCAGATGGCTTACCTGTAAATTCAATCAAACATTTGAGAAAGAAATACCCCTAATAATGCAAAAGCTCTTACAAAGTATAGAAATTTAAGAAATACTTTTCAAATATCCTTCTATAGGTTTATAGAACTTTGGTATGAAAACTGAAAAATGTATAACAAGAAGAGAAAATTTCAAGCCAATTTCTTTCATGGGTACAAAATTCCTAAGCTAAAAATTAGCAAGTTAAGTATAACATTACATTTAAAAAAATAACTTTTATGACAATCTAGGTAGGTTAGGTAGTGTAATAACTAAAAATCATTTCATATTTTTAAGAATAAAATAATTAAGAAAATTCAATATCCTTTCACAACAAACAAAAACAACTTCTTAAGCAAACCAGCAATAGGAGAAATTTTCCTAAATCCATTAAAGGACACCTATAAAAACCTTATGATGGAGAGTTTAATGGTAAGATATGGAAAGCTAATCACTTCAGATTAGGAAGGGCATGTGAATGCCTCATATCAGCATTTCTATTTAACATGGCTCCAGAGACTATACATGAGAATAATAAGTAAGAAAATAAATAAAAATATAAATAATGGTATAAACGACAGAATACTGGAAAACTGCTATTGCTTACAATTATAATATATGTGTGGGAAAAAAACAAGTATCTATTTCTTTCTTTTTTGGTTGTTGATGGACCTTTTTTTATGTGATGCTGAGGATCAAACCCAGTGCCTCATACACGCTAGGCAAGCACTCTACCATTGTGCTACAACCCCAGCCCCAAAGTATCTATTTCTTTAGAATTAACTCAAGAAATTAGCAAGAACATGGCATAAAATCAATATATAAAATGAGCAGCAACTATTATAATTCTACATGCCAGTAACCAATAATCAACAGATAGACTATAAAGTAAATACCAGTTATAATAACAAAGATTTCAAAGCACACTGTGTGGCAACCAGAATTATGGCAATATCAGTGTATTAGTTTTCCATTATTATAACAAATACCTGACATAATCAGCCTCTAAAGAGAACAACTTGATTCTGACTCATAATTTTAATGTTCTCAATCCATGATCATTTAGCCCTATTGTTTTGGGTCTGAAGTGGCACATCATGGCAGGGGTAAAACAGAGCAAAATAACTCACTTTATTCCAGGAAGCAAGGAAGGAAGAAAGGGCTAGAAGCATAGGATCTCCTTCAAGGGCACATCCCATTGACCTGAATACCTACAATGAGGCTACACCTATTAAAAGTTAACCCCTTCACAGCAGTGCCACACTGGGGACCAAGCCTTTACCAAAAGAACTTTCAAGGGGCACTTGAGATCTAAGCTATTGCTGAATACACATCCATAATTACAGGAACTAGGGAAGCTGAGGCAGGAGGATCACAACTGTGAGGCCAGCTTCAGCAACTTAGTGAGGCTATAAGCAACTTGATGAGACTCTGAACCCCCCCCCAAAAAAAAACATAAAAAGGACAGGGGATGTAGTTCAATAATAAAGCACTCCTGGGTTCAACCCCAGTACCAAAATAAACAAATAAATCCAAATTTTTGGAAGCAGAATCAGATTTAGAAAGACAGCAAGACTTCAGATGCCAGAATTATCAAATTAGTCATAATTCTACATTAAAATTTAAGAATAAAAATGGCCTAAAATACAAGCAAGGAAAAAAACTATTAAAAGGACAAAGAGAATATGAAAAAGAAACAATTCTATGTATCCAGAAGTTAATAATGGATAAAAATTTAAAGGATAAATTAATAGATTAAGCAGTTGAAGAGAAACTTAGTGTATTAGAAGATGGATATTTCTTTTTCCTAAAATGCAACATAAGGAAATAAAGTGAAAGCAAATATTAAAAAGAAGTTAAGAGACATGGAAGCCAAGATAAGAAATTATAGAATAAGAAATGCAATTTTGAAAGAAAGAATGTCAGAGTATTTTTCAGAATACTTGTTTTATGAAGCTAATTTCCCTTGATTATAAAACTATACAGAAACTTCCAGGAAAGAGAATTATGAATCAATATATTTGATAAAGATATATTCAAAAATCCCTAATAAATTATAAGCAAATTAAATTCAATAACACAAAGACCATACACATTGATCAAGTTGTTTTCATTCTTAGGACACAAAGATGGGTATAACATAACAAATAAATAAATGTAATACACCAAATATATAAAACCAAAAATTAAAAATCACATGATCATTTCAACAGATGCAGAAAAAGCCTTTGACAAAATTCAATGGCCCTTCATGATAAAAATTGTGAAGAAAGTATGGATAGAAGGAACTTACATCAACAATGTAAATACTATATATGACAAATCCAAATCCAGTATCATACTGATTTGGAAAAAAATTGAAAGCATTTTATCTAAAATCAGGAATAAGTCAAGGAGCCCACTGTCACCATTATTAGACAATACAGTACATAAAATTAGGCAAGAGAAAGAAAAGAAAAAATCAAATTATTCCTGTCTACAGATAATATGTTCCTATATTTAGAAGACCAAAAAGACCTACCTCAAGACTTCTACCACTGGATAAGCAAATTAGCAGGATATAAAATCAACATCCAAAAATCAATAGCTTTTTTAGATACCAATAATGAATTCACATAGAGAGAAATAAGGAAAACAAATCCATTCACAATAATTTCAAAGATAAAATAAAATGAAATACCTAGGAAAAAATCTAACCAAGCAGGTAAAAGACCTCTAGACAGGGGGAGATCCAACATGGCGGCGGGTGGAGAGGCAGCGTTTTCCATACCCCCCCAGTGATGGAGTCATAAAGACACATAGATAACGCTTAGATTCTACCAACGGAAAATCTCCTAGCAAAATTCCATTGAAGAGAGACTGGCCAGGAGCTACTAGGATTTTTTGAAGCGACTGATTGCCCTAGACAAGCCCCAGACGAGCGAATCCCTGCCAGGAGACGCAGAGGTCCAGATCCGCCAGCCACAGTCCGCACGAGGTGTGGCTGCCGGCCCATCCGCCAGCAGCAAACGTGACTGGGTCCCGCTAGCCTCCAAGACGCAGCTTGGCAGGAAGAAGTCTTTAGCCAAGCCTTCATGAAATAGCGAGCTGGGAAATGAAGCCAACCGGGGATGGACCAGTCCCACCTCTCCCTTCAGACACTCCAGCAAGGAGCCTGGAGCCCATCATAGCAGAGAGGTGACGTCATCGGAGTTCAGCCAATGGAATTCCTTCCCAGCAGAATCCACTTTAGCAGGTGTGTGATTCCCTCCCCATCCAGATACAAGCAGCCAGGAAACTTCCTGGACCTCTCAGGGGTCGTGTCTGTAGGGAAGCAGAGGGGATCCCCGAACCCCAACCCCCCATATCACCAGCTGTGACTCCCAAGCTGCCAGTTTACCACAGCACTGGGGCTTAAATGGGACACGTGGTGGGGCTGCAAGTGTAACTAGATCTCTGGGGAACCGCTTCTGGTGAACAGGACTTGGCTGGCTGGCTGACAGGAGGAAGGGAGGTAAGGGCCAGAGAAGTGAAACGGCGCTGGACTGACAAGTCTGAGAGACTCCCAGGAGACGCCTTACAGGGATTGCTATGGGTAGGTAGAGAGCAGAAGCTCCACTCAGAGGGCACAGCTCCGCCTACTGGGAGAGAAGAAAATGGATCTCTAAGACTTCAATATTTTTTTTTTAAGGGAGAGTGAGAGAGGAGAGAGAGAGAGAGAATTTTTTGATATTTATTATTTTTTAGTTCTCGGCGGACACAACATCTTTGTTTGTATGTGGTGCTGAGGATCGAACCCGGGCCGCATGCATGCCAGGCAAGCGCGCTACCGCTTGAGCCACATCCCCAGCAACCAATATTTTTTTTCTTCTTCTCTCTCTGTTCCTTTCTCTCCTTTTCCTTCTCTCTTTCTTTCCCATTTCAAGTTTTATTGTTCTTTTCATTCTCCTCTAATCTATCTCTCTCTCCTTCCTTCTTTTTAAAAGCACCTTCATTCCCCTACCCCCCAACTTTCATCTCAAGCATTACGTCTTCCATTACATGTAATTGTCTAAATGCAAATAGGTGAATGTCTCGAGGCTGTCTATAGGGCTCCTAAATACCTAGCTACTACCAACACCCTGATCCAATTGCCTGTTAGTATCTACCTTCAGTAGAGCAATCTTCTAAAGTAGCCAAGACATACTAACCCTCGTACCATCATAGCACCTAACCTAAACATATAGTCCTAAGAACAAACAACAAATCACTATATGCATACAGAACCTGGAAGCCTTTTATGAATTGAATGAATCAGCTTTAAAGTACAATTAAACCCCAACATTTCTAGGCATAATCTCCCACCACAAAGGAGAGACAAAAGAGATATACAAAGCCAAAACAAATGTATAGGAGAAATCAGTTACAAAGCAGTCATACAGAGCTGGAAAGTAATGTGAACAACATGAAAAAACAAGGGAAAAAAGGACTACAAACAATGCAGGACAACTTAAATCTACAGGAGGACCTAGAAGCATCAGAAACGTGGATAGGGAAAGAAATCAAGGCATACCTAACTCAGATGGAACAGAATATTATAGAAGACATGAGACAGCAAGTCCAAGCATTGAAAGAATATTTTGAAAACAAACTAAACAAACAAATTCAAACTGCAAAGAACGAGCTTTACCAGGAGATAGAGATTTAAAAAACAAACAAACAGTAATCCTAGAAATGCAAGAAACCATAAACCAGATTAAAAACTCTAACGAGAATATTACAAATAGACTAGATCAAGTAGAAGTCAGAACATCAGATAATGAAGACAAAGTTTATCAACTTGAAAAGAATATAGTCAACACAGAAAAGATGCTTAAATCTCATGAGCAATCTAACCAAGAGATATGGGATCTCATAAAAAAAAAAATTTTAGAGTCATTGGGATAGAAGAAGGTACAGAGGTTCAAACCAAAGAAATGGACAAAGTATTAAATGAAATATTCCTAGAAAACTTCCCAGAGATGAAAGATGGAATGGATTGCCAGATCCTGGAAGCCTACAGGATCCCAAACATCCAAAACCGTAATAGACCAACTCCAAGACATATAATTATGAAGATAGCCAACATACAGAACAAGGAGAGAATATTAAAAGCTACGAGAGAAAGGAGGCAGATTACATTCAGGGGTAAACCAATTAGGTTAACAACTTATTTTTTCATCACAGACTTTGAAAGCGAGAAGATCCTGGAACAGCTTATTTCAAATGCTGAAAAATAATGGATTCCAACCAAGAATACTGTATCCAGCAAAATTAAGCTTCAGATTTGACAATGAAATTAAAATCTTTCACGATAAACAAAAGCTAAAAGAATTCGCAGCCAGAAAACCAGCAATGCAAAGCATTTTGAGCAAAATACTACAAGAAGAGGAATTGAAAAATAGTGCCCAAAACTAACAGTGGGAGGTATCTCAGTAAAGGGGGAGAAAAATAACCAAAGAGGAAAAACTAGCCAAACTAAAATAAATAAATAAATAAACATGACTGGAAGTACAAACCATATTTCAATTGTAACCTTAAATATTAATGGCTTAAATTCACCAATCAAGAGACATAGGCTAGTAACCTGGATTAAAAAAATAAATCCAACAATATGCTGCCTTCAGGAGACTCATATGATAGGAAAAGACATACACAGGCTGAAGGTGAAAGGTTGGGAAAAATCATACCACTCACATGGCCCTCGGAAGCAAGCAGGAGTGGCCATACTCATATCGAATAAAATCAACTTCAAACCTAAGTTAATCAAAAGGGATAAAGAAGGACACTATATACTGTTAAAAGGAACCATCCACCATCAAGACATAACAATTATCAATTTGTATGCACCAAACAATTGTGCTGCAATGTTCATAAAACAAACTCTCCTCAAGTTCAAGAGTCAAATAGACCACAACATAATAATTATGGGGAACTTCAACACACCGCTCTCACCATTAGACAGATCCTCTAGACAAAAGCTCAACAAAGAAAGTATAAAACTCAATAACGCAATCAATAACCTAGACTTAACCAACATATATAGAATATATCAACCATCATCAAGTGGATACACGTTCTTCTCAGCAGCACATGGATCCTACTCAAAGACAGACCATATATTATGCCATAGGGTGACTCTCAGTAAATATAAAGGTGTGGAGATAATACCATGCACCATATCTGATCATAATGGAATGAAACTGGAAATCAATGATAAAAGAATGGAAAAATCCTACATCACATAGAAAATGAACAATATGTTACTGAATGATCAATGGGTTACAGAAGACATAAAGGAGATAAAAAAATTCTTAGAGACAAATGACAATACAGACACAACATACCGGAATCTATGGGACACAATGAAAGCAGTTTTAAGAGGAAAATTCATTTCTTGGAGTTCTTTCCTCAAAGAAAAAAACAACAAATAAATGAACTCACACTACACCTCAAGAACCTATAGACAGGAAATTACAAAATATTGAAAAAATAAATTCGGGGAGACACTAGAAGATAGAAAGACCACCCACATGGTGAATGAATAGGCAGGAAAAAATTGTTCAAATGGCCATATTACCAAAAGTAATCTACAGATTTGATGCAATCCCCATTGAAATACCACCTATATTCTTCAAAGAACTAGAAAAAAAATCATATAATTCTTATATAATAACAAAAGACTCAAAATAGCCAAAACATTTCTGAGCTAAAAGGGCAAATGCTGAAAGTATCACAATATCTGGTTTCAAACTATACTATAGAGCCAAGAAACAAAAACAGCATGGTATAGGCATAAAAAGATGACACATAGAACAATGAAATAGAAGACTCTAAGACAAACCCACACATCTATCTATTGTCATCTGATTCTTGACAAAGGTGTTAAAAATATACAGTGGAGAAAAGACAACTCTTTTTATATAATTTTTTAATTTGTTCTACTTAGTTGTACATGACAGCGGAAAGCATTTCAATTCATTATATATAAATGGAGTTCAACATTCCAATTCTATGTTTGTACACTGCAGAGACACACCATCTCGTTCCACCACCTTTTCCTACCCTCACAACCCCTTCCATGCTCCCCTTTACCTAATCCAAAGTTTCTCCATTCTTTCATGTCTCCCCATCATGGATCATCATCCACTAATCAGAGAAAACATTCGGCCTTTAGTTTTTTGGAATTGGTTTACTTTGCTTAGCATTATGTTCTCCAACTCCATCCATTTACCTACAAATGCCACAATTTTATTCTCTTTTAATGCTAAGTAATATTCCGTTGTGTGTATACACCACAGTTTATTTATTCATTCATCTATTGACAGGCATCTAGGTTGATTCTACAAGTTAGCTATTGTGAATTCAGCTGCTATAAACATTGGTGTGACTATGTCACTATAGTGTGCTAATTTTAAGTCCTTTGGGTATAAACTAAGGAGTGGCTAGATAGCTGGGTCAAATGGTGGCTCCATTTCAAATTTTCTAAGGAATCTCCACATAGCCTCTTTAACAAATGGTGCTGGGAAAACTTGGTGTCTGTACATGGAGGAATGAAAGTAGATCCTTCTATCTCACCCTGTACAAAAGTCAACTCAAAACAGATCAAATATCTATTCATTAGAGCAGAAACACTACAACTGTGAGAATAAAATATAGGGGAAACATAGAGAAATCACTTCAACATATAGGCTCAAACAATGTTTTCCTGAATAAGACTCAAGTGGCTTAGGAAATGAGAACTGGGGCTCATCAAATTAAAAAGCTTTTGCACAGCAAAGGAAAAAATTGAAGAGTGAAGAGAGAGCCTACAGAATGGGAAAGAAAACCTTTGCCAGCTACTCTTCCTTCAGAGGATTAATATCCAGAATATTTAAGAACTCAAAAAACTCAACATCAACAAAATAACCCATTAAATAAATGGGTAAATGAACTGAACAGGCACTTCTCAAAGTATTAAGGGCTAACAAGTACATAAAAAAAAAAAAGTGTTCCACGTTTTTAGCCACCAGGGAAATACAGATCAAAATTATACTCAGATTCTATTTCATTCCAGTTTGAATGGCAATCATCAAGAATGCAAACACAATAAATGCTGGGTGAGAATGTAAAAGGAATTATACATTATTGGTACGAATAGAAATTGGTATACCCACTACAGAAATCGGTATGGAGCTTACACACACACACAAAAAAAAATCTAAAAATAAAATTACAACATGATGCAACTATCCCAGTTCTTGGTATTTATCTCAAAGGATTAAAATGAAACTACCTGAGAGATACATGCTTAACCATGATGATCACAGCACAATTCACAATAGCCAGGTTATGGAATCAATTTAGGCATATAGAAGCAGATGTGTGGGTAAAAAAAATATGGTACATATACAAAATGGAGTTTTAATCTGCCATGATGAAGAAAGAAATTATCTCATTTGCAGGAAAATGAAAGGAACTGAAGAGCATTACATTAGACAAAGTGAGCTAGTCTCAGAAAGAAAAGTGTCATGTTGTCTCTCATGTGGAATCTAGTGAAGAAAAAAAAAAGGACACCATGAAAGTAGAGGGTAGAAATATGGAGTAGTGGGAAGGAGGAGACGAAGGTAAAGTGAAGTATTAGGGAGTAAAATTTATCAAATTAGGTTATATACATGTACTGATATGTCACAATGAAACTGACCATTCTGTGTAATTAACATATACCAATAAAAAGACATTAACTCTCATGAATAAATATAATATTATAAACTTTTCTGAGTGAATGAAAAGAATCAAGTTGCAAATAAATACATAAAGTTTGATTTAATGTAGTTAACCCTTAGAAGCATACAATCTAAAGATCTTATATTTAATTCAGTAAGATATCATAAGACTATTGAGAAAAGCAAGGGAATTGGAGACAAAATTTAGGATAATCAATGTCTTTGAGTGATAAGCAGAGATGGGAATCATCCATGGGGTTTTCTAGAACAAGAATAATGTTCCACAAGTGAAGCTAGATGTTTAAGTACATGGGCACATTCTGCATTTTACTTAATATTTATGCCATGGACAAATAAAAGATGGGGTTCAATTAGTTTACATAAAAGGAAATACAACTGCCTTCTAAAATATGAATTGATGATCAACATTATTCAATGTGAAAAATGTAAAACAATAAACAAATAATTATCACCTATTAGATTTAGAATTTTAAAATGTGAAGATATAGAGTGAACATTTACACATTGTTGGTCAAAGTGTAAGTTAGTTCAAATACTTCATAGAGCATATAATAGTAGTATTCACAATACTAAAGAAAAATGAAAGTGTTAATGTATGTCAGTGGGCACCGATTAAATAAACTATGGTGCATCCATACAAAATAACACTATGCAGTCACTAAAAATAATGCAGTTTTACATATGCTGCTATGTAATGGCTTCAAGAAAATATTAGCCAATGAAAACAGCAAGATAACGAACTGTGAATTTATAGTTCATGCTGTTATGAAAAATAGATAATATATGTATTTTATCTTTGTAGAGACATGAATTATTCCTCAAAGGATAACAACACAAAGGAAAAATCTTGTACAAATGGCTAATTCTGGAGAGCAGTAGTGGTTCTATACTACCAGTGCATTTTCTTAGTATGCTATCATCCCTTTTTTTTAAACTTTCTATATTTTTTATCATAGTTTACCTTTCAATTGAAAATACATGCTGTACAAACACTCATATAGGTACAGAAATATAACACAGAAATAATATGGAAAGCAGTCATGTTCATTTAGACCGATGTATTTGGAACTTATTTATAACTCCAGCAATAATTCAAAATCTCTTAACAAAAGTGGATTTTTGTTTTATCAATATTTTACACTACTCAAGTGTTGTCATTAGGAAGAAACACCTATTGCATGAAATTTCTAGTACTTCCTGGGTTTATCTTGCTCAGAAATAATAGAGGAAAAAATACTGTTTCAAAATTTAAAAATAAAGGTTGGTTGAATCTCTCCTTGAAATGTATAAAAATAAAAGCAAACAATAGAAATAATTTTAAGATACCTATTTTGGGATTCCCCTTTTTAAAACTGGATATGTGATTTAATTTCACTTTTTATCAGTTGTTCATTTGGGGTCAAACTTTCTACAGTTCCATAATGGAACATGCCATTCTATTTTCAGAGGCACAGATGGTGGAAAAACGTTTCACAAGTAAACTATTTTATTTGAGTGCAACTGAATTAGCTTTCCCAACCCACAATTTTCAAATGTGATGTCAAAAATGAAATACACCCTTCTACACCTTAGTGATGTAGCTCTGGGAAAAAAAAATCTATGCCATCACTCAGATATACAGTCTCTGTGAAATGAGGACCCAGATGCCTTTGTCATAGTATTGTAAGGATTAAATCACATGGCGTTTTCCTTTGAAAGTACCCACAGGCAGCACTGCACACCTTGTCTCACACCCCAACCGCCCCCATCCCTGGCTGAATCTCAGTATCTCTGGGCTGTGTTTAAAAATACTAATGTCCAGTCCCTACAGAGGCCAATTAAATGAACTTCTCTGGACCTGGGCCCAGACATTTGCATTTTTTAAAGCTCCCTGGGTGAATTCTCATAAGCAGCTGGAACCGAAAACCACAGACTAACACTGTATCTGTGCCTATCATATCCTCCAGCTGTTAAAAATACTGACAATTTTACTGATAAAACATCAACGAATTTGTGGGGATCCACAAGCAAACAAACCAAGCAGTAATCCGCTGGTAGTGACATATATGCTGCCTGTACATGTCTGACTCAAGAAACAAGAACTGCCTACGCTAACCTGCTCCGATGCTACCTTATCAGCCTCTCCCAGTGTTGCAGGTAGAAGTGACATTTTAAGAGAAAAGTAGGAAGAAGAGTAGGAGGAAAGGAACTTATATTTTTAAAAGCAAAAAATCTGAAATTGTTTTGATGTATCAGAAAAGACTTATAACAAATGAATATGCCACGGGTATCTGTTGCAGATCAAAATCAAGCCTAATCTGGCACATTTCTTTCCATAATGATGATAGCTATTAATGATAGCTACTCCTTACTTATCCCCTCACTTCAGACTCATTTGGAAATCTCAAGTTCCCTTCACTTGCTCTGTTTTCCACAATACTTCAATGTGTGTGTGTGTGTGTGCATGTGTGTGTGTGTGTGTGTAAAAGTTTAATTGACTGTATATTTCCATTAGAACATGAGCTCCATGAAAGCAGCTCTATAATCTCAGTTATCTTTTTTATCATTGAATTTTCTTTCTAAACTTTTCCAAGAGAACCACCACCCTCAAGGCAAGAATTTTTTTTAATGAAGAGATTATGCCATGTATCTTGGTAAAGCATAATAGAATGAACAAAAACTGGAAGAAAGTGGAGTATTTTGAAAAAAAATTATTTTAAGAAGAAAAAACAGTGCTCCCCTCAATACTAGTATTTTCCACATGAGGCATTCTTTCCATTATACTGGCCTAGTCTAATTAAAATTATTTTTCCTCCAGTACTGCTGGATACTTTGAAATATATTCTCTGGCCATTCCTAAGAGATCACTGTTACTCAAACTGGTGTCTAATTCTCTGGTATGGCTGATTCCTTTCTTTAATAATTGGATTCTGCTGGCTGTTTTCTAGCCCTCAGCATTTCCTCCAAAACTAAGTGAACTTGTAACAATATAAGATAAAGCTTTTCCTCCTTTTATCTTTACTTTCTTTAGAGTTTTACCAAAATATCTTGTTTACTCCTAGGGGCTACAACAAATTATCCTTTCTTGTTGTTTATAGGAAAAATCACATATGTGTGTTGTGTAACCATAAGCAGTTCAACATGTCATTCTTTTAGTAAAAGGTGAGTTTGACCTTGCTCTTGACACCTTGTACATAGTGCAATGTTCACCTATTAAATTGAGAATACAACTTTGGACAAGAAACTTTATTTGTATGGTCCTTAGTTCTAAAACTCAATTATAAAATGTTAACCAAGTCCACGTCAAACACCTTCTTTCTGAGGTTCATTATTATTTTATAGAAATAAATTTGCTAAATGTAAATCATTCACTGTACTTTGTAACACTTGTTATAGTGCTCTGTTCTATCTTCTAGATTCTATTTCTAGAGGTGCAATAGATTTGGAAACCATCATTTTCTGCACTAAAATACTGATTCTAATCTAAACCTAAGCTTTTCACACCATATCCAATGTAGTGTAGAGCTTCTTCACTACTACCCAGGTTCAAGACTGATCTTAGATTTAATGAATATTATTACAGAAGGGGAAAGAAAACCCATTTGATATTCTGCCAATACACCTCTGACTTCTAAGGCATCCTATCTGGTTTTTCAGAATGCATGCCCTACCAGTTGTGAAATACTTCGAATTATCATCCCTGATTTTGCCACTCTCCTTTTCCTCCTACCTCCTCTACTATCTTGTACAGAGCTTTCATAGTTTGTTGTTGTTGTTGTTTTATTTTTGTTTTAGACAGCAAATATTTTCTGTCTGTGACCGTGAATGTCCAAATGATAATCCTGCTGTGAAGCATAGGAATTGACTTTTGGAGATGCACATATCCTTCTTGGTCCAGATCCTTTCAAGATGTTCCAAGCTTGGCTATTTCCCACAGTGTCTTAGGGCAAAAAATACATACCAGCCCTCCAAACTAGAAGGAAAAATTTTGTGAAATGTAGCTTGAATCATTCCTGATCTTCTTTGCTCTGTCTTCTTTTGCTGCAGGCACTTCATTCAGCCTCAAGCTTTCAGACTTCTCCAAATGAAAGGCAGATACTAGGTTTTGCACTCTTCCCCAAACCCAAGGGACACATTTCAAATGCTGCCAAGAATTATTATCTCTTCCCCTCTAAGAACATCTCTGGAGGGTCCAACAGTGTTAGTACTCTTCACGACACAGGTAAGTGCTGGTTTCCTTACTCAGACAGTACAATATTTAGTGGTAGGATCCCAACTGCTTCATGCAGAGGGAGAAAGCAGCCTTTTTTCTCCCTAAGGCAGAGAGGTGAGAATCGTCAGTTTTCCTCACAGGAAACTAAAACAAATGTACTTTTGAATATGTAATCTTATTTTATGTGGGATGTTGGAATAACAGTGGCTGAACTGGGTTTCCATATCTTGCAAATTATATAGGGTTATATTTAGCCCTTTTCTTTAGTATATGGGAAATCATACAATCTTAAAGATGTTTGCTGAAATTTCAAGACAACAAAGAAGTGACATCCCTTCCCATTCTGCTACATTTCACAATCTTCTCTCTTGTTAATTTAAATGTTTAAAGGATACAAGGGAATTCCTCATTTTAACACTGAGAAATCAGGAAAATATGTATTCTATGTCTCAGCATAACTAATAAGAAATTACCTGACATGGTAATGATAAGATCAAATAAGATAATCTGTGAGAATTCTGGGTAAACTTTTTAGTACTCTTCAAAGATTCGTTATTATGTTTAATATAACCCAAGTAAAGTAGAAATTAAATGCAACTGTTAAAGTAATTCTGGCTCCAAAAACTGATTGCCAGTAGTTATTATAGAAAAAGATACACATCTGATAACTGTCTGAAGCATACAGATGCCACATATTCCAGTCTTCAATTTAAAATTCACCAAGAAGGAGGAGAAGAAATAAGGGAAAAAGAGGTAAGGGGAAAGAGAAAAAATTATCAAATAAAATTTTTAAAAATAATGCCATAAAATGTTCATTATGACTACAAAGGAAAAATCCCTTCTCTCACCATATGCTATCTGCACCAGTCTTCACTTTTCAAACACCTACTCCAATCTTGCCATCCAGCTTTCCTCTTGCCCTAGCATCTCTAAAATATTTCTTTCCCAAATGTTAAAACTGAAATGTAAAAGCTATTTCATGAAATTCCTCTCTTATCTCTCCAACTACACTTTAAAAGTTTAGATGAGGGGTTGCAGTTGTAGCTCAGTGGTAGAGTGCTTGCCTAGCATGTTGAAGCACTGAGTTGAGCACTGCATATAAATAAAAAAGAAAATAAAGGTCCATTAACAACTAAAAAATTCTTTTAAAATTAAAAGTTTAGATGAAGTTTGGTCTAATTTGTCAATTCTCTGGCCTTTGTGATGAATAATAGAAGGTTAATGCACCAGTGAAACTTAACAGATAACTTCATTTAAATCTAGGAAACCTCAAGGAAAATTAAAACCTCAAGTAAAATGGATTTCTACAGCAGATTTGATAAATTCTATATAAGATGCTTAGAGGCTCAAAAAAGTACAGATTTGATTAAAAACAAAAAGACTAATGTAAATGAACCAGCCAAATATTTAGACAAAGGGAACTTGTAAGATTCTTGATAATTCCAGTAAGACAGGAAATACCATGTGATATTTTTGTACTTCTGTTTTTGTGTACTGAAGAAAAAATAAAGTATATTATTTACATACACACACAAATAACTGCCACATGCAGATATTTGCACATAACCCAACCTTTAAACTAATTCTTTAAGAAGGAGGAAGGGGAAACTTGTTAAGAAAGAAAAGGGTCAGGGTAAAGAGAATTATCAAATTAAATTAAACAAAATTTTAAAATATTATCTATGCCACTAAATTAGGATTTTTTTTCAAAATGAGAAAAGTTTACTTCAGGTCTATTATACATTTTTATAAATCACTTTATTCTTGCTTCCTTTGAATCACAGACCACAGGATTTCTGTTTGGTGAAATATGAATTCCCAAATATGTAAGGTGGCAGCAAAACTAGCAGGTAGGTAAAAGAAAATGAAGTTAAAACAAGTATTCAAGACATTCCTGTGAATCAGGATGAACGTAGTTTACTTCCTTCACCTTTTAAAATCACAAGCCTTCAAAACAGCCCAATAGATCTTGAGGACACAGGTTCAGATAAAGTTAGATATTTTGCACAAGATCACATACATCTACTCAACTGCTGAGTCTCGTTTTCCCTTCCCCTTTTTCAACAGGCAAAGATGAACCTCTGCTCCAGATGCTCCAAAACAGCAGACAAGATGGCGGCAGGTTAGCTGATGGCTGCAGCTTCCCAGAAACCCTGCCTCCTGGAAAGCCCCACCCCCGGAAGTCCTACCCCTGGAAGCCCGCCTTTAGAGGCCATGCCCTCCAGCCGGGAAGTGCCCTTTCTTCATCTCAGAGATACCACGGGTTTCAGTGACAGCACCCTGCTCACTGCCGCTCTGCTCCCAAAAGAGCATGAAAAGGAAGTGTAAGGAGAACCTCAGGCATGCAAGCAATAGAGGCAGAAGGAGAAAACCCCAGATTTTTCAGACTCACAAAAAAAAAGTGTAAAATGGTGGCAGATTCAGCTAACCATTCATTCTAGTCAATACCAAGACCTGGATACTCACAAAGTACACAGGAGCATGTGACAAGCTTTCCTCAGGTCCCCTTCAGAAGATGTTCTTCACTGACTTTCTGATTTGTACTTATCCCACATCACTTCAAATATCCAGCCTCTCCACAAGTCCATGGGACTTTTCCCTCTCTCCTTTTCTCACTCACCCCAGGTGGCTGTCCTTTTCTTAGTCTTGGTACTTGTAACCTTCTCATTCCTCACTTTCCTTCACTTTCTATTTTCTCTGTACTTCTCACTTCTCCCTTTCTTTCACTTTCTACTTTTCTATGTCTTCTTTCTCTGGCCACAATGGAATTCAACATTAATAACAACCAATGCTTCTATAATGTTTATTAGAGATTTATTGTGCCCCAAACATTTTACAAACATTATTTTTAATTTTCATAAGTATGAATTTAAGATGTGATTACTCATACATTGAAAATGGGAGACTGGGAGCCAGGTACAGTGGCTCATGCCTGTAATCCCAGTGGCTCAGGAGGCTGACACAGAAGAATCACAAGTTCAAAGCCAGTCTCAGCAAAGGCATGGCACTAAGAAATTCAGTGAGACCCTGTCTCTAAATAAAATACAAAATAGGTCTGGAAATGTGGCTTAGAGGTTGAGTGACCCTGACTTCAATCCCTGATACAAAAAAAAAATCCATTCTTCCTTTCAAAGCCATCCAACTAAATTCACTTGTGATGTGCTTTTTGAGATATAATCCACATACTTCCACAACCTAAAATGCATAATTCAATGCATTTTAATATATTCACAGAGGAGCATTTTGAGTATTTTGTCCTTTCCCCAACAACCCCTTAGGCATCACCTCCCAATTTCCCCATTTCTTTGCCTAGGCAATTACTAATATTGTTTCCATAGAGTTGCCTGCTTGGGTCATTTCATATACTGCCATCATACAGTATATGGTCTTTGTGGCTACTCTCAATTGGTGATTTTTTAAGGTTCAACCATATCAGAGCATATAACAATGCTTCATTTATTTTATAGCTGCATAATATTTTATTATAATCATTGTTTATCCATTCATCCCTTGAGTTATGTGTGAGTTGTTTCTATCTTTTTGCTAATATGAATAATTCTGCTATGAAGGTTCATATGCAAATTTTGGCCTAGACATTTTTTCCCCTATAAATGGAATTGCTGGTTACATGAGAACTTTTTGTTTAGCTTTTAAACAGCTGTCTGAGTATTTTTCAAGAAGACTGTACCATTTTTTTTATTTCCACCAGCCATGTATGAGGGTTCTAATTTCTGCACAACTTCACCAACACTCGTTATTACCTTTTCTATTATATAAAGCCTTGACTGATATAACATTCTGTCAGATGTGAAGATGTACCTTATTCTAATTTTTATTTGCATTTTCTCAACAGTTAATACTAGATTATCTTGAAATTCCTCTTAATATTTTTCATGTTATTCAATTATTTTTAAAAATATGTGATCCTAAAGCAGTTTCCTATCAATGCAGTAGAAAAGGGAATGAATATATACACACTAAGCTCATATCAATGTGTATAAAAATGCATCTTTGTCTATGTTTATACATGAATGTGTACATCTACATGTGTATGTCTATGTTTAAAACACAACTCTTTAGTTAAATTTCTTGAGATGTAGGCACTACTACTTAATTTCTGAGGAACTTAAAGAAAGTAGCTTAATTGCTCTAAGCTCATTTTCCATTTTGTAAGTAGAGACAACAAAAGTAGCATATAAAATTTGCTTATCATAGTTCCTGCTTAATAGTTTGTTTATAAATATTAGCTCAATATTTCTGAATTTATAGACTCTTTTACAATTAGGAGGTATTTAATGTGCTGGGTAATTTTTAAAAATCAATGAGTTGTACACTCTGTTTGTACATATTTGTTGCTAAACTTGTTCAACCAATATTTTTGTTTAGGTTTCATTAAGTTCCTGGTAATGGATTAATGTCTTTCTATATCTAACTGTTCATCCGACACTTCAGGATATGACAAGTGATTCTCCCTACAAAAAGAAAAATAATAAGATATATTTTATTATAAAGTAACATCACCAGTTATCATAGCAACATTCATATCACATTTTGATACAGTGACAAGAGAAGTTCCAACTCAACCAAAAACAGAACTGGGAGACATTTAGAGCCTGTGACAGCATGTGCCCTTGAAGAACAGCAGAACTCCCCTTCCTTTCTCCTCCACAGCCCTCTAATTTAGCCATTGCACTTCCCACTCATCAAAACTGAGGAACAGTAGAAATAAGCAACGCAAATTGGTAGATAATGCACCTTATTTCCATGTAGAAGCAGGTGCATTTTCCTCTGGATAAGTACTGTGATGACACTGATCTGCTCTGACAGGCCAGCTGATCTAAAATTACTCAGCACACATCGCCACTGGCTGGGGAAGCTTCTCCCAAGAGCTTATTCCACAACTCTTCAATCCCCCGGGTGCTAATTAAAATTTACTGGATAATATTTGCAAAGCTCAATGGCCCTAGTTACAGCAATTATCAGTTACTAAATGTTAGTGCCAGAGATGTCACCTGATGATTGGCTTTTTATCCAAGAGGATTTTCTCTCTTCCCCCTCCCCTCATTCTTCCCTTTCATTTCTTCAAGAAACTGAATGAACTAATGTCTCAATTGGCTTTAGAAAGGGAGAAAATCACCATCCTACTCTTAGAATAATTCTTTAATCATTGTACCACTAGTCACTGAGGGATCTGGATTTTAAGCATGAGCCCCTGATCCCATTACTAAAATAAGAGGCTAAATTGGAGGTCCATTTCTGATCCATTACAAAAAGGGCACTCCTTGTTCATTCCTTTGCCCCAGTGATTGCATCAGCTTACACAGGTGGAAAGATGGCATGGTCAAGACCCAGCAGTCTTATACTGCTATTGTTAAGTGACTGCTTTTGAAATGAACATTGGTATTTTTAATCAACAAATTTATGGAATTGGCCATTAACATCTATAGTTAAAAGGTCCAATAATATTGGGTCATGCTCTAACCCTGATTTCTATAGACCAGATGGGGTGTCAGTTATTGCAATGATACACAGTTGCATTTGCTGGGCTTAATTGAATTTTAAATATACTTGATGGTCTTCATTAAGTAGATAATCTGTGGCTAGAAATAAGGTGATCCATATTCTCTTTATATAAATTACCTTAAATTAATAATCAAATTTCTTTAAGTTCTAATGCAGCAAAGACACCAGACCCTGGTGCAATAGAGTTGACCCTCCATATCTCCAGAACCAATCAATTGCAGATTGAATATAATTGAAAAAAATAATTACATCTGTACTGAATATGTGAAGACTTTTTTACTTGTCTTTATTCCCTAAACAATACAACTATATACATATCATTTACATTGTATTAGTTATTATAAGTAACCTAGAGACAATTTAAGATATACAGTAGGATTTATATAGGTTACATTCAAACCCTATGATATTTTTTATACATTATTTTTATAAGGAACTTGCATATCTGTTGGTTTTGGTACGTGAGGAAATTCTGGAACCAAGCTCCCATGGGTACCAAGAAATGACTGTAGAGTTGGACTCCAAAGTCTGTGGTGGCAACAGATTTTGCTCTTTGTTCATATACTACTGGCAAATGTTTGTCAAGAAACAATGTTCCCATGGTTACACTGTTGGTGAGATTGTATATTAGTACAACCATTATGGAAATCAGTATGGAGTTTCTTCAAAATACTAGGCCTGGGACCACCATATGTCCCAGCTATAACACTCCTTGGTATTTATTCTAAATAATTAAAATCATCATCATACTATAGTGATACATGCATCCCCATGTTTAGAGCACCACAATTCACAAAATCTAAACTATGGACCCAGCCTGCATGTCTATCAATGGGTAAACAGATAAAGAAAATGTATACATATACAATGGAGTTTTACTAAACCATAAAAAAATGAAATTACACAATTTGCAGAAAAAAAATGGATAGAATTTGAGAACATTATGTTAAGCAAAATAAGCCAAACTTGGGAAGTCAGGGGACTTTCTCTCATATGCAGAAGCCAGAGAGAAAAAAGGAAAAGAAAGGTGTGTGTCAGGGGAGGAGTCCCATGAAAATCAAAGGGAGATCAGTTGAATAGAGGAGAGGAACCAGGGGGAGGTAGAGGCTAGGGAGAGAAGAAACACTGGGAAATGATATTGGCCAAATTACATTGTTATATTATATGCATATATGAATATATATACAACAAATCTCATCATCATGTACAACAATAATGCACCAGTAAAATATACGGAGACAAAAAGAAAAAAAATGTCCTTAGTTATTTCTTTATGCTTTTTATTTATTTCCAGAGAAACATTTTTTTTACAGAATTATCTTTCAAAAAGACAAGCACTAATATTTGTAAAATACATATTTGTCAGACATTAATATCTGACACTTTAAATAAAGAGACATATCTTCATAGCTTTGGCCCAACTATCATGTTGGTTTTTCATTTCCATTTTGAATCAATTTTTTTTCAGAAGCAGAGGAAAAGATAACTGCCCAAATGTTTGATAATCAGGAATCAATATATAGAGCCAACCTGAAACACAAAAAGAAACCCAAAGTTTATTTAAAAATTCTTCCTCCTTCAATTTCTGCAGCCTTCACCAAAGTATTTAACATTCTGAGTCTCTGTTGACTTTATTGCATTAAGAATGAACAATGCATGAAGGAGCTTAGAGTGATGTGAGATGTTGTACAATCAAAAAAAGAGAGGACTTCTCCAGTCAGGAGATCAGTAGAAGTGAAACATCAAAAGATTCTCACAAAGATTAGTAATACATGCTCAGGAAATCAAGTGAAGATTCACAAAAAAGAAAAAGATTGTGTATCTGGGGACCTCCCATGGTAAATGGTGACCATCAATAATTTAAATGTTATTAAATATTTCTGATCCATAAGGTGTTCTCCAGAATCAAACAGGTTAAAACAATCTTGCAACATTAATTAATATTCTGGACCATTCTACTTCTTTCATTATATTTCTGCTTCTCATTCTCTCACTTTACTCATCTATCCTGTATAATAACATGTAGTAATGAATTTATATTCTCCCCCTTATACTCAATATGTTTTCTATAAAATTTCAAAAGAAATCAATGTTATCTGGTAAATTCTAAAAGAAGGTTAATGGTCAAGCTTACCTGGTTTTTCAGGTAAAAAATATTTTTTATGTCCAATAGCAAATAAAAGTTAAGATTTTTTATTTCTGATATAAATAATGAGATAATGTAAAAAGAAGCAAATTCATCTATTTTAATAGCTATTTCCCTGGTCTAAATGGATGATGAAGCAGTTAGATGAGTATTGTCCTCAACCACAAAATATTTACTAACTGTCAAATATTTGTTGGGAATTCTTGGTACTAATTTGCAAGTCATTTCAAATACAAGGAATCAGTGGAGGAGGGAAGGACTTACCTGGGTAAGAATGGGACAAGGAGCAGTCCAACCTAAGGAAGCAGTAAGTGCCGTTGGGTGGGAGAAATGGTGGCTACAATAAAGGGTGAAATGTGAGCAATATAGGCAAGGTTAGATCATACAGGACCTTATGAACTGAACCTAGTGCTCAAGGTGCCAGGAGGAAACATCAATCAGAAGGTTTAATAAAGAGATTTTGATGAAAGGGATACTTACAGAAGTGTAGATAGTATTTAGGGACAAACAAGTATTGGGGACCAGGCATCATCCAGATACTAGCAGTTAGTGTGTCTCTCTCTCTCTCTCTCTCTCTCTCTCTCTCTCTCTCTCTCTCTCTCTCTCTCTCTCTCTCTTTCTCTCCTCCCTTCCTTTTTCTCTCCCTCCCTCCTTCTCCTTCCAGAGAAGAATGGACAAACTAGGAGAGGAAGAGATAGCAAATAGAGAAAAATCACTGTACTGCATTTTGTATTTCATCCTAAGAAAAACAGGGAGTTTTTGAAAGATTTTGTTATAGGTTCTCAAAACAAAACAAAACAAACAAAGGAAGAAAAAACATTGCATTTCAATGCACATTTTCTTCCATATCAACATTCATTAATTCGGGGTGGGAGGGTGAGAGACTTTCAGTTTGTTGCAAGCATTAAAATGAATGAAAAGAATCAAGGGTGAAAGCAAATTAGGATGCTTCAGTTAAAACCACAAATGATGCTGCAAAAAACTTTTGTGATTTGTAGAGCTTAGAGATTGGTGATGAACTCTGTCAATGATCGCGTTGAAGATAGGAAATTTGGTCTATGCAATCTTTTTAAGAAGTTAGTATTGCAAGTTATCAAAGCGTTTGCTGAAGTTCAGATGTTTCCTGTTTTTGACAATGAAAGTTTCAAAGCTGTTTTTTTTTCTTATTTTCCTTATGTGGTGGGTAATTTATCCAACATTTGTTGAAAGAGAAATAAGAGACTCTTTAAAGCCTTTTAGGCCCCATTGAAATAGTTTGATTTCCTGCTACAATTAATATTTGTGCCTCATTTTGAGAGAAAACATACACATTTTTAAGTATATACAGTCATTTTTTATAAGTGAATGAATCATGAAAAATCCAGAAAGTTTTATAAATTAGCAATTCTGATATTCTGCTACATGTTCTATATGACCTAGAGAGATTTTTAAACCTTGAAAATTCTTAAGTCCCCCAAAAAACAACAGAAATTAAATCTGATTAAGACCAGGAGTTCTGCATTTTTGAAAAATATCCCTTCTGTAATTCTGACATGCAGTATGATTAACAATCACCATAGATATAATTCAACTTCTAAACTATGTTTACTAAAAAACTTCAAATTAAAATGCTATTGATATTAGCCTAAGAGTTTCCAGATTTTTCCACCTACAGCATTCTATTATTCTTGATACTCAGTTTCAAATTTTAATGCACAGAGATGGACTTAAATTTATAAAATTCCTAAATTGATTGACATCATGGATTGTTCCCCATTGTGAGTGACTGGAGATTGAACCCAGACCCTCGTTCATACTAAAACTACATCCCCAGCTATTTTCTACATTTTACTTTGAGACAAATTCTCACTAAGTTGTCTAGCCCTGATCCTTTTGCCTCAGGTTCCCAAGTAGCCGGGAATACAAGTGTGTGTCACCACATCTAGCTACAACTTTGTTTTTGTTTTTTTTTTTTATTGGTAACATAACATAAGTGGCTTTTGAAATGCTCTGAGTACCTAGAATGGGAACAAATACACTGAAGGATTTCCAGAAATAAAGTGATCATTATTATTTACAAATCATAGAAAATTTTTGGTCTAGTACCTTAGTTCAAAATTAATTGCAGTCTCTTCTGGTGATATCTGCAATGAAATGTCAATCATCACCAAAAAATGCTATCCTAAAATTTAAAAAAATTCAATACTGTTATTTTCTTTGAACTTGTTTCATCAATGCTCACTTGTGTCCTGTGTTTTTGCAAGAGATGTGTTGTAAGACCTACTTTGATTCACTCTGAAGCATTCCTACTCATTCCTCTGGTTTGTATTCTGTATTTTTGTTTTGTTTTGTTTTCTGTCCAAGGCAATCATACTGAATTCAGAATACGATCAATTTCTAGCAATCTCATGCTTACCTTCCTACCCCCGTCCTCTGATAGCAACCCCAAAGGTAGACACAAACACCATATGTGTCTTTTTAAACTATTTCTGAACTTATTACAATTTACACTGAGCAGCATTATGATTTTCATTGCAAAGCTATTAAAACAGTGGACTGAGCATAAGCAACCACCTTCACCTCAGCCTAAATTCCATTGAAATGAAACACAATCCACTTTAAAGTATTTTCTAATGTTACTAGGATATAAAAATTTTGCCTCAGATGAACACAAAATCTTGAGAATTCCTGAAGAATACAAAGCTGATAGGAATGAAATAGGAACTGAAGACTACATAAAATTGCAATGAAAATACAGAGTAAAAAAAAATGGTAGTGAAACTAGAGTGATTTTAGTAGCATTATCAGTGGAAATCAAGGAAATTAAAAATAAAATAGCAACAAAGTACCATCCTTCACATTACAATGAAAAAATTAGAAACAATAATATTATTTAATGTTAGTGAGACATTGGGAAATGCACATTCTGGCATTTTTTTATGGTACTGAACTGACCAAATTTCTTTAAAGGAAAATTTGGCAATGTCCATCAAAAATTATAATATGGATGTCTTATTAACTCAGTGATTCCATTTGTAGGACTTTATCCTATAATAAATATGTGTAATAATACATATGCATGCACAAAGACATGTATATTACAATTATTTGGTATAGCATTATTTAAAATAGAAAAGTTGGAGAAAGAAACTAAATGGCCATTAGAGAAATTAAGCAAACATATATTTGAATAATAAAAATATTGTAAATGTACATGTACTGAACTATAAAAATCTCAATGGCATAAACGTAAAAACCAATTTGTACAGTAATTCAAGTACTGTAACAATTATGCAAAACTATTATACACACACACACACACACACTCATGCAAATGCACACACACATACACATACATCCATTCTTCAATTTATTTAGAGAAAGGACTAGAAACTTTTACACCCAAATTGAAGCTGACATCCCAGTGAAGGCTAAGACAAGAGGATTGCAAGTTCAAAGCCAGTCTCAGCAACTTAGCAAGGACATAAACAGCCAAAAGAGTGACACCTTGCCTCAAAATAAAAAATTTTTAAAAAGATTCAGGATGTGCCTCAGTGGTTAAGTGCCCCTGGGTTCACCCATGGCACAACCATGGCATGCGCGCTCTCACACACACACACACACACACACACACACACACACACACACACACATACACACACAAAATTGAAGCTGATATGATCATTGAAGATGATAAAAGACAGAGCAAGGTATTGCATAGACTAATTTTATTATGTTTATATCTCTATATTCCACTATAATTGTATCTTGTTCATGAGAATATATTTGTATAATTGTGGGGGAAATGTATATCCTTTAAAACTGTCCAGAAGGTATTTTTTAAATACTTATATTATTAATTAACAAATTAAATTCTTCAGGTATTAACTTTAATTGGAAGAAGTTCATTTAATTTTAAATGTTTACATTTTCACATAGTATGGAAATACATTAAAGTGGTGGAGAAAACTACAAAGGAACAGATTTCAATTTTAATACAGTTGTTAAATAAACTAAAATTGGGCATCATCATCAATCTACATAAAATTATATGAGATTATAGAAAAATACCAGAAAGAAAACAAAATGAAGAGTTTTGATATCCAGCAATAAGATGATTGCTTATCTTTTCAAAAATTGACTTCTCTCTGGTTTATTTTCCTTACAATTAAAAATTCCATGGAAACAAACACACAACATATTGTTACGAGAAAAAAAATCATTAGATTCTTCATTCTTGCATTATTCTTACTTCTGAGAGTTGGGTATGAGAATCAGGAAATTAAGTTACATGGTCAACTTCACACAGATGGTTATTAGTGAAGAACAAGAATTAGGTCACAGGTCTAATTAGCTCATAGGTCCAAAAAAAAAAATCCAATGTTTTGCCTACCTCTTGCCAAGCAAGTTCTATCTTGGTGTTTTCTGTTTCAGATTACCTTATAACCTAATAATAGATTTTCTTTATTCAGTCAGGTCTAGAGGCTACTACAAATGTCCCTAACTGTTATATTTTCTAGCTTCAATCTAACATGCATTCTCACTAGAGAAGTCTATTCACAGCTCATTCTTCACATTGCCATTAAGTAACTCCTTTCACTGCCCCAACTTGTAGTCTGAAATGCTTGGCTCTCTGGTAGTTTTCCTGGTAATTGTCACATGAGCAGTAGTAAGGGGATAAAGTTATGTACTCAGAGTATACTTAAGGGCATGTTCACTTCCCTTTGTCTTTTAACTTTGAACTTGTCTTTGGCGTAAACAAATGGTAAGATAATAAAAGATGTGATCATAAAAAATGTTGGAACTCTTAAAAAGAGTAAAAATCTAAAGGAGTTTAATAATGAGGGAAACTTCTCTATTTCATATTCTTTGTTATTATTTTAATTTATGGAATTGTTGTATAAAAGCAAGATATAGATAAGTATAATGTATGACTGACCTTTGGATTGCTTTTTGATTTTCATAAACATAGATGTATAAGTTTTTTTGTCCTAACCATAAAGAACACAGCAGATCACAGAGGAAACAGAAGTATTTTTTGCTTACAGGTAGGATCAGAGCCTTGGAGATGTTCATACCAATTTTGAGGAAGAAATTACTTATAATGAAGATGGTTTACTGAGACAGTGTTGTCACATTCTTCAATGACATGAGTGTGTAGGTGGTAGGAATCCAAAATTAGGGGGTATTTGTGCTTTGTCTATACTTTGAAGAGAGTGGGAACCACTGTTGTACTGACCATGCAGTGTGCTTATTATAAGCAAGTGCAGTATACTAATATATAAATTCATTGTAATTTAGACCCTAAGACCTGTCAGCCTTTGAAGACCCCTACTCTAGAGTTCTCATCCTGGTGTTAGGTATCATTTAAAGGAATCTAATCTATAATCCTTTCATGGAGACTGCTATGGAAGAATTTCAAATATCATTAATAACATCTGTATCAGTGGTTTCATTCACTAGCATAAGGAATAGTTAGGATAATTTTTCATAGAAGGCAAAATGAATGTACAAAATAAATGATTGATCAGAAAGACTATTCAGCCCCCAAGAGCCTTGCATAAGGGATGAGAAATGCTGCAGGTTTATGCTCTGTTTGGACCTTTTCCAAGAATACTGAAACCAACCCAGTTAGATTTTAGCTAAGCTGAGCTCTTAGAAGTGTGTTTTTTTTTCCTCAGAGTGAATCTGTCATAGTAGGTGCTTGTGGAGTGCCTGAGGATAAAGAATGGAGATTGCTTCACAATTCCAAGAATGGATTGTGTCTGGTCACTAGTAGATTATTGTAGTTTGATTATAGTAGGTTCATTTTCAATGTAAAATGAAATAGAATCTGGTGAAGACAGCTTGTAGCTGCCTCATATTATTTTTAACCTACTAATATTGACCAAAATACTTGAGACTTACTAAAGAGCCAAACTGACTTAGACTAATTCTTATCACCCTCTGGGTATATTCTGAAGAATACAAAGATGACCCAGAACCTTGGTCAGGGGAGTTTAGGGTTTTATCGTTTGACTACTTTATTTTAGTTTAAATTTCCTGTAATGTTACAACCAGCAGCACATAGAAGTAAAAAAGATAACAGCTGACCTGGTGACTTAGTAGTAAGAAGAAGCTTCACATGCCAGAACAAAACTGCCTGAATCAATTTTAGGGTTGATTTTTAAATTTCCATAGTCAGAGCATCATGAAAATAGCTAATGTTTGGTTATTTTCTGTGTCATAATTGTCTTTGTTATTGTTATTGCAAGAAATGTTTTAACTAAGAAATAGTTTCTCAGACAATTTATCATGATGGTTTGCTAGAAATTTTTATTATTTGTTTTATTTTATTATTTGTTCTTGAGAGGAAAGTGTCCCACAGTGGTATGTGTGTGCATGTGTTTGTGTTGGCTCTCGCTGCACTTGAAACAATCAATACTTATAATTTGGAAATTTTATATAAAGTTTGTAATTTTAATTCCTACCTAGACTCACTATTAATTACAATCTCGTGTTTTTTATTTGCTTAAACTCCCCTCTACCCCCATTGAGAGTAGTAATTCTTTAAAATAAAATTCATCTAAAGTCACAATTCTTGCTTTAATGCTCCCCAAAAGAAGACATCCTGCAGAGTTCAATTAATGACCTGGCAATGTGGAACTGACGAGGGTACAAACATGTTCTACTGTAGAGGTTGATGCATGGTTTTTCATTAGCCATGTTGCCTACTTCTTCTTGAATGCCATCCGGAGACTGACTGCTCCTAAACAAGTTTCTTTCATCTTGGAAATTAAGGGCTCCCTATTTGTATTGACTCTTTTTTTGTTTTTTTTTTGTTTTTTGTTTTTTGCTTGATTAAAATTCAATCAGTAGACTTTGATAAAAATCTGTCAACAGAAAACAGCTTCAGTGTCCCTTTCTCTCCATATTGTGCAATAAAAAATCAAAACACCATAGTTCGTTTGTACCAAGAGAGCCATCTAAATACTTAAAAGTAGCCCTTCTTTACTTCCTAGAACTTGTTTGTAAGCCTAGTTTTCAGCATCTGATGAGAATGAAAGAAAGAGGCAGGCCTAGATGAAAGTGCCAGAAAGATGGAGTCAAAGACTATCTGCATTAGGAAAAGTGGGGAGAGCACTAGTTCAACTCTCACAAGACATTCACAACCCAGGAGATGCTTCTGGCATATGGGTCTTACCACAGAAGGGAAGGTAGCATAGGGTGCTCTGATAGTCCCTCTTCATCTCCCTAAATTCTTAAGTACTCATGGAACTTTGTCTCTCTCTCTTTCTCTCTCTCTCTCTCTCTCTCTCTCTCTCTCTCTCTCTCTCTCTCTCACACACACACACACACACACACACACACATCTACCTTACCTCATATACTTAAGTGTTGTCTTCACATTGTATATCTTAGTTAGAACTCCAACCAAGATCCTTTGGTGAGCTCAAGACCCACATGTTCAGCTCCTACTCAACTTTTCCCACTAGATGTCAATCAACATCTCAAATTATCATGTCAAAATTAAATATATCTATATATCCCTCCTCACCTGCTCCTCTGTTTTCCCCATATCATTTAATGTCAACTTCATCCTTCACTCCTCCATCTCTTACAACCCACATCCATCTATTGGGAACACATGTTTGCTTTACCTTCAGAATCTATACAAAGACCTACCACTCCTTACCATTTCTGGTGTGATCCAGCATCAGGTCTCCCTTTCATTAATGCAATAGTTTTCCCAAATGGTCTCTCTACTCTCACTTTGACACCCTCCATCTGTTCTATTCTCAACATAGAATCCAGAGAGACGATGATGTCTTCTGCTTACAAACTTTTACTTTGCAAAACAGGCAAATTTTGCAGTGGTTCATAATGTCTCACACAAGGTGTCCTCAATTATTCTACTGGCTAGTACCTCTCTCTGACCTCATGATCTTATTTTCAACCAACTGCCCCGCTTTCATACTGCTCTGAGCACAGGGCTGCCATATTGTCCTTTGAATGCACTAATCATATACCAATGGAATGATTTTCCATCTACTGTTCCCTGTGTCTGGAAGATCCTTTCCTTAGGTATCTACATACCAGTTCCTTGGCCTCTTTCAAGTCTTTGCTCAGATGTTGCCCTCAAAGTCTTGCTTGACGGAGTCATATAAAATTGTAATATGCGCCTCTCTATATTCTCTGTTATCTCTCCTTTTCTAAAGCACTTATAAATTTTGCGAAAATTTTACTTTTAGTTCTTAAATTTTTTTCTTCCCTTTAAAAATAATAGTGGTTCCAGAAAGGCAGGTAATTTTGCCTGACATTCCATAGAATGAAGAAAAAAACAGAAGACCTTTAATCTCACTTTGATCTAAAACTACCTGTGTAAGCTCAGATGAGTCATATAATCACTCTGGGCCTCAGTATGTTCATTTGTGAAAAATGAGAATATTAGATTAGATCAGTGATACTTGAGTTTTATAGTACATGTAAATCATTTGTAGATATCTTTGAAATGTATATTCTAATTCAGTTTGTCTGATGTGCTAAGATTCTTCATTTCTAATACCCGTTCAGAATATGACAATGTTGAGCACCCATTTTGAGCAGCAAGGCATTACATAATCATTAAGATTTCGTTCTTTAAATCAGGGAGTGAAAACCACAAGTGTTCACTTTTTTTTTGTTAATAAATCTTCATTGGAACACAGACATGCTTATTAATTTAAATGTTTAGGCTTATTAATTTAAATGTTTGGTTGCTTTCACATTACAACAGCAGAAGTGAGGGAGTAACTGCCACATAGACAATATGTGACTACAAAGTCAAAAGTATTTGCTATTTGTCCCTGTATAGAAAAAGATTTCTGGTCCCTATTCTGTATTGAACTTGAATGTATTAACTATAGTTTGTTTTTTCTAGCTTTTTTCTTAATTGCTTTATTTTGTCCCCATGTTCTCAATATTCTCCAATTTATAAATCATGAAATTTGCCTATTTGATATCCACTTGAATCAATGTTGGACAAATCTAAAACTGAACAATGACTTTAGATACCAATTAGTCCAACTCTGTATTTAAGACACAAAGCCTACTAGAGCAGAATAATTGTTCAATGTCATCTAAGAGATAAAAAATATAGAGGAGACTCAGGATTTTGGATTCAGGTCTCCTATGCTTTGTGTGATACAAGCTTCTTGCCTTACTTTCTCAGAACTTAAACATATTCTGGTTTTGCACGGCAGTGGTTCAAGTACAAGAATTATCAATCATTTGTCTGAAGGCTCAAAGAAGACTAAGGAAAAAACCTTGCCAAAGATTTCAGGATCTTCTTAAGAATAGATGTTGGCTGAAGGTTGACAAAGTCTATGGAGAAAAGGAGAGGTAGAGAGATTAAATGTTCACCACATAGTTTCCTCTTGAAGACTAAGGTGCTCATTCCCCTATTTGCACAGAGTTGGCTACAGAGCTGTGAATAATGGTACACTCCTGTAATAGTTGTGATTCTGGTGGCTGAGGCAGGAGGAATCCAAATTTGAGGCTAGTGGGCAATTTTGTGATATTCTGTCTTAAAATAAAAAATAAAAAGGGCTGGGGAGGTATCTTAGTGATAGCATGTCCCTGGGTTCAATCCCTAGTACTGGATAAAAAAAAAAAAGTATTGACTGAAGGCCATTCCCAGATGAATCCTTTTGCAACACTTACCCTCAGTTGAAAAGAATTGCCTCATTCAAGTTTAAGTCCCCTCCTTAGGACAATGAATATTCATTAAGTGCATGAGGTGAGAATACAAATCCTGGACACTTGTCTAAGCTGTCAAAAACTCTGATGGGCCAGCCCTGCCCCAGATCCCCATATAATTGGAGAAGGATTCTGTTGCAACTACAACTAATTTTACCTTCTCCCTCTGCCCATCCTGCTGCCTCACTTCCCCAACATGTGTCCATCCACTTCTCCCTCTACCCAGTCCTTTCTCACCTGCTCTTACATGGGTGTTAATCTTGAGCACACACCCAATCAATACACATCCTGCACACAGTGCCTTCTGTGTCTGATCTGGAAGAACACAAACTAGGGCAAGAACAGTTTCAGGTGATCCTCTGAACTAATTACCAGGGATTCTTGAATTCTTGACTACAGCTTGAAGAAACAAAATGAAGGAGTAGAGCCACACCCAGATCAGTTCCACTGGAGTCACTGTGGCATTGCAGTTGCTTCGATGTAATGAAGGAAACAGGTTGGTTAAGAGCATTGATGCCAGGCACTTGAGCACTAACTCAAGACTCTGTGGCCTTACAAGCAACTGAGCCGAGGCCAGCAGCATCATAGTAGCAATGATGCCCCTTGGATTTAGCACCAGGGACTAGTTCAAGAGTTGGCAGCCTCCCCTGATAGACATCACTGCAGTGAGCAGAAGGGAAGGAGGAGAACTTCAGATATATTGGCTGACAGAACTGTGTTCAAAAATATGGAAACCATCCCCTGAAGTCACCTAGAGATAGTTGGCCAGGTAGAGAAAGCAGAAAAAGAAGAATATAGTTCCTGGCAGTTTCAGATAAGGCTAAGCCAGAGAAATATGATTTGGGTAGGAGCATAACCTTATTTATACTCCTCAGATGGTATGGCCTGGGGAGACATTGGCTAAGACTCATGGCTTCTTTTATTATACCCCATTTCTCTATTAAATTCTATTCCCTGCACCTTTGGAGCAAATAATTCCACATAACACTGTCTGCTTTCTTTGATCCATGTGAGTAGAAGGATGAATTGGCAGCTCCCCTCCCCCACCAGCCCTTCCATAGCCCAAGGCACAATCAATTTCAATATTCAGGGGAAATAGACCACACAGGATCTATGGCCTCCCAACAGGGACCTGACATATTAACTGTTGTAATGTCTCTAATTCAGTCTATTTACTTTGGGATAGGCCTGACTCTCCTGCTCATCATTTTAACCTATACATAGGCTGTGTCACGACTATTTAGAGTGATGGGGGTGATCCTCAGGGCATAGTCATGAGAAGCCTGACGAAGGAACAGCTACAGCAAGCCCTTGTCGCTTCGGGGTAATGATGACTAATTCCATTCATGTCCCTCACCCCTGCATTGAAATCTTCTCTTGCCTTTTAAATTGACGTCTGTTGGAGGGAATGAGACTCTGCTGGTGTCACAGCTTGATGAATTGGTCCAGTGGAGGCACTCCTTCTTGTCATGAACTGAGACAAGTAAAGGGAGTAAAGAATAGCAGAGGAGGGGAGAGACGGGAGAAAAGGGCTCTCTGGGAAGAAGAAAAATGAGCAGGGAGAGATGGGAAACATCCTCAACCAAATGCCACTGTTTTGAATCAAACAGTTTGATGGCTTTTCCAAACCAGAAGCGGGCTATTGAAATGATCTCATCATGTATATGCATGAAAAGAAAGAATTATCCAACGATACTCATTAAAGAATGATCAGGCCAACTGTGTTTAGGACCAAGGAACAGTTATGGGGAACCCTGCAATGGGATTTACAATGCAGTGAGAGATTGTGCTCAACTCCCAAATATTGCATGGAGAAGTAGAAATTTAAAGTCAACGATCAGGATAGGAGTCTCGGGATGGAAAATTACTAAGGGAAATGTCAGGGGTAAGGACAGATTCTAGTTAAATTAACCTCACAGGATTCTTGCTGAAGAGCGCTCGGTCAGCCAGATCAGATATCACCCATAAATTGTTAGAGGAGGAGGAACCCTATCAAGTATTGAGAGGGATCAGATATTGAACGAAAGGGATTTAGTCAGTTTATGCATCACTGTGACCAAAATACCTGACAAGAACAACTCAGAGGAGGGAAATTTTATTAGGTGTTCATGGTTTCTAAGATTTTAGTCCCTAGATGGCCAAAATCATTGTTCTGGGTCCAAGATAAGGTAGCACATCATGGGGGAAGGGCCTCTTGAAGGGATAAAGCTGCTCTGTTTATGGCAGGGTCAGGGAGCAGAGAGAGAGGGAAAGGGGCTTCTCCCCTTCAGGGCATGCCTTTAGCAACCTACTCCCTCCTGCCTAGCCCCACCTGCCTACAGTTACTACCCAAGTTAGTCCATTCAAACTAGGATGTGCTGATTAGGTTCTAGTTCTCACAATCCAAACATATCTTCTCTGAAAATCCCTACATTAATACAGGAGACTTAGGGGGATACCTCATATTCAAACCACAACCCTAACACAGCAGCATTCTTTGCTAAAAAGGAGATTTATAAGAAAGGCCTAGGAGAAGGTTTTGGAACCTGACTAAAGTTTGGTCCAACAGAGCTCTCTGACCTATGTCACCACTGTAAATAGCTCAGGTTGGTACATTTTTCAGAAAGCATCTTCTATGAGAAGCAAGTAAACAGGAGCTATGTTGTGGCCAGCAATTTTATACAGGTAACACTTCTCTCTTAAATTGTTCAAAATCTACAAACAAGTTGACCCTTAGTGCATTCTAATCAGCTACAGTGCAAAAAGAGCCATAAAATCAATATATCTCTAGATATCACTGTTGAACTGATAGTAATATAATTGACTGTGTTTAAATTAGCAACTAAATAGGCATGTTTGAGATCAGGACTGAAAACAGAAAAATAAAATACATTAAAAATGTTTTTACCACTTATAAGCTATGTGTCAATTATTTTCTTTTGTTGGAAAGGATTTTTTTTAACTTTGCTTTTGTTTAAAATATGAACACCTATATGTTTTAGAACACAAGTAAATTCAAGATCTGGCTTGGCAGATTCATCTGATAACATGATAGAATGACATTAATTAATGTCAGTACACTAGGAACAGTTATGTTTGCCTTTAAAATAAATGATCAGGGGCTGGGGCTGTGTCTCAGTGGTAGAGTGCTTGTCTAGCACGTGTGAGGGCCTGGATTGGATCCTCAGTACCACATAAAAATAAATGAAATAAAGGTATTGCATCCAACTATAACTAAAAAATAAATATTAATAAATAAATGAATAAATAAAAATGATCACATGCTGAGATTTTCTCATTACATTGATAAGATTTTTCTAAATTCCATTAATTTGGATATATTGGATCTACAAAAGAAAACCATGACTAGGAGAGATGGTTAATGTTTGGGCAAGCCTCTGCTCACCTCTCATCTTGGAATAGGTTCTGGCTCAAAGCTGATTCCCCAACAAGACCAGAAAAGGCCTGAAGGAGTCTGGCCCAGCTCCCAGGAATTTTGGTTGGGCAGATTCTCAGGAGGCCAAGGTGTTTCTGAGGATAACTCAGGCAGCTCCCTACTGGTCAGGATGAGCTCTGAAATCGTGATCTGGAATCATGCCCTGTCAATCTTGGAGAAAACCCCAAACCATAGATTAGCTTTAAAATGAATCCAACAACAGGGACTGCTGAGGTCAAGGGCAGACCTTTCAAGGCCTCTTTTGTACTCCAGGGAATTCCCTGTTCTCTCTCAACACACAGAGGTGAGAAACTGAGTTCTGCCACTGCCAGGCAAGCTTAGGCTCAGGGCTTGGATTCATGTCCTTCGGCTTGTAGTAATTCTGGCATGCCCAAGACAACAGATAATGACAATATTCATTATCATTTACTGAACAGCTCCTCTGCCAGGCTTTGGGCTGGCCTAATTACAAGACAACACTCAAAGTAAAAATCATTGTACCTTTGCTTGCGGTTCTTCCCTTCTGGACTACAAGATCTTTCAGTATTGGACTTTTTTTGTTTGTTTTTCATGCTGATCTTTCTCTAACCCAAATGTCTGGTGATAGCAAAAACTCAATAAAGATTTAAGGAGCACAGGTGCACATAACTTACTCAATTTCACACAAATAGCAAATAGCAGAGCCAAGAATCAAATCTAGGTCCATTTACATGCAAAACATTAGGTAACCTCCTGAGCTACACCCCTTTCCTACTTCTGCCTTATGTGGGATCTTGACTTAGATGCTCAATCCATTAAGAAGTGAAGACGTAGAGATGGTGGAAAAGAATCAGATCACAAAGGTAACAGTCATTCTAATAATCCTGCTACTAACACTATGCCTAGAACACAGCCAGATAAATTTGTTTCTTTATTTATTTATTCTTGATACCAGAAATTAAACCCAGTGGCCCTTAACCACAGGGATTACAGGCATGGGCCACCACACTGGGAAGAATGGTAATTTATTAAAATGGTGCATTGCTTTTCCTTTCTACAAACATGCGGATTCTAGGGGGAAGGAAAAAAGTGTCTACCAGCAGTCACTATATTTGAACTTTTGGTTTTCTCTTGGGCCGTGATAGTCAGGTAGATATTTTACTAAAATAGTTTTTATTTCATGTTACTTTAATAAATATGATTAAAACAGGATTTAATCATGCCCCTGAATCTATAGTAATAACAAGGAAAATATCATATTTTCACTCTTTATTATTTACAAAGCACTTCTACATATATGTTTTTTTTTTTCTAGTATCAAAACTGTACTTGAAACCAGAAGAGGAGAGTATCCTTTCTAATAGTTCCAACCCTAACGGGATATTTGAATGATTCAAAAGAGATTCTTATTCAGTTGCTCTGGGACTAGCCCAGGCAACAGTATTTTTAAAACAAAGCTAGGTATATTTGAAGGCAGAAATGGCCACACTGCATAATCCTATCTGTTAATGAACAGCATACATGGCCAGGCATTCATGGGGACCAACTATTTTTTGTCACTAAACAGACACATCTCAATTATGACCTAATACTTGCAGAATTATTGATACAATATATTAGTTTTACAAGGGCTATTGATTTTTAAATACACCTTACAGGTACCTTGCCATTCTTTAGCATTTATAAAACTGAAAATTTAATTACTGAGTTATGCTCATTCTCTCCATTACTAACCACACAGAGAAAAATTTCCTGGGGCCAGAAACCATGTCTAATTAACCTAAGGGTTATTTAGACTAAAGAAAAGATGACTGAAAAGCAACTTAATGAGCCCAATTATTTCCTTCAAACCCAAGAAGAGCTTTAGCAACACCCTCCCTTGCACACAATGCAGATGGACCTCTTCCTCAGCTCCCTGCAGTGTTCCCCCCACCAAACTGAGCCTTGGCTCTAGAGGAAATGATTTGATAGCTACCAGTACTCATTGTTGTTTTTATATTACTTCTAAAAAGTAAAAAGGATATGCAAATTTAGAATTATTTCATGCATAAAATCATCAAGATTGATGTTATACATGATCATAGTATTTGTTAATTGTATCAGTCAATAAATTCTCAATCATTTAATATTTCTCAGACTTACTGTATTACCTATATTGATTGGTAAGGAAAAGGAGGAGAAGCCCTGCTCCAGTCTCCCTGACATACACAGGCCCCACCTCCTTATAACTGAACATCTGGAACATGCAGCCTTCTCATCTGCTATATTAGGGGAATACAGAGAGATTGGCAATTGTTCATGGTCTTTCCACTCCTCTACTCCATAACTGACAAACACATATTTATATTTTTCCAGCCCAAACAAGTTATATGACCTGTTTCTCAGTGCAATCAGACTAGGGAATATGGGCAATTAATGCAGAATTTGGTGGGTTATATTCTCTATGCCATAAGTCTTTTTAAATGCCACATATATAACCCTTTCCAATGTTTTAATTTAGATTGATTTCCTTGGACATTGCAGAGTGGAGCTTTTCCACCTTTTCTTAGAAAGGGGAATAAGTTCCTTTCCTTTGCTTATACTTTTTAGACAGGAGTCACAGAGGAGCTGTTGAGAAGCCATTGTTTATTTCTACTGAGAATAGGATTAGTAATGAAATATTTATCCATTTGGGAAAGATGTCTACACAGTGGTCCTGGTGCCTTTCACATCTATTTGTTTATTCATGCATTCATTCATTCATCATGGACTATTTCCTAGAATTTAAAAAGGGAGAATAAACTTTCATTGCTTACTTATGCACCTTCTTGACTAGATTTGGTAGCCTCTTGAGTGTCCTTTGAACCCCACTGAAGAATTGGTATTAGAAGATTCTTTAATTGAGCCAGGTCTTACACAGTTGAAGAAAATCCATAATGAAGAATAAACTAGACAATTTTGAAAAGAGCATTACATTAGTTTCTTCAGAATGCTGAAGGCTGAGTTCTCAGGAAACTATCTGCTTAATGAGGTGCCCTTAGAGAAAATAAGAGCTCCTTTTCATAGTATTTCCATTTGGCAACACTTGTTCCCAGCATCCAAGTTTCTCTTCAGAGGAAATCAGGCCACAGAAAGCAAGTAAGCCATTTGATAACTTAAAGATGATTTTAAAAATATTCTGTCATTATAATGAATAAGTTTAAAGAAAACTTGTCTTTGAAAGCTATTTATGGCACCTTTTCCACTACAGAAATTAAGCCTAAGAATTTTGGGAAGGATGGAAGATTCCTTATGGAAGAAACAGCAGAGTTGGAAAAGGTTGAAATGACATTGACCAATTTTTAGATTATTTTGTTTCTTTATGAATTTATAATTAAAGGTATATAAAATCTGTATTCATTGTAAATAAGCAATAATTATTTTTTAATTCTGCATCAACATGCTGTGAAACAACATCACAAAGAAAACTATTTGGTGAGATATTTTAAGAGAATTGATTCTTAACAATGCTTAAAATATAATATATATATATATATATATATATATATATATATATATATTATACGATCTATCATAGGAAATATGATACCTTACACTTAAAAATTCTCCAAAGTACCCAGTTATTATTGACAAGTATTTAGAAAATTGTTTTCTTTTTTATTCCTAGTTGTACACAGAAAGTATGTAGGGAGTAGGTGTGGTGGCACAAGCCTGTAATTCCAGAGGCTCAAGAGGCTGAGACAGGAGGATCACAAGTTCAAAGCCAGCCTCGGCAATGGTGAGGCACTAAGCAACTCAGTGAGACCCTCTCTCTAAATAAGATACAATAATAAATAAATAAATAAATAAATAAATAAATAAATAAATAAATAAATAAATAGAACTGGGGATGTGGCTCAGTGATCAAGTGTCCCTGAGTTCAATCCCCAGTACCAAAATAAAACAAAACAAAAAGGTAATGATGAAGCCCCACCCAAACCACTTGAGGTAGAATCTCCAGGGATGAGGACACCTACTCATATATGTGATTCTAATGTACAGTCAGAATTGACAACTGCTCATACAGCTCACTTCTTATTTCTTCATCTGGTTCCAATCCTTTTGCCCCAAACTCCCTATTTTTATTCTTTCGTCCCTTTATAAAAAGTAGCATGTGTACAAATTGTCTATCCTCTATTGGAGAAAAAGTCCTCTATTCACATTTCCAGTTTCTAGCAAGGCACATGGCAGGTATCATGTTAAACAAGTATGAGCTGCTTGTCCTTGTATTTGATCATCTGCATAAATCTCATTCCAGATTTTTAATTTCATAAACTCCACCATGGACCCATGAGGAAATGAAAAGTGGGAAATTAAAAATGTGGTGATTATTGTTCATACAACATCTAAAATATATCTAAAATATAATTGCAAGTAATTTCCTGATATGCTCTTACAGGTAAAGAAATAAACAATACAATGGTTTTTCTTCTAAGATATTCTGCATAGCACATTCTGCTATTGCTTTGTAGTTACCCCCAAAGCAATAATATCAATGAATAGAAAGGGAATATTTAGGAGCTAGGCAAAAATTTACATTTTTTTGTCCTCGGGAAGTATAATGAAAAAGTAATTATAAATAATTGTACTTAGAGTAAACTAAAACTGAATGAGTTAATTAAAGTTTATAAAATAAACAGTAATTGTTTATTGTTCAGTTGTCCTTCAATTTACACACCTAAGAACCTATTTGTTGCTGTTTCCACTTCTGATCATCTTAAGGTAGCTTACTGCAATACAGGTCACTACTAGTCTCTGAGTCAGTTTGGACTGTTAAAACATAGCACCATATACTAGATGGCTTATTGAAAAAGACACAAAAAATATTTCTTACAGATCTAGAGGCTGGGAATTCAAGATGAGAGTTAAGTTCTGGTGAGAGCTCTCTTCCAGTTTGCAGATGTCTGACTTCTGATTATATTCTCACATAGTAGATAAAATGACTAGAGAGCAATCTGGGGGCTGTTTATGAGGGTACCAATCCTATTCATGAGAGCACCAACCCTTTCAAGAATACCTTCTGCTATTGTGCATGCCTGCAAATCTGAGAGACTCAGGAAACTTAAGCAGGAGGATCACAAGTTTGAGGCCAACTTAAACAAATTAGTGAGACACTATCAAAAAAAAAAAGAAAGAAAGAAAACATGTAGTGGCTGGAAATGTAGAGTGCCCTAGATTTAATATCAATACAGGGCAAGGGGACCTATTCTAACACTGTCACAACATCACATTAGTAGTGAGGATGCTAACATATGAATTTTGGAAGAACATCAACATTCAGTCCATTGCACCTGGTAAATCCAATCAAGTGAAAAACATATTACCTGATGAACCTGCTCCTCCCCAAGGCAGCAATATGTTCCTGCAGGAGGTACAGCAACTATTTCCTTCACAGTGGTGGATGGAGAGTTGCCCATCTTTACAAAAAAAAATAATTTTATAGTGTTATTGTTATACATCAAGTTATCCAAATGCCATATTTAACATTTCTGCTATATGCTCACAACTCTTATACTATTAATAACCCAAATAATGCTTTTAATACTATTTTCTTTTAGTTAAATCAACTCCCAAAGGAAAGTTCAAATCATAAATAGAAGTGCCTAACTCAGGGCACATGAAAATATCAAAATAAAAAATGCTTGCTCATTTCACATTCTACCAATAGCACTTAAACCACCACACAGTGCAAAACAACAGCATAAGGAAAATCATGGTGTTTGATTTTCAGTTGCATTGTATCTCCATCAGGTAGATGGAATTCATGTAGCTGCAAAAATGTCTGAATTTAAAAGTATTTCTAAAGTTTAATTACTAGAGGGTAAATTTAGATGGGTAGAGAAGGTTGTAATGCCTGACTTTTCCCTGGCCTTTGAGGGTGGGAGTAGGTAGGTAAACTTTAATAGATGATATAAAAATGAGGACCACAATATGCTTAACAAGTTTCTTTACAGGCATTTTACCAATGACCAAAATGAATTTACACCATCCAGGCAGAGACATCCTACTGTAGAGCACAGCACCTTACAAGTTCTCATAGTGTAATCATTTCTTGTGCCTGTATTTTTCTTTTTTCATTGGTTAATTAAGCGTCTAGACTACCACCCTAGTTCTATGATACTGGGGACCATATTCACCATTGGAGCGCCAGTGATTTACTCATAGTAATTGCCAGATTAATATTTGTCCACATCAATGTCTAAATATTCTCTTCCATTTTTTGTAAAAATCTTCCCTTCCAAAAGTCTTCCTTACTGTCATTCTACTCTGATCTGAAATACACATACAGCTTTAAACTCTACTCAGTGACAACATTTTTATATATATCTTACAGGTTCCCCTAAACCCATACTTTCCCCTACTCCCAACTTCCCCTGGCCATTTTCTTCCCCACCTATAAAATCCTCATCTGCTAGTAGTCTAGGGCAATTTACTTCTCTACTCAGGCAAGCATCTTTCAATGCCTGGGGACCCAGAGCTTAGACTCTCAGGAGACCATGCCACTGGGAGGTGGTGATAACTGTAAGACACATTTTGTCATCTTACTTTATAATCCACAGCAGCACAAAGCACAGGATTGGCTGTGTTTTCTGACGTCAAGGCATTAAAATGATAGGCAACCTGGCAAGTGTCCTAAGTGATTTAGCAAGGAGCTTCCACTGCCGAATCAGTATCTTAAATATTTCTTTCCCCACTCTCTTTCCATTCATCCTGTTTTGTCATTACTAGCATCATCCTAACAAAGAATCTGGAGAAACTAGGGCAAGGAAGACAGAGCAAGAGAGAGAGAGAGGAGAGGGAGAGAGAGAGAGAGAGAGAGAGAGAGAGAGAGAGAAGGAGGAACACCCTGCTATCCAATACCCATAAAAAATTTGTTTTTAATTCCCTGGCTATCACAGATAGAAGCTGCTGCTAGCATTTAAGATAAGATTAGTTGCTGTTGTGCTATCAGCACCTCCACATTTTCCCTGCAGGGATTCCTTCTGACAGGCTGAAGCTGGAGGCATGTCTCAGGATTAACACGAGCTAATGATTATACACTAAAGCTTTGGAACTGTTGGACTAATAGGATTAAGCAATAGCAGATGCAGGTCCCCGTTCAGGTTAAAAATGCACTTTTTACATTACAAAGTCAGACAGATCCCTTTGAACATGCAATGAATATGGATGTTTTCAATTATCACAGTCTTCCAGGGCTATACGATATGGTAAATTAATCCCTTTAGAACATCGGAAACAGGACAAAATAGCCTTCTTGAAGCTGAAATCCCTCGTTTTAGATTTTCTTTCATGGGGATAAGCAGCAGTGCACCTCACATAATTAATCTTATTACAAACAGAGAGAAAGGGGAAATATAAAAAAAAGTGTAAAAATTGTTTAAATATTTGAGAAACTTAGAAAAAAGCATTTTGAAATCAACATCTCTTAATTAATTTCCAAACAGTCAAAAATACAAACATAAAGCAGGACAAGCAATGTCTGGATGCATTTGGATGAGTTTGTATTTCTCTGTGCCTCAGGTGTTAGGGAAGGAGGAGGGGAAAAAAATTAAGGTCACTTAAAAAAAATGAACAAAATAATAACTGCCAGTAGAAAGCACCATTTTCAAGATATTTGAGTTGATCTGATCTTATGCTCTGGGCCCTCAGAGGAAAGGAGAAGGAAAAGGAGACATCAGGATATTTATATTTTGCTGCATGAAAGGGTCTCTGCTGCCCAGTGGATAAAACTACCCCTCAAAAGTAAAATGCCATTATTGCAATTAGATGGGGTTGGATGTGGACCCTAGCAGGAGATGAACCTCAGAGGTTTCCTGTGGTTGATTGACTTAGGGGTGAGGGTAGGGGAAAACGGACTTCCCAGAGGAAGCTGTTTAAGCGTCCAGCAGGAATGGAAGTAGATTTGCAACAACCATAATAAAGCAAGTTTACCATCACTGGTTTGATTCTCTGAAAATTCTAAGGCCAAATACATTGCTCTGAGTAATTGGTATTATTAATCTCCATGCCCAAGCCCTAGAATCATACTACCTAATGTGGCTCCTCATATCACAACGTGGGCAAACAAATCACAGGGACAATTTCTCCAACAAACAAGAATTCCATTTTTTAACAGATGCAAATTGAAAGAGAAGAAAGGAAAACAGTAGATAAATATCAGTTTCTTTACCAAATCTACTCTTTGGTTTTGCTTTTTTTTTTTTCTAATGCCTACCATGATTTTTGTCTAGGAAATTACATGGACACTCCCACCCAGGATTCAAATAAAATCTAAATGAAAATAATAGTTATGATAATAGAAGAAAAACTTGATATAACTAGACCAAGAACTCTAGTTTTAAAATGGATGGCCAGCCAATTATAGACACCCTGATTTCAAAGCAAAACTTAATTCTTTCAGTTTCCCTGATGTTTCAGTACATCTAGATACCTTTTAACCAGGATTTTCTGTGTGTGAAAATACAAAGATTATATTACTTGACTGTAAATACTGTTTGGGAAGATTAAAATAATTAAACTAAAAATGCTAGAAAACTTCTGCAAATATTCACTATTTTTCAATCTTTGGATTGAAAAGAAGTCACTTCTTGACAAAAAGAAAGAAATTCTAATTTTAACTGGACTCCTTTGTATCTGCCCCTCCCCCTTTTTTTCTTTGTCAATTGAACAATAAATTTCAAAAGATATAAACTGATTTTCAGATTTAAAAAAAAATGCTTCCCTACTTAAAGGCATCCAGAAAGATGTTTTCTTAAAAATGTATGTTCTTCTGTCCTGGATGAAAATGACAATTAATTATTTGTTCATATGGGCTTCATCTTCTATAATCATCATGTACATTTCAATGACATACATTAAGTCAAGAGTTACTCAGTTTTAATGTGCACATGAATCAGCTGGGGCTTTTACTAAAATGGAACAATTGCAAAAGTCTAGGATGCTGCTCTTGACTTTACATTTCCAACAAGTTCATAGGTAATATATATTGTGATGATCCAGGAGACCACAGAAGTAACAGAAGTCAGTGGCGTGCCAAAACCACTTAATGAATGACTGGTTAGTGCAGACTTGAGGGAATCAAGCAAACTAACTTCATACATTTGTTCTCTAGTAAAATACAAAATTACATATTTGGAAGTGAACTTGATGTTAGTCAAAACACCCATGTCTTTGCTTTCTTCCTAAGTATCTATTTCTCATCTAATATATCAGGTTTACATTCATCTGCTGAAACTACTGTAAGATAGATTTATCATGTGAGTAGCTTCTAAGCCATCTTCTTAATTCATTATAAGTCTATTATAATTTTTGTTATTCCTCAACCATCTTTAAACTGACAATATGAATTCTATCATTTTCAAGCGAAGTTTATTACAGTATTATTATAATTGGAGGCATTTTGATCTGCAATCCACACATTAACCAGGGCTGGTGATTTGGCTCAGTTTGTAGAGTAAAAATTGCCTAGCATGTTCAAGGCCCTAAGGTTCAAGTATCACAAATATGCCCATGTACACACACACAAATTTCATTAACTACCAGGTTATTTTCAATAGAAAATAAATTTAAATTTTACTAACAATGCCGAATCATGCTCTTTCTAAAACATTTTAAGAAAATCTCAGCATTCTTTCAACTTCTCTATATTTAACAATGTTTATTAGGTATTATGTGGCCCTATATGTCCTCGGTACTGGGAAAGAGGAGGGTGGAAAAATGCAGATCCATTTTTTGTTTTACTTTCAATTGTTCATGTACTATTAAGAAAAATAGACAAATAAATATATTTACAACTCAATGATACATATTCATGTTAAAGGTAAAAGCAAAGTTTAATCAGAATACAGACAAGAAAGTGAACAATTGTTGAGTAGAGCTAGGGAAAGCTATTGCAAAGAAAAATAAAATATGAGAAAAGTTTTGAAGTATGAACAGAAGCTCAGGAAAAGGAAAATTGAAAACATTCTGTTCACATTTCAGCCTAACACAGAATCCCTGCTGCAACATAGGTATTAAGTGAAGAAGTGTCAAAATAAACAAAGAAATTACCTACTTCGTATTTTCCACCTGGTTCCCTAGGGATAGCATTATGACTGTAGAATTAGCACTCTCTCCTTGCTCTTTTGGCTTCGTTATGAATTGCTGTTTAAAGGACTCATTTTGCACAACTTTTAGCTTACAGAATTTCTAAAATAACCTGCAAATTCTCACAACTTAAATGAAGACCGATGCCTGCCAGAGCATGGCACACTGGGAACACTGAGGGGACATGCTTTTTATACCAATGCCTAATGTCCATAAATAGGTGGAGTAGAGATTGGGAAGAGTTAGTCCTCTTCCTACCTTGAACTTTAGATTCTGTGAAAAATAACCACAAATGTTATAATAGTAATTTAATTCCATTATGACCAAAATACCCGACAAGGACAACTTAAAGGAGAATCGATTTATTTGGGCTCCTGATTTTGAGAGGATTCAGTCCATGGTATGCTGGCCTCAAGGCAGAAGCATCATGGTGGAAGGGTGTGGTTGAGAAAAGCTGTTCAGTTTATGGTAGCTGTGAAGTACAGAGGCAGGGGAAGTGCTGAGGAGAAGCTAAATCTTTCCAGGGCATGCTCCCAGTGACCTACTTCCTCCAACTAGGTCCTTCCTCCCAGAAAGTCCATTCAAATTATTAATCCATCAAATGGATTAATCCACCAATGAGGTCAGAGCCCTCAGGACCCAATCATTTCACCCCTGAACACTGTTGCTCTGCCTACCATGAACTTTGGGGGGACAGTTTAGAACCAAACCATAATGCTCATGCTGAAGAGAGCTCAAAAGTGACTTAAAATTTTCATTCATCAGCCACCAACCATATTCTCAGCACACTCCTCAGCAGTGTGAGGGTGGAAAGGTAACAAAAGAAATGTGTACTGCCTTTCCACAAAGTACAGACCAGTGAAGACATGACTACGGAAGAGAGGTTCTGCACTACCAGACTTGACTACCATAATTCAGAAAGATTAGACAGAAGAAATTAACTACACAGATGAAAGTCTGCATATTTTGCACTAATATTAGAGCAAAGTTTAACATAAAATCAGAATTAAGTTATTGCGCTTCTTACAGTAGTAACACATTGGATATAATGACAACCCCAGAACAGTAGAAAGAAAGGTTATGTCATAAAAAAGCATTATTAGAGTCCTTGCTCTATCTTCAGGCACACAATTAGAAGAAGAGCTATATTCAACGACTTGAAACCCTGCAGTTAGGGTATGTCCTCCTGTCACAGCCACTTTAAATGCATGCAGTTTTTAAACAAAGTTTTATTATTAACCAGTGTGTCATATTCTATTTCCCTAATTGCAATCCCATTCTACTTTTACACTTCCCTTTGCAATGTGCTGTGGTTGTTAGCTTTGAACTAAGAGCCTTTTCAGCATGAGTTTTGTGAAGCTGGAAATTACTGAATCTGAGGTGAGTTAAACCCCTGAACCCTCTTTTCTAGAGCTTAAATCACTCCTTGGGTGACTGGCAGACACTTATTTCCAACTAAAGGTATTCATTAAATAAGTGATTAGAAGGCCTGGTAGATGCAGCTAATTGTGAAAACCCCAAAAAGAGACATAGAATGTATCTTCTCTGAAGCTTTAGTAGATTGTTAGCGATGCATTAAATGATGCCCTGGTGTCTTGAACTAGTTAATGGTATTAAGCTTGTAAGCAGAGTGACTTTGAATCTAGCAAGAAACTAACTCAATATTATTTTTCCACAGGGCTCAAAACCTTGACACAAAAGCCAGCCAAATGTTCCTAATTCTGGGGAACATGTTATTTTAGCCTTCGTGATGATGACTCAACACTGAGACTTACTGCAATGTGGGATTCCAACAGAGATGACATTTTGCAATCCACAGCAGCAACATGTCCCCTGTCTGGAGGAAAACCAAGAAATAGTTCACTTCAAATGGGCTTCTAAACAGCTGTCAGGTCAGAATAACTTTAAGTCATTACCTATTCGAGCCATGTTGAACCAGTGACTTTAGAGTGGTGAAAATCTCTGTATCATGTTACTAATCTCACTGGCCAACAGTGGCTATGTCAACAACCAACATTCCCTCTTAGTAAGCAGGCAAAAATAATACACAGCTCGTTATTGGAAGTTAAAGGAGCAGTTGAGAGGTTGAAAAGTTCAGGAAGTGAGGAAGTTGAAAATAGGCCTCCTCAGAGCTTTGCCTCCACACTGATTCATGGCAACCTTTAAATCACAATGTGCCACAAAAGAATTCACTCCGACTTCTGACCTGCTAATGTTTAGCAACACAGACTTTCTCCTCAAAGATCCATAAGCAGTCTTCCTCTAGTTACCATTAGCTCTAGTGCTAGGACCCAATTTCCTGACCAATTAACAGCTCAACAGTCTAAAATTAAAGAAATAGGGAGCAGCTGTAAGTCTCTCACTATGATTACTTATAAACCCTTCAAATTTAGACTCAAATAGCTTCCCTATAGTTTTACTCAATTGATTAACTCCGACTGGTTTATCACTAAACCATTCATTTACTTTAACAATCCACTAAAGCCTCAGATAAAATGCATTTCATGTCCCTTCTTGGGCCTTTAATAATTAGCTGTGTCTACCATGTCTTTTAATCTCCTGCTTAATGAGCGCCTCCAATCTTTAATAATTTAAAAGGATATCAAGCCAAGTATCAATTAAAGAGAACTGTTCCAGGCAGCAAAAACAATAAGTGTTAAGTCAGTGGAGAAAAGTACATAGAGCCCTGTTGCTTTCTATTGCTCAAGAGCACTTGAAAACTATGGGATTATTTCAAAACATTACACTTCACTGCAATTTATTTTAGTTAGCTTACAGGCAAAATTAAATATAAGAAATAAGCATGAAGCATTTTGTGGAGATTCGAAAGAGAATCATGCATGGCAATATCCAGCCTGACTCTCATTTCTGAATATATTGCAACTTTCCCAACTCATCCCCATCACCCAAGAATATTAGCTAGCTTCAGTTACAATTTAACTACTGGATTTTGATCCTTTCAATTTCCTGACTCAAAACTCTTGATAATTCCAAAATATCCAATCCATTGGCACTTTGTTTCATATTGTCTCAAAGGACATGGGCTCTATTCTCATTAAGGAGTTTTCTCAGAGGTTGATACTAGACCATTGGTACACCTTCATTCCTGAAGATCATTAGAGCCAAGTTAGCTCAAAAGAATGGTTGTCTTCTTAATAGACCTGGAAAGATCCCAGGTACAACAGACCAAACTAAACCTCATTCACCCATATCTTAGATAGACTATCAAAATGGTTGAAATATTCCACTCCCTATGTCATAGATTTTACCATGTGACCTTGCAGTGTTTCCCATGGTGAGGTGGTGTCTATTTCCATACCCCTTGAATCTGAACTGACATTGTAATTTCCTTTGGTGAATAACATGTGGCAGAAGTGACCTTGTGCCCATTGCCCAAGAATGTATTGGGCAGCCAACCTCAGCTAACCTTGCAGTCAAACATAACATATAATGAAGCCCACTCCAAGAACAAAAGAACGACCCAGTGGCAACCAACCCAAATTGTTGATACACAGATCATGAGTCAAATAACTTGCTAATGCCATCTTAAGCATTTAAATTTTGGGGTGGTCTAATTTTTAACATCACTGCCTTGCACAACTTCTCAACTATTTCAAATGCTTTTAGCATACACACCTCTATGTAGATTTTGTACTCGACAGTAATGATCCTTGTTACTAAAAATCCTGAGATCCTAGCATTTCCCATACATGGAATTTCCCCCCATTAATTGATAAGGATGTATTAACAAAGAAAACCACTATCAACATCAGTAATATTAATAATACATATGTACTTATTTGGAGGTCTCAACAGCAGTCAGAGGATGTTTCTGGAACTTCAAAAGAGCCATTTCAGTGTTACTCAGGAACACATACACATCACATATTGATGTCTTCATAAGCAATTGATTTATGAGATACCAATAGGAGGAACTCACATGCTTCTTCCCTAATATACCTACTTCAACAAATAACTACTGCGGAGTTCTGACACTTTGTGATGAAATCAGGAGATAGAGTTGAATATACCCTGGATGCAGCCACACCATTGACGTCACCTGGTTTTGCTTGCTGGTGGAGATAACAATGTTGAGATGTCAGTCTTGATGTCTGTATCTTATTATCCTTAAGCGCTGATATCCTTGAGCATGGGTCAGAAAAGCAGAGCATAGAGCAGATGGGAGAAGTGAAAAAAAGCTTGCTTTTTTTTTTTTTCCATTCAGTCTTATGAGTCCAGTAAAAGAAAGTCTCATTTCCCTTATCTCTGGAATCAGCAGCCCTGATGTCAAAACTATGCAGGTCACAGCCCCTGGGAATCCTCTGTCTGTATCTTCTCCCTCATTTGCATATCATACAATCACTTCTAAAGACTAATTCAAATAAAATAAACGCTGGATTCATATATTTTAAATGGTAATCCATTTAGAATACAAATTACTAAATCTGTGAAGAGTCCATAAATGTTTTTCTTGGAAGACTACTATTTTAGAAAAGCAAAATACTAATTTCTTTTGAGCACAGATATGAAAGGACACAGCCCAACTTTGTTTTGGCTCCTTGCAGCATTTTCTAAGAAATAAACGAATTTTTTTCCATTTGTTTAAAAAATTAACACCTCTTTATAGCTTTTTTTCTGAAATAGAATTAGTCCTTTTGATATTTCTACAGGTGCATAAAAAAGACATTGTTGATGTCATTATAAAGATAAGAACATAGAACTGTGCATGTGGCATGTGTAAATTAGAAAAATGAATGCAGATTTGTTTTGAAATTTGACCGTACAGTAATCACTAGCTAGTTAATAAGCCAATGCAATGCAAAAAAAAAAAAAGTCAAATATATTGTTCTAGACTTAAGTGTAAACCTGTGCTTGAAACAGGAAAAAGATTCAGATCTCCTCAAAATTGCATTTTCACTAGTTTTCTTAGTTTTGTATATTTACATAATGAAAACAGTAATGTCAGTTAAAAAAATTTTTACTAACCACTATAACATAGCCAAGTGCTATGTTAGATATCAAGCACATTATCTAATTATTTTTTCCTGTGATGTGATGTAACCACTTTTATTTCTGTTTCCTGGGAAAATCATAATCATCATCATGGCACAGTTTGCTCACTGTTATAGTCACACGTTTTCTGGCTTCAAACCCATCTTCCTAATGGTAAGGACATTCAGCACATAGGAACATTAGTGCTTTCAAAATTATATAACTATAGGTGATTTATCTTGCTTCTTCTAATATGGATATACTATTTTCTAAACAAAGTAATTTAAAAAATATTTTTAGTTGTAGATGCACATAATACTTTTGTTTTATTTATTTATATGTGATGCTGAGATTGAACCCAGTTTCTCACATGGGTTAAGCAAGTGCTCCACCACTGAGATACCACCCCAGCCCAACACAATAATTTTTTAAATTCAGCTTTCTAATATATATGGAATAAGATGAAGAAATTCATTTTTTCTGTACACTAAACTCTCTGCCTATGTTGGGATTGCTGATAGTTTAATTTTTCATAATCTACTCACTGGCCCAGGATTTGGGGGCAGTAGATAAACCAGAGTTTTATTTCAGATATCTCTGAAAGTCAAAAGCATATCATCAAGTCTTGCCCCTTCGATTGCCCTCTTTTTTCTCTGGAATCATGATTTTCATACAATTGGCTAGGGCATAAAGACTTTTTTCTGCTTTATTGGGGTATAGTTGACAAAAAATTTATATATATATACACACAATTTTAAAAAATATATGCATATTTAAGGTGTACAGTGTGTTTTTTAAATATATCTATGCATTGTGAAATGATTACCACTATAAAGTTAGCGTATCTACATAATGTAGTTACCATGTAGGTATGTGGTGTACTAACATTTAAGATCAACCCCCTTAGTAAATCTCATTTATAAAATGCAGTATTAATAACCATAGTTATCATGGTACATATGAGGCCTTCAGAACTTCTTCTTCCTGTATAACTAAAACTTTAACTTTTTGACTAACAGCACTCCATTTCTTGCACTACCCAGGCTTTGGAAACTACCATTCTATTCTCTGCCTCTAAAAGTTTGACTTTTTTAGATTCTACATATAAGTGAGAACATGCAGTATTTGTCTGATTCTGGCTTATTTTCCTTAGTATAATGTCCTCCAGATTCTTCCATATTGTGTATATAAAATCACATAATATAGATTTTCTTTATTCATCCATTAATAGGCATTTGGACTGATTTCTTATCTTGGCTATTGTAAATAGTGCTGTAGATAATACAGAAGTACAGATATTTCTTTGTCATACACTTTTCAATTCTTTTGAATACATAACAAAAAGTAGAATTGCTGAATCATAAGGTAGTTTCATTTATTATTATTATCGTTATTGTTATTATTATTGAGAAACTTCCATGTTGTTTTCTGTATTGGAAAGAAAATAGGGTTCGTCAGACTCCCTCAACCAGATGTCCAGGTAGGAATGACTAATATGTCTTCTGTAGGTCAGGAACAACAGAGCATATACTCTTGCTTTGCATGCTGCCGGCTTCATTTCAATTTCATGTATAAACTGACCAGGACTTTCTGCTGCATGAATTGCCTACCCATTGAATAAAAGCATATCAGATTTTTCTATGGCTCTACTTTTTCTTCAGGCTTCCTGAATCTCAAGTCAACATTACTGGGATAGGTTGGTTGCAGAACAGTTGGCATAGTTGGCAGGACCTGCAGCAGTCTGGTATGACTATACTTTCAGAGGAAGGTATGGAGGAGTGGCCAGCCACAAGTATGTGGTATCACATCCTGTGCCTACTAGCTATCTGGGACCCTCCCCAGGAATTGGCAGAGATTGATGGTTTTGAAAGGCTTTGTGCCAAGTGGGAAAGAGCTCAGAAAAGTATAGTGCACGTGCAACAGCTGGAGCCATGGGATGGGTGATTCTTACAGCCCTGAAAACAGAAACTAATGCAGCTTTATGAGAGACTGCCAAGAAGAAGGAATTGTAAGAAAGAGATCTTGGAAGCCAACATATGATCACTGGAGGAGGATCTTCGTACCTAACAAGCACACCTCAGTCTCCCCCATAGTGTTGGTGGAATCCAAGGAGGAGGAGGGGAATCAACATCTGCAAGCCTGGCCAATGGTAGTGCAGAAAATGAAACAACAGCAATTGATGACTCCCTAAGGGCAGCTGGCAGAATTGGCCCAGGTAACCTATTTTACCATGTTCCACCTGTATACTCAAGTAGAGTTTATGGACTTGGGAAAGTATACTAGACAGAAGCTGGAAGAGCCCCTGGCAACTTGATTGTTATGCCTTGGGGAGTTAGGAGTGGATGACATTATGTGTAGTGCTCTAGAAATAGAGAACTTGGCCTCTATGGAGGACAACCTCTTTAGGGTAGAGGTTGCAAAGCAGTAGACAGCATGGAGGCATTCAGAGAGGACAAAAGACCCCATGGGCTCTGGGTGAAGGTGCCTAGGTGCTATGTTATTGATGCTGCACAACCTTGTGAATGAGAAATACATGTCACCCAAGAAGGGTTTGGATGGAGATTATGGAAGAAATCTGGGTGGCTAAGACACAGCCTACTAAATTTTGGTCCCAATTGTGGAAAGGGGCAGAAGTATAGGATTCTCTAGTGGAGAAGTAATTAGTAGCTGTGTATGCCACTCTAATAGCCACTGACGCTATTACAAAAACCACACCTATTACAGTAACTATTATGTATCTCATTGCCAGTTGGGTGTGTGATTGGGCCATGCTGCCCCAGAGCAGTACTTTACAGACACCAACCCTAGCAAAGTGGAAAGCCTATCTGCAACAGCAGAGTATGCTGTCGACAATCCTTGTGCAGGCTGAGCTCCAGGAGGTGCATGGGCCTCTTACCTATGTAGATGACTATATTGTTATGAAATGTGGAAGCATAACCAGAAGCAAGCCCATACCTTGAAGTAAGACACCTATACCATCCAATGCTTACTATACTGACAGCTCCAGTCAGGGACAACCACCTGTGTGGACAGCAGTATCCATGCAGCCAGAGACAGACATCATCTGGTTTGATCCCCATATAGAATAAAGTAGCAAATGGGCTGAGTTATGTACTGTCTGTACATTGGTAGCAAATGAGGTGTCGCCAATAGTGATATATATTGATAGCTAGGCAGTATATCAGGGACTTTCACTGTGGATTTCCATATGGAAGTTAAATGACTGGCAAGTCATACATTACCTGCTGTCGGGGCATGTTCAGTGGCAAAAACTCTGGGAGCTAGACCACCAGAAACTGGTGACTGTATATCAGGTTACAGGACATGCACCTATGGCCTCCCAGTAAAGATGAAGTTAACACTTTGGCCAAAGTGCACTGGTTAGAAACACACACATGTACCTTATCCACTGGACTTAGATGACTCTATGGATGCATAAACAGCTTTTACACGCTGGTCACAAAACTGTGTGGACTGCAGTAAAGGCCAGGGCCAACTGGTGACATTGGCTGAAGTACAAGATATATATATGTCTTATATAGCTTGCTTCCAGAAATATCCCTGATGGCCTCAAGCTGACCTGGGCCAAATGCTGTGTGGGCAAATACTTCTCCCAGGGGCCAGTATAAGGCCTAAACCTAGTTCTGAATGGTACAAGTATGCATTGCTTATGTAGATGCTGTGACTGGGATCTTGTCTGCTCCTCAGTTTGGCAACCTGACCAAAGAGGGTGCATAGGCATTACCTGGTCATTCCATGTGCCACATAACCTGTAGGCAGTGGAAATGACAAAATGGTACAATGGCCTTTTAAGCCAGGACTGTGTCATGTTGCTGATTGAACTAGGAAACTCAGGACTGTTATTTGTATCTTAAATGAATGAAGTAGAAGGGGCTACCCTACCCCAGTAGAGACCTTGTTAAAACATGCTGCTGAATACACCCAACTGCAAATTTGGACACAGGTGAACTATTAAAGTCAGGTTTTAGAGAGAAAGGCAAAATCTTGCTGCTGGATCCTGAAGCCACTTGGGTGTGGCTTGGATAATAATAGCATCCCACATGTGACAGGTTGCATTGATAGCTCCTTGGGAATGAGGATTGGAAGACAACTGACATGCGACTCCATGGGTAAAAGGGTACTGGCCTTGAATCTCAAAAGTGGGATATCCCATGGTGTCTTTCTGGTAGTATTTTTTTGAGAAGTACTTTTGTTTTGTACCTCTGACCAATTGAGTCAGAAACAGTTGTATGTGCCTCTGAAGGTATGGTATCACCAGCCAGGTCAGGCATTACTGCCTACAACAGTATTGTCCATGGACTCAAAACTGGTCCATATTTTGCTGGAGGGGTGAGATTTGCCTTTGTACCTATAACTACCTTGTCTTTTCACCCCTACGTGCATATAGGCCAATGTGCTGGTTGACTGGGTGCACACATATGCTAGTGTTGCCAATCAATCTGCATGCTATGCTAGGTATGCACTGAAAAGCTGCTGAATGTTACTTACGGCCTGCATTGGTGAATTGATCCAGCAACAACCTCTAACTGGACTTGGTTGCAAATATAAAACATGGCTGAACCTCAATGAAACCATAATGTAAGCCAGGTACTGCAAACCCTAGCTCTTTAGACACAGCAAATACAGAATTTAACAGGGGACTCCTTACAAGAATGGTGGGCTACCCAGACCCTATGGAGATAAGTCTTGCTTATCTTGGGAGGGACAGCTCTTGTGTTAGCAATTTGTTGTTGTGCCTTATATTGTTGTGGATTTGGGATGCAAGTCCATGCCCTCCTCACCCAGGGAATGTCTGCAGAAGTCATTTGTTACATAGATTGTATGGCGAGAAACCCTGAAGGAATAGAATTTAAGGAAAATGGAGTCTGTCAGGCTCCATCATTGAATATCTGAGAAGGAATGAATAAGATGTTTTCTGTAGGTCAGGAAAAACACTGCATGTGTACTATTTTGTAACCTGTGATATCATGCTTGGCATGCTTCTGGCTTTGTTTCAATTTCATATATAAACTGACCAGGACTTTCCACTGCACGGATTGCCTACCCATGTAATAAAGACATATCAAAGCTCCCTGTGGCCCTGCATATTTTCTTCAAGCAGCTTAAATTTGCAGTCGACCTGCCTGGGGCAGTAGAGTGATTGCAAAACACATATGTATTATGGCTTGAATTTAAGGTGTCCCTAAAATGCTCCTGTGTTAGGGAAGGAGGTGAAATGTGATTGTGAGAATAATGACCTAATCATTGGATTAATCCATTTGATGAATTAGCAACTTAAATAAATTACTGGGTGGTAACTGTGGGCAGGTACAGTCTGACTGGAGAAAGTGAGTCACTAGGGCATGACTTGGGGATTATATATTTTGTCCTTGATTCCTCTCACTCTCTTTCTGCTTCCTGGATGTCATGAAAGGAACAACTTCCTCTGCTACATCCTTCTGCCATGGTGTTCTGCTTTGTCTTGAGCACAGAGCAATGGAGCCAGCCAACTATGGATCGAACCTCTGAATCCATGAGCCAAAGTAACTTTTCCACCTCTAAGTTGTTCTTATTTGGTATTTTACTCATAACATCAGAAAACTGACTAATATTTGTAACCAAACCAATTTACATTTTTTTCCAAAAAACATACAAGATTTTCCATTTCTCTGTACCCTCACCAACACTGACTTTGGGTAACAATCACCCTAAGAGGTATATGTTATTGTGTTATTATGTTATTGCATTTCCTTAATGAGTAATGATTTTAAGCATTTAAAAAATACTACTATTGCTACATTTTTCCATACTTTGTTACTTTCTTCCTCTTTTGCTTTCTTCCTTTGTGAAGAAAGTGGTATATTTTCATTTTTTTCTCTATATCTTGGTGAATCTACTACAATTATTTGTAGTTACAAATAATCTTATATGAAATATAGTTACAGCAGTCTATTTTGAACTGAAAATGCTTTGACAACATGAAAAAACCCTTTACACTTGAACTTCTCCCCCTCATTTCATATTGATATTATAATTTACATATTTTATATTGTATATCCTTTAACAAACTATTGTATTTTTTAATTTTGTTTTTAAACTTTTATACTAGAATTAAGTAATTTATACACCACCATTACAGTATTAGAGTATTCTGAATTTTGCTATATTCCTTCCTTTACAAAGAGTTTTAAACTTTCCTATGTTTTCATGTTGTTAGTTAGCATCTTTTCCTTTCAGTTTGAAGAGCTTCTTTTAGCATGTCTCATAAGCCACGTTGAGTGGTGTTGAACTCCACTCCCTCAGTTTTTGTTTTGTGGGGCAAAGTGTTTATCTATCTCTTTTTAATTTATAAATGACAGCTTTGCTCTGTAGAGTATTCTCACTTGCCATCTATTTTTTTTTCCTCCAGCACTTGAATATATCATCCTACTTTGTCTTTTGGTTTGAAAGGTTTTTGCTAAAAAATTAAAATTAAAATAAAATCTACATATAGCCTTATGAAAATTCCCTTGTATATGATGAGTTTTTGTTGTTGTAGGTGGTGGTGGTGGTGTGAGCACTTCAGAAATTCTCTTTGACTTTTGATATTTTTCTCATATTGAAGATTTCTTTATTTAGTCTTAATTAAAAACTTAGAATTTTTTAGAACTAGTTGATTTGGACGCTTATTTCCTTTTCCAGTTTTGGGTTTAATTTTCTTCATTCATTCTTTTTTTGTAATGTTTATATTTGTGCATTATATGTACATAGTAGTGGGGTTCATTTTGACATATTAATACATAGAATATATTTTGCTCCATTTTAATCCCCAGTACTTCTACTTTCCTTCCCCTCTTCTCCCCACCACATCCTCTGTTGCATTTCCTCTACTCTAACTGGTCTTTATTTTTTTTATTTATTATTTTAAATTGGTGCTTTATAGTCATATATATAAAGGAAAAATTCAATATGGCATATTTATATATGTACACAGCATAATTTGGTCAATATCATTCCACAGTTCATCATATTTCCCATTCCTCCTTTCCATTTTTCAATTCCTTTCCTCTATTATACTGATCTTTCTTCTATTTTTATGGGATACCTCCTCTTATATTACTTTATTTTTTCTTATTTCACTATAGCTTCCATATATGAGAGAAAACATTTCATCCTTGACTTTCTGAGTCAGGCTTATTCCATTTGTTAAAAAACAAATGGTCTTGTAAAAACTGGATATCCACATATAAAAGAATGAAACTAGATCCCTATTTCTCACCATGCACAAAAGAATTAGAGTACCTAGGAATTAGAGGAGAAGCTTTGCAACTGCTAAAAGAAAACATAGTCAACACTCCAATATATTGATGCAGCAACAACTTCCTTAACAAGAACCCCGAAACTCAAGAAATAAAATGGAAGAATTGATTAGTGAAAAGCTTCACATAGCAAAGAAAATAATCAAGACCATGAAGAGAGAGCTTATAGAATGGGAGAAAATCTTTACCAGCTACTCCTCCAACAAGGAATTAATATCCAGAATACATGAGGAACTCAAAAACCTTAACACACACACACACACACATATACACACACGTGCACATACAGAGCAAATAACACAACAATAAATGGACAAAATCAACATTTATTAAAAGAAAATATAGAAGTGACCAACAAATATATGAAAAAATATTCAATATCCTTATCAGTCATGGAAATGCAAATCAAACTATATCTCACCCAGGTGCAGTGGCACACTCCTGTAATCTCAGCAGCTCGGAGGCTGAGGTAGGAGGATCACAAGTTCAAAGCTAGCCTCAGCAATAGCGAGGCACTAAGTAATTCATTGAGACCCTGTCTCTAAATAAAAATACAAAGTAGGTCTGGGGATGTGGCTCAGTGGTTGAATTCCCCTGAATTCAATCCCCTGTCCAAAAAAAAAAAAAAGGCATTGAGGTTTCATCTTACTCCAATTAGAATGGCAATCTACAAATAATAATGATAATAAATGCTGGAGATGATGTACACTCATATATTGTTGGTGGAATCACAAATTAGTAGAAGCCATATGGAAATTTTCCAAAAGATTAAGAATAGAATCACTGTACAACCCAACTATCTCTATTTATCCAAAACAACTAAACCCAGCATACTCTAGTGATACAGGCATACCATTCTTTATAGTAGCGCAATTCACAATTGCCAACTTATGGAATCAGTCCAAATGCTCATCAACGGATGAAAGGATAAAGAAAATTATACAAACAAACACACACACATACACATAAGAGTTTACTCATGGGTTGGGGTTGTGGCTAAGCAGTAGAGCAATTGCCTAGCACATGCAAGGCCCTGGACTTGATCCTCAGCACCACATAAAAATAAAATAAATAAAGATATTGTGTCCAACTACAACTAAAAAATAAATATTAAAAAAAGTTTTACTCAGACTTTAAAAGAATGAAATTATAGCATTTCCTGATTAATGGACAGAACTGGAGAAAATCATGTCATTGTGCCATTAAATATATTTATTATCCTTCTCTTTGCTCTTTTGAAAATCTCATAAGTTATATGTTGGTTGGTTTTCTTGATAATGTTCCTTAAGTCCTGTAGATTTTTCTTTATCCTTTTTCATTTAAATTTTTTTTCTTTTTAACTTTTCCCTATAAATAAGTATTTTTATGTGTGTGTTTTTTAACTTGATATGTTTAAATGACGTCTTTGAGCTTGATGATTCTTTCTTCTGCTTGACTGAATTTTCTTTTTCAACTCCCTGAGAGTTTTCAATTCAATCATTGTGTTATTCAGCTTGAAAAAAAATTTAGTTCCTTTTTATGATTGTTATCTGCTTGTGAAACTTCTAATTTTATTCATGTACTATTCTCATTCTATTTAATTGACTGTTTTCTTGTAGCTCTTGAGCTTCTTTGAGTGATACAGGCATACCATTCTTTTGAATTCTTTGACAAATAGTTGGTAGATATCAGATTTTAAAGGTCAGTTACTGGTGCTTTTTTACTTTGGTGTAACTATGTTCACCTGATTATTTGTGATTCTTATCATTTTGCATTGGTGTTTCTACATTTGAAGAAGTGGACAACTCCTCCAGACTTCACAGACTATCTTTGATAGTGAAAATCTTATGCCAATACACATAGGGAGGTTCTGGGCAGGCCAGCTGACAGGGTTCTTGGTGGATTTGCTGCCAGAATCCTGGGGTGGGATGGTATGGTGCCTGGATTAGTGAGCTGGTGGACCTAGCACTGGCCCACAGGAGGAAGAAGGAAGCCAGGGTTAACAAGGACCACTCTGACCCTGAGTTCACTGGATTAGGCCTGATGTTGGCATCCATGATGAAGCCAAATTCCTAGTTACTCTCTTACTCCCATACGGAAGGTGTATGGGCCTGAGGGAGTGGTCAAGTGGGCAATGTAAAACTATTCCTCCTATTCTCTTCATTGTCTCTTTTATTCATGTACATTCAGGTGCTTTAATTTTTTACCTCATTCTTTTGATCTTGAGATAGCTGCCAGCCACCACAGTGCATTGCCGCAGTCTGGCTGGGCACAAATCACGAGCCACTCAAGCAGGAACAAACTTTATTTCCAAACTCCCCCAAACGCCACCTATGCGGCCTTCTCCAGGACACACCACACACCAACCAGAACTCCTTCTCCCAGAACTTCCCCAACCAAAGCAAACTCCCCAGGGGCACCCGAGGCAGACAGTAAAGGTCTAATATTCAATTGAATCAATCCAGCAACATCTTAATGGCTTGCCTCTTAACCATTACTTCTGGCAAAATGCCAAGGGCCATTCCAACTCAGCTCTGGCTCTCAGCAGTGCATGCCACAGAGATGCTTCTCTGAATATACTGCCAACCACCACTGCCCAGCCCACTGGACCCAGCAATCTATTGCTGAAAGCACCTGTCTCCATCTTGCAACACCTTCATCCTCATCTTGGAACACCTTTATTGTCATCTTGGAACACCAGCTGGGGCTTTGAAGCAATATTCAAGGTAACTTTAGTCTCTAACTCCTCCCCTCTCTCCCCAGCAGCCACTAACCCAGCACAGTGCTTGTAGCTTTGTGGCTGGTCCACAGCTCACAAAATCTGGTCCTAAACTGCCCAATACAAAACAGCTCTCACAACAGGTGTGCAGCTCCAGAGCACAGCCCACAAGACCTCTGGAGAGAAAGAAGGGGAAATAGAAGGGAAGGGGTGAATGAGATCTAGTTTAGTGACCAGGAAATTGTGAGGTTTACAGGTGATATAAGGAGATATTGCCAGGTGCCCACATCATAAAAGTGGGCCCCAAAGGAGACGCTTAGGGTGTCGTCTCTCATTGGGGAGCTGCAAATGCTACATCCTACTTCCAGGAGCTCCACTCCCAAGACCAACCCTTCCACCCTAATAACCTTCACCATCCTGAGGATGGAGATACCAGCAAACAACAGTCAACCCCACCTATTGGATTAGAAGGGAAGCAGGAAAGATACTGAACTACAACAAAAACATACCTTATATTTTCCTTCAAGACTTTTTTTCTTTTTCTTTCTTTTTTTTCTCTTTTTTCTCTCTCTCTCTTCTCCCACCCTCACATCCCCAACACTTGTGAAACCAAGTACTTTTCATGAATTAGGCTACTGAGGCCTGGGATGTCTGAATAGTATATTACAGTTGTGTTGTATATTCTTATAGCTCCTATTTTTACATTTTTAAATTTTTCTTTACATTTATGTTTGTTTGTTTGTTTGTTGTACTCTCTCTATTGTCTTCCCACTTGCCTCCTCAAAATCACTTTCTTTTCTCCTGCTACTAACATCTTTAGATTCCTCTTTCATGCTTTCTAAGATCTAATAACTCTATAACTTCACCTCCTACCCCCTCAAACTCTCATCCTATACCTCATCCCTGGTTCTTTTTCTAACATGAGAAACTGTAGAGCCTTTTGCAAACCTACTGTTAATATTGTATATAATAATTGAACTCACCATTTCTGTTTATTGTGACAAAACTGTAAACATCCTAATAGCAACTATTTGGTTTGAGGTTGTATATTGTTTGTATTGGCTCTGTGAATTGTTGTTCTCTCCCTTAAAGAGAGGTTTTGGACCCTGTAGCAACACTATAAACCTACAGGATAAAAACTGTAATGTCTTGGATCTGCAGTGCTAGAAGGGAAGATCCATGAACCACATGAAAAAAAGGAAAGAAAGTGCCCCCAAACAATCAACATACCACATTATTAGAATCCATGGCCAGCACTACAGAAGAAATTACAGAGAAGGAGTTCAAGATGCACATAGTTAAAATGTTCTGTGAATTAAAGGTTGATATAAGACAGCAAATACAGGCAGCAAAGATCATGTTTATAAAGAGCTACCTAAGCAAATACAAGAAGCAAAGGATTACTTCAAAAAGGAGATAGAGGTTGTGATAAAAAAAAACAGAAATCCTTGAAATGAAAGAAAAAATAAACCAAATTAAAAACTCAATAGAAAGTGCCACCAACAGATCACTTGGAAGATAGGACCTAAGACACTGAAGACAAATATATAATCTTGAAAAAAATGTGGACCACAGAGTGAAGATGAAAGAAACCATGAGCAGAATATTTGAGAATTATGGGATAACATAAAAAGACCAAAGGCATAGAGTTCCAAACCAAAGAGATGAACGATCTATTCAATGAAATAATATCAGAAAATTTTCCAAACATGAAGAATGAATTGGAAAATCAAATACAACAGATCCACATCAAGACACATTATAATGAAAGTGCCTATCCTACAGAACAAGGAGAGAATTTTAAAAGCCACAATAGAACGGAAATCAGATTACATATGGGGGGGGGACAATTAGGATTTCTACAGATTTTTCAACCCAGACCCTGAAAGCTAGAAGATCCAGGAAAAACATATATCAAGCTGTGAAAGAAAATGGATGCCAACAAAGAATCTTATATTCAGAAAAACTAAGCTTTAGATTTGTTGATGAAATAAAAACCTTACATGATAAACAAAAGTTAAAAGAATTAACAATTAGAAAGCCTGCACTACAAACATCCTCAGAAAAATTCCATGAGGAGGAATTAAAAAAAAACAATGAAAATCAACAAAGGGTGGAGGTATTGCACTAAAGGAAAAATCAAAGGAGAAACCAAGTCAAGTTAAATACTGAAACAAACAACAACAAAAATGACCAGGAATACATTTCATGTCTCAGTAATAACCCTAAATGCTAATGACCTAAACTCACCAATCAAAAGACATAGAATGGCAGGTTGGATTAAAAAAAAAAAGACTCAACAATACGCTGCCTTCAAGAGACTCATCTCATAGGAAAGGACATCTACAGACTGAAGGTGAAATGTTGGGAAAGAACCTACCACTCACATGGACTGCAGAAACAAGCAGGGCTTTCCAACTTCATATAAAATAAAATAGACTTCAAGCCAATGTTAATTAAAAGGGATGAAGAACGGCATTTCATACTGCTTAAGGGAAGCATATGTCAACAAGACATAGCAATTATCAATACTTATTTCTCAAACAATGGAGCATCTACATACATCCAACAAACTCTTCTCAAGTTCAAGAGTCAAATAGACCACAACACAATAATTCTGCGTGACTTTTACACACCTCTTTCACCACTGGAAAGATCTTCCAAATAAAAGCTAAACAAAAAAACTATAGAACTCAATAATATAATCAATAACTTAGACCTAACAGACATACATAGAATATTTCATCCATCAACAAGTGAATACATTTTATTCACAGCAGTACATGGATTCTTCTCTAAATAGACCATATATTATGCCACAAATCAACTCTTAGCAAATACAAAAAAAGTAGAGATATTACACTGCATTCTATCAGATCATAATGGAATGAAATTAGAAATCAATGATAAAATAAAATATAGAGGATACTTCAACACCTGGAGACTAGATAATATAATATTGAATGAACAATGGGGTGCAAAAGACATCAAAGAAGAGATTAAAAAATTCTTAGAGGTAAATGAGAACACTGATACAACATATGGAAATCTCTAGGACACTATAAACGCAGTACTAAGAAGAAGTTCATTGCATGGAGTTCATTCCTTAAAAGAAAAAAAGTCAACAAATAAATTATCTAACATTACATATCAAAGCTGTATAAAAAAATCAACACCAAAAGCAGTAGAAGACAGGAAATAATTAAAATTGGAGCTGAAACCAATGAAGTTGAAACAAAAGAAATGATTGAAAAAAATGACAAAACAAAAAGTTGGTTCTTTGAAAAAAATAAATAAAATTGATAAACCCTTAGCCATGCTAGTGAAGAGAAAGAGAGAGAAAACTCAAATTACTAACATCCATGATGAAAAAGGAAATATCACAACAGACACTACAGAAATACAGAGGATAATTAGACATTATTATGAAAATTTGTACTCCAATAAAACAGAAAATATTGTAGGCATCAATAAATTTCTAGAGGTATATGGTTTGCCCAAACTGAATTAGGATGATATACACAATTTAAACAAATCAATTTTAAGGGACAAAATAGAAGACTACCAAACAAGAAAAGCCCAGGACCAGATGGATACACAGCTGAGTTCTACAAGACCTTCAAAGAAGAACTAATACCAATACTCCTCAAATTATTTCATGAAATAGAAAAAGAAGGAACACTTCCAAACTCATTCTATGAGGCTAATATCACCCTATTTTAGACAAAGACACATTAAAGAAAAAAAACTTCAGACCAATATGTCTAATGAACATAGATGCTAAAACTCTGGCAACTTGAATACAAAAACATATAAAAAGATAGTGTACCACAATCAAGTGGGGTTCATCCCAGGGATACAAACTTGGCTCAACATATGGAATTCAATAAATGTAATTCATCATATCAATAGACTTAAATATATGAATTTTATGATCATCTTAATAGATGCAGAAAAGCATTCAACAAAACACAGCACACTAGAAACATGTTCAAAACACTAGAAAAACTCAGGATAACAGGAATATATCTCTACATTATAAAAGCTATCTATGTGAAGCCCAAGACCAACATCATTCTAAATGAAGAAAAATTGAAAGCATTCCCTCTAGAATCTGGAATCTCTTTCACCACTCCTATTTAAGAGTTCTTGAAACTCTAGCCAGAGCAATTAGACAGATGAAAAAAATTAAAGGGATATGGATAGGAAAAGAAGAACTCAAATTAGCACTATTTGCTGACTCCATGATTCTGTACCTAGAAGATCCAAAAAATTCCACCAGAAAACTTCTAGAGCTCATAAATAAATTTAGCGAAGTAGCAGGATATAAAATCAACACCCATAAATCAGAGGTATTTCTGTACATCAGTGACAAATCCTCTGAAAGAGAAACCAGGAAAACTACCCCATTTACAATAGCCTCAAAATAAAATAAAATAAAATACTTGAGAGTCAACTTAAAATATGTGAAAGACCTCTACAATAAAAAACTACAGAACTCTAAACAAAGAAATTAAAGAAGATCTTAGAAGATGGAAAGATCTCCCTTGTTCTTGGATAGGCAGAATTAATATTGTCAAAATGATCATTCTACCAAAAGCATTATACAGATTTAATGCAATTCCAATCAAAATCCCAATGACATTCCTCATAGAAATAGAAAAAGCAGTCATGAAATTATCTGGAAAAATAAGAAACCAAGAATAACTAAAGAAATCTTTAGCAAGAAGAGTGAAGCAGGTGGGATCACTATACCAGGCCTTAAACTATACTACAGAGCAATAATAACAAAAGCAGTATGCTATTGGCACCAAAATAAACTGGTAGACCAATAGTACAAAATAGAGGACACAGAAACAAACCCACATATATACAGTTATTGCATATGAGATAAAGGGGCCAAAAACATACATTGAAGAGAAGATAGCCTCTTCAACAAACAGTGCTGGGAAAACTGGAAATTTATAAGCAGCAAAATGAAATTAAGTCCCTATATCTCATCATACACTCAACTCAAAGTGGATCAAGGACCTAGGAATTAAACCAGATTCCCTGCACCTAATAGAAGAAAAAGTAGGTCCAAATCTTCACCATGTCAGATTAGGATCCAGTTTCTTTAATAAGACTCCTATAGCACAAAAAATAAAATCAAGAATCAATAAATGGAATGGATTCAAACTGAAAAGCTTTTTTTCAGCAAAAGAAACAATCAGTGAGGTGAATGGGGAGCCTACAGAATGTAAGCAAATTTTTACCACACGCACATCAGATAGAGCACTAATCTCTAGGATATATAAAGAATTCAAAAAATCTGAAGGAAATCTATGAAAAAATGTTCAACATCTCTAACAATTAGAGATATGCAAATCAAAACTACTTACTCTTGTCAGAATGGAAGCTATTAAGAATACAAACAACAATAAGTGTTGGCGAGGATGTAGGGAAAAGGCACACTCATACATTGCTGATAGGACTGCAAATTGGTACAACCAATCTGGAAAGCAGTATGAAGATTTCTTGGAACACTTGGAATGAAACCATCATTTGACCCAGCTATCTCACTCCTAGGTTTATACTCAAGACTTAAAAACAGTATGCTACAGTGATGCAGCTACATCAAATGTTTATAGCAACACAATTCACAACAGATAATTTGTAGAACCATCCTAGATTTCCTTCAGTAGATGAATAGATAAAGAAAATATGGTATATACGCACAATGGAATTCTACTCAGCATTAAAAAAGAATAAAATCATGGCATTTTCAGGTAAATGGATGGAGTTGGAGAATATTATGCTAAGTGAAATAAGGCAATTCCACAAAAACAAATATGGAATGTTTTCTCTGATATGTGGATGTTAATTCAAAATGGGGAGTGGGGAGAGCATGGGAGGAATGGAGGAGCTTTAGATAGGGCAAAGGAGTGGGAGGGGAAGGAAGGGGGCATGGAGGTAGAAAAGAGCACTAGAGATTAGTGCTCTGTATGTGCTCTAAATGTGTACTGTGAATCAAAATGCATTCTGCTATCATGTATAATAAATTAGAATAAATAAATAAAATTTAAAAATAATAATAATCACTACAAAATGTGAATAATTCCTTAGTTTATGGGCTGCAAATAAGTAGCTTTAAATAAGTTTTTCTTCAAGTAAATGGAATTTTTGTAATATTTTAAATGACATTAAATTAGTAATTTTGTGATTTAAAAATTACATATTGGTTCATAAATGTCTTTGTTCATATATATATTGAAATGTGTTGGGTGATGTTATGTTAGCCACTTACTTTCCTGTGGTTCAGGAATAACAGATCTGAAAAGAGAGATTTATAGAAGAAATTAAAGTATGCATAAGAAAATATGGCAAAATAGTAATAATTGATTAATGCAGATAAAGAAAAGGTAACTGTCGACTGTAAAATTTTTTCAACTTTTCTGTAGACTTGAAATTTTTCAAAATGAAATTGTGAGGAAACAAATAATAGTTAAGTTGCTATGCATTTTAATTCTAAGTGCTGCCCACCACTTCTAACCCTCAACACATAAAAACAACAAAAAAAAACTTTATACAGCAATAAAATTTGAAATTTCTCAAGTCACTCATTTCAGAAAATGAGTATCACACATCCTAGATTTGACTTCTCAAGGAAGAAGGAAGTTTCATTGTTCAAAGACATCAAAATAAATATAGAAAAGAACCACCAATGGTACACTCTAATAAAGTAGTTTAAACCCTTGAGAATAATCTAAGTGTTAGCATCATTCCTGAAATATATGACATGCATGACTCCTAAAGTCATCCCAGAGCACACTGCTGCATAACTTCTGGCTTGATTCCTTCCACCCTGGTGGGACTCATCATTTACTTACCTGGAGCTTTTGAGGGCAACAGCTGTAACTTATTTTTGTTCATTTATTCATTCTACCTATTTAAAAAATATTCCCTGCATGCCTTTTATACATCAAGCATTATTCTTTCTATATACTAAAGATATTATATATTTTTAAAAGGCAAAAATTCCTTCCTTACCTACTTTAGGAAGGTATTAGGAAGAAAATGAATGAGTAAAAAGAGTATAGACTATCTGATTATTATGAGTACTATGAAAAAAATAATGAAAATTGAGATGGGAGGGGGCATATATTTAAATTTACTTGTCAGAGATGGAATCACTAAGACAGTGATAATTATTTTCTCCTCCCTCCCTCCCTCCCTCCCTCCCTCCTTCCTTCCTTCCTTCCTTCCTTCCTTCCTTCCTTCCTTCCTTCCTTCCTTCCTTCCTTCCTTCCTTCCTTCCTTCCTTCCTTCCTTTCTTTCTTTCACCAGAGATTGACCCCACTGAACCACATCCCCAGCCATTTTTTATTTTTTATTTTGAGACAGGGTCTTAATGAGTTGCCGCTAAATGAGGTCAGCTTTGAACTTGTGATACTCCTGCCTCAGCCTCCCGAGCAGCTAGAATTACAGATAGTGATAATTATGAAGGAAGTAAGGGACAGGATCACATGGATCTGTGAAAAGTGCAGAGGAAAAGAGTGTGTTTGCCTGGAGTCTGAAGGGACAGTAAGGAGACTGGTTTGGCTAAAATGGCATAAATCAAATCAGAATCAGGGTTTTTGTTCTGGGAAGTATAGGAGTAAGAGACAGAAAAGAAGCAAAGACAGCAAGAATGAATACTTTTGATACGTTTTATAGTAAAGTGGAGATGATAAATAGGGCTCACGTGTAGTAGAAGTGAGAAGACCATAGTATTTTCTGGCTGTCAGCAATGAGTAATTCAAAAGAGAAAAATCATTTGTGCTTGAAGAGGGTAGAGAATTGTCCTGGAGTAGGCACAAGAGTTGATATTTGGCATAGAAGTGGAGTTGTTGACCTTAACTTGGATTAAAAGTAGCTCACCTGCAACAAGATGTAGAAAGCTAGCAAATGGAGAAAGATGCAGGAAGGTGGTGGAAACTTGCTGAAGTTCTTGAAATTTGTTTCTGGTTGATTCTGTTTCATTTATTTTCTATCTTTTCCCTCAGTAAAATATCAACATATCAATTGAAAGTTAGAATAGCCTAGAAGTGTTACAAGATTAAGGCAAGAGAAGGTATGAAACACCTTTTAAGATAATAGAAGAATGTGAGAAGTAAGGTTAGTGTAATAAGATTTAAGAGCTAAAAGCTTGATAGAGGACCCTCTCTTAAAATGAGACTCACACCACATCTGGCAATGCAGATGCAAGCACAGTGTAGGCAGAGAGCTGAGTTTTTACAGTGCATTAGTTTACTGTGGCTGCTATAATAAATCATTACTAACCTAATGACTTAAAACAACACACGCTTGTTGTCTTATGATTCTAGAAGCTAGAAGTTCTAAGTTTTATTCCGCTACAATCAAGGACCATTCTCTTTCTGGAGGCTCTCAAGAAGAATCTACTTCCTTATCCTGTTCAGCCTGTAGAGAGGCATTTCTTTGTTCATAGTCTCTCTTTTCTCTCTCTCTCTCTCTCTCTCTCTCTCTCTCTCTCTCTCTCTCTCTCTCTCTCTCTCTCTCTCTCTCTTTCTTTTCTCCCTTCGTCTTATAAAACAGTGGTACAGCACCTTCAAATCCCTTTCTGCTTGCATTTTTACATTGCCTTCTGTCTGCTGTGTCAAACCTACTCTGACTCTCTCTTATAAGAACTCTTGTAATTGCATTTAGGAACCATTTGAACAATATACAGTAATCTCTCTGTTTCAAAATTTTAATTTAATCATATCTGCAAAGCCTCTTTTGCCATACATGTATATGTACACATAACATGACAACTAGGGACATCCTAGAATTAAGACTTGGATGTCTGTGGGAATCATTATTGAGTTTCCCACAAGCACTATTATGGCTTGGCCAAGCTGCTATGGGGAAGAGAGAGAGGGACTAAAGATGGCAGTGCATGCAAGGGAATGATTATAGGATAGGCCATTGAATTAACGTCATAAGAAGGAAAGTGAGAGTAGAGGTTAGATCCTCCAAGACTGCAGAATTTTGGGCATCAATGTTTGTGTTTGAGTTGGTAGAGTATGATATGTTTGCAACTGAGGTTATGGAGGGGTGAGGCTGAAGTAAAAGAGAGGAAAGGGTCATTAGTCATTAGAGAAGTCAAGGGGCTTGGATCATTTGGATTAGGTTGATTAGCAGGATTGATGACAAGGATAGTGTTGAGGAGACTGACAGTGGTCCAGGAACTAAAATTATTTTAAGGAAATAATTTTAGGAGAGAGAGAGAGAGGAATTAAAGTGATAGATTCCAATTATTTTGAAGCTTAAAAACCTTAGAATCATTTTCATACATTCTCCTCATATCACAGATGAGTTCTACCAACATTAAAGTACCTCCACTGCAACTGATGTTTTAAATTTTAATACTACTACATTATCACATTAATTAAATCTTCTGTGAGCCTTAGACCAGCTCCAAAATAATTTGCATTGGAAATATCAAAGTGACCACAGACAACATTTACAATGGACTGTTATCTAGGCAACTGCTATTGCAGTGTGATCCACAGACCAGAAATAATGCATCACACAGGAGTTTGCTACAAAGATAGATTATCAGGCCCCACCCAGATCTAAATTAAAAATTCCATATTAACAAGATCCAGGTACTGACCTGCAAGGTTGAGAAACAGTTCAAACACTAGATCTGAGGAATATGTTAGTAAAGAGGGCACATGATATTTTTGGTCAGCTATATAAGAAAAAGGGAATGTCTCTTAGAGTTGTTTCCTCTCAAACTGTAACCAATAGATTTGATAGGATTTAAATAATCATGGTGAACTGAAGCATATGAGTTTAATATTTGCCTGAGGTCAAGTTTCAATAATAAAACTGGAGCCCAGATACCAATTGGTTAAATATTTTTAAAGTGAAAGATTAGATAATTCTCCCACCAGTGTCTGCCTCTATGGTCTCTCTGAGGTTCCTAAGAATCTTTCAAAATGATGGACTTGCCTTGCTTCCAATTCCCTATGCAAATACATGCAACACATATCTAGGAAGTTACATGTTCTTTCTCACACAAGTCATTTATTTTACACTTTGGCAATGTGTTGGTCTCCAGATGAACTTGAGCATTAGCTGTTTATTTCTTCTTGCATGGCTCCAATAGATTTATGTGTGTGTCTGTAAGCACACATTTTGGGAGGATAAGAAAGTTGAGAAAAACATTGGCATGTTACAAAGTTACAAAAATTGTTTACCAAATAAGGCATTATTAGATGTACGTGGAAAATAAAATATAATACATATTTTCATATTATTATAAGGACTTCACATGTTTTCAAGAACTTTTAAAAACAGGAACAGTTACACAGACATCCAAAACTTGACTACCTGTGGGCCAACCTAGTTGTTGTTTTCTCTGCAGCTTAAGTAAAAATATTGTATTTATGTTTGGCTTTGCTTCCTAAAGTAAAAATGTGACTTTTTAAAAATCTACCGTTCTACATTGTTCTATCAAAAGCTTAATATAAAACTATCAATTAATTTCTACAAAGTTTCAATCATAGCATTGTTATAAAATATGGGAGTATATGTTTTAATGATCTTGGTGGAGAGCTTTTAAATTACAAAAGGAAAATGAGAAATCACTCACATAAATTTACTCCTTTGCTGGGCTCTTCACCAGCATGCATTTCACAGACTGCTCTACAAGATAACTTTATAAGGCCAGTTACTTGTGGTTGACCTCCAGTCTATTATTAAAAATGATATGAGATGATTATCATAGAGTATATACATATCATTAAAAGGGGGAGTAGAATATCAAAATATCCCATTCCTTGAAGAAAAATAGAAAATAAGTATGTTAAAAACCATACTCATTTAACTATAATTTAACTAATCTTATTTGGGGCATTTTTGCAACTGAAATAAAATGGGAAACATGAAGGATCGAATAAGATTTTTTTTTCTTTAGGTTGTCATATACCCAGTAATTAACCCCTTAAAACTTTTCCAGTTTATTTTGTAAGTCTGTAGTTGTTCATCATCTCCAATAATGTGTCTTATAAGAATAAAAGGATTGTAAAATATTTCTCTCATAAACTGGTACTAGGGTGGCTCACATGATGAACCATTTGATTTTTTGGCAATCCTGTATCATTGTTAAATGCAGACTATACCTCAAAATCCTAATAGATTTCAGGGACAGAGATACACCTGTTTCTGAGAAGATTCTTTAGAAAAACAAACATGTTTTAAAATTTAATAAAATTTAAAATTTAAAAAGACATGACTCTTTTGGTGGATAAATTGGAGGACAATATGAATAAGAATGAGGCATCTTTGGAGCCACAGTGTTTTAAATAAGGCTAAGTTTGACCTACTATAGAGCAGAGATTTCTGAAACACTTTCACTCATAAATATTGTTTCCTGAAACATTTTCAAAGCTATTGAAAACTGAATAATGAATAATTATTCATTATTGAGTAATATTGTTTAATGCTTGTAAAGTATTCATCAAAAAACATTTCATACTTAAGAAACAAGTACAAATGATTGGGAAGAAATCTGTTTATATAATTTTCATAATTGGCTTAGAGCCTTTTAAAATATTTTTCCCTAAGCATTTTTAGATTTTCAAAACTAACTAGCCAATAGAAATCTATAAATTGTAGAACCTGTTCTCAGTTCCACTAGTATTTAAAATGTTTGAAAACAAAATAATTTTAACAATGTATATAGAATAATTGCTGGGGCATAACTGAAGTGGATTAGTAGTGCTTTTAAATTCATATAACACTCTGCCATTTTGTGATGAGTTTCCTTGTGTAGTGGACTGCATAATCATGGTACCAATGACACATCAGTCTTTGTAGACAGCTGAAAAACGGTTGTCCCTTATCCTAGACTTCTTTTGGGAAATCATAATTGTCTTACTTTCCACCACCTCTCCAATTCTCTGCTCAAAGGTAGCTGTTTACAGCCCCAGATGAAAAAATGTTGAATAATGATAGAGTTTCCATCCAACAGGGGATTCTATGCATAGGCAGGCTCATTTAAAAAATAAAAAAAAAATTTTAATAATAATTTTAACCATAATAAAGAAAATATCTAATAATCTGATAGTTTATTATTAATTTGATATTTTATTATGTACATTACTCAGGTTATTAGTATTTTGAATACCAGGAAACAATGTAAGTATGGGCTTGTAAATCATGGAGACCTTAGAAGACAGTCTTCCTGCCTCTTGGCATCATTAGGGGAAGAAATTTATGTGTTCCATCTCACACAGAAAGAGAACATGAGCCCCCTATCCTTTAACTTCTCTGGGATGAGATCAATAGCATTCCTGAAACTACAAGTGACAGAAGTCCCCCTTGCTTCAACAAAACCTGAGAACCAGGAGCCCAGATCTCTGTAGCTAGCCTATAGGCCAACCACTGTTGCAGAGGGAAATGGGATTCTGACTTTTGTCTCTCTCACTCACTGTGGGAGCTGGAGCCTTCTCACAAAATTCTCAGGCACCAGCAACCACTCAGCTCAAGAAAGTTGGTTATTGCGGTCTGAGAATGCATTCTTGATCCCTCTTGTTCTGAGGCCCCATCTTCTTGGACTGAGCAGCTACTGGTTTCTCCAGTTCTCCAGCTACAGATGGCCATTGTGGAACTACCTAGCTGCTAGTCATAAGAACCTGTCTAAAACATCCCCATTTTATAATAATAATAATAATAATAATAATAATAATAATAATAATAAAATGTTGGTTAAATCATAGCTGGGAAGGGAGGATCACAGTGATACACATATGGACCACCAGCTCCCCACAGTCACCCACTATTCATGGTTCCTAAAGCCAAACTCCCTCATCCTCTCTCACAAGAAGAGTACAAGCTCTAACTCCCCAATTACTAATGTGGGTACAGATTTTTAACCTCCTAGTCTGGGCCAATTCTGCAACATTCCCATCACTATAAAAATTTTATATATATATATATATAATACTAATATATATAATGATTACTATAATAACATAATATGTAATATTTATATAGTATTATAATCCTACGATGCTTTAAGTTAATTAAATTCAGCCCTTCAGTGCAGATCACTGGAGACAATCAAGGTGAGAAATCAAGGGTTTTAACCAATTCTAATTCTTTAGAATTAGACTCCAATCCCCTGATATCTGTAAAACAAACCAAAAATACTGGACAGAAGTTTCCAGGGGTATCTTTCTATGATTTCTGATTGAATATAAATAAGAGTTCCATCATACTACAAAACTTTCAGAGAAACAGCAGTTTATTTCTTAGGTTAATATGATTGATTACATTCATCCCATGATAGAAACAGGAAACTAATGCATCCAAAGCTATCCACCTCCCCTTCTCAACATTCACATATGGTAATACAAGAAAGGAAGGAAGGTATGGATCATAGTTACCCTCAAAACTTTGAGAAATCTGTGGAAATTCATAGCCATGATTTCCAGATCATAGTTTTAACCTGATTCTAAGAAATTTAACGCACTTTTATTCAGAATTAATGTGGGAACAAAACCACTTCTAATTTTCTAAACTTGGAAAAGTTTTTTTTTTAATTTTATATTCCAATTTTCTTCCAGCTCGGAGAAACCTAATTTGCATAAATCCTCTCACCCCCACCTTACCTTTGACAGTGGAATTCTAAACAAAGCAATCAGCCTGGCAGATGAGTCAGATTTGCTTATTGTATTGTATGCATGCATGTTAAAAAATGGTACTAGCTCTCTCTTGTTATTTATTGGTGTCAAGAGGTACAATTTAAAATCTTGCTATTTAATTTTTTTCTTTCCTATGACAGGTAGATTGCATCCCCCGCCCCCCCTCCACATACACCTCCTTGAGAGCTTACTAAAATATTTGAGCATTAAGAAACCCTAATTTCTCCTCTTGGAATTAACTAGAAACATTTATTTTCATGCGACTTTTTAGACAAAGAGAACCATTTATTGGGGGGGGGGGAACTTTCAGGTTTTGGAATAAAATGAGTTTAGGTAAATTAGCTGTTAAAATTACTGTTATTATACTCATAAAAGCTACTAAAAATAATCAGTTCATAGGGCAAAAATTCATATGTATATTATTTTCTTCCTGAAAGATATTTTAAAAATTTGGCCTAGAATAGAAGATAGATGGGTTTTTTAATTGTAACAGATTTATATTACCAAGAAAATGACTATTGCATCCATAAATCTTTAATAACACTGGTATTGCCATAAACATGGCTTTTCAAACACATAAAATGATGCATGCTCAAAGATAATTTGAATTATATCTGTCTTTGTCATCCAAATCAAGGAATTTAGGTAAAAACAATAACAAACACTAAGTTACAAACTGCTTTCATTTTACTCCTAAACATTTTTTGTTTTGTTGAGCAAATGTGTCCCTCTCCTTGGTGCATAGTGGCTGCTTCCAGCTCTTCTCGGTTCCCATCAGAGCAGCAGCTATTTAAACATGAGAAATAAAGCTCTTCCAAATGACAAATCTTTGTTCATGTTTTCAAGCATGGAGACAAACACTGGCAGCAAACATGAACAGCAATGAAAAAAAGTCATTTGGAATTTATTTTCCCCCTATTTATAATCAGCAAGATGTTGATTGGTGCAGTCCCTACAAAGACAATCACTACAAGGATATGTATCTTGGTGGTAAATGAGGCCTATCTTGCCTTTCTAAAACATCAACTATCTACTATTCCTTTAAATATACAAAAAAAGAGAGAATGAAACAACAAAGCTTTGCTTTATACTTTATATCAATGTTCCCTAATCCACAGATTGTAGAAACTTTAATATTTTACCTGAATTCCATTTTTGGCAATTCCAGGCTTTTCCTTTCTGATAACTGAGTAAAACTATACACTTGGTACTGGATAACATTGTCAAGTTATTTTTTTAAAGTTATTGTTTAAAGAAACACTCAATATGGGCTGGGGTTGTGGCTCAGTGGCAGAGTGCTTGCCTAGCATGTGTGAGGCACTGGGTTCAATTCTCCGCACCACATATCAACAACAACAAAAAAATAAAGGTCCATTGACAACTAAAAAAAATATTAAAAGAAAAACACTCAATAGCTTAAGTTAAATGTGTTTCCTTTGAATTATTAATGCTGTCTTACATTTAAACAACACTTTATATCTTATAAAACTTATTTCATCTACAATCTGATCTTTCTCTAGTAACAGCCTTCCAAGTAAGGCAGAAGAAATGTTGTCCCAAGTCAAATAAAGAACCTGTGCACTTGAGAAGCTCAATAACTTTCCTCAAGAAAGTAACCAAAAAATGCAAGACTAGTATTGACTCTTGTGTTTCCCGATCTAGTGCTGTCCACTGGAGAAAATAATCTTTCTTCTGGAGTTTCATTTGGTATTTATTTCCTTTGAGCCTTCCAAAATTTCTTATACTCAGATAGAAAACCTGGAGCAAAATATGATGGTTTTATATAAAGGAACTTAAGAGGAAGAATGTATATATTGCTAAATAATGGCTTTATATTTTAGAACACAATGGTGATACTGATGGTGGTTGAAATTCATGCCTATAGTTATTTTTTAACTCATTTGCATAATATTATTTCTTTAGTGATCAATAATCCTCAATTTTATTTGTTTGTTTGTTTTTTCTCTTAACAATAAATTGTTGAAGTGGATTTGAATGGCAGCTTCAGGAAAATGAAAGAGCATTGAGAAGACTGGTTTGGGGTCAGTTTTATTGTGTGTGATCAGAAAACATGTATGTGACCAGTGGTACTTTTCCTAAGGTATGTGTTTTCACTTACTTCTCTTGCTTTATCCTACAAAGAGAAGGGATCCTTTAATGAAATGGAGATCCGTCCTGCACCTTTGCAGCTGCTTTTCCATTTGGTGTGCAGTCAACTGTGTATTTAATACAAATATTGCTTCAGGATTTCCAGAGAAGATAAGAAGGCTGCTGGTGTTAGAATGCAGTGCAGAGAGAATCTGCACACAGGTAGCCCAGTGAAATTTAGCTTGGTGAATAATTACCATGATGATCATAATTAATAATTATCTTGTGCCAGTGGAGAATTGTACTAATTGGTAATCTCTTCTCTTAAAAGTCCTAATATTTTATTTCTGCTTATTGCTAACTATCAAGTGGAATGCTAATGGAAATGTGGATGACTGGTATTGTAATAATTATAACTGTAATCACATTCAGCAGCTAACCTCTAATTAAAATAAATCAGATGATGTAGCGAATTGGCTACATAGAGTTGTGTTTCCAATAATATATCTTATTGGGAAAAATTATTTTCTCCCACAGAAAGCCTTTGAAGATCAGATTAAAAATTATGTGGATGTGTTGTATGTCTAAGGAGATGTTTTCTGTAGTAATAAGTAGGTTAATTGCATATTCATCAGGTGATGGAGTTTCAGGATAAACAGAAGTTAGCATATAATAAGTAACACTATTTCTAATGGAATTATAATATTGTTACCTTGCAATTATATGCAGGTCACTCTTGAATGTTCAGCCAGTAATGAATATATGTATGCAAAATTGAAATATTTTGATTGAATTCTTTTTTTTAATATTTATTTTTTAGTTTTAGTTGGACACAATGCCTTTATTTTATTAATTTATTTTTATGCAGTGCTGAGGATGGAACCCAGGGCCTTTCACATGCTAGGCAAGCACTCTACTGCTGAACCACAACCCCAGCTCTTTGACTGAATTCTTAAAATCAATCAGATAAATCTACTCATATAATTTTTAAAACATTGAATTGTATTATTAGGGAGTGATCATGGTTTTTCTGTTTATGAGCATTTTCCAAAATGATAGCTACAATTAATAAGTTCATATGTTATATAAATATGATTGCATGTGTGTATATGCGTATATTACGTACACATACACATAGATATATATAGATGGATACTTATCCCAAATATAAATCCAAGCTATTTTGAACTGATCACTGCTTATCACTCATGATCAAGTAATCAAATAATAAGAAAACCAGCAATAAATGCATATGATGCATATGTTTATATCTATGTGTGGATAGAAATGAAGAAATGATAACAGGACAATTTCCTGAAATGATAAATCTGAATGATAATTTAATTTGATATTTTAGAAACATTTTGTTCTGCTCTATGATCTTTAATCGTGGGGACACTATGGTATCTATTGCAAAAATATAAATCTACTGTTGTACAGAAGGCATCCATAGCAATATGTAAAGGAATGTATGGCTGTGTTCTAATAAATCTTTATTTGTATAAACAGATGTTGAGCTGGATTTTGTGCATAGATCATAGTTTACCAATCTCTGATATATTAAAAAATATTGCCAGGTGCAGTGATGCACCCTTGTAATTGTAGCCACTTGGGAAGCTGAGGCAGGAGGATAGCAAGTTCAAGGCCAGCCTCAGCAATTTAGCAAGTCCCTTAGCAATTTGGTGAGACCCTGTCTCAAAATAAAATAAATAAGTAAATTTTAAAAGGCTGGGGATGTGGCTTAATGGTTAAGCACCCCTGGATTCAATTCCTGGCACCCCAACCACAGCAACAAAAAAATTGTCATCAAGTGCTATCCTAAGATAGATTAATAAATCATAAGAGTTCTTTCTTTCACTCTTTATAAGTGCCTACTGCATTTATGTTAGTAAGCTAGCAGGATCCAACAGGGAATGAGATATATTTTCCTTGACTTGAAGAGGTTTAGAATTTGAAAAGTACTTACATCAATGGCAATTATTATGGGTTAAATAGCATATGGATCATGAAAGTATCTAGAATGTGTTAGGAGGGTTTAAGTGAAGAAAATATAGATTGTTATCTTGTAAGATTTCATCAAGATAGTACCATACAAAGATTTTCAACATTAGTTATATCAAAGTCAAAGAACTGTGAAAGAATAAGACATGGTTGAGACCTAGTGAGTGTCCAGGGAGGATGCTGATTATAGAAGTAAAAATTAATGATGATGAGCCTATAAAGTTGGTTGGGACTGGATTGCGGAGGCCCTCAGTTTCCATATTAAAGACTAATCTTTACTTATGGAAACTGGTGGGAGAAAAGGAAGCATTACAGAACATTTGTAATGGCATGATAACATCTGAGGGGAAAAAAGAGTAATTAGTGTGGGAACAGCATAGAAAATAGATTGAGGAGGGAAAGTTTTGTGGGCCTATAGGTTAAGAATACAATTCAGAGTGTAATATAACAGGCTTTTAAGATATAATGAGGGCCTGCGCTAGCTTGCTGTCCAGGATAAAGGAGAAAGAGATGGCTTCTAGGGTCTTTCTCCAAAAGGGGGTTAGAAGATCTTGGCCTAAAGTAATTCATCTTGCTGAGCCAGCTCACATTTCAGGTTAATGTATGTAAATTATTTAAAATTTATGAAAGTAATTGCCTTTGGAATGAGAAGGGAATGAGACTGATGAGGACTTCAGCTTCATCTGTAACATTTTATAACTTCTTATTCTAAAAAGATGTGAAGGAAATGTTAAAAATTAGCAGGTCTGTGTGGGATTATTCTTTGATCACAGTCATATTTCTTGGAGGCAAGAAATACATTTTCAATCATTTTAAAAATAGTTATGTTTTAAGGGTGTACAGGTTTATTTCAAGCCAACTTTATCTCACGTGTTCTCTAACTTTGCATTTACTCAATTTATGTCATTATATTCCCGCATTTTATTATTGATTAAATTTTAACTTTTTCCTATTAAATTTTCTTTTTCAATTAAAGGTTCTGAATAATAGGAAATATTTATGGTCATTTTTTACCAGAAAAAAATTGCCTAAAAATTTGCAATTTAGTTCAATAATATGGACAATGCTTTGTAATCTATGGAAGTGGAGTTTTGCCAATAAAATCAAGGTATATTTTTTGCTCAACTGAAAAACATATACCAAAGCTGAGAGAGAAGATTAACAGACTGAATATGCTAAAAGCATGAGCCAAATAAAAGCACCAAAGCACAAACATCTGTTAAAAAAATCTATATGAGTATTACACACACATATGTGTGTGTTTCTCAAATAATGCACACACACATATATATATATATTCAGAATATATATTTTATATATGTATATTTATATTCAGAACACTGTTGGACTTTATTGTACACATTTTATTATTAACAATTATTTTTAAAATTTAACCTCACAGGATTAGTTGTTCCCCACAATCTTTTCAATGTTTATTGTATTTAACTCCAGTCCTGTATATGCCTTTTGTTCTTTCCCCTCCATTTAGGAAGACAGTCTTTTGAACTCTGCACAGATCTTTACTAAAACAGTCTCTTATCCATGATCATACTAGGTCTGCTTTATATCAATTTGAACTTTCTGGAGTCCAAATTCAATACAGGAACACAGGCAAGTGCACCCACAGACAATGAAGAAATGCCCTCTTGTTCATAGAGTTGAAGAGAAGTGTGCTCCCCAAAGCCCAGAAGATTGTCTGAATGATGAACACAGACCAAATGGCCCATGTGAATGCCAGTCAAAAGGCAAAGAAGCTCTTCACCAAATGATGGAACCTGGGAAAATAAAGCAGACCTTTGAGGATTGACTCCAGCACATCTGTTCCCCACTTTGCCTGATATCTCATGGAGGCTGCTCTTTGTTTTTCCCTTGGAGATCACGCAGGAATCAACTGCCAAGCATGCCTTACACCTCCATGCCATCTAATTATAGCCTGTAACACTCTGGAGTGCTGACAGTGCTGAGCTATTGACTCTTGACACTCTCTAAAGCTCTTAATTATCTTTTCACATAAGCCCCTTTCAGACCTGTCAACTTCTTTGTATTGTTTATGAAGAAAAAAAAAAAGGTAGCATACTAAGATTTCAGGACTATATACTTAGAGCAAACTTGCAGTTACACTTGTGAGTGCTTTTGACTATCTGTACACTCACATACAGAGGAGCTGCCTAATAAGAATTCTGATGGTAACTTGTAAACGGGACAAATCAACTTAATCAGGCAAAATCAAATTAACCCAAACTTTAATCAGTCTGTCTTTAAAGTCATTTTAATCTTTTCTTCAAGTACATATGCATATATATAAATTGTGCATATATAGATGTGCACACATGTGACTAAACTTATAAACAAGGATTAAAAAGGTTTGTAAAAATTCATTCAAGATAAGCTTTTAACTCATCATGAGATTAGGTTTAAAGGATGTCCTTGTTTTACCTCATTTTAAAAATTGTTATATGAAAACGTATATTTAAGCACTTTAAAAGTGCTTACATAAATTTATCATTTTAGACATTCACATAACCCTGAAATAGAAAAGTAGCATTATTGCTAACTGTGACAATTTCAGATAAAGAAGGTGTAGCTCAGAGATTTGAAGTGATTTGCCCAAAGTCCTATAAAAATTGGAATAATGAAACTACATTTCAATTTAGAAGGGTTTAGGTTTTTAAGTTAGCATGAATGGAAAAAATCATAGATAATTAAAATTACCACTGCAAATTTCTTTGATATTATCTATTACATAAAACATAATCCACATATATACTGTGTCCTACCTAGTTCAACACATTCAGTTGCTGGTGTTGTCTTGGATATTGGTGCTGCTGCAAGTCATCTCTCCCAGGACTAGAATCAACCACTGCTTTCTTGGCAGATAAATAGGTGGTATATTTGGTTGGCAGTTAGACACCATGTTGTATCTTCAAACCCCAAATCACTCTCCTGATGCTGAGATGCTCACACCATTAAAGGTAACAGGAAGTGTGGCCAGCAGAAGGAGGAGGAGATTCACTTTCCCTCTGGGGAATACTGTCTCCATCCACAGTCATTTAAATCATTACATTCTCTTTTTCTCATTTTTTCCCTTTGCTGATGTAAATTGTTGAAGTCAAATAAATTAAATGGGAACCTCACGCCCTTCTACAGTACCAGGCCTTTGACTCTACTTTTAGTCCTTTCCTCATAAGTTCTTTCATTCATTTCTACCTTGTTGATATGTGGTAGCAAATGAGTCTGATGCTAAAAGAACAAAACAGATTTCTCCACATTCCTTATTGAACAGGAAAACAGTGAAACTTATCAAATGTTTCAGTCCTACCAGTAAAAGTGAGAACAGAACAGCAAAAAGAGATCAGGGACCATGAAATGGGAAAGAAATACTAACTTGAAACTCAAGCATTATAGTTCATGAATGTAAGGAGAACAATTTTAATTCAAAGGGGTTTTCCTCTCAGTGGAGTTTAACTCCACTTACAGAGACAATGTGAATGAAGCAAGGAGCTTTAGCCAGATAACAATGCTATGATGTATCTAAAAATAAAGTCCACATCTTTATATGGCCATGTTGGGGCCCTTTGCACTAAGAAATCACTCTGCAAAGTAAAGAGTGCCAAGCCAGACCTAGGACTGAGCAAAGGTCAAAATCTCACTATGTGCTATTAAGCAAATTATCTAAATCCCTGAGTATCCATTTACTAATCTGTAAATTTAAAAGAATGGTTGCATAGCTCACAAGGTTGCTAAAAAAATCTAATGTGGAAATAGGTACACAGAACATGTAACACATGATTTGACAATTTCAACCCTCGTCTGCTTTCACTGAAATCTTGCTGAAATGAAAAGGACACATAAATCCACAATAAAGTGTCCATCTACCAAATGCATCAATTCTAATCATACAATTTCCTTTAATATTGACTTAGAATAAAGTTAAGTCTATCAACATAATAATGACCACAGTCACTCATATTGTATTACAATGGGATTGAAATGACAGGAATTTAACAATCAATGTAAAATGATAAGGTTGTTTGTGTTGCTTACACATGAAGTTTATCTTTTATGGAAAAGGGGGCCATCATATTTCAACAGTACCAACCAGAGTTATCAATTCTCTTGCTTAAAAATTATCTATAGAATCAATTTTTAGACATTCTTGTATTTCTGTTTTAAGACACACTGTGTCTTAGAGTGAAAAGACATAAAGGTTTAAAATATTTAAAGCTTAATATAAAAGAAAGTGATTGACAATTCTTCTCTGTAAAAGCAAAAATGGGCCCATAGGATAGACATGTGTACGTGCTGTGATCCAGTGACTATCTACTCCCATATATTTCTTAGTTGAAATTTTGTAATCCTCCTCTCAATAGAGATAATGCAGAGTAGACTTCAAAGAGGAAAGCCCTACCATAGCTCTACCTAGAAAAATTCACTATTAGGTGCAGTTTTATATTGGGATTCGAAAAGAAGAGGAGGCCTCCAGGCAGAATGTAGCAGCAGGGAGGTAAAGTAGAAAGACAGTGAAACTCAAAGGACAAAAGGATTGAGCAGAGAAGAGAAATCTCAGCTTTAAGTTTATATCTGCCACTCAGACATGAGCTCCCATCCAATCTCATTGGATATGAAATAGGGCACTTAGGCACTTTCTACCAAGCCACATCTTCTCCAACAGTCCCACTTGTAACAAGTGGCTTTTGTACATTAGGTAACTTGGCTTTATGGGAGTTGGATGTAGGAAGATATATGACAATATAAACAATATTCAGAATAAGTGGAAAGACCCAATGTATATGAATCATTGTCCACATAGGTAAACGGCTGATATTTAGTCTTCATTTCACAAATAAGATGTGCTAAAATAGTTCTGTAAGTTGATTATTCAGAACTTAGTATATTTTTTCCTTATGTAACAAGATCACCAATAATGGTACTTTTTTTGGAGACTAGTCTCCACATACCTATTTTACACACACTCTAGCATATTTTGCAATGCTCTTAGTATAGGTAACAGTATAAGAAAATAGGAAAATATGAGAGCTTTGATTTAATTCAAGTTTTCTTGGTTAGAACTTCATAAGATAGAGCAAAATTTGTTAAATTGTGAATATTAAACTTGTGCAACTCAGTATATGTTAATTAACGTTCAGTAAAGCTGTTTTTAAGAAGTTCAAGAAGACATAAGGAAATCCTTCCTTCTCCTGTCTGAGAAATGACATAAAAGGAGAAAAGAAGATAGTAAATTTCAGTTTCTCTTATCGGTGCTAAAGCTCAACTAAACGAAAGTTATAGAGGTCTTTGTGAGCTGACCTCACATCAAAATAGAATTTAAATTGTCATCTTTATCTTAAAACTTGGTCTAATCTACCATCAACATATTTGGAAATGAATCAGTCTTATTCAGAACTCAAAAATTGACTGCACCTGTTTATCAATAATTATCTTCTTTAATTTGTTTACTAATCTATGTTCATTGTAGGAACAATCAGAAAACAGGGACAGGCAGAAAAAAATAATCACATTTAATACAGCCTGTGAAGATCTTCTTACAATCAACTTTTGATTTTAATTCTAATTGGATAATATGAATACAAACAAATCAGGTGCTATGAGAGCCAAAATATTCTATATTTGATTTTTGGAAATTTCCTTATATTCAAATTTTGAATGTAGGATAATCATTCACATATCAAATCACTATTATCTTCTTTTCTTGAAAAAGTAATTATTTCATGATAACAAAAACTTCTTTTCTAGCTTCTCATGAACTAGAATAAGTACCAGTTTTGTGCCTCTATTATCAATTTACATAAGAGACTACATCAGCAGTTGGCCAACTCCATCGCTCTAGACCTGAGTTGAAGCAGTGGAGTGTGGAAGGGCATGGAAGAGGAAAGCTGTTTGGCACATGCTGGGAAAGAGAGAGAAAAAGACACAGAGAAAGGAAGGACAGATATAATTCTCAAGGGCATGACACCTCACCCCCATGCTCTACTTCCTCCAGCCATGCCCAACCTGCCTACTGTTGCCACCCAATAGTCCTTTCAAATTTTTAATCTAACAAATGGAGTAATCCACTGATGAGGTTATGGCTCCGGTAATCTAATCATTTTACCTCTGAACATTTCGGCATTGCCTAACACATGAACTTCTCTGGGGATACCTTATACCCAACTCATCCCAGTTGCTCTCCTTCACTTAGCTATTCCCAACCATCTCCACCAGCACTGATGTATGCTCAGCTCCCTCATATATCTTCTGCCTTCACTTCCTTACAAGCTACTATATTCCCAACCAGAAACTCTGGATTGGTCTACAGTAAATGAATGGGCAGGGCACTGGGGTCAAACATAAGAGATTCCAGATATGGACTCTACCACTTACGATCTATCTAACCTTAGTGAGCAACTTCTCTTTTTGTTGCAGTTTCCTCAACTATAAAATTGAGTCAAAAAAGACACCAGCTGCTCAGGGTTGTTGTATGAATTAGACATAATAAATATAAAGTGTGTGGTGCTATACCTGGACACAGTAGGTGTCAAATAGTTAAGATTGTCATCTTTTACAATGCCCACAAGTTATTTTACCCATTTGATTCAAATTCAGACTTTGGTATTTCTCTTGCCCTCAAATCAACATTGCCTCTTGTATTCTTTTCATTATTATTAATTCAAAACATTTTATTTTTACTGATTCTTTTTAGTTATATATAACATTGTGACACATTTTGACATAATTATAAAAGCATGAAATAGAAGGAACTTATCTCAACATTGTAAAGATTATATATGATAAACCCAAGGCCAACAGCATTTCAAATGGAGAAAAACTGAAAATATTTCCTCCAAAAATAGGAACAAAACAAGAATACCCCCTCTCACCACTCCTATTCAACATAGGGTTTTAAACTCTAACCAGAGTAATCAGGCAAGAGAACGAAGTTAAAGGAATACAAATAGGAAAAGAAGAGCTCAAATGATCTCTGCTAGTGATATGATCCCATATTTAGAAGATCCAAAAACTCCACCAGAAGACTTCTAAAACTGATCCATGTATTCATCAAAGTAGCAGGATACAAGATAAATACTCATAAGTCAATCAGCTTCCCATATGCCCTTTGCACTCTTGATGAAAATTTTTATAGCCACTTTTCATGAACAAAATCAGACCAACCTTGTTTGCCATAGGCAAATATAGTAGAAACCACCTATATTTAGTTTCAGGATCTATTTGTAACTTGAAGAAAAAAAAACAGTAGATTGGGACTTTTCTGCCTCACTCTTAAGTGAAAGAGACCATATTTCTGATTCCTATGTACATTTTCAAGTTTCCAACATTGTCTTAAAAATCATTTCATTCGAGACTCTTAATTCCAAGATCTGACTCTCAAATCACATTGCATTTGCCTCATCCTGATTCTAAAGCTATTTCATTTCACTTAACTGAGTTTTCTGAGTTAAGATGACAAGTTTTTGAACCATTTTTCTCATGTCTGAGGTCAGAAAAAAAAATGTAAGCAACCAAATTTTTTCTGCCAAGATCTAGTAGAATGACCACAGCTGGATTTGTTTCATGATTCTAGACTCAAAATAGGGAATCTCAGTCTGTCACTAAGTTGGCACTTTCCTTGAAAACTTCTGCTGGCAAAGGATTAAATATTAATTTGTTCTGTTCTACAAGCACTCTTCTTTTAAGCCCAACAGACTTTCTCTCCCTGAGTTGCACTGACTTCTCAGCTGATGTTGGTGTAATCCATCCCGTTGGAACACCCAGCCTGCTTCTCAGTGTGAGTGCGTCAGGGACACACCAATACTGTCATCATAATAATTTACAGCTGAGGTTACTGCTTTTCCAACCCTTTTAGTGTGACTATGTATACTAGATTAAATATGCCCAGAAACAAGGAAAATATGTTCAATTATTTTATTGCATTATTCTATGGTATACATCATGTCTCCCCAGGCATTAAAAATAGCCCAAAAAAACCCACAAATAAGATAAATCTTATGATCATCAAAATGAGAGCAAAATCCAAAACATGCCTTTGGTTTGTGGTGGAACATGTATGAGTGGAAGATTATTGTCTTTTTCATCTTGAGTCTGTTTCTTTTATATTATATTTAAATTAATTACACATGGAATACTTCTACAATGAGATACGGTGATGACTTCCTAAGAACAAAGCTCAGTGGAAATCCCTGGATTTAGTTGGGAAGACAGTTGATGTGAAATTACTCCACCTATTATTTAGTTATAACTCAGAAATCTAACAACAGTAAAACATTGCATGTGGCAATTCTCACTGTCAATCTTGTTTTCTCTTGTTCAAGAAAGAAGAATGAAAGGAAATAAACAAAAATCATTACTATAATGATGTAAAGGTCAAATAAACAGGTTTTTTTATAAGATTCAAGGAACTGGGATTGTCAATCACAGTTTCTTTTCTCATATATATTATTATTAAGCATTTATTAAGCACCTTTAGCTTATGATATGCTACTTACCATATAAGAAAGAAATGAATAGTTTCCACTTCTAAGCAGAATGAAAATGCCTATTTTATACTATGTAAAGATATTTTCTAAAAGTATTGCGTCCCACTTTGAAATTTTGACTTGAATCATACGTGAGGTGAACAGTTCATTTTGGAGACTGATGCTACCTTGTATTCTACCAAATATGCCCGTACCAGAAAAGATATTTAGAGAAGCAGTCTGTACACTTAATCAGTAGGAATTTGTCTAAATATTTTACTGACATATTTCCTTAATTACCATAAATAGCAAAGAGAATAACTGGAATTTTTGGAAGCTTTAAGTAGAGCATAGGCATGAAATAACTAATGCACAGAGGAATTAATTAATGAATGAAAATATATGGATTCTTACCGCTGGGTAGGTGAGTCTGAGCTAATGTGAAAATGTGGTGATAGATGGAAGCAGATGTGAGAAAATTTCCTGTGAGAACTTTGCTGACAGGGAAGGAACCCACTGTGATGGGCATCATCGACATAGACTCTCACAAATCTAAATAAATTTCTTACCACAAATATATCCATTATTTGTCCCTATATTTCTCTTTAGAATGGCAACCAGGAAAAAAAGAATTCTTTTCGAAGGCAAGTGTTGACATGCTTATCCATGAAGAAGTGGAAACCTAAAGAAGTAAGAGTTAGTGAATGTCACCATCAGAAATATTCATGAGAGACTGGACCGAGTTCTGGACAAACATAAGGTCTCCCCAAAACCCCTCACCTCATCAAATACCTTATGAGAAAAACTGAGGGAACTCATCTTGAAAAATCCCACCAACCCAATCCCACCACACCGATGGGTGTGGCTACCAGCTCAGTTCTGCAGCGGATCAGGTGCCTGGTTTACATCTCAGAGAATAAGAGTAGAGAGGCCACAGGTGGAAGCTCAAGTCCTTTCACACGGACTACCACCACCACCCTGAACACAGAGACTCAAGCTACGAATAGATAATGCCACCAACTGGAAGAAAAGAAAATAGAATTCTGAGATACATTTTTTTCTTTTTTTTTCTTTCTTTCTCTTCTCTCTCTCTCTCTTTTCATCCATTCATCCAGTCTCCTCTACCCTTCCCCCTCTGGTCCTCACAACCTCAACATATGTGAAATCAAGAATTGTGCATGAAAAAGGACTTTAACAATTGAATCACCAGAATAATATACTATAGAGGAATTGCATATGCCCCACCTCCCTTCCCCCTTTTGTTTTCTTTTTTCTCTTTTTTCTCTTATTTTCTTTTTCCCGCTCTCTTTTTTCTCTTTCTTTCCTTGTTATTTGTTTTTCTCCTTCTTACTCCCTCTATCCCACTTGCAACCCCCTAAATTTTACTATTTATAAGTAGGGTAATCTTATAAATACAGATAGGAGTTTGAATCTAGACATTCTTCCATAAATTACCCATCTGTTGATTAGAGCTTTCCAAAGTTACTAAGTTAGATTAACCCCATACCCTCACTCCTTTCCCCCTAAACATAACATCCTACACCTGAAATTCAGTTTTCTTCATGCTACCAGAAACGGTATGCCTTTCATGAAACTAAAGACTATATTTGTAAATGATAATTGAGACTCACATTGTTGACATAGAGAATAGCTATAAATGTAGTAATAAGGAAAACGTGTGCTTAGATGATGTATTATTGATATTGGGAACTGTTAACATTATCTTTCTCCATAAAAGAGAGACTTTGGAACTATACAAGAGCAATATAAATATATAGGGGGAAAATCAGTAACACAACAGTTTCACAAAGCAGAAAGAAACGTGAACAGTATGAAAAGACAAGCAAAGAAAGGACCACAAGCAATGCAGGTCAACTTTAGAAGAGGTAATATCTGCAGCAGATGGAATGTCAGATAAAGAATTCAGGATATACATGCTTCAGATGATCTGGAGTCTCAAGGAAGACATTAGACAGCAAAATCAGATAGTGAAAGATCACTTTGGCAATGAATTACATAAACAAATCCAAGAAGCAAAAGATCAACTATAAAGGGAGATAGAGGTTTTAAAAAACAACAACAAAAAAAAACCCCAGAAATCCTGGAAATGCAGGAAGCAATAAACCAAATTAAAAACTCAAATGAGAGTATTACCAGCAGAGTAGAACACTTAGAAGATAGAACATCAGACAATGAAGACAAAGTATTTCAACTTGAAAAGAACATAGACAGCTCAGTGAGACTGTTAAGAAACTATAAGCAGAACATCCAAAAATATGGGATAACATAAAGAGACCAAACTTAAGAGTTATTGGGATACAGGAAGGTATATAGGCCCAAACCAAAGGAATGAGCAATCTGTTCAATGAAATAATATGAGAAAACTTGCCAGACTTGAAGAATGAAACAGAATTCCAAATCCTAGAAGCCTACAGGACACCAAATGTGCAAAATCACAAGAGATCCACACCAAGACACATTATAACGAAGATGCCCAACATACAGAATAAGGAGAGAATTTTAAAAGCTACAAGAGAAAGGAAGCAGATTACATTTAGGGGTAAACCAATCAGGTTAATGGCTGATCATTCAACACAGACTCTGAAAGCTAGAAGATCCTGGAACAACATATTTCAAACACTGAAAGAAAATGGGTTCCAACCAAGAATCATGTATCCAGCAAAATTAAGCTTCAGGATGGAAGATGAAATTAAAACAAAAGTTAAAAGAATTTGCAGCTAGTAAACCAGCTCTTCAAAACATCCTTGGCAAAACATTACAGGAAGAGGAAATAAAGAATAACAATGAAAACCAATAGCAGGAGGTAGTACAGTAAAGGAAAAAATAATCAAAGAGGAAAAAAAATCATGTTAAGTAACGTAAATAAACAAATATGGCTGGAAGTACAAACCATATCTCAATAGTAATCCTAAATGTTAATGGCTTAAACTCTCCAATCAAGAGACACAGGCTAGTATAATGGATCAAAAGAAAAGATCCAACAATATGCTGCCTACAGGAGATGTATCTGATAGGAAAAGAAATACATAGACTGAAGGTGAGAGGTTGGGAAAAATCATATCACTCATATGGACCTCGGAAGCAAGCAGGAGTGTCCATACTCATATCAAATAAAATAGACTTCAAACCAAAGTTAATAAAAAAGGATAAATAAGGACACTACATACTGCTCAAGGGAACCACCAACAAGACATAACAATCATAAATATATATGCCCAAAGAATGGTGGAGCTATGTTCATCAAACAAACTCTTCTCAAGTTCAAGAGTCAAATAGACCACAATACAATAATTATGGGAGACTTCAACACACCTCTCTCACCACTGGACAGATCTTCCAAACAAAAGTTGAATAAAGAAACTATAGAACTCAATAATACAATTAATAACCTAGACTTAATTGACATATATAGAATATACCACCCAACATCAAGCGGTTACACTTTTTTCTCAGCAGCACATGGAACCTTCTCAAAAATAGACCATATATTATGTCACAGGGCAACTCTTAGAAATTATAAAGGAGTAGAGATAATACCATGCATCCAACTGATCATAATTGAATGAAACTGGAATCAACAATAAAAGAAGGAAGGAAAAATCCTATATCACTTGGAGAATGAACAATATGTTACTGAATGATCAATGGGTTACAGAAGACATCAAGGAGGAAATTAAAAAATTCTTAGAGATAAATGAAAACACAGACACAACATATCGGAATCTATGGGACACAATGAAAGCAGTTCTAAGAGGAAAATTTATTGTTGGAGTTCATTCCTTAAAAAAAGAAAAAACCAACAAATAAATGATCTCACATTCCATCTCAAAACCCTAGAAAAAGAAGAGCAAAACAACAGCAAAAGTAGTAGAAGGCAAGAAATAATTAAAATCAGAGCTGAAATCAATGAAATTGAAACAAAAAAAACAATTGAAAAAATTAACAAAACTAAAAGTTGGTTCTTTGAAAAAATAAATAAGATCAACAGACCCTTGGCCATGCTAACAAAGAGAAGAAGAGAGGGAACTCAAATTACTAGCATACAGGATGAAAAAGGCAATATCACAACAGACACTACAGAAATACAGAAGATAATTAGAAATTATTTTGAATCCTTATACTAAAATAGAAGATAGTGAAGGCTTCAATAAATTTCTTAAGTCATATGATCTGCCCAGATTGAGTCAAGAGGATATACACAACCTAAACAGACCAATTTCAATTGAGGAAATAGAAGAAGCCATCAAAAGAATACCAACTAAGAAAAGCCCCAGGACCGGATGGGTGTACAGCAGAGTTTTACAAAACCTTTAAAGAAGAACTAATACCAACACTTTTCAAGCTATTGCAGGAAATAGAAAAAGAGGAAGAACTTCCAAATTCATTCTACGAGGCCAACATCACCCTGATTCCTAAACCAGACAAAGACACTTCAAAGAAAGAAAACTACAGACCAATATCTCTAATGAACCTAGATGCAAAAATCCTCATTAAAATTCTGGCAAATTGGATACAGAAACATATCAAAATGATCGTGCATCATGATCAAGTAGAATTCATCCCTGGGATGCAAGGGTGGTTCAATATATGAAAATCAATAAATCAATTCCTCATTATTATGCAAAATTACATTTAAGATGGTGTGAGGGGGAAGAAAAAAGAGAGAGAAAAAATGTGTCACAGTAGATTGAGTAGAAAGAGGGGATGGGAGGGGATGGGGGATAAGAAGGGCAGCACAATACAGTAGACACTAGTATGGCCCTATGTATAAACGTGGCTGTATAACCAATATGATCCTGCAATCTATACATGTGGAAAAATAAGATTAAGTTACTTATCCCATTTGAATCAAATGTATGATATGTCAAGATCATTGAAATGTTTTGAGCAACTAATAAAAAAATTAAAAAAAAACAATATTCATTCAGAAAAAAAAAAAGAAATATTCATGAGATCACACCAGGACATCATTCCATACCCACTAGGATGGTTATTTTAAAGCAAAAACAGAAAATAACAAATAGTGGTAAAGATGTAAAGAAATTGGAACATTTGTATATTGTTGATGGAAATATTGGAAATATATAATGATGCAGCCACTGTGGAAAAAGACATAATGAATCCTCAAAAAAATGCGATAAACATACAATCCAAGAGTTTCACTTTAAGTTATATACTTAAAGGAATTGAAAGCAAGGACTTTAACTGATATTTGTATACTCGTGTTTAATGGGTACAAATACTTATTTGGGAAAGTTTTAAAAGTTCTGCAAAGGGATGGTAGTAACAATTGCATATTAAGGTGAATGTACTTAAAGCCACAGAAATGTGTACTTTAAAATGACTAAATAATGTATTTTATTATATATACACACTTGTACATACATAAATAATAAAACTTATTATGGAAGTTTGAAATTTTATATCAAATATATATATATATTCCATAAAATATATCCATATCAATATATTTATATTCATAAAAATAATGAAATATCCATGACAGTATAATTCTAATGGTGCAAGCAATTTTTCTCCTAAAAGAAATCCAGAAACTATGGATAAAAACTAGAATTTGATGATTTTTATAAGAGTCTACTCCCATTGAATATTTCTGAGTTTTCTTCTTGCATTAAGAAGAAAACATTTCTCTCTGACCTTACTTATTAACAGAAAAACTTTAGAATTTTAATGTCTTTGTGCTGATCATTAAGAGAGAGGACACTTGGAGAATATCTTCAACTCTGGAGCAGACAAAAAAATTAAAAACAAAAACAAACCTGAAGGAATCAATAGTTGTTATTATGGCCAAAAAGAAATGAAAACTAAGATCAAAGTACTATGACAAGAAAGAAAATGTGTTGGACTCATCATGGTATAGGTATAGCCTGCAATAGACCAAAGCTTAAATGATTAAAAAAAAAACATCAAAGGGGAAGGAATGAAAGGGACATTGAGTAAATACAATATAAAACCAAGATATTGCAGATCCACTAGCTCTTTGCCATATTTTGATTATGGTATTCTCTCACACTGAATTCTACTTAGATGTATTTGTGCAGATCTCCCACATCATGCCTGGGATTCTCTTAATTCCAAAATTATTTACAAGAACCAATATACCTGATGAGAACAATTTAGAGGAAGAAGAGTTCAATTTGGCTCATGGTATTAGAATTTTAATCCATGGTCAGCTTGCTCCATTGCTCTGGGCCTGAGGTGAGATACAGCATCATGGAAGATGAGGTGAAGTACAGCATCATGGAAGAAAGGCACAGAAGAGGAAAGCTTATCAGCTCCTAGCAACTAGGAAATAAAGAAAGCAAGGCACATGGACAAAATATAAACCTCAAAGAACTGACACCAGTGACATCTTACCTACCTACAGTTACCCCCACTCTAATAGTCCTTAATAAGCCATTAATTGGATTAATCCACTGATGAGGTTATAACTCCCATAATCTAACCATTTCACCTCCTATATTAACACAGGAGCTTTTGGGGGACATCCTATATCTAAACCACAACAATTGGTGTACAATAGTCATTCAGTAAACATGCTAAAGCAATACACAATGAATTAATAAACACATATATATGCTAACATTTGTTGGAATTCAGTTAAATCCATAAAAATCTTTTAAATGCCACATTTTTTTATCCATTCATCTATTGAAGGGCATCTGGGTTGGTTTCACAGTCTAGCTATTGTGAATTGTGCTGCTATGAACATCGATGTGGCAGTATCCCTGTAGCATGCTCTTTTAAGGTCTTCAGGGAATAGTCCGAGAAGGGCAATAGCAGGGTCAAACGGTGGTTCCATTCCCAGCTTTCCCAGAATCTCCATACTGCTTTCCAAATTGGCCGCACCAATTTGCAGTCCCACCAGCAATGTACAAGTGTACCCTTTTCCCCACATCCTCGCCAGCACTTGTTGTTGTTTGACTTCATAGTGGCTGCCAATTTTACTGGAGTGAGATGGTATCTTAGGGTGGTTTTGTAAATCCATAAAAATCTTTTAAATGCCCTCTTAAGGAATTACAGTGTATCAGGAAAGTCGAGTACATAAATAATTAATTGTCTCTGACTCTGATAAATACATCATAGATTGGAAAATAGGCAAAAAAAATATTAGGGGACACATGAGGCTTTTTGGAGCTTAGATTTTTAATGAGCCTTTGAAATATGAAAAATGGGAAGTTTTTGGTAGGGAGCTAAATGCAACTAGAATTCCAGAAACAGAAGGAAGCTACTGTTCTAAAAAGACACAGGAATGGGGAAAATATAAGCTGTAAAGTTATAGAATAGCAAATACAGATTCTAGTCTTGTAGAATTGAGACTGGATTAATAAAAGTCTCTTGGAAGATAAGGAAAATTGTACAAGTCAAATTACAAACCTGAAGGGGCTACATATGATGTTATATATAATGGGAAACTATTAAAAAGTAGAAAATAGTCTTGGTCAGTTTTTAGCTTAGGGAGGATCCCTGGAAACAACCTGGATTGTGAATTTGCAGGAGGGTGTGACCAAAATGATAGAAAACAATAATGAAGTTATCAAACATCCAGGAAAAACATGAAGTACTTCATCATTTTTCTGTTTTATGGCAATATCTTGTAAGATAATGTGTTTTAAAAGGAGGCCAATCTAGCTCATGGTCTTCCAAGCACAAAATGCTAGATCAGGTGGCCTCATTTGCTTGGCCTCTGATGAAAGCCTTAAGGTAGGTGGAATCATGGTGGGACATGTACAAGGGGGATCATGTAGTGAGACAGGAAGCCAGAGAGTGATTCAGTGGTCAGATCTGCTCTAATATAAAAAATTTGGTGAGAACAACTCATTTATTCCAGAGGACCAATCTCTTCTGAAGGCAACATCTCCAACAACTTACTTATCTTGCACTAAGCTCCACCTCTTACAGGTTCCACCATTTCCCAATTTTACCACACTGAGGACCAAGCTCCCCACACACAAATCCTTGGGGACACGTTCGGCCACATCCAAACAGAAGCAGGGCTTAACTAGGGCAATAGCAACGGAGATAGATGTACATGACTCTCCTACCATTCTAACGTCTGAATGGTTTTGAAATGTTGAGAAATGGAAATACCAGCATGAACTCCCAGTAAGATGGGAAGTAAAGTGCTCAAGAGGAAAAGTTTGAAATAATGCATTTTTTTTAATATTTGGTAACAATTCTAATATTCATCCCACTTAACCCCCGATGGTGTCCTGATTATTCTTTTTCTTTTTCTATCTCATGTTGTTTCTGTAATCAATGATTGCAAATTTGGGCAATCATCAGCTTATTAGCTGTGTCTTCCTAGGAGAGCATAATCCATCTGTACTAATCAGAAATAGTTATTGTCCCTTGTTTTAGTCCTGAGTACCATAGACATCATCATAAACTGCGATGGTGCCTGAGATGCTGAGTGGACCTTGTCACCGGCTTATATAATGAATAATTGACAAATAAATGGGAACCTTTCACTTGGAAATGAAAGGAGATTTGGAGGAGAGAGTTCTAATAAATGGGTGAGAAGAATCCTCCTTTTTATACTTTTGTCTTTGCTCAATCTCATTTTCCTGTAAAAACTGAACTGGCCTTACCTCTGAGAGCATTTCAAATAAGTTTTTAAAGTCTTCCAAAAAATTAAAGATGAAAAAAACTTGCAAGTGGTTATGTTTACTTTTAAGAAAGAGTAATGAGTGTTTCTGAAAGGACTTTTTTGTGGAAGAACCATAAGATTGTTTTAATAACCTCTTAGAAGGCTTTGCGTCCAGCCAGATATGGTGGCGCATGCCTGTAATCCTAGCAGCATGGGAGGATGAGGCAGGAGGATCTCGAGTTCAAAGCCAGCCTCAGCAACAGGGAGGCACTAAGAAACTCAGTGAGACTCTGTCTCTAAATAAAATACAAAATAATAGGTCTGGGGATGTGTCTCAGTAGTTGAGTGCCCCTGAGCTCAATCACCCACCAATGCCAATAAATAAATAAATAAATAAATAAATAAGGATTTGAGTCCAACATTGGAACTCTAATAGGAAGAGAACGCTCTTTAAATGGAGGGTTTCGGGCTAGGTACAGTGTTCTGCTGTGGACACAGTAAAACAGGACAGTCTTGGGACTCGTGACATTGAAGCATCAAATAGATAACTGGATTAAGTGCTCCTTGACAGTAAAATAAACATACAAAAATTTGTCTGAGAGAAGCTAGAAAAAGAAGGAAAACCTACAGTATCATGATGATTCTTCAATCTGGAAAACTTGCACCATTCCTCCCACTTTCTACTAGAACAGTTTTCCCTTAACATCCCTAAGGAATGCTATTATTTTTGTGCCAGATCCCGTTTTCAGAGGACTAGCAAGATACAATAGACATGACCTGGCCTTGGAATCTGTCTACCTCTCTTTTGGTGTGAGGTTCTGAGCAAAATCCTGAAATTTCTTAAGGCCAACCTAACTCAACTGTAAAAATCAGGTAATAATTCAACACTCATAGGCAGGCCTACTCTAGATGTGGCAAAGCAGGGAAAATGTCCAGCTCTGAGTGCGAGTGAGATATATGTATAACTTGTCATGACTAGCAAATGGATGGCCAAGCTTTCCATCAAAGTGTTGAAATAGAGGCTGAGGAGATGCTCACGAGAACCCAAGTTCAGTTCAACACTGGGTTTAGATATACATGGCTATGTCTGGTCAAAACCAAGAATGTTTCTTTAGAATAAAAGAATTGTGCTAAATAAGAATGGAACCAAGAATCATAATAGTAAAATGATAACAAAAGAAAATGAACCAATGAAACAAAACCAAAAACTCCATGTAAAATAAGAAATATGATGAAGACACACGCACACACACACACACACACACACACACACACACAAACTACTTGTAGCAGCAATTTGGAATCAATGAAGGGAAAAGACTCCTTTAGTAGTGATGAAGAAAAGCCAGTAACAAAGCTTATTCTTTTGAATGATGAATTTGGAGAATCCCCTCATTCAATAAGAAGGGATAACAAGGAAATAGTATGGAAGATCCTCAAAAACTTGAAAATAGAAACATCATGATTCAGCAATTCCACTACCAGGTATATATGCAAAGGAAATGAGCTGAGTGTGTTGAAGATACACGGGCTCTCCTGTGTTTATTGCAGCACTGTTCACAGTAGACAAGATATGAGAACAACTTAAGTATCCATTAGTGGATGAGTAGATTAGAAAAATGTGGTATGTATATACAATGGAAAATGATTTGGCCATTAAAAAAAATGAAATGCTATCATTTACAGCAACATGAAAAAGCCTGGAGGATGTTCAGTGAAATAAGCCAGGCCCACAAAGACAAATACCACATGTTCTCCCTCACATGTAAAAACCAAAAGTTAAATCAGAGAAATAGGTGAATAAAGGTTATGAAGACTGAGAAGGGTGTGGGGGGAAGTAGAGAGAGGGAGAAGTTGGTTAATGGGCACTACAAATTACAACTAGACAGGAGAAATAAATTCTAGTGTTCTATTGCACAACTGGGTTACTAGAGTTAACAATGTATGGCATGTTGCAAAATAGGTGGAAAAAAATGATTTTAAATGTCCTCACCACAAAGAAAATGTTTGAGGTGATATATATGTTAGTTATCCTGATTCAATTATTACACATTGTATACTTATATTGAAATACCACACTATACTCCATAAATAAATAGAATTATTAGGTGCCAGTCAAATTTAAATAATTTTTTTGAAAACTTGAAATAATAATTTTAATGCCCTAGAATATAACTGGTAGCAACCATGCTTTGTGGTATTTCCATTACTATTTAACCAACAACAACAACAACAAAAAAAAACATTTTATTCTACTTTGCCATAGTTGGCCAGGTAGCTCAATCATCACAAGAACTCCAAGGAATTAGTTTGGAGGCTCCAGTGGAAGATATGGACAATCCCATTCAGTGGGGCAAGGAGGTTCCTTAGCAGGTACCCAAAGATAGGGTACTCAAACGAGAGCATGGTACCAAGACCAACCACACTGTTCAGCATGAGACTGTAGGGCTTGGTACAGGACTGGGGGTATCAGGAAGGTCTCTATGTCCATGGCATAAGAATGGAATATGCTGTACAAGAGTGAAGAAGTCTGTTTAATGAAAATGTGTTCTCAAACTTTGAATACATAATGGAATCAGTACTTAAAAACCACAAGACAGAAAAAGTTACACATCAGATAACAAACCACAAAAAATTCACCCATTGTTTCTTAAAGAATTGAAATTTTACTAATATAGACAGTAGTTGACTGACAGACTAGAGGCCACTTCATAATACAATGGTCTCTCAGAAGTTGGTCTAGTCACACAGAACTGACAGAACTAGAATAGCTAACACACTAAGAAACCCCAAGCTTTCCAGTTCTTATGTTTTATGTGACCTTCAAGATTAGCATCAAGTTTCAGATTTATGTGAGCTTTAAAACACATTCATGAGTTTCATTTTCATTTTAAGTCACTGTGATTTTCGTGGGTTTCTTAAAAAGACATTAGCAACAAATCACCCAGAGCTCATTTCAATCACACCCCATGCTTTAGTACCTCTGGAACCTAAGGAAGGAAGGAAAGTTTGGGAAATTGTGTTTTCATATATTTACATATTTTTCCTGCAGACATGATATGGACTGAGAAAAGAATCTAATTCAGGTTTGTGTGGCAATGATTACAGTAATGCAGATTTATGGGTTGATAAGACTTCATTAATTAAAAATAGACTTGAATTTTCATATTTAGTGTGAGAATTTGCAAATGAACTGTAGATGTGTTTGTGTGAGTAACATACCATGGTAACCAGACTATGCAGATGAAACCTGCTTAGATGATGCCTAGGTGAGTCCAAAACAACTGGCTAATTGAGAAATTTCCACTATCAGGCAATTCATGAAAAAGGGGGCAATGACCATTAACTCATTGCTACTTTTGGATAGCCAGTTAGGTTAAAATGATCATTTTATTAGACATGGTCTTTGAATTATGAAATATCTAATAAGAAATTCTGTGATGTAGGAAATTATTAGATTTCTTGGTTAGCTGGCCAGAGAATTGCCTACAATGTAGATAGAGTTTTGTTTTGTCTTATGGTTTCTGTTGTTATTGTAGTTTGGGTTTTTGTTGTTGTTGTTGTTGTTGTGTGTGTGTGTATCTTATGCTGAGAATTAAACCCAGAGCCTCATTAACACCAAACATGTGCTCTACCATTGAATTATGCTCCCAGCCCCAACACATGGTTTTAAAAAGTAAGTGTAAAATACATATTAATCTCTAGGAATAGTACCAACAATTATCGGTTTTTGAAGAACTAAATTAAATAAAAAGACATATAAAAATATTTAGGTAATATCCAGAAATTATTTTGTAGTACTTTGTGATCAAAATAGCATTCCATAGCTTAGGGCCAATAAGAGAATGCATTTTTCTAACACCAGATATCTCTCCCACTCTATTTTTGGAGATTTAGTGGATAGAATGAATATAGTTGCTGCAACTAAAGCCTCCATTTGACTGACTCCATTCATTTACAGGGAGATTCTTCCTTCCCTGGGTAACATGCAGTTCATGACATGCTCTATGCTGGTGGCTACATGCTACTCTTTTTTTTTTTCAATTGAGCTTTTTATTTTTTAATTTAATTTATTTTTATTTTTTAAATACACTACAGCAGAATGCATTACAATTCTTATTACACATATAGAGCACAATTTTTCATATCTTTGTATATAAAGTATGTTCATGTCAATTCATGTCTTTATACATGTACTTTGTTTTGTATTTTTGCATTACAGTTTTTATTACACATATATACCACATTCTTTTATATCTCTGTATATAAAGTAGGTTTACACCCAATTTGTGTCTTCATACATGTACTTTGGATAATGATGTTCGTCACATTCCACCATCCTTGCTAATCCCCTGCCTCCTTCCTTTCCCTCCCACCCCTCTTCCCTATATAGAATTCATCTAATCTTCCCATGCTCCCCCTCCCTACTCCACTATGAGTCAGCCTCCTTATATCAGAGAAAACATTCAGCATTTGTTCTTTTGGGATTGGCTGACTTCACTTAGCATTATCTTCTCCAACACTTTTACCTGCAAATGCCATGATTTTATTCTCTTTATTGCTGAGTAAAATTCCATTGTGTATATAGGCCACATTTTTTTATCCATCCATCCACTCAAGGGCATCTAGTTTGGCTCCACAGTTTAGTTACTGTGAATTGTGCTGCTATAAATTGCTATATATTGATGTGGCTGTGACCCTGTAGTGTGCTGTTTTTAAGTCCTTTGGGTATAGTCCAAGGAGAGGGATAGCTGGGTCAAATGGTGGTTCCATTCCCAGATTTCCAAGGAATCTCCATACTGCTTTCCCAATTGACTGCACCAATCTGCAGTCCCACCAGCAGTGTATGAGTGTAACTTTCCCCCCACATCCTCGCCAACACTTATTGTTTTTTGTCTTATTAATAGTGCCATTCTGACAGGAGATGAAATCTTAGAGTAGTTTTGATTTACATTTCTCTGATTGCTACAGATGATGAGCATTTTTTCATATATTTGTTGATTGATTGCATATCCTCTTCTGAGAAGTGTCTTTTCAGGTCCTTGGCCCATTTGTTGATTGGGTTATTTGTTTTTTTAATGCTTAGCTTCTTGAGTTCTTTATATACCCTAGAGATTAGTACTCTATCTGATGTGTGAGGGGTAAAAATTTGTTCCCAGGATGTAGGCTCTCAGTTTACCTCACAGATTGTTTCTTTTGCTGAGAAGAAACTTTTTAGTTTGAGTCCATCCCATTTATTGATTCTTGGTTTTAATTTTTGTGTTTTAGGAGTCTTATTAAGGAAGTTGGGACCTAATCCCACTTGATGAAGATTAGGGCCTACTTTTTCTTCTGTTAGACACAGAGTCTATGGTTTAATTCCTAGGTTCTTGATCCACTTTGAGTTGAGTTTTGTGCATGGTGAGAGATAGGGGTTAAATTTTATTTTGTTGCATATGGATTTCCAGTTTTCCCAGCACCATTTGTTGAAGATGCTATCTTTTCTCCGGTGCATGTTTTTGGCACCTTTGTCTAATATAAGATAATTGCAATTTTGTGGGTTAGTCTCTGTGTCCTCTATTCTGTACCATTGGTCTACCAGCCTGTTTTGATGCCAATATCATTCTGTTTTTGTTACTATTGCTCTATAGTATAGTTTAAGTTGTGGTATAGTGATGCCACTTGCTTCACTCTTCCTGCTAAGGATTGCTTTAGCTACTCTGGGGCTCTTATTTTTCCAGATAAATTTCATGATTGCTTTTTCTATTTCTTTGAGGAATGCCATTGGTATTTTTGATTGTAACTACATTAAATCTGTATACTGCTTTGGTAGTATGGTCATTATGATAATATTAATTCTGCCTATCCAAGAGTAAGGTAGATCGTTCCATCTTCTAAGGTCTTCTTTGATTTCTCCCTTTAGCATTCTGTAGTTTTCATTGTAAAGATCTTTCACCTCTTTCATTAAGTTGATTCCCAGGTACCTTATTATTTTTTTTGAGGTTATTGTGAGTGGGGTAGTTTTCCTCATTTCCTTCTCAGAGGCTTTGTCACTGAGGCTCAGAAATGCCTTTGATTTATGGGTGTTGATTTTATATCCTGCTACTTTACTGAATTCATTTACTAGTTCTAGAAGTTTTCTTGTGGAGTTTTTTGGGTCATCTAGGTATAGAATCATATTGTCAGCAAATAGAGCTAATTTAAGTTCTTCTTTTCCTATACATATCCCTTTGATTTCTTACATCTGTCTAATTGCTGTGGCCAGTGTTTCAAGAACTATGTTAAATAGAAGTGGTGAAAGAGGGCATCCCTGTCTTCTTCCAGTTTTTAGAGGGAATGCCTTCAAGTTTTCTTCGTTTAGAAAGATGTTGGCCTGAGGCTTAGCGTAGATAGGCTTTACGATGTTGAGATATGTTCCTGTTATCCCTAAAGGCATCAATAAATTTCTTAAGTCGTATGATTTGCCCTGAATGAGTCAGGAAGATATATACAGTTTATATAGACCAATATCAAGTGAAGAAATAGAAGAAGCCATCAAAAGCTTACCAACCAAGGAAAGCCTAGGACTGAATGGATACACAGCTGAGTTCTCCAAGACCTTTAAAGAAGAACTAATACCATTATTCTTCAACTTATTTCTGGAAATAGAAAAAAGAGGCAGTAATTCCAAACTCATTCTATGAGGCCAATATCACCCTAATCCCCAAACCAGGCAAAGACCCATCAAAGAAAGAAAACTTCAGACCAATATCTCTAATGAACATAGATGCAAAAATTCTCAATAAAATTCTGACAAATTGAATACAAAAACGTATCAAAAAAGATTGTACACAATGATCAAGTGGGATTCATCCCAGGGATGCAAGGTTGGTTCAACATACCGAAATCAATAAATGTAATTCATCACATCAATAGACTTAAAGATAAGAATCATATGATCATCTCAATAGATGCAGAAAAGGCATTTGACAAAATACAGCACCCCTTTATGTTCAAAACACTAGGAAACTAGATACTACTCTTTAGCACATCTACGCAAGCCTGCACTATCTATTCAGCTGTGTGCTTCACAAGAGCCAGTTAACTGGTTCTCAAATCTATTTAGGCTAGTTTTAAAGGGATGAAATATTAGAAAATAAAAGAAGAATCTCATAAATTGTCATTGCTATAGTTGGAACCTGAAATATACACTAAAGTTCCCTAAGTTAAAGGCTTAGTCCTCAGCTCACAGCACTTTTGGAAGATGGTGGAACCTTAATAGGTGGAGCATAGAGAGAGGTTTTAGGTCATAATCTCCTTGAAGGAGATTATGGAACTCTGATACCTTCCTCCTTCTCTTGTCTGCACATTGGCCATGAAGAGAATGTTTGCTCCTGCACATGCTCCCTGCCAGTATGGGCTGTCTCACCACAAACCCAAAAGCAAGCAGGCCAACCAACCATGGACTGAAACTTCCAAAACCATTAGCAAAAATAAACCTTTTTTCTTTATGAGTTGCTCATCTCAGGTATTTGTTACAGTCATGGAAATGTGACTTATAGACATTTCTCTGAAAATTAAGTTGAATTCCTAGTAAAACTCAATGAAAAATTAGTCACTAAAAAAATGCTGCAGCATTGTGAGGAAGAACATTGTAAGGAGTCCTGTTTTAAATTGCTTTGCAAATGTCTTTAAGTTTTCATTAATCTTTAAATAAGACAAATCTGAAAAATATATGTAATGAGTTGTGGGCACAGATTACACAATAAATATAACATTGTAAATGGTGGTGCCAACTTCCAAGCACTGTAATAAAAGAAATCTGATTGATGCCAAATAAGAAAAAGTATATTGGTTGTTTGGCAAAAACTCTACATCTATATATTTCACATTAAAATGAAATGTGTGAGATATGTATTTACAGCGTAAGATGAGATGTTTGTGTATAAAGATATATGTATTAATAAATGATTCATGTTATATGGTTTTCTATATTAATTGAAATTTCTGCTTAAATGGCCAAATACTTAGGGGAATCATTACCAATAAGAAGACTTCTGCAAAATAATCATGCACCTTCTTAAATTGTCAGCCTAAAATTGATAGAAATTCAAGAAACCCTTGAGATGTTAGACAACTTATGTTTCTCATGTAAATTTATTTCCTCTTAAAGGAAACACTAGAAGTGGCATGGACAAGTGTAGTTTTCCCTAACTTTATTCCAACATATTGTAGATTAAGACTTTGTACACAACAAAACAAATAGTCAAATACAAAATTCTGAGAAATTGCAAGGTCAAAAAGAAAATGTGGGGCTGAGGTTATGGCTCAGTGGTAGAGTGCTCTCCTCTCACATGCGAGACCCTGGGTTCAATCCTTAGCACCACATAAAAATAAATAAGTGAAATAAAGGTATTGTGTCCAACTACAACTAAAACATAAATATTTTTTAAAAAGAAAGAAAATGTGAATGCAATACAATTGAAACTGGAAGACAGTATCATTGAAGGGACAGAAATGAGCTCAGAATCAGAGAACAAAGTGTGAGTCTCAGATTTCTTGGTTATGTGATTTTGTACAAATGAATCATCTTAATTTCCTTTTCAGTTAAATAACAAAAAGGCTACATTGTCCATAAGAATATTGAACATATGACACCAAGATAGTGTAGTCAAGGTGCACGGCAAAGTATGTGGCATATATTGAGAATTCAATAAATGTTATTATTAACAATTTTAAAAGTTTTGCTATGATAGTGTCAATAGCAACTTGTATATGGTGCTGCTAAAATCTTTTCGGTTATGGGAACTTTTGCCTTGGAAGATGAAAAACTGTTGCTGTTTTAAAAATAGGCAAACAATATGATGGGTACTACATATTATTTGTCTTCATACAATGTGTGTTTGTGTGTACATATGTACATATAAAGATGAGAATTTGATTCAATTATAAAAACACATATAGATAAATAGATGATTGAGATATATGATAGATAGATAGATAATGTAAAGTTGCTTCTAACATGCCTTGATACCTCCAAACATATTTTGCTTAGGGTGTTGCAGTCTTTAAAGAGCATTAACTACATTTCTATTCATTCACAGAACACATCTGTCTCTGGAATTGGATACATAAGGACTTTATCCCCCTGAAACCAATAAAAGAAAAATAATGAAAGATGCATCATGTCTCCAAAAGGAAAAATAATCTTAAATTTTCCTTATTTTACTGAATTACTGGCTCTCTCCAAAACTGGTGGAATTGTACATAATTCTTAGATGTCTGTTAGATAACTGGAAATTTATTAAATGAGTACAATAAGTGTACTGTCATTTCTTTTTTAAATATATGTATGCATATGAGCTTATTGATGTACCATATAGGTAAATATAGAGATGTACATGTTGAACACTGACAATTCTAAGAGGCAGAGATTAGTTAAGGATGAAGATAGTGGGGAGTGGAGAAGTTATTGATTTTTATTAATATCTTTCTACATTACTTAATATGTTAAATATTTATTACATCTCTAATTTTAAAAATCCAATGCATTGAAATGAATACAATAGAATCCAGACTGTTCTCTATAATGGTTGACTTGGGAAAATTAACTTCACATTTTTGGGTAGCAGGAAAAGTCACTTTTATTCACACAAATAACTCTTAGGATACTCTATTGCAGTAATGATATTATAGGCATTTCGTATCAAATCTCTTATTGAGAAAGACTTGAAAATCCAGAAAAAAAATATTAATTTTTTTCTTTGAATAAAATATAGAACTAACATTTCAGTAATTTATTTTAATACCAAAGATCCAAGAAAAGAAGAAAATCTAGAAATTTGAACTAAGCCTTTGGGACTGCCTTTCTTTTAAGAGTATCCGTCAATTTCTAAAATAGTGGCTAAAAGCCAGTGTGTCAAGCTGAGTAATCAAGCCCTAAAAGGTATAAGAACATAAAAATTAAAATTTGGGTCTTTCAATTTAGGAAATAGATTCATAGAAAACTCTCCCATCTTTTAATCAGGAGTCTGAAGGGCCACATATTCCCTAAGGGTAGGAGTACACCAGAAATAAATCGATCCTGGCAGACTCTAAAACTTATTTTAGGATTATCTCACTTCCTGACTGGAGTAAGGTGACCTGGAATGGCTAGTCAGAGAAGAGAAAAGAAGAGAGAAAGGGAGGTCAGGGGAGAGTACAGAGGAAAAGGAAGAAGGAAGAAAGAAAGAAAAGGAGAAGGGAACTGATTCCCAGACACACACATAATTTTTCTCAGAAGGAAGATACCATGAACTAAGGCTCATTAATTCTCCTCAGTTGTTTGTATACAGTGTTTTTCATTAATCAAAACTAACAAGAGCACAAGGAGACAGTGGAATTGAAAATTCAGAGAAAAAAAAAACAAACTCTAGAAGCAGATCTTTGAGGGACACTAATCAAATAAAAATTTGAGACACAAGGTTCAAATAGCTGAGCTTAGTATGTTCAAGCCCATCAAGGAAAAAAAAACTGAGGATTTCAGTGGAGAACTGAAAACTATTTAACGACAAGAATTTTTTATAAAACAAATTATTCTTCTATATTACATAATCTTGTATAATTTTCAGAATCCTTCCAAATAATCAAGCCAGTAACTAAGAAACCTACTAATTCAAACTTAATGAGCCTTATAGTGTTTTTTTTTTTGTCACAATATCTGTTTTCTCTAACATTTTTAAATTTGGAGGGCCCAAAATTTCTTTAACAATATTAATTTCATACCTTCCAACAATTATGATCCTTTATAATCACTTTACATTTTTGAAAAACTGTTTTACTCTCCTTGAAAAGCGAGTAATTTCATCCAATTGTCAGTATCTCCCTTCTTAGTCCCACACAATTTTCAATTTAATACCCTTCCTATTGAAAAAGCCTTCTAACAATTTCCTAATTATAAGTATTATGCATGTAAATGAGTAGCTACAGAAAAAGACCTAATAATATATGCACTACAGAGAATATACTGTAAAGCTATAAAAGCTGAGAATTTAATGACAGAATAAGAAAGTATTGAAAGGCATAAAATTACATAAAAATAAATTAAAAATTAAAATCAAGCTTGTTGTTTTCTCTCGTTAGAGAAAAGCAGCTGCATCTGTGCTATATTTATTTGAAAAAGTTTAATTCTATACTGATATTTTTGCTTTCTCTACATATGTATGCATACATAAACATTTGCCATATTTACAAACCATGCAATACAAAAAGAAGCAGGAGGCTAAATTGATATAGCTTTGGAGGGGGTCTAAAATATATCCCTTAGGCCCAAATTAAAGATAATTTCAAATAAGAAAACAAATTGTAAGATTATGAACTAGCATATTTGAAAGTACTTCTTTCTTAAGAGAATTTTCTCTTTTCAAGCAACTTAAAAGAATGAATTTTAGTAATAACCATATTTGAAAGAAAGCAACTTTTGGTAATAAATCATAAGATGAGAATTTGGTCAGAAGAATTCTGATGCTTCCTGATTCCATAGCTTATGGCATACCAATGCTCCCAATAGAAAAACTTTAAAAGCTCCCCCAAATGCAAAGTATCTATTTGTAGGCATCAGCCTGTAAATGTGACAGAAAGAACTTTAGGACCCAGATTACAGACTGGGAAAGTTCCTTAAAGTGAGTTCAAATTTCTGCCTACTGGTGTAACCTGGAGCATTTGTTGAGCTCTGACATTGGGAGCTGAGCTGAGAAGGAAAGCAAAGAATATTTTCTAAAAGGTAGAGAATGCTTTAGCCAATTGCAAGAGCCCAAGGACATATAATGTGGAACTTGGTGCTTCAAGGAAGACAGGTATTAAGAAAATAAAATCCAGGAGAGAATGAGATATAGAGAACTAAGCCCAATATTTGGAACTCTTTTTATTCTTGATTCATTTGTTGATTAATCTGAGAAAGACCAAAGACAGAGAAGTCAATATGAAAATAGTTGAAAGTCATGAAATGATTTTAATCATCCCTTTGTTCCAGGGAACAAACACTGGAGTTCATCACCTACAAGGAGAGTCCATAGGAAGCTCCTGTCTGTGATTTGAAACCAAGGAAAGTAGATGAGAGGCATAAAATCAGGAATAGAAAGAACACATACATGTCTGCATATATATAATATCCCAAAGTACATGAAACAAAAACCAACACAATTGAAGGAAGAGATGGATGAAGACTTCAATATCCCATTTTCAATAATGAACAGGATGACAAGATGGGAAGTCAATAAGGACATAGAGGACTTAAACAACGTTACAAACTAATTTGACCTAATGGAGCATTTACCCAATAAGAGCGAAACATATATTCTTTTTTAAGAGTAGATGAAATGTTCTTTAAGATAGATCCTGAATGGTCTTAATACATATACCATTAAACAATTCTCGATATATTTTAAAATGTTGAAATCATTTAAATACATATTCTCTATCCACAGTGGATTAAAATTAGAAATCAACAATAGAAGGAATTGTAGGGAATTCACAAAGATATGTATTTTAACCAACACACTCCTAAATAACAAATGGGTAAAAGAAGATATAGTAAGAAAATTAGAGGATACTTCAAGATATATGAGAATAAAAGCACAATATACCTATATTTATGGGATGCAGTACACAGAAGAAAATAAACACCTACATTAAAACAGAAGAAAAATTTCAAATCAATAACATTCTTCTATCTTAAGAAGCTAGAAAACTAAGAGAATATTAACACCAAAGCTAGCAGGAGGGAGAAAATAACAAGAATTACAGATAAATATGTGAAATTGAAAATATAAAGACAATAAAGAAAAATCAATATAACAAAACTGGTTCTTTGAAAACATCAACATAATTAACAAGACTTACGCTGATTGACAAATGAACAAAGAGACAGTTTAAAAATATGAAAGTCAGAAATGAAATGAAAGAAGAAGCATTATTATCAAGCATACAGAAATAAAAAAAGGATTAAAGGGCATACTGCAAACAGTTGCATGAAAACAAATTATATAACCTAAAAGACAAGGACAAAGTCCTTCAAAATATACACATTATCCAAACTAACTAAGGGAAACAGAAAACCTGAATGGACAATGAGATCTAATTTTCTGTGTCAACTTCACTGGGCCATGTAGTAGCCAGATATCTGGTCAAACATTATTCTAGGTGCCTCTGTGTAGTGTTTTTGGATGAAATTGACATTGAAATTGGTAGAAAAAAGCAAATTGCCCTCCATATGAAAAGGAATTTTTACAACTCAACAATAAGAAAACAAGCAACCCAATTTAAAAATGGGGAAAAGATATGAACAAATACCTTGCCAAAGAAGATATGCAAATAGGCAGTGAGTATATAAAAAGATGCTGAACACAATTAATTTTTAGGAAAATGTAAAGTCAAAATCACTACAAAATTCTACTCCCCAGCACTAGTATAGCTATAATGATCAAAAAAGGAAAATAGTAGATACTAGTCAGGGTCCTATAGAGAAAGAGAATCAATAGGATATGTATGATTATAAAAGGGAAAAGGGGATTTGTTAGATTGGCTTACACAATCAGAAGCTGAATAGTCTCCCAGTGGCCATCTGTAAGCTGGAGAACTGGAGAAACCAACAGTTGCTCAGTCTAGGAGGATGAAGCCTCAAAACTAAAGGGACCCAGTCTAAGACTGAAGGCCTGGTCACTCCTTGGAAAATAGCTGGTGAGAGTCCATACTACAAGAGTGAAAGAGCTGGAGTCTGATCCACAGGCAATGACAGCAGCAATAAGCAAATCTGCTCAAGAACTGAGCTTGCATCCAGAAGAAGTCTTCCTCCTTCTTCTGCCTTTTGTTTCTTTGGGCCCCTGGCCTTGCCCACATTCAGCGTGGGTCACTCCCCTAAGTTTGCTTCCCACATGCCAATCATCTCTGGAAACACCCTCAAAGACACAACTAGAAGTCTCTTAATCCTAGGTATCTCTCAATTCAACCAAGTTAATAAACCAGATAAACTATCACAGTAGATTTGTCTAAAACAGAGAATTTGGAACCTACATACATTACTGGTGGGAATTTAAAATGTTGCAAATGCTTTGGTAAACAGTTTGGTGATTTCTCAAAAACTTAAATATAAAATTACCAAAGCATTTGCAACATTTTAGAGACACCTAGGCCAAATGTTTTCTCACATATGTGCATGCTAATTCACAACAAAGGGGAATGAGGCTATGGAAGAATAGAGTTACTTTGGGTTAGGCAGAGCTGAGTGAAGGAAAGGGAGGGGTTACGGGAATAGGAAGGATGGTAGAATGAATCAGACATTACGACCTTATGTGCATATAAGATTATATACTGATGTAATTATGTCATGTACAAACAGAAGAATAAGAAGTTATACTCCATTTATGTATGATGTGTCAAAATGCATTCTACTGTCATGTATAACTAATTAGAACAAAGTTTAAAAATGGGTAAAACTAGATAAATAGTGTATGGCTATACATTGTACTATTTAACAAATTTTCTTAACTTTGTTCCTAAATCAAAAGTTGGGGGGAAAAAACTCCATATACATGTATAATAAAAGATGGATGCACAAAATTCATAGTAATAGTATTTCAGTTGTCAAAAGCTTGACAACTCTGAAGTTCAACAGTAGAATGATAAATAAATTGTTATAATGAAATATTGCATAGAAATAAAAAATGAACAAATTACTGCTAGACAACATAGAATGAATATTTTTCATGGATATAATAAAGACTAAAAAGAAGACAGAAATACAAAACAAACTATAGCGTTTGATAATAGGAAGTAAAACTAGAAATGATAATGAAAATAGAAATTAGAACTGTGTTACTTTTATAGACATAGTGACTGGGATGCTGCCAAAGGGGGATATTGGGGAAATAATATTCTAAATTTCAACCATGTTTATAAAGTAATATTCACTTTGGAAAATTGTGAAAACTTCAACTGTACATTTATTATGCACCTTTCTACACGTATACTCTTTTTTGGTAGAATATATATATTTTTTTAAGTTTGAGGACCAAACATAATTTACACTGTGCTTGTTAGTGACAACAACTAAATACATCACCAGCTTGAAAGCGCGAGTTAAAGAAATTACAGAGATTATTGACACACCAGAGAAAAAATGAAAATGGGTTGGTACAGATAGAGAATTAAGTTCCTAAGATGAAATGTTTCCCAAATAAGCCTTGGCTACAGCACTGTAAAGTTAATCAGAATCATTTTACACTTTGCAATCAATAGCTCTTCCTAGTTAGATTATTTTTAAAAGATAGGAAAAGGCCCTGAAATTTGTCCAGGTGAAATAAAACAAGCTTCAAAATGCAGAGTGGAACCCTTTCCATTTAAGAGGAAACATCACCGTATTATAAAATGCTTCTGCTACTCACCTGACATTTTACTCATTGATATTTAAAATGAGTAACAAATAAGATTTGTTAGGTGGACAAGGAAAACTTCTTCCCCGGACCCCTCTTATATTCTTCCACGGTATCAGCTATCACACCAAATAGCCAGTCTTCCTTCCCCTTCCACATCTCCACGCTTTCTTGAAATGACCTTAAATTAGACATTTCTATCTCAGAAAGAGCACATTTATGCTATTAAATCCAGATGCCCCATCATATATCTTATTTTTTCCCTCCGTGAAAATATCTGCCAGAAGTTCTTTGTGTAGACACAATAAAATGTTGCCTTGGAATATATCAAAGTAATACCATTTGACACAAAAGAGATGTATGCAGAACAGGCCCTGGCCTGGGGATGAGCAACATTAATTCTGATTAACCAAGCATTCATTGAAATGAAGGCCTCTAGGGAAGGAAAGAATTTTGTCAAAGGCTGTTAAGGATGTCTCCAGGAAAGAAGGAAACTATGTGGAGCATATCTCTTCTCCCCATGATGTAGAGTTCAGGAAATAGGCAAGGACCAGCAAGACTAAAGGAATGTTGGGTGGAAAGAAATGAAGAGTTCAACATCAAAACCATTACTACCCTAGGTACATGTATGACTGCACATATGGTGCAACACTACATTGTACACAGAGAAATGAAAAGTTGTGCTGAAGTTTTGTACAATGAATCAAAGTGCATTCTGCTGTCACATATACCTAATTTAAATTAATTAATTAATTTAAAAAAAAAAAAAAACAGTAAACTGGAAGACATAGTGCCAGAGGCCTTCCTCTGATTACTGCTGCAACTAGAACATTCCACATCTGCCAGAAACAACTGTCCAAGTAGTGACTAGACCAGAAAAGACCACTCCAGACACATGTGGACACAATCTTCAAGGGGCAGAGGACTCATCAAGGCTCTGATTCAGGATTTAGAAAGTGCAGCTGCCCTTCCAACTGCTAGAGACAACTCAGGTTCCTCTGAACCCTATTCAGCTACTTTGTCCCAAGAGAGAAGCACACTTGGTGTGTTGCTGAACACTAAGAGGGACAAGTAGTGAAGAGGTCCAAAAATGGATGAAAAAAAAAGAAAGAAAAAAGAAACAAAGAGGATGCCGATCTCATTCAGCCGCATACTTGCTGTTTAGAATTTAGCTTTTTTTTTAATCAAATGGGATATAATTTCTCATTTTTCTGATTGTGCAGGTTGCAGAATCATATAGGTCATACAGTCCCCTATTTACATACAGCAATAATAATGTCTATTTTATTCTGCTGCCCTTCCTATCCCTTGAGTGAGTTGGGGAAACAATTTGCACATAGACGCAACACTCTCTGATTTACCTCCTAACAGGATTATTTTAGTAGCTGGACTAAGAATAAATGTCAAGGGGGAATAGTGGAAGCAGAAATACCTGTTTAGATGGTGATGCAATAATAGAGATAAAATATGATGGCAGTTTGGAACAAGGTGCTAGCAGTGAAAGTGCCAAAATCAATATGCATATGGTTTAGTGACTATAATTTTTTAGTATATTACAGTATCTGCTCTCTATTCTGACAATTATTTCTAGTTTTCTATTAATGCATTTTTCTTCTGGAAGAACTTAGGAGTTATTCAGGCAATTTGAAATACAAAAATCACATTTAAACTTTAATTAGTATTGCCACAAATTTGATTCATTTGAAAGGAACATACATCTTCACATCAGTAAAGCATCTTATGCAAGAACAACGTTATGTGGTTGCTTAGCATGTGGGAGGTCCTGAGTTTGATCCCCAACATGAAAAATAAAAAGAAAAAAGGAAAGACATTATATCTTAATTGACATTAATACAATTTTATAATTTAAAACAAATATTGCACATTTATACTTGAGTTTATTCATACACAAAAGGTATTGCTTATTGCCTGTTCAGTATGTATCCAAATTATGTTTCTAAATTTTTCATTCTAGTTCCAGTAGTTTTAAGTTTCATATTACTAGACAGACCTAGAGTATATGGAAATAATGATGGTTCAACTGACTTTGGTAACATCAAAATGATCCACAATACTGGATAATATACAGTGAATTAAAACTTTTTAATCCTAATTGCACATTTTTCATACAAAAGCTGCATTTCTTATACAGTGAAATATATTTTCTTTTCCATTTGTATTTTTTTTAGTTACATTCTTTTATGTTTCCTCTACTTCCTTGACCATGAACATTTTTCCTGTTGAATTTTGTCTATTTTATGTTCTTCATTTTCCTTAAAATCATGTGCCACATAATTATGTTGCAATAATATAAGTAATTTGTCACTAGGTGATTTTTTCATCCTAGGAACACAATAGAGTGCACTTATACAAACCTAGATGGTGTAGCTACTACACACCTGGGCTCCATGGACACTGTATTGCTCCTAAAATGAAAACCAGTGCAGCTTATTACTGTACTATGGCCAATAGCAGCACAACAGCAACTATGTATAAACATATCTAAATGTAAGAACTATAAAATAAGCACACAGCATTGAAGATGAAACATGGTACACCTATATGGGGACTCACCAAGATGGAAAGTGCAGGCCTGGAAATTGTCCTGGGTGAGTCAGTGAGTGCTGACTGAATGTGAAGATCTAGGACATTACTGTATGCTACTGCAGACTCTATAAACACTGCATATTTAAGCAATATTAAATTTATTTTAAAAAAAATTTTAAAAAACACTTTTTTCTTTCTCCATAATGAACTAGCCTTAACTTGCTATGATTATGTTTCTTTGGATAACTTTAAATTTTTAACTATTTGAATGTTTGTAATGACACAGCTTAAAATATACACTGTAGAGTTGTATAAAATATATTTTTTAAAATTTTTATTTATACATGACAGTAGAATGCATTACAATACTTATTACACATATAGAGCACAATTTTTCATATCTCTGGTTGTATACAAAGTATATTCACACCAATTCATGTCTTCACACATGTACTTTGGATAATAATGATCATCACGTTCCACCATCATTACTAACCTCCATACCCCCTCCCTTGCCCTCCAACCCTTCTGCCCTATCTAGAGTTCATCTGTTCCTCCCATGCTCCTGCTCCCTATCCCACTATGAATCACCTCCTTATATTAAAAAAAAAAAATCGGCATATGGTTATTTGGGATTGGCTAACTTCACTTAGCATTATCTTCTCTAACTCCATCCATTTAGCTGCAAATGCCATGATTTTATTTTCTTTTATTGCTGATCAATGTTTCACTGTGTATATATGCCACGTTTTTAATCCATTCATCTATTGAAGGGCATGTAGGTTAGTTCCAGAATTTAGCTATTGTAAATTGTGCTGCTATAAACATTGATATGGCTGTTTCCCTGTAGTATGCTGTTTTTAAGTCCTTTAGGTATAGAACAAGAAGAGGGATAGTTGGGTCAAATGGTGGTTCCATTCCCAGTTTTCCAAGAAATCTCCATACTACTTTCCATATTGGCTGCACCAATTTGCAGTCCCACCAGCAATGTATAAGTGTATCTTTTCCCCCACATCCTCGCCAACACTAATTGTTGTTTGTCTTCATAATAGCTGCCATTCTGACAAGAGTAAGTAGTTTTGATTTGCATTTCTCTGATTGCTAGTGATGATGAACATTTTTTCATACATTTGTTGATTGATTGTATGTCCTCTTCTGAGAAGTGTCTGTTCAGGTCCTTGGCCCATTTATTGATTGGTTTATTTGTTTTTGTTTTTTTTTTGGTGTTTAACTTTTTGAGTTCTTTTTATACCCTAGAGATTAGTGCTCTCTCTGATGAGTGAAGGGTGAAGATTTTTGTTCCCAGGATGTAGACTCTCTGTTCACCTCACAGATTGTTTCTTTTGCTGAGAAGAAACTTTTTAGTTTGAGTCCATCCTATTTATTGATTCTTGATTTTAATTCTTGCACCAAAGGAGTCTTTTTAAGGAAGTTGGGGCCTAATCCCACATGATAAAAATTAGGGTCTACTTTTTCTTCTATAAAATGAAGAATCTCTGGGATTGGCTAACTTCACTTAGCATTATCTTCTCTAACTCCATCCATTTATTTCCTACATCCTTGATCCACTTTGAATTGAGTTTTGTGCATGATGAGAGATAGGGGTTTAATTTCATTTTGTTACATATGGATTTCCAGTTTTCCCAGCACCATTTGTTGAAGATTCTATCTTTACTCCAATGCATGTTTCTGGTACCTTTGTCTAATATAAGATAACTGTAATTTTATGGGTTAGTCTCTGTGTCCTCTATTCTGTACCATTGGTCTACCAGTGTGTTTTGGTGCCAATACCATTTGTTACTATTGCTCTGTAGTATAAAGTCTAGTATAGTGATGTCACCTGTTTCATTCTTTCTGCTAAGGATTGCTTTAACTATTCTGAGTCTCTTATTTTTCCAGATAAATTTCATGATTGCTTTTTCTATTTCTATGAGGAATGTCATTGGGATTTTGATTGGAATTGTATTAAATCTGTATAGTGCTTTTGGAAGTATAGTAATTATGATAATATTATTTCTGCCTATGCAAGGTAGATCTTTCCATTTTCTAAGGTCTTCTTTGACTTCTTTCTTTAGGGTTCTGTAATTTTCATTATATAGATCTTTCACCTCTTTCATTAAGTTTATTCCCCAGTTGTCTTTTTTTTTTGACACTATTATAAATTGCCTCATTTCCTTTTCACAGAAATGCCTTTGATTTAAGGGTGTTGATTTTATATTCTTCTACTTTGCTGAATTCATTCACTAGTTCTAGGAGTTTTCTGGTGGAACTTTCAGGGTCTTCTAAGTATAGAATCATATCATCAGCAAATAGTGTCAATTTGAGTTCTTCTTTCCTATGTGCATCCCTTTAATTTCTTTTGTCTGTCTAATTGCTTTGGCCAGTGTTTCAAGACTATGTTGAATAGAAGTAGTAAAAGAAGGCATCCTTGTCTTATTCCAGTTTTTAGTGGAATGCTTTCAATTTTTCTCCATTTAGAATGATGTTGGCCTGGGACTTAGCATAGATAGTCTTTATGATGTTGAGATATGTTCCTGTTATCTCTAATTTTTCTAGTGTTTTGAACATAAAAGGATGGTGTATTTTGTCAGATAATTTTTCTGCATCTATTGAGATGGTCATATGATTCTTATCTTTAAGTCTAATGATCTGATGAACTATAGTTATTGATTTCCTTATGTTGAAACAATCTTGCATCACTGGGATTAATCCCACTTGATCATGGTGATGATCTTTTCGATATGTTTTTGTATTCCATTTGCCAGAATTTTTGAAAATTTTTGCAACTATGTTAATTAGAGATATTGGTCTGAAGTTTTCTTTTATTTTGATGTGTCTTTACCTGGTTTTGGAATCAGGATGATATCAGCCTCACAGAGAGGCTGATATCATCCTGTTATCATCCTGATATGAGTTTGGAAGTGCTCCCTCTTTTTCTATTTCCTGAAATAAATTGAAGAGTGTTGGTATTACTTCTTCTTTAAAGGTCTTGTGGAACTTGGCTGTGTGTCTTTCAGGTCCTGGGCTTTTCTTGGTTGTTAGACTTTTGATGGTATATTTAGTTACTTGAAATTGATCTGTTTAAATTTTGGATATCATCCTGATTCAATTTGGGCAAATAATTTGAGTCTAAAAATTTGTTGATGCCTTCGATAGTTCTATTTTATTGGAGTACAATTTTCTAAAATAATTTCTAATTATCTTCTGTATTTCTGTATTGTCTGTCATGATATTTCTTTTTTCATCACATGTTAGTAATTTGAGTTTTATCTCGCCTTCTCTTCATTAGCATGGCTAAGACTCTGTCAATTTTATTTATTTTATCAAAGAATCAACTTTTTCTCCTGTCAAGTTTTTCAATTGTTTCTTTTGTTTCAATTTCATTGAATTCAGCTCTGATTTTAATTATTTCCTGTCTTCTACTGCTTTTGGTGTTGATTTGTTCTTCTTTTTCTAGGACTTTATGATGTAATGTTATGTCATTCATTTGTTGACTTTTTCTTCTTTTAAGGAATGGACTCCATGCAATGAACTTTCCTCTTATAACTGCTTTCATGTGCCCCAGAGATTTCAATATGTTGTATCTGTATTCTCATTCACCTCTAAAAATTTTTTAATCTCTTCCTTGATGTCTTCTGCAACCCATTGTTCATTCAGTAGCATATTATTTAGTCACCAGGTGTTGGAGCAGATATTATTTCTTATTTCATCATTGATTTCTAATTTCATTTAATTATGATCTAATAGAATGCAGGGTAATATCTCTACTTTTTTATATTTGCTAAGGTTTGCTTTGTGACATTGTATATTGTCTATTTTAGAGAAGGATCCATGTGCTGCTGAGAAGAAAGTGTATTCTCTCATTGAAGGAAGAAATATTCTACATATGTCAGTTAAGTCTAAATTATTGATTGTATTATTAAGTTCTATAGTTTAATTGTTCAGCTTTTGTTTTGAAGATCTATCTAGTGATGAAAGAGGCATGTTAAAGTCATCCAAAATTATTTTGACTCTTGAGCTTGAGAAGAGTTTGTTTGATGAACATAGCTGCTCCATTGTTTGGGGCATATATATTTATAATTGTTAAGTCTTATTGGTGTATGGTTCCCTTGAGCAGTATGTAGTGTTCTTTTTATCCTTTTTGATTGACTTTAGTGTGAAGTCTACTTTATTTGATATAAAGATGGAAACCCCTGCTTTTTTCTACAATTCATGTGAGTGGTATGATTTTTCTCAACTCTTTACCTTCAGTCTGTGGATGTCCTTTTTTTATGAGATGAGTCTCTTGGAGGCATCATATTATTGGGTCTTTTCTTGATCCAATCTGCTAGTCTATGTCTTTTGATTGTTCAGTTTAGGCCATTAACATTTGGGGTTATTATTAAGACATGATTTGTATTCCCAGCCTTGTTTGTTTCTTTTTGGTATTTAACGTGACTTGGTTTCTCCTCTGATTAGATTTTCCTTTAGTGTAATCACTCCCTCTGCTGATTTTCATTATTGTTTATCATTTCTTCTTCTTGGAATATTTTGCTGAGGATGTTCTGTAGTGCAGGCTTTCTAGTTGTAAATTCTTTTAACTTTCGTTTATCATGGAAGGTTTTTATTTCATCATCAAATATAAAGCTTAGTTTTGCTGGATATAAGATTCTTGGTTGGCATCCATTTTCTTTCAGAACTTGGTGTATGTTGTTCCACAATCTCCTGACTTTTAAGGTCTGGATTGAGAAATCTGCTGAGATACGATTTGGTCTTCCCCTAACAGTGATCAAATTCCTCTCACTTGTGGCTTTTAAGATTCTATCCTTATTCTGTATGCTAGGCATTCTCATTATAAAGTGGCTTGATGTAAATCTGTTGTAATTTTATACATTTTGGTGTCCTGTAAGCCTCTTGTATTTGGTTTTCCAATTCACTCTTCATGCTTGGAAAATTTTCTGCTATTATCTCATTGAAGAGATTGTGCATTCCTTTGGTTTGAAACTCTGTGCCTTCCTCTATCCCAGTAACTCTTATATTTGGCTTTTTGATGCTGTTCCATTCTTCTTGGATGTTCTGTTCATGGTTTCTAACTATCTTCACTATGTGATCAACTTTATTTTCCAGGTTGTATGCTTTGTCTTCATTATCTGATGTTCTTTCTTCCAAGTGATCTAGTCTGTTGGTTATGCTTTCTATTGAGTTTTTTATTTGATTTATTGTATCCTTCATTTAAAGGATTTCTTACTGTTTTACTTTTTATTTTTCAGAGTCTCTCTCTCTTGAAGTAATCTTTTGCTACCTATATTTGCTCTCTTATCTCCTTGTTGGAGTGATCAATTTTTGCCTGTATTTGCTCATTTAGGTCTTTCTTTAATTCACAGATCATTTTAAACATGAACCTTCTGAACTTCTTTTCTGACATTTCAGCAACTTCGCTGTCCATGAGTTCTGTTATTATAGTGTCCTGATTTGTTTGAAGCACTTTCCTCCCTTGTTTTTTCATGTTGTTTATGTGTCTTCCTTTCTTGCAGTGTGAATCTGAGATATTAGAGTTTTTTCCCCATATTCTTGTAGTACCCGTGAAGATTGTCTGTACCTCACCTTGATGTTGGGCTTCCAGACCTTGCTGGTGTCCCTCAGTGTATGCTACTGCACCTAAGTTTCATGGTGGCAATAGCAGAGGGAACTCAAGCCAGAGACAAGGGCCTCCTGTGAGCCTGGGTCCCACACGGGCTAGTGTTGGTGGTTTGGGCTGGGTCTCAGTCCCCACGGTAGTCATAAAATATTTTATGTATATTTTTACTCAATAAGTTCTTTCTATTTTATATATATATATATATATATATATATATATAATTTTTGAATTGTTTTGTTAAAAACTAAGAAATAAACACACACATTAATTAGCCCTACACAAAGTCAGGTTGATCAATATCATCAATGTCCCTCTGGAAGGTCTTCAGGGGCAGTGACTTTCATGGAGTTGTCATTTCCTATGACCATACCTTTCTCTGGAATATCTCCTGAGGGTCTAGCCTGAGGATGTTTTATAATTAAATGATTTTTTTATAGAAATAAAAGAACTGTACTCTAAAATCATGATAAGCCTAGTATACAAAAAATAAACCAGTAACATAATTGTTCATAATCATATCAAGTATTATGTATTGTACATAGTTGTGTCATACTTTTATGAAACTGGTAGTATAGTGGGTTTGTTTGCACCAGCAGCACCTCAGACACATGAGCTGACCTCACATTATCATGGCTCTGACAATGGGATTTCTTCCGCACATTATAATCTTTTGGGACAATAGTTGCATATGTCATCCATAATTGACAGAAACATCATTATGTGCTACATGACAGTATTAGTGCTGCAAGTGTGTGTGTGTGTGTGTCTGTCTGTCTGTCTTTTGTCATTTTGAACTTGGTATTACACTATCCTTGGGATGTGTGTGTCTGTGTGTTTTGATGTAGTCTTCAGCCAGTGTTAAGAGAGTGGTTTATTTATACGGTCATACTTATTTGACTTAGTCATTCACTTATTCTTTCAGTTTGCCTATTCCACTAATGATATCACTTTGTTTTTTCACAGCTACAGATTATTGTATTTGTAAAATAGTGCTCTCACAATTTCTAGAGATTTTTTGTGGGAATGAATGTGCAGATACACATAGCTAGTCTTGCAATTTGATCTGTTCCTTTTCTATAATGTAATAATAATCAATTTATTCCAATATGCAAGAATTGTATTTATTAAGCCTCTATAATGCAAAAGGATTTGGGGGAAGGGGACTGGCTTCTGGGAAATAGAAAATATACAAATAGCTCAGAGTTCATGGAGATAAACAAATGTGTAATCAGAAAATTATAATACAAAGTGGCACGTATGAAAATAATAGAAATATGTACTAAGTATACTGGGGCCAACAGAATGCCAAGGAGATTGGTGGCGATAGTTCTGCCTCAAGGAGTGTCTTATTACTGATACTGTCCAATGGTGATAATTAAAACAGACCAAGAGATATGTTGTTGTTTTTCAATTTTCTCCAAGCAATAACAAGAATCCTTCTTGCCTGCACATGTGGCAGAGCATTCTCATTGTTCCCCCTTCTTATGGCACTTGTGGGGGCTCAAAAAGGAAGGAGAGACACTCTTAAGGTCGTCATCACTTTACAGATGAAAAGTTATTACAACCTGGCATGTTAGAAAAGACAGGGATGGAGAGGAGGTGACAGGCATAAGACTTGCAAAGAAGCTGGAGATGAGAGCACTTTCTTGTGAGTTGAGTGTGGAAGATGGGACAGTGGGTAGAGTCTAAGATGATTCTTGAACTGTGATTGGCAAAACAAGCAAAAGAGAATGCAGCTTTGGTGGAAATGGAGCAGGAATGAATATCAGACTTTTGCAGAACATTCTTCAATAAACAAATTTTGAATTTCAAGAAGGAGATCTAGGTCAAATTATATATATTTTTTTTAGCATGTATGGACCAGTGATTCTCACATGTTTGATGTGAGAAGAATAACCTAAACTGTATGTTTCAAATGTAAATTCTAAGGCCATTCCTATGTGGCAATGGCTGTAATCAGACCCAGATGGGACATAGGAATATGCAATTTAAAAAGGAGTATATTTCTGCTGAACACAGTTTGGAAAATGCTGCTATAAATACATCAGATTAATGGTCTCACCTAAAAGGACTCTTTCCTACATGACATCAGCAGTGCAATGAAGTTTGGAACACCATAAATAGTTATCAATTTAATTCCATCAAACCTTCAGTCCATTAAGTGTCCCCCCATGCTCCTGTTTTACACCAGTATTTACAGTTTTTTATCCTGTTTTAGAAAAAAGCAACAGTAAATCAGCATATCATATGGTACCTTTTCAACAAAATAGAATCAGCACATAAATATTTATGCTACTGATATCATTCACAAACTAAATATGTGCATGTGCTTTGATCTCATTTAAGGTGATCAAATGAGATCAAAGTGCAAGATAATCAAAGTTTAGGAGATTAGTATGGTTAGTTCTTTTTCATGTATGGGGGCAGGGTGCTGGAATTGAACCCAGAGATGCTCTACCACTGAGAAGCACCCCCAGCCCTTTTTATTATTTTTATTTTGACATAAGATCTTGCTGAATTGCCAAGGCCGGCCTCAGACTTCTAATCTTCTTGCCTCAACCTCCTGAAGTGCTGGGCTTACAGGTATGTGCCACCATGTCTGGCCCACTTACTTTACTTTCATGCAGACAGAAAAGAGCTCAAATTTGAAGAAAATGCATTTGAAGGAATGAAGAAAGTATTCATTGGCAAGTTTAGTGGGAAAAAAACATGGATTTTAGGGAAAGTGGCAAAAAAATATGCAGGACTGGAAGTGAGAATTCCATTATTTTAGCTTTTTATGTGATGCTATAAATTCTTTGCAGGATGAATTTGCATTGCCTATAAACAAAATAACTTACATCCTCTCATTTTGCCCTGCAAATACCTAAACTAGTTCCATAATGAGAGGTCTCAAAAAGTTGCTCCTGCACAGAAGGAAAGAGCTGAATATTGCCACTGACAGGAATTTTGGTATATTATTTTTATTTTCTTAGGCACTTATTGAAATTATCAATGGATCAATTTATTTACTGTAGATTCAAAAGAGTAATGAATGTTAAGTCAAAAGTTCCGTAAGCTGTGGGCATCTTCTTCATTTATCATTTCTGTACTACCTGGGAAAATGTGTTCTGTTGCCACAAATCATGCAACTGGAATAAGTCTTCAAATTGAAAAGAAAACCACTCTGAGGGAGGAGTCTGAGAATGTATTTCAAAAGACTATTTGCATGTTCTCCAAAGCAATTGCCAGTGTCTGTCAAGGAAGAGGAAAAACTATTTTTATTTATAGTCGGGAGATTAATGGGCAGCTTTATATATTGCATGACAAATTGATCTTAAATAAAATATGTAGCTTTCTTTTAAGAAGTTCAAAAGTTTTCTTTCTGGCCACAGAAATAAGAATAGAAGCTACAGAAAGAAATACAATATGCTTGTTCATTTTCTGAATAATGCTTACTTTTTTTTTGGCTTGTTTGTTTGTTTTACTTACACAAGACTGTCTCTAGTTCTTGTCTCTTCAGTTAAAATGGAATAAAGAGAAACCAAAGCTGTGCAGGAAAATAACATCACTGAAGTTGGTATATAATATCTATAAGGAAAACCTAGTGGATCTGAGAACAGAAGTTTTTCTCCCACTGTCCTTTGGAAAGAAGATTGGAGATAATGCCTTAGGGATAATCTATCCTCAATTGACATTCAAGGAAATGGACCAAATAGAAATTAGGAAACGGGTATGCATGTAGAGTGACAGATTAAGAGAATGATCATTGAGTATTCAAATAAAGGGAAGTAATTAAAAAAATAGGGCAAACTCTGCATTACCCATTGTTGAAGCCTGATATTTCAGGGTTATTTACAGCAGTTTCTTACATTTAACTAATGCTAATGGCTTTTCCAGTGGTCTTCTCTGACATCAAACCCTATAATAGGCCACATATTCTCCCTCATCATCACCATGGTTTTTAATTCCTTTTGCTTCATTCATTATGTGTAGTTTGTAATCCAGTGACATCAATTTCCCTTCAGGGAAATTGATGAGAATCCCTTTCCTCCTGCTCTCCTTCTCCATAGATACATCCCAGGTATGCTATTGCTTCCCTCCCCCACAGGCCACCTGCAGTGAGCATTGGCATCAACATTCTTCCAATCACTTGAAAATGAAATATTGAATTAGTTCTGATGTATTCCTTCCTTTCTGCTCACCACCTTCACATGAGAGACCACGTCAATTCTTCTTTCCTCATGGGCCTTGAATCTGCTATTACTTGCCTTTTGTTCTGCAAACAGGTTAAACTTCTGTTCCTCTAACATGAGATATGCTTAGAATTGCTGCATAGATAAATAAACATCACTTAAACCCATCTTATAGCCAGAATGATCTACCTACTTCATGTAAGTATACCATGTATATGAGGGGGGAAAATCACAGGATCTTCAAATACTTTCACAGTAGGAAAAAATAAGTTCAAAGGAAGAAGTCCTAGATTCTGGTCTTGTTTCTGCTATGAAACAGCTTTGTGACCTTGAACATTTAATGAATGTTTAAGGAGTAAGTTAGTAGCTTCAAGATGCCCTTGTCTCTTAAAGTCTGGGATCCCACAGTTCTTTGAAATTAGATCTCTTAACTACTAAGATGTGCTCTTCCTGGCCCTTCCTCCTGGAGCAACCAAGTCCCATAGCTTTCATTGTCTTTCAGTGAATTTTTTTCAGCTTCCACTATAGGGATTTTCCTGAGTTTACTTTGATTTTTATTGATGTACTTTATTTCTCTTTAATTTTCTCTTCCTGGCCAATGGACACTTATAATGGGTCTCGTTTCTTATAACACTCTATACATTAATGCATTATAATAATATTGGGATGCTAGGAACACATCTTACTCATATTTATAGCTCTAGTGCCTACCCTAGGGCCTGAAACACAGACATGGCTAATTAAAATCCTGTTGAAGGGAACTAGGCCAAGAAGGTAAACAAGACTACATACCTCAGATGGTTGAGACTGTTAGGCACTGTCAGTCCATATGGATCCACGGCAATTCTACCATACCATAACAGAAAGATGGTGCTTCTTTCCCATGATCCTTTGTATCTATGAAACTGCCTCTGACATTTGATTTCAGGAGATCAATCTTCTCCTCTGCAAAGCAATATGATAACAAACACATGACTTGGGACGCCAAGGGGAAAAATCAAACCCTATAAACAAGAAAAACAATTACATATTCTTAAACTTGTCACTTAAAACTATTTTTCTGAATGTCTCATTTAAGTAAACCTTCTAAGTCTTGAGATTTTTGGCTGACATGGTTGATAAAAAGTTTTCATATTTTTGGCTGGTTATGTTTCATTACAAGAACAAATTTTAGTTAATTGTGAAAGTTTAGTCTGTTTTCTTCTGAGCTATTATTTTCATAATTTTGATATAGAGTCATAGACTGTTAGAGTTTGGAAAAAAAACCTTAGGAATTTTGTAGCATGACACTACCTAAGTTCGGTTACTGCAAAATACTTGATTTACAAGATTTGATAGTTACTCTGAGGAACTTTTTAAAATACTTGAGAACAAAAGAAAAAAATGAAATGTTTGTGATCCAAAATATTTCAGAAGCACTCAGGTTTCTTTTTTTTTTTTAAATCAGTTTTACTTTTCTTATAATGCTTCTCAGATCTTTAATGTGATACTATTCCTAGCCAATTTTTGAGACTACACCAGGGATATTATACAGTATTTCCATGATTTTGGTTATGAAAACTTCTTTTAACGTAATACATATTAATGTCTTCAATAAGTTTTCTGAAAAACAAGTTGGGAAATTCTGAAACTCAAAAGATTTTAGTTTATCTACAAGCAGAATAGACAGTATAGGGATAGGATAAGAATTCAGGACACATAGATCCCCTGTTGTATTCTCTTTGCATAATGTCATAGATTATAATAACAATATGCACAATTCTCTGGTAATTTATTCTACTTTAGAGGAAAGGGCAACGCCTAAGAACAAGATATGTTTTAAAACAGCCTTCATTTCTAGAGAGTATTTTAGATTTGTTTGACTCATTTCTATGGCCAGTACTTTTAGCCAAAAATTCCAAAAGAGCTATTCAATTAAAAAGTCTTGAAGGTTTCTGGTAAATGACTTAACACATTGGGGAAAAAAGTCATTAAAAACAATATTTTACATGTGTACACATAAACATATATGTTGGCTGTGAAAATGCAATATTCTTATTTTTTAAATAGATACTTTTTATTTTAAAATAGACAAAATGTTAAATAAAACTGCTCAACTATAAAAGCAAATAAAAATCTGCAGTATTTTCTAATTTTGCAAAGGTTTATTATTTTGACATACAAGATAAACCAAAGAATTTATAGTTTTAAAAGTATTCTTTGAAGATACACAAGACATCAAGATAGTCAAATTCTGAGCTTAGTAATAGCATGCAGCTCGAGGCATCTTACTACTCTAAACTTAAAACTGCATCAAATTTTCCAAATGTGAATATTTACAAAAAGGAAACATGATGGCTGATTGTCAGGAATGCAAAAAACAAATCAATAGAAACTATGCTTTTTCAATGGCTAAATACTTAAACTCATTTTAATGAGTAGAGAAAACATGTTGCACAGTTCAAGAGAAATGGAAAGAAACTTAGCCACAAAAATGACTTTGCTTCTCTGTGTCTCTGTAGCTGTAGAAATCTAGAGGACAAGTCAAGGCACATACCACATGGCCTCTGATTCCACCAGAATGGAAGAGTTCACATGCACCCTGTGGATATCTCCTCTACTTTTAGGGTCAGAAAACAAATGTAAGGGACAGAGACTTCTAGACTTCTAGGCCTGGAAGAAAATATAGAGCAGACATCTACTGTCCTTATAATAACACTTTCCAGTAAGGTAAAAGTACAAAGATCTAGTGAAATATGTTTGGGCAAATATATGATTAAAAAATTACTCATTCCTTGCTCTGAAATCTAGCTAGACCATACTGTATGTTGGCCAAAATCCTAAGACAGACTAATCCATATAGAATAGGGTGGGGTTGGGAGTATGAGGAGAGTACTTTCTAAGAACAGCACCAACAAATGTCATACATTAGTCAGGTATTCATTCATCTAAGAAATATACCTTGAGAATCTTCTAGGTGCTCATATCAAAAGCTCATATTCAACAAACACTGAGAAAGCACTATGTGCCAGACAAAGGTTAGAGATCCAATAGTGAAATATACAAACTCCCTGTTCTAAAAGAGCTAATGTCCTACCAGAAAACATATTCCATAAGAATCTCACACTGTGGGGAGTGTTGTGAAGAGGATAGAGAAAAGAATGATACAATAGGCTGCTGGAAAGGACCATCTGAGGAGACAGCATCTGAAATGACAAGCAATTGAAGGAAAGTTGCATCCATAAAAGGGATCTGGAAGAAGAGTACTTCAGGTAAAGGGGAAGGCATATGCAAATGACCTAAGGCAGGAACAAACTTGATGTACCTGAAGAACAGGAAAAAGGTTAAAGGATGGAAGCACAACGAACAGGCAGGAGGGAAGTGTAGGATGAGGCAGGCAAGGGAGGCAGGGCCAGATCATGCACAGCTTTAAGCAATGGGGTTTCATTTCATGTGTGATGAGAAGGTATCAAATGATTTTATGCCGAGGAGTGGCATCATCAGATTTACTTTCTAAAGGACATCATCTTGGCTCTTGAATGAGAAATTGATTGTAGACAGCAAAAGAAATAGGGAAAACAGTTCAGAATGCTAGGGGCCAAATCCATTTAAAGTGGTAGTTTACAGACTGAGACTAAGGTCTTAATAGTAACAATAGGGAGAAGAAGATGAATTTTAAAATATTTCGAGATGGAATTGCCTGGACATGCTAATAGAATCAATTTGGAGAAGAGTAAAAGAGAAAAATAAGAAATAGCTTCTAGATATTTGTTATGAGAAGATGGAAGTGAGAGAGAACCTATACAAATATGGGATTAACTGAAAGAGAAAGAGGTGTGTGTGTGTGTGTGTGTGTGTGTGTGTGTGTGTGTGTGTTGGTGGGGAGAGGTTGGTTATTAAGTGACATTTTTAATATGTTAGGTTTAAGATGCCTATCACCATTTAAAAGAATATGTCAGCTGGCGGTTGGATCTATGAGCCTGGAATTTATGAGAGAAAGCTGGCTTGGAGATATGATTTTGGAAGTTATTAGCATATAGATAGATATTTAAAGCCATAGACCTAGAAGCATTCACCCAAGGCAAGAATGCTTACTACGAAGCTCTAGAGTACCAAAATATTAGAGCGACCAGGAAGACGAAGAAAAATCAATATAGAAAGCTGAGAAAATACAGTGTTTGCACACCCAACTGTGATTATGATTGTAAAGTGTGATTGGTCAACGTCAAGTGTTTTTCTTCAGCAGTGTTCAGAGTGTTGATTTTTGTCTTCTTGATGCAGTACTCTGTGTCCTATCTAGAACAGAGGATCTTGAACTTGAGCTTATTACATAGGCCTGAAATACTGAGTCTGATGGGTCTAAACTCATGGACAGCTCTAGACTAGATCAAACCAACTGAGCCCATCTTTACATGTATCTAGAGAGAGACACAATCGTGGCTAATGCTTGCAAAAGAGAGCAAGTGAGAGGGACAGAGGAAACAGAGGATGGAGCTCAAGGTCAGGGGACCTCTCTGGACAACCCTCTCTAATGGCCCTGGGCTTCTTCCCCACTGTGTCTTACTTTATGGTTTCCCATAAGCTGATTATCTCAGACACAGAGAGCTCTGGAGTGATGCTTTTGGTCACAAAGAAGAATATAATAGGCATTTTCCTGTGATCTGTTGTTGTTGTGTTGCTTCTCCTGTTCTTGGATCAATTTTCTAATAACTAATTAGCATCCCTTTCAAAGTTCAGAAGCCTTGGGAAGAGGGTTAGTGAGGGCAGGCTATAGCAAAGTAGTTAATTTCTGTCTTTTGATTTTCAATACACACATCTGTTACTTTTCAGTCTATCAGATTTCACGCCATCCAACTAAGATGTGATTTAACTAACAAGTATTCGAGCAAGAAGGTATGGCTTATTCCTGTTCTCGGCTATGACATTTGAGGAAGATTGTGCGATTAGAATCTTATGATCATACTAATGCCAGATTAATTCTCTACAACTATTTATCAAGGTAAAGGTTTATAAAAATAATCCATTAGCTCTGGCTGCTGCCTCCCTTTTCTTTAAGGTTCTTTTGAGGGATGTCATGAATATTAATGCTTGTTGTTACCACCTAATTCTGTATCCATTTCTTCCTCTGCAGCATCCTTTTTGAATTTCCTAAGGCATTCCCTTCTTGCCAAGTTCAACTAGAAGAACTATAATTCTCAGAGTAAGAGAGATTTTTTTTTCTATTCCACTGAATTTTCTTATTAACAAGGGGTTAACCAAAAATGAAACAACAAAATGGTGAAATGCCCCATACCTACTTAAACCCTAATCTAGATGGCGATAACCCTGGTTACCTTAAAAAAAAAAAAAAAAAAAGCTTTGGGTTTGGTGCTAAATAATCAAGAGGGCAGGGGAGAAAGTCTCACTCCCCAGATGAGCCAGCCTTAAGTGTTACAGTGAATAGGATTTATTGAATCATGTAACAAAAGGCTCCACCAGAACTGTTTAAACGTGCAGGAGCTTATTGTTCTCTTCTAACAAGTCTGAAGAGGGTAGTTACTGCTGCTATTGGTTCTAGACTTTACAAGATTGCCCAGCTTCCTCTGTGCCCTCTTGGAACTTACCTGTCATGTAAAAGCCTATGGGGAAGAAGCCACACGAAACAGGGAGGAGGATGAGAAGCCACGCAGAGGGCCCAGAAGAACCCCAGCCTACAGCCAGCACCACACTTGTGGGGAGGCCATCTGGATGCTCAAGCCCCGCTGAGCTGTCCTTGCATGATGCGAAGCAAAAATGAGTACTCCCGCCACAAAATTCTTTCACTATTCCTCACTCATAGAATCCTAATCAATAAAATGGTTGTTGTTTTAGGCTACTCGATTTGGGGGTGGTTCATTATCTAAAAAACAGAAAATGGGAAACAGAGGTTTAAGTAAGTTCCTATAGTAATGTTTCCACCCGGTAGAGCTCCGTCTTTTATAAAGTTGCCTCAGAGTCTGACTCTCTACATCAACAATGCCATGTAGATTGTGTACTTAGTGTTAGACTTTACCAGTGAGAAATCTGTGTGAGTGCGTGTGTGTGCACGTGAGTGTGCACGTACGTGCCCACACACACACAAGGGATATACCACACACAAGGCATATATATGCTTTAAATGAAGATCAAATACCTGTTGATCTACCAGAGAATGCCAATGCCAAGAAAAGAAAGAAAATTCATGTGTTTATTGCATTTTGTCCAACTTTCCGGTCCCAGAAGCAAACTATTCACACAAGGATTTCAATCATTTTCATATCTGGAGTGATATGTGTCATGTTTCTTTAAAATTTCTCTTTCAAAGGTCCTGCTCTGCCTGAGGTAGACACTCTGTAAATAGCACTCATGTTGACAATCAACCTTTCCTATTCTACTTGAATTTTTTCAACATATTTTCAAGTCATTAGCTAATGTCATTTAATTTTAAGCCATCTTATCAGATGCGACAGATTTTATTATCTACATTTCACTTATAAAGTAACTAAGATATTGAGCATTGTTAACAAAAATCTAAATATAGGTAGCTACTTACCAATAAAATTTACTACAGCGAAGTCAGTCAAAACCTTAACCCAAGTCTCCCCCTTTAAGTCTGGTGTCCTTTTCACACCATAAAGAAGGAACTTTAAGTGTGCTGATATCTCACGGCCCTCTTTGTATTTCTTCAAGAATCAAATTCTTGAAAGAACTATTGAAAAGTAACATGTGATTAATATAACCCTTTTACCTCAACAGCAAGTACCTGTAAAGCCGTTATCTACATCTCAACACTTGTAACATTGTTTTAGTAGCAAACAAAAATCATCTCAGCCTTACAGAAAGCTTTCCAAAACCATTAGGCCTGCCAAAGCACCAACCTACCTCCTATCGGAAAACCCCAAGCTTACCTATTTATATTTATCCAGTTTTCTATTCCTTTCTTCTATCCCACCATATGTCCACAAACTGAGAGAGAAAATTCTGACCCCAAGACAAATACATCTCTGACACAGATTCCTAAAAAGGAGAGGAAAAAGCATCTCTCTCTAAATTTCCTTTTGGCTTGCTGCCTGATTCTCATTAGGCCCACCATGGTCATATGATACAGACCAAAGCATACATAAAAGTTTTCATTTTACAAGTATGGAGAAGAAACATAGCATTCCATTTTGTAACCCAGATGTAATTATGAAGATTACTGCTTAAATGCAAAACCAAAGCTTGGTTTTTCACATATTAGTCATAGGAAAAGAAAATTATTACACCTGCCTTCTATTAAGTTTGCTTTGATTTCTTTTTAGGTCTTGGGAATGTGGACTAGTGTTTGTTTTCATGGCTGCCAATGTTTAAAACTTCCAAGCAATTTTGGACTAAACGACCGAACACATTAAACAGCTAATGTATAACACACACTATGTCCTTAGTCAAAAACCCACAGAAACTCCTAAAATATTTTAAGCCATAGCTATTGTCATGAAACTATTGTAAACCCATGTTTAAAAATCTTGTTTAAATTTTGTTTAAGTCTTTCTGTAAGAGGATGCCCTTTCAGAAAATAGTTTCTGGAAGTGTTTATATCACAGGCACTTATTAAAGCCTGAACTGTAGCCATCGCTAGGGATTTAGTAAGCTAATCGTTTTATTTCAGTTTTGGAGTCAATATTCCTGTATGCGCTGACTAGAGTGCTAAGTGGAAAATAAGTCTTCCGATTAAAGAGAACAGAAAGGGATTCTCAGTTTTCAATAGAAAGACACTTTCTCTTTCTCTCTGCACCCCTCTTTTCTTCTCTTCCAATTTTTTTTCCATGTGGTACAGATGAAAATATCCAGAAGGAAATCTACTTGTGAGAGAAAAAGATCATATGTTTGATTCCTCAGAAGAAAAGAGCAGAATGTTAATAATTATTGAAGTTGGCTGATGGGTACCTGGAGGGGGGGAACATTATACTAATTTCTTACCTTTGTAAATTGTTCAAAATTACATAATGAAAAGTAAAAAATGTTTTATTAGGTAAAAATCAGTAATCAAGGGGCCAGGTACAGGGGCACATGCTTGTAATCCCAACAACTAAAGGAGGCTGAGACAGGAGGATTGCAAATTTGAGGCCAGCCTCAGCAACTTAGTGAGGCCCTAAGCAATTTAGCAAGACCCTGTCTCAAAATTAAAAAAAAATAAAATAAAAATTTTCTGGGGATGGGGCTCAGTGATAGAGGGCCCCTGGGTTCCATCTCCAGTAATAACAACAACAACAACAAAACTCAATAATCAGTTATATGAAGCAATTGATACTGGCAATGATATCTGAGTAACAGAATTAAAGTTTTCTACTTTCTATCTGGGAAAAAATGACACTAGATTTTAATATTCCTTAGTGTGTACTACCAAACGTCCTAAGACATTTTAAAGTCAAAATGGCTTGAAAATTCGAAATGATAGGCCATTTGGAGGATAACTTTACTCCAAAGTCTGAGTTATGACTTTTGTATAGGTGATAAAGAACATTTGTAATCATTTTTTTCTTTAGAAAATTATGTTTGAGTTTTGTCAGCAAATAAAATGTTAATTTACACTGTTGCTGCATAACAAACTACCAATCATTCATTTGCTTGTGAATCTATAGCTCAGAAATTTGGTCAGAAGAGTCTCTCCATTCCTTTATACCAGCAGTCTTAGCTGGGATGAAGTCAAAGGCTGGAACAGGCTAGACAGCTCTAGAGGGTCTCAACTATAGGTCCTTGCTTCTGACTCTTGGCAGGATTGCTCAGTGCTTCTCCCTTGGCCATGACACATGGGCACCTGGGCATAGTCACAGTGTGCAGGTCTTGGGGTGGATTTCCTACCTGGTAGGTGACTTCCCAAGAGAAAAAGAGGAAGTTGTCAGTATTCATGAAGGTAAAGCCCAGAACTGACATGGTGTTGTTTCTGTTACATCTATTAATCAAAGCAAAGAACAGAGGTCAATCCAGATTTAAACATAGGAGAAATGCACATTGCCCTTTTAAGGGATGAATCAATACAGTCACATGGGGAGGAAAGGAATTGTTGATGGACATCTTTTGAGACTATCCTCACATGTTGTTTACTTTCCCTAGTCTGAAAAGACCTCTATTTTGGAGGTACATCTTAGATTTCGAATCTTGAGCACCTTTGAAATTTCCTTCACCTAAAGTTAAAATATTCTCATTTTTAAAAAGTACTTAAAAGGGGAAATGAGTCTTGGGTAGTGAAATGGCTTTTATAGTCTTTGGACTACAAAATTATCGTTTTTCTCACAAATTTATACAAATTACTAGCAGAGTAAGGACAAGAAATTTAAGTCATATTACAATACAGATGTAGGGGGGATAATTTCTTCAGTCTTTAATCTGGACTAGCAATGATCCATAATCTAAACAGTTTACTAGATAATGTTCAGTCCCTCTTCCCTTCTCTGATTATCTTCTGAATGCATGGGGAAAGAAGGGTACCCTACATATGCCCTTGACATTGAGAGAAAAGGGAACACTGAGCTTGTGCTCATTCTTGAATATCTGCTTGCTGGAGAGGTCTCCCTTCTCTTTCTGATTATCAGGCTTTTTATTGGTTCTCTTTTGCTGTTGCCTTGAGAAACATCCTTTTTGGTATTCTCCCTGAGTTCTGCTGGCTGCTGACCCTGACTCTGCCGAGTCCTCCAACGGACCAGTGAACACCACGCACCCCAGCCTGTTTTGCACAATCACCCCCTTTCACTGCAGATCCTATGGCAGTTCCCTGTCTTTAAATGCAGCACGCACTCCACCTGAGAACTGAAGACTGCCAGCAAAGTCTGTCCTCAGAACCTCTCTGACTGAATACTCTCTGACAAAAAGAGTTACAACAACTCTCCTGAGTCCTTGTCGCAAGCTTGATCTACAGCTGACACCTGGGACTTGGGCTTGGGGAGGAATCTCACCACACCAACCATTAAGAATCAATCACTGTCCCTCCATTGTCTATTCAAACAATGTTGTCTATGCAGAACACCATCTTTCCTTCGGGGAATCCAGAATTTTGGTATCAGCCAGACAAGCTGCCTTCATAACCAACTCCCGACGAACATTCTGAGCACTCAGACTCTAAAGAGCTCCCTGGTAGACACCATTTCACACCTGTTGTCACAGCTCAGTTCTGGGGGAAGGAAGCATAGCCTCTGTGACTGCACTGTGAGAGGACACTTGGAAGCTTGCATCTGGTTCCTCCACACTCTGTCCCAGGTTCTTTTGGACTGTGCTGATTTTACTTTGGATCTTTTCACTGTAATCAGTCATAATCATGTGTGTGGTTGTATGCTGAGCCCTACAATTCTTCCCAGCAAATCATCACATCTGGTGTTAGTTTTGGAGATACCCCAGATCCTCTGTCACCATGACTGCTTTGACATGGTGGTACCTCAATTCAGGATGCATGGGACAGTCTGCAAGATGACCTCCCCAGACCCTGCAGGGTTGGAGAGAAGCCTGGATGAGGTGAAAATCAGCAGCCACTTACCTTCACTTCTCCTTTCTTTCTCTCTCTCTGTTTCTGCCTCTTTATCTCCCTTCTCCTTCTTCCCCTTGCCAGAGTCTAGAAAGAGGATCACATTATTTACATATCCACGGGATCAAAAGTTCACTGTCCAAAGTCCAGCCTGTCATGGACTAAAGAATCTCTTCTATACACCAGAGTGGAAAATCCTCATTCTCATCAGGAGGCTGGCATACTCCTCATTTGCATATTGATCACTCATCTCCTTCTTCCCACAGACACCTTGACAGGAACAGAATTAAGAGTTTGTAACTGAAAAAAATCTAAGAACTAAAGTATGATTTATAAAAATTATAAAATATACTCTAAAATTATATATTTTCAAAATGTTATCCCCATTATATTAGTTTAAAGTTTTGTCCTCTAGTAAACTTTAATTTGAACAGAAAAAGTAGGTCTATTCTTATGTGTGTAAAAACATACACACACACACACACACACACACACACACACACACACACACACACTCCCTGAAGCCAACAATATATTATTTATTTTTGCTTTTCACGTGTTTAAATTTTATTCATAACTTCCAATTTTTGCTTTTCAGTCTAGAAAAAATAAAAGATTCACCTAATTTGGAGCAAATCCACTGGTGAATTTCTCTTCATAAAGTAGTTTTAAATAAAATACCTGATTTAGAACTTCACTAACAAGTGATGTTTGATTCTATATGTGATCCAACACAAGGGTTTTATTTTATTGACCCCAAAGTATATTTTATAGATGATGCTAGAAATAGCCATCAGACTGACTGATAGGTGTTTCCTGGTCCAAGGGTTTGAATGATGCAGGCATCTTAAACATGCTGAAAGTACACAGAAGTAAACCAGGTGGAGACAAGCACATCCCCATGACACCTAGCACCTCATCCTGGGAAGAGCACAACCCTTCTAACATTCCCTTCTTCAAACTCACTCTCTCTTTACCTTTTTTCCTTCCAAAATGACCTTCTCCCCTACTTATTCATCAAAATAAAAATAAATAGCACTCAAACAAGCAGGCATTATCTCAATTCTCGCTAGAATTATCCAACCCTAACTTCACTAAGAAAATGATGAGGGTCTCTTGGAGGAGGGCAGATGTCCTCGTGTGGCCTAGCCTGATTTTAGTAACACCTGCTTTTATTTGGAATGAAGGGGAATCCAAAAATAAAGAACTGGCTCAGAAGCACTTGACGAAAATAGCGCTGAAAGTCTCCGTCTGCAGCTGGCCCCTCACTGCAGACTGTGCCTGGGGTCTCCGCCTCCCAGCTCCATCTCCCCTCCTATGTGAGAGCAGCTCATTCATGCTGCCAGTACATATTTAACATGAGATTCTTCAAGTACCACTGCAGAGCATCCAGCAAACCCACCAACTCTAAACTTAGTCCTACATATGTAGCCAGAGACACGGATAAATATAGAGACCTAGAAATACTTACAGAACCCAGAAAAACTTGCTCTGGGCCAGAAACATATTGTGAATATGCAAATATCTCAGTGTCTGGTACGGAAGCTTTGCCCTTTAGCACTTGCCTCACTCCATCTTTCTCTCTTTTTCTCTCTACACCATGTCCCCCCTCCACCAGCATCTTCCCATCTGTTTATTTTTTTCCAAACTTTCGTTTTAAAAAAATATGGTATCACCCCTTAAAAATAAGAAAAATATGGTGCCACAAATACCACTGCCAGGTGTAACATATGATGCTGTTTCGGGGAGTTGGGAAGCTAAAATGTATAGAGAAGGATGATGGCTATATTCAAATTTTCCTACAAAGGTTACCGGAAATGGATTTTTATCCGTTTTGTCTGAACTCTGTTCATTCCTGGTTAGTTTTTAGGTCTACGTTGTACTTTAAAGAAATTGTATAATCCAGGCCTTGTCATCAGCTTTCTTAATTTATTTCCCTGAAATGACAGGCCTGGCAGAGGCAAGCCTGCCTCTCAAATATCTGGATTACAGTGTAGCTATGGAAACAGGTGTTAAAGTGCCATGGATGTCAAGTTACACCGGTACTTTGCAAATCGCCTTCTATATGGACGGCATGTTATTTTACAGGCTGACCACTGTGGCTGCATCCTTCTCCTTGATTTTCAGGAGACCATCACAAAGGAGATCTGCCTTGAATGGCCCAGTGTCCTCCGGATGGAGAATGAAGACAGAGAAAGTGTGTTGTGTTCTCTACTCTGACAAGAAAGATTTTAAACTACAATTAAATGAATTAACCAATAAATAAGATAAACATAAGAGAGAGGGAAAGAAATCAGAATAAATTTATTCTTCAAAGGTTAATATCCTTCTCCTGCCTAAAAAGGAGAAAAATGAGAAGAATATTATAAGAAAGAATCCTGCTATAATTCATACTATCTATAACTTCCGTGAACATTCCCGTTCACAGCATTAAAGATCGAGTATATTTCAGCCTCATCATATAGAAGTAACTCGCTAAAGACCATGCCCATCATTAATTTCACCTACTCAAGAAAGAAAAGGAATAAAGAAATGGATAGCTAGGTGCACTGGCCTAAGGATCAGACATGAGTTATTGTATTTCATTTCATCTTTACAAACAGCCCTGCAGGGGAAGTATAATCCCTGTTTTATGGGAAAGGAAACTGAGACTCAGAGAGGTTAAGTAATATGCTCAAGGCCTCAAGGTTATAAGTGCAACAGCCAGAATTCAATCTGAGGTTTGTCGACAAAGCCTATGTTCTTTCCACTGAATCAACCTAGACAGCGAGTTTAGGGCATGTAAGGCCAAATTGGCATACCCTCTCCCTGGCATGCTTCAACCTCAGTTTAGCTGGTTTAAAAAGACAGGGCGTCACATCTCTGGTTGGGTCATGATAATGAGATGTGCTCCTCTGGCCCTCAAATTATTTTGGCCTGGCTCCAACTTTTTATTTAGCATTACTCAATTGACATTTTATCCAATCCTTGATGAGCTATTAAATCAAAGTCAAATTTAAATTGATGTTAAGAAACTCTACACTTAAAAAACAGTGGCATAATTTCTAATGGATCCTGTCTGCTCTTCTTATAAATGCTTACTGCAATTTTTTAATGCAATTATTGATCTTATGATAGGCAAGAAGAATTAGAACAGAAATATTCCTAAACCCACATAGGTACAAAATAAGAGAAATTTTTTTAGGTTTATGAAGGGATATTTGCATGTGGCTTAATGTGATCATTTTCAAGTATAAAATATCAGTAGTAGATGAAACTTAATGATTATAGGTAAGTATCTATCCATGCGATTTCATAAGCACATGAGAAAAGAGCTTCAAGATAACACAACCCAAAAGAATAGGGAAGGCTGTTGCAAATTGGCTCTTGAAACTAGTAGCAACTGGAAAGTTAGAGCAAATTCTGCTTTCTAACTATCACCACACTTAAAGATTCTTTTTAGCATCTGTACAAATCCATAGGAAAGATGTAAAACATTACCAGAAATGTGTTTCTGGCTTCAAATTCCAATATTCAAATTGTGCATGAATCCTGAGTAGCTATTGCTATGATCCAAGGAATGTGAATCCAGTTCAAAGATGCAACTACACCTCTCCAAAGAGATCCTTCTTCCCTGAAGTAGAGATGGTTCTAAAGAGGTTAAACAGCAATGCCAAAAGAATAGTGTTGATCAATGAAATCAGTTCTCTAAATAAGAAGCTTCCTCCAGTGTATTATTATAGTGTCAATTTATATTGATTGGGTCATGAAGGAATACTGAAAAAAATGTATGTGCATTATGTTGAAGGAGAAATGAAAATTCATTCATCTTAATGATGTGTTCGGTGTACAGGGTCTGTTAAGTCTCCCTGCAATTTCATATTAGAGTCTGCTTTGTAGAATAGGATCTTGGTGGAACACAGAAGGAAAATAGTGCATCACTCAGAGCACTTGACACAACCGAAACCCCTTCTGAAACATAGAAGGAGGAAACTAATACTTTATATATGCACTACAAGTCTTCACATTTGAAATAACACAGTTTTAATCGTGAATGTCCCCCCAAACCTTACATGTTAAAAACTTGGTTCTAGCCTGTGATGCCACTGGGAGGCAATGAAACCTTTAGGAGGTGAAACCTATTGGAAGGAAATTAGGTCATTGGGGGGCATGTCCTCGGAGGGAATATTTGGGACTTTGAACCAATTTCTTTGTCTTTTCTTCCCAGATGTCATGAGGTGAGCAGTTTCTTCTACCATGTTCTTCCATGATGTTCTTCTGCTTCACCACAGACCCAAAGTGAGCAAAAGACCCAATGGATCATGGATTGAAGCCCTTGAAACTGTGATCCAAAATATACTTTTCCTCCTTATAAGTTGTTTATCTTGAGTATTTTGTCCCAGTGATGGAACATATATTGAATATTGGTCTTCCCATTTTTGTTATGCAAGCTCATGGAGTTATAAGAGCTGACAGATATGAATCAGGGATTTCTGCTATTTCCTAAGGCTCCTACATTGCTTTAAGACCATGTGGATTGTCCTTTTGGCTTTTACATGAGTTGTGATCATTCCAAGCCTTTCCTTGACTTAGTCAAATACATAAATGAGTCAAAATTCTTACACAAAGCACTCAGAATTAGCCAAATTCCAGAGTCAGTGATTCCTTTTGTATATCCTTTTTTTTGGTATCATTCATCAAGTAGAAATATATTCTAGCCCTGTACATATAATTTTTTCCTCTGGTTTTGCATAACCATTTTTACACTAATTTAGGAAACAGTTTTCTTGGAGCAGGGTGGGGAAAAAAAGATTTTTCATTTGAACTTCTAAAGGATTTATTTGTAGACATTTATTCATTTAACATTAATTAAATACTTACTTTGTGTTCAATATGTTCAATAATAATTAGGCATTCCCCATTTATGTTATTGCATGAACTGTGCTCATAATTCAATTCCAGAGAAACAATAGATGAGCATCATGCCTAGAAATTTTCTTGAATGCAGACTTAATTCTTTTACACATAACTCTTTCTCTCATGCTCAACCCTTGGTTTATGGCACAAAACTTCTCAAAACTCCTTTCCCGACCACTCCCCAAAATGGAGATGGCTAGACCAGAATTAGGATCCACTTATAATTAGCATTTATTCAAATCACATTTTAACTGATTTATTTTTTTGTTTTGTCTCATAATGAGAGCATTTTCATAAAGTATGGCCTCAAAATGCCCAGACTACCAGAAGTGGTGCTGTTTGGTACATATGGACTCCCCGCCTGCCCCAATGAGATTAAATCCCAAGTGAATTTTTGGCTTACCTCATTTCCTTGCTTAACAAGAATGCAAAATTTTTTACAAATGTATAACAACAAATCCCAAAAGGTCTCAGCAACTGGCACATGTGCCCAGAGGCAGTGATTTCACAACCTCCATTGTATTATAGTACACTGAGATGTCTCCCCTTCTTTCATGCAATAACTACCTCATCCCATCAGTACAAGCAATTCAATATATACAGGTGTCCCTATACCAGCTAGTGAGGAATTCAGACTAAACATATGCCTCTGTATCGTACTAGACCATGACAAACCTTTTTACAATTATAATCCCCTTGCCATTTGGAATCTGAAAATCAGTTGGTGTCTAGAATAAATTTTCATTCAACCCGATGATACATATAATTGGTATATACAAAAGGGTTATATCTTTTTCATATATCTTAGAAAATAAGTATCTTGTGATATGCTTGATGGCACTTAAACTTATATGCTCCCCCTTGTCATTCTTGAAGATAATGTACTCTGGGATGATTTCAACTGACTGAGGATATGGGAGAAGAGGTAAAGACATTTTTAAACTCAGGACAAAGAAGTGTTAGATTCTGTTCTCTGAATTCTTTTTCTAATTTTGTGTGCCCTATACTGGATTTACTAGAGTGGTTTACAGAGTGTTTTCTGTCTATCCCCTACCTTTCAAACCCCAAAGGTGCTACTGTGCAAACCTTGTCCTTTAAACAGGTTAAAAAAAAAAAAAACACTTTTCTGTCCTGGTCAAATAGAAGGCTGCAGTGCATACTTTGGATGGCTGGAGTTTTCTCTTAAATGAAATATAGGAGCCATAACTCAGTTTCTCTGGCAATGAACCATAGAGGCCATTCATCAGGATGTGGCAGACATTTATCTCCTCAAATACTCCAAGGCAGATGGAAATAGCATCTAGCCTCCTGTCAGAATAAATAACCCAAATACTGCACCCCACCCCGAAAAGACCCAAACAGATCAGCAGCCATAGATCAGCAAGAGGCAAAACTAAACCAGTCAGCTGTAAACCTTTGCCCCCACTCTCTCCTCTTCTCTGTGGGCACAGCAGTCTCACTTCACAATGGGTGGGCACTTTACAGCCAGGGCCTTTGTGCTGACCCTCTTAGAAAGGAGGCCAAAACTAATGTGTTGTGTGTGTGTGTGTGTTTTATTGTAAACTTCCAATCTTCCCTTCTTTTGACATTATTGGAAAGAACACTCTTCTCATTTCCCATCTTACATATAAACATTTAAAAATAACCTCCTCCAAGAAACAGTTGGGGACACCAAATCATTCTTCAGAATGGTTAAAATGTTTAAATTTTATACTACACGCATTTCACCATAATTTTTACAAATTAAAGTATTTTAAAATCAAAAAAATAAAGACACTCAAAAATAGATAAAATTAATAAGGGTACCTGGTTTTTTAATATTCACCTTTCTTAATTTTATCATATTTTTTTTACATTTAGGTCCACTGGAAGACAGCCCCAATGGTAAAGCAGGGATTTTTTCTCCCTGTAATGTTGGCTTTATATTAAAATTGCTTCTTATAGTTCTGAGAAACTCAAAGCTACATAGTAATACTTTAACTTGGGAAGTTTATAAGTAGAGCCAGCTCCATACTCTGAAAAGCCAAACTTCAGTCTCAGCAGACTACTCTAAGAATTCTACCCAATCCATCCTCACTCCAAAGACAACTTCTGATCTGAATTTTGCATCATTTTACTTTTTTCATCTTTTTTTTAAAGGGAAAGTACTGGTTGAACCTCCTGTATTTTAATTAAAATTGAAAAGTCACAAGCAAATGAGGCATTTTCTTTTGTGTAAAAACATGATTTTTTTCCCTTCAAAAGTTTCCCCTATCATTCTTTTTAATAGCCCCTTCAGTGTTTCCAAGGGATTATCACCTCTTCAAGCAAAGATGTCAACATAGTTCTATAACTCCATCTTCCATAGTGTACTATCATGTCCTTAGCAAGCACTCAGAGATGGCTACTAGGCTGATTGAAATTGGCAGAACAATCCAACACTCCTGAAAAAATGTTTTGGAAATGAGAAAAATAGAAACATCGTCTTAGAAGAATTCACAGTCACTAAACAGTCAACTGCTATCCCTGCAAAATGAAATATCCAAAAAGATTTACAGCAGGCATTATTGTCTGGTTATAGGCTCGTAGGTAGTAAACTTCTGACATTGGGAGTAGGCCACATTTGAGTATCTCTTTTGTAAAGGAGTAAGGGGTATGTGAAACAGCTTAAGCACATCTCTATAAGTGAACTGGAAGACTAACTGTAGGTGCTCGATAATTAAATTAAGAAATCCCAGGTGGATTCTTTGGAGAGTAGACCTTGGAACATTTACTGGAGTATTTGAAACATTTGTGACTTTCTCCTAATGTGCCTTTTGAAATGTAATATTGATATATGTACACACACACACACACACACACACAGATTCTGCCTTTAATATTATATTTCAAATCTAAATAATTATTAGCAGCTGAGTTTCAACTGAAGACCTAGATAATTCCTAAGCATGAGGTGGGAATCTAAACATTTCTGTGTTCTCTAATATCTGTACGATAAAATCCAAGTTTTAAGCTACAATTCATGCTCACCTCTCTAGCCTCTTACTTGCATCTACCCCATTCTATAGCCATGCTTGTTACTTTCCAAGCACACCATATTCTCAGACCCCTGTGCCTTTTCACAAGCTACCTTATCTCAACATTGTCCACTTGGTTAAATAACTACACACAACAGACACTCAGTGGTCTTCTCCACAAGGTTTCCCCACTGCTGCCTTAGAACACTTAGGTGACCCTTGCTTTGTTCTTGTTTCTGTGCATGTTGCAGCTAGAGCACCTGCCCACCATGTTACAACAGTTTGCACATGTCTCTGCACCATTCTCTCAAACTGCATAGTGTCTACAAAGCGAAAAGTCTATTTCTTCCTTATCTTTATATATGCAGAAAGAAAAAAAAGAATAAAAAAGGAAGGAAGGAAGGAAGAAGGAAAAAAACTCCTATATACTAATGCTAAACAAAAGGAAAACATTCATTCACTTACTCACTTGCTCATTCTTCCCTCTCACTTGAGTCTAGGATGACACTCAGAGAAGTTATATCAGTGAGCTGATAGATCAAAACCAAGGCAAGTTCCAAAAACTAATTGTCAGTGAAGTTAGGAGGGATGGGGCAGGTGAGGGCATTCAGTGAGTGGCCTCTGCCCTTTACAGATGGGACTGGTGTGGTTCCAGTTTGCTGCAGTCACCACCATTCCTTACTACTCTACTTTCTTGGATTTACTCAATTATTCTATCAATAATTTGGTGGTGTTTAGATAAGGGAGGTGTTTGAACTGTGAACCTATGACCTCAAGGATTCATTTAACAAATGATTTTTTGGAACTCATCTGGTCTACTGGTTTGGGTGCCAAGAATTTAGACATTTTAAAAAAAATAGCTTATTACTGACAGTGTTTTTAAGCCAGGAAGCCATAAAGACTTTGGTAATATCCCTAGCTTCATTCATCAACCAAGCATTCTAATAGTCACTTGAGGGCAAGGAGTACATGATGACAAATGACTAACCACACACACGCACACACACACACACACACACACACACACACACACACACACACCACAACCACACAACCACAAGAACAACAAGAACAAAACACTCAGACCCTTCTCCATGACTCTGATTTCCCTCATTCTCTGCCAAAGGAAACTTTATAATTCTGTACACCTTACCAAGCTTCCTTGCAATACTAGAAACAGCCCCTCTTCAGTTCCCTCCTAATAAGAATTATGACCCCATCATTCAACACAAAAGCACAGCTGCTATCACAGGAGGGTTGTTCATTTTCCAGAGACGCTGAAAGGTAGCTGTGCTTAGTTCATAATATTTTTTTTAAATGAGGTAGTGTCTATTTTTGCCTCCTTGAGAGACAGAGCTAGAGGAGTGATGACCGGGAGCAGGAAGTCCTTGAAATCAATTGGCTCTATGGAAAACTAAGGGCCTAAGACATCCTTCATTTGCTCTAACCATAATCCATTGGACTTGCATTTTGTGCTCTGTCTATCAAATCAAACCTTCCCCAAGGAAAACCTGATTCTTTTAGGCTCGTTCTGCTCTCTGAGAGCACAGCCACATGGCCTCCTTCAATAAGTCCCCATTACTGCCGACTGCATTGGTTTCGGAGCCAAATCCCAAGGGCTCCAAAGATGGATCATTCAATCTTCTGAGTAATCAATCCCAAGAGCTTGCCACTCTGGCCCCGCTTGGCTGAGCTGCAGGAGCAGCCAGCCCCGTGGCCAGGCCGGCTGCGGGCCTGGGGAAGAGGCAGCAAACACAGCCTCCTCTTAAAAGAGCCCTCTCCACTGGGAAAGGGCAGGCAGAAGGTGTGAAAACAGAAGTAGGGGCTATGGTAGGAGGGTGGGAGATTTGATCCTAAACAGGTTTAGCTTAAAAAAAGAAAACGGTTATTTGACCCATTGCAAAAACCTCACGCCCCACAGTGTCCTTCGGGAAACTCAAACCACCCAACTATGTTGTCACATATTGAACCCACACCCAGAGTGTTAAGTATCACTGGCTCTCAGACAGAGAAATGTCATCATTCCCTCCTCCTGGCTGGTGTCTTTAAATAGCTCCTCTTATTTACGGTGTACATAGTGTTAATGTCCTTCAGTTGCTCTATTTTCAAGGATGGAAAAGCAGTTGCTAAGCATTTCTAAATGACAGCCCCAGGGTTCATTAAAAATATGGCAAACATTTGCTAAGCTCATTAAGTGCAATTTTTGTGTGTGTGTATCAGATTCCTCCTCTGCATGTTCTGCGTGACCAAACATCTATTAACCCTAATCCCATTGATGAGTCTGATACATTCAAACCGGCAATTAGACAAAACAAAAGGGATATTTATGGAGAGACTCCTAAATGGGCTTTCATATTGGTCTAAGCAGTTTCAAAACGACAGTTTAATTCCCCTCTGTTAATCCCTCGCTTCCAGAGCACTCCCTTTGTTTGATTATAGGCTGTCAGGTTTAGGGATTCTGATTGAATCAAAATTTGAAGCAAACTAGAAACACATAATAATTACGCTATTTAAGCACTGTTGCCTACTGTATAAGCAAACGAAATGCTCTAACAAATGAAGACTCCTCAGTACAAAAGGTTTCTAAAATGTACTGCTTGCACAATTAGAAGCCATAGAATATGAATTAGGCGGTTGTTTCCCCGGATCCTTTTAAAAATTCTCCAGTTGATGAGTTTGGTGGTAAAACACCATGCATTAAATGTGTTGACTAGGCAAAAATATTTTAAGACAGGCTCCCTCTGCCCTTCTTCCCAGCCACCCCCTCACCTCCTGCCGTCCCAACCACAGCTGTGGACTTGTCTGACCCACAGTGGTTAATCTGAGCACCAGCTCTCATTTGTCCATTCCAGCTTTCCATTAACTCAGGGCCACGGTGGTGTTATTATTAGAGGCGGAAAGGATTCCGCATCACTTACATGGTGTAAAGCTGGACAAATAAACAAGTACTGACTATGGATGTCTCCCAATCACACAGGGCCTCAATTTTTGAATGCGCTCTTTCAAATAGCAAAATGACCCTTCTCTAGCTTGTAAAACCTCTCTTTGTTTTCCCTCAGAGAGAAGGAAACTCACCAAGAGGAGTGGACTTTTGACAGAGTTCCCCAGCAGTAACATCATTTTCAAGTGGCTCTTGACCAGCTGAGCTTTTTCAAAGTGTAACTTTTATAGCCACAAAGGATCATGTCTTATTTGGGTTCATTAAATTTCCTCTTGCTTTGCAAAGGGCTGACCAAACTCACAGCTGCTGAGAGCGAAGCCAACCCTTCATCATTCCTCAAGTCAATTCAGCACTGATCAGGGCTCTGTTTGAAAGCCAGATTTAGTCCTCATAATTTAGTCTCTGTTGGGTAAAAAGAAAGCAAGAAAGAAAAAAAATAAATAAAAGAAAGGAAGGAAAGGGAAAAAAGAAAGGAAAAGAAAACTAAAGAAAAGAAGAAAGAATTGCCTTGACTGGATGAGAAATGGATCTCCTTTGGCTACCAGCAAGAGTTCTGGTGACATTGCCAGTACAATTGGCAGTGAGATTCAATAAATGTTGATTTATTAAAGTATTGACTGAGTGAGGTGAAGGTGCTTGGACTTACAGTGCTGATTAGAAACATTATCTAAGAAGTAAAAGACAGGATGCACTCTAAGTGCCAGATTGCCTGTTGTCAACAGTCTGTCCTTGCCTCCTTTTGCTCTCTCCCCAGGGAACTACATTTCCCAGCATTCTCTAGCACCAGGATTCTGGATGAGAAGATTCTAAGGGAAGGCTCTCACTCAGAATTTGGAAAGTAAAGAGAAGGAGAAGCCAAACTTCTCCAGCAATAGTTGGGGACCTGGCTTTACAGGACCTAGTGTACTATCAAAACACACTTGTGACTCTCAGGGCTTCACTCTGTATTTCTTGTACCTTAAGATTCCTGGAGTACTAGCAGTTTCCTCCTAAGCTTGGCTCCCAGCCCTCTCCATGGTTATAGGAGTATCTAATTCTCTCTATGTTAAATTAGTTCCTGCTTCCCATATCTGGCCGAACCCTGATGGATATAGGTAGTAGGTACCCAGAACTCGGAAAGAGCCAAGTTGGCTAAAGCCAGACCACTTTGAAAGATGGAGTCTGAATTCTAGTGAGGGAACCTATTATTTCATTCAGGCATATAATTGGGTCTTTTCAAAAAAAAATTCTTCCGGGGAAACTTCAGTGCTCTACAAACTCTCTGATAAAAACTAGTGATAAAAAGATATATTCACTAACCCATGATCTTACAGAACAATAATAAGAGGGCAAAAGTAAGAGCTCCAGCTGCCATTTACAGGGAGATTATAAAACAAAAAATAATAATACGTCTGTAGCTTAGCAATAACAACCAACACAAACATTAGTTGGAAATAGACCTGAGCTATAATCGCAAATCTATTATTTTCTCACCAACCATATGGCTTAAGGCAATCAACTCAGTTTACCCTCTGAGCAGCCACTTCCCAGTTTCTATCTCATAGTTGCTATCTTCTGAAAATAAAAACAATGGAGGTATCCAGTCAAGCTGATGCATGCCTGTGAATCCCAGTGGCTCAGGATGCTGAGGCAGGAGAATCTTGAGTTCAAAGCACAGCCTCGGCAAAAGCAAGGTGCCTTACTAAGCAACTCAATGAGGTCCTAACTCTAAATAAAAATGCAAAACAGGTCAGGGGATTTGGCTCAGTGGTCTAGTGCCCCCGAGTTCAATCTCCTGTACCCACCCCTCACCCCCCCCAATTTAGCACAGTAACTAAAACACACTAGCGACTGAGCCATCTGTACCCTTGGTTCCCCACCAGGCCCTAAGCTTCCCAAAGGTAGCAGCCATATTTTTCTATCTTGGAGTCCCAAGTATTACTTAACACAATGTCTTATGTTTAAAAGGTTTTTAATAACTCATGAATGAATGATGAATGTTGGAATGAATGAATACACAAATAAGTGGTATTATATGAATCAACCTAATACATCCTTACTAACGAAGCTATTATTCATGTTATCATTAAATATAATTAGTATCCTGTGGATATTTTCTAAGGCCATTATGAGCAAAGGGGAAAATTGTTTTGAATAAGTCAATGTGGGAAGAGAGCTCACTGACACTGACATCCTACCATTTGGACACTGTGATGGCATACCAACCCTACAAAAAAGAACTCTATAATGAGTTGAAGAGCATTATCAGAATGGCCATCTGCTTGCCTGGGCATCTCACTCTAGATGATGACTGAACCTTCAACCCTGGGGCCAATGTGAGTGTCCTGTGACCTCTTAACTCTGAGCCCTGTGATTCTCTGAGTTCTCAGGAAGGGGAACCCACACATCACACAAGAATGCCCTGTGAGTGACGCAGGCTCTCATTTCTGCTGAAGGAAATGAATTCAAAAAGAAAATGATAATCTACAGGGAGTAACACCCACACAGTTATCACTCAAATGATCCCCAAAGGCTCTGAACCTGATTGGAGTGGTGCTTCATAAACTTCCTTTCAAGGGGTTTCTTTGTCATCGGTAATTAGGAAAGACTTTTATAGTCTGATTAAATATGCTCAATCTCCTTTCTATTTTATACTTATTTTTAAACTATACCCATTGTTTCCCCTTTTCTAATTTTCTTTTCTTTTTGCCTATGCAACTTAAATGTTTCTTCTCTTCTTATCTCTTTCCTACCACCTTCTTCTTACACTCCCTCCCCAAATGTCAATGACAATATCACAGAATCATTTCTGGGTGACCTCTGTATTCATGGTAGTTTTTTTTTTTTCCTGGTCTTCTTATGGGACACACTCAGATTGGGATCATGGCTTCAGGCCTTACTCATTTCTGTATCTATTCAGTCATTTAATCATTTATTTACTCATTCCATAAATAGCTATTGAGCATCTATTATGTGCTTGGCAGAGTCCTGGGCACTGAGCATGGGTCAGGCAAGGTCTCTGCTTATGAAACCTACCTTCTAAAGGGAGCATATAGGTGCAAATTATTTTGTAACTTTATACATTACAAAATAAGTAAAGGGAATAATTAAAATTTGCATTTGAGAGCTTGCCACTTCTTTATTTCAACTTTTTTGTCCTATGTTGCACTCTTTTCTCTGCCCAGTGGCAAAACTTTTCTGTCCCTGGATGCCCCACAGCTGCCTTGCCCTCCTGGAGCCTCTGGTCTAGCATGCCCACTTCATGTTTAGACATCATCTGTTTCACTCAAACTAAATCAATCTGTTCTGAATCCTAACGCTTTTCAAATTAGGATATGTGTAGACTGTGCCAAGAATTGGCAAAACCGCAGGAAAAAATCCAATGCACCTTCCTGGAACATCAAGTCTACCAGATGATAAATAGGGATATAATGGAGCATGGGATATAAAATTCACATTAAAAATTTAGATGAGACAGGGAAAGAAGGATCAAGTTTGTGGTTGGCTGTTTTAAACTACACTCCTAAGTCCCCAAGAGCAAGGAGGTTGGAGAGAAGGGGTGGAAGAAATGGGAACAGAAAAAGAAAATGAGGCAGATAGGGGTTCGGTGAGGAGCGGAAGGTACATACTCTCCCTCTAAAAGAACAACATCAGAAGCCCCTGAGAACTGCCCGAATGCTGCCTCCATGGGCCAGGATCTCCAGCTTTGGCTTCTTGCTGCTCTCCTCTAATAGCTCTCCAAGAGCTTCCCATGGCAGCCAGGAAGCCAGCCCACCCGCCCAGCACAGAGCATGGCCTGCCCTTGCCTACCTCTTGGATCTTTCCTTACACCTTTTTCTCCAGGGTGACTTTCTTCAGCTACCGGAACCTTCTTTTCTCCCAAATGCAATCTTCTTGCTCCTCCTTGGGGCTTTTGCACTAGCCACCGCCTTTTTTCAGGATTCTTTCCCACCTCACCCTCACCCACATCCTGACACAGAGGAGAAGCTTCTTTCCTTCTTGTTATTGGCTCTTTGCTTAAATGATACCATCACAAGGAATTATTCTCTTATAATCCATAGTCCCTAGTCAATGGCTCTAGGTCTCACTGTTTTAACTCTCTGTGAGGCACTTATCTCTATCTGAAAATGATCCCATTTGTATATTGGTAGGTTAAAGGTCTGTCTTGCCTAGCCTGGATCACAAATCCCAGGAAAGCAGGAACCTTGCCTGTTTTACTTCCTGATAGGGCATTCCCCAAAGTGTCATGAATATAGGAGACACTCCATTACTATTTGTTCTGTAATTAAAGATTAAGATTACACATTGCATGAGCTTATCCTGAAATAATATGGGATTTTTTAAAATAAAACAATAGAGAGGGAGGGAAAAAGTAGTATAACAAGATTGTCTCTCGTACTTTATAATTTGTTATAGAGTTACACCAACATGGTTGTTGATATGAGAAACTGATCATACCCACTAAGTCCCCAAAATGGTTTATTTCTCATCATTTTAAATTAGATTTATTTTTTCTGGGCATCATGTCAACATTGAAGACCTAGAGATGAATGCTACATTATTTATATTTTTGAAAAAGTGAGGAGAAATTACTAACAAGATAGAGGGTGCTATTTTGATGGAGGTTTGTACAGATTATCTTGAGGAGAAAAAAAAACTTGTCTAGATGAGCTGCAGAAATGGCACTAACCTATGACCTCAGTTTTAGAGAATAAGAGAAAATTTTGCAAGTAGAGAGGAAAGGGAAGTTCAGTCTAGGTGGTGGGCAACAAGATGGGCAATAAATTCAAATGGTGTGAGGTTTTGCTTTCATAATCAGGGGAAAGGTGTTTCCCATACATGCTAAAGAGGAAGAGGGACAGTCAGAGAAATGCATTAGGAAGGCCCTTGGTGATCAAACCTCAAGATTTAGACAGTCCTGCAGCCACTAAGGTGTTATGGAGCGGTTTTAAAGGGAATGGTGACAAGATCAGACATGTGTTTTAGAAAGGTTAACAGAGGCAATGTGAAAAATGCATGCCTAGGAGCCATGACAAAAACAAACAAACAAACAAATGAAAGAATCTCAAGTCTACTACATTCATAAAGGTAAGAGATGATCAAAGCAGTCCAAACCAGTCCACCAGGACCAAAAAAAAAAAAAAAATCAATCCAGAGGTGGAAGCAACAAGATGCACCTACTAATTAGACATGTGCAAGGAGGAAGTGAGATACAGCATGGACAAATGCAGACCTGTCAGAATGCATGGCAGGAAAAGACTTAGAACATAGGAGAGAGACAGATTTGAAGGGAGTTCTCTAAACTGCTAATACAGTTGAATGCATGACTCATCCAGCAGCCCTAGCATTTTATTGGTTGTTGAAGACCTCTAAGCCTTAGCCAGTGGGTATTTAAAGGTTGAGATAAAAGCATCATGACAGGTTAGCAGGGGAGGTATTTTAAAACAGGGTGTCTGTCTGGGGATCCTCTCTCCAGTCACCCACAAAGACCACTGCCTTCATTAGCTAAGCATGGGCCAAGCCTGCTGCTGGCTGCCACTAACACCCCCCCACATCCCCATTGTCATACATTATAAGTTGTTTCAATCCATCTAACGTAATGAGCCCACTTTGCAATTCCATTATGATTCACTCTCAAGTTTAAAAGCTATAGCCAAACCACGATGAAGGAAAAGCATTAGGGAAGTGCTGTGACATCCTTTGGGGTTCCACATACTTCCCTGGCAGCCAAGCCAACCTTCTGAGCTTATAGGACTCTTGGAGGGTATTTGCCAATCTCTTTCTACAGAGTATTAGTAAAAATCTATAACTCCCGGTTGGATACCAAATGCAGCTGCCACATTCCTACTCCGTGCCAGCAAACTATTTCGCATAGACAGACAGCTTTCTGAGGCTGCTTTATTTCTTGTCAGCCTTTCAAACCTCACTCCAACAGGAATCTTTTGTATTTAAGCTACTGGCCACAAAACCAGAATGTGTCTTCTGGTCAAATGTGCCTTTTATATGTCATACCACGTTTCTTCTCTTCCTGATTTTTTTTTTTCCAGCTGGAAAAAAAACGCAGTTGGCTTTTCCTGATACCACTTTCATTGTGGTCAGAAACATCCTAACAGAAGCATATCTGTTCACATTGAGCCTCCTTGTGCCCAGAGAAATGCCATTCGAAATTCAATAAATGTATCAGCCTTATCCCATTTGAATATAGGCTTCTTTAGTTTAAATTTTCCAGGAAGCCACTGACACAATGTTTGATTAGTTAAAGGAACCAATAAGTCTCCTCTTCTTTTTTTTTTCTTTTTTTAATCATCAACACTTTATGTAGTCCAGTTCTCAACCTCTCCAGCCTAATGTTTGTACAGTTTGAAAGAAGATCTAGAGCATTCCTCAGCCCAACACCACCATATTGAAATGAGAGTTACCGATTTCCAGATCAAAGCTCTGAATTGGCATGAAGCCTAGCTAATTATTCTGCTGGCACTGAGCCCCTGGGGAGATCAGATGGGCCTTCCTCACCTTCAATACAGCTCAAAAATGGGGAATTAAATACTGGATAAGGAACTGAGAGGCATAATTCACTGCAGACAGAGCTGAACAGAAGTATCTGTTGAGGACGAGGGACCTCTGGCACCATATCTGAGGCTCACAAATGACAAAGCTGATATGAGCACTACTGGAGGCAAATGGATTGGGAGTGACCTAAGGGATCTTTCCCATCATACTAAACTTCCCTAAAAGGAAATAGTCCAGACAAGGGAAAAACATTTCCAGCCAGAATACTAGCAAATCAAAATATGCAAAACTTTTGTGTTTGAGTCATAACACTGCCTTTAAAAATTATTTCAAGGGCACCTCTATAAAATCTTTGGCTATTCATTAAAGGAAAAAATTCAAATATTCAATAAAACAAATATCTTTTCCCATTTTATAATAGGCAACATAGTGTGTTAGGTGCTATGAGGTCTTGAAAAATTAACAAATTGTGGTCCCTGCTTATCAGAGCTTCATCATCTGTAGACAAAATCATGTCAGGAATGCATGCAGAAGGCTGGGAATATAGTCCAGTTGGTAAAGTACTTGCCTAGTATGTATAAGGCCCTGGGTTCAATCCCCAGCACCACACACACACACACACACACAAAAGAGTAATATTTGCAAAGATTAAAATAAAATTTTATTTTATTTAGAGGAGAAAGAAATGTTTTTCTTTTTTTGTTTTTGTTTTTGTTTTGTTTTTTAAAGTAAATGCTGGAAGGATCTAGGTATCACAGAAGAGGGATGATTTGATCTGAGCCCTGAGCCAACATGATAGGGAAAGAGAAGAAAGTTGGACCTAGAAGAAACCACTAAAGGAAAAAGAAATATTTGAAAAACTTCAGAGCATGCTAAATGATCTATGAAATGCATGATGTATGGTTGAATCCCTTGAAAGAGTAGAAAATGGGAAATGGAAGACAGGATCAGCATTAAAGCCTGAGATTTGGAGGATTTGTTCTATGTCCAGTGAGGAGCCATTGAGTGACTCTGAGGAAATGGGAACTACAGTGGATCCTAGCTGTAGGATGATAATGGGAAGCAGTGTGTATACTGGAACAGAGGGATAAGACCCTGGAGATAAGGGATCTGGTCAGCAGGAGGTAAGGCAAATCCAGTGGCAGAAGGGATAAGAGGATGCTGGAGGATATGTGCAGTAGGCTAAATGGACCTTCAGAGATGCTCACATTCTAATTCCCAGAAATGTTGCTTTACATGGCAAAAAGGTCTTTGCAGATGTGCTGAAGCTAAGGATTTCAAGAAGGGTAAATTACCCTGGATTATCAGGATGGCCAATCTAATCCCAAGAGTCATTTTATGAGGAAAGCAGAAGAATCAGCGTCAGACAGGGAAAAGGTAAAGATGGAAGCAAAGATCAGAGAGAGGAAGGGGATATGAACAAAGGAATGTGGATATCCTCTGGAATCTAAAAAAAAAAATGATAAAGACATGTATTCTCCCCTAGATTCTCCAGAAGGAATGCAGCCCTACTGATTCTTTCCTTTTAAGCCAGTACCCATTTTGAACTTCTGATCTCCAGAACAGCAAGATAATAAATATGTGATTGATTGATTGATCAATTGATATGGTGCTTGGGATGGAACCTCTGGTTGCTCTACCACTGATCCACATCCCAAACCTTTTAAAACTGATTAATTAGTTAATTCATTCATTCATTTTGTACAGGGTCTTTCTAAATGGCTAAGACGTGCCTCGAGCTCATGATCCTGCTTCAGCCTCTTGAGTTACTGGGATTGTAAGTGTACATTACAGCACTTGGTTTCTATCAATTTGTGTTGTTTTAAGCCACTAAGCTACTGGTAATTTGTTATAGCAGCCATAGGAACTAATGCAATGTAAGGCATATTTTCCACATAGTATTGAATGTATTTATTAACTGATTGGATAGGAAGAATAAAAAGAATGGAAAACTAACAATGGCTTAGGAAAATCATTAATAAATCAACCATTAACCAAAAAAAAATGGGGCAGAGAAAAATATGGTGAAAGAGATGAATTCAAAGGGAAAAAAGAAAGAAGAGACTTTGAATAATACCTTGAAGAATAGAATATCAGTTCTTCAGAATGAGGTTGTTGGATGAGTCAAAGGGGGAAAGAGGGTCTAATGATATTCTGGGAAATTCACTTCATTCATATTATATAGCTTATTATTTATCTCCTCTGGATCTTATAGACCTTATGCCAGGACCATTCACAGCTTGATTGGAGGTAGGTTCCTCTGAATTCCATGTGTTCCTTTTCTGGAAAGGATTAACCCCATTCATCACATATGTAACTTAGATTCTGATTGCTGGTGTCCTCTCCAAGGTCACTAGAAAGAACACACAACAACCAACCACCACTTGGTAGTTTTATTTAAACCCATCTTCTCTCCAAACTCTCCACTGTCTTAAGGCACCTTTGTGTAGCCCAGATAACTTGGTACCTGTTCCCTCCCAAAGGGATGTTCCCCCAGGAATTGATGATTTTTCACACTTTTGCTAGGTAAAGCAGTACCTCCGTCTCTGAGCCCTGAGCATCAGTTGGCACTCAAGCCCTTGCTTCATTTCCAAGTAACTTCTCAAAAAAGTGTTCAAATAAAGAACTTCTTTTCCTCTAATAAGGTCTGACATCATAATAGTTTTCTCTACAGAATTATAGAATTGTTTTTCTCTATAGTATTACACATTTATTCATGTTGCACAATCTAAATTTTTGTGAAACAAAATGAAGTGCAAACAAGTGAACATCCCCTAGCCTTGACAAGTTAGTGCCCAGACTACCAAGTATCTCTTAGAGTAAAAATCTTCCCAGTGATTGAAAAACATTCAACCCATTCCTTCCCATTCCGTCAGGAATGTGATTAAGTAAAACTTAGGAACAACACAACATCCTAAAATGAAAGATCTGATAATAGGTTATTTGTTCATGTCTTCTAAAAGCCTTTCTTCCAGATGGTACCCAACTGTCTAACTGTCTTAACAACTGTCTTCCTGGTGGTGGGCTCAGTTGGGAACACCTGCTTTGTCCAACTGGCACTATAGGCCCAGTGACAAGAGCTGTGAGCTGTTCAGGGACCCATGAAGCTACTGGAGATCTGAGGGGAGGGGGGAGTTATTGCCTCTGAAATACAAAGGGAAAACTGAAATTCAAATAAATAAATATTTAATGTAATGTCAAAAATATTATATTTTTTAGATTTAGTATTTGTACAACTTCACTACAACCTGAAAACAGTCCGTATATATATTCCCATGCAGCAAGAACTTTGGATGCACAATAATTTCAAAGAAATCACAGCCAATCATAAAGTGGATGAGTTATTTGATGTCAAATAATACCGAAAGTCAATTATAAAAATCTTTACAAGAAAATTTGTATTTCATTTTGAATATAAGTAGATATTAATGTTTGATGCTGTACGGCATAGAAACTTCAAAAATAAGAAATCTAATGGTTTGGGAAGGCTAAAATGGCTCTGACTGAAAGTTATCTATGGAAGGTCCTTTCTCCTCTCATCCTGTCCTTTTGTAGTATTCTAAGACTTGATCCTCATCTGTTCACTCATTCAGACTCGACATTGCCTCATTGGAAACTCTTTGGGAATTCTGCTTGCCAACTATCTGCCCCCAAGAACATATCAAATATCTCTTCAAACATCCACTCAGCCTTGCCCTGGTCTTCTAAGAAATCTTGAATTACTCTTTGAAAAACTACCTGAGATAGGTAACAGGATATACTCTGGACTCTTAAGAAGAACCTGGCAGAGGCATTATGGTTACTTTTAATTCTTCTCAATGCTTTAACTGTCTTCTGTGCCTAACAACACATTGCAGAAAGTGGGGCTGAGACCCAAACTCAGAATTTAGCATGTCCCTTTATCATCAACACTATCACAACTTCTTAAGGAGGAATTCATCTCCTGAGCTTTCCATTGGATGTCACAATGCTCCAGATCCCCTGGATAGGCTATGCTTGGTAGGACAGGGAAAGCCAAGAGGTAGGCAGTACCTCTCTATCAACTTCTCCTGGATCTAACACTGTCTGAGTTTGCTAGCAGCATGAAGTCCCATGTTTGGCAGCCTTGTGCATCCATATAATGTTTAATTCAATCTACATGATATGGAACAAGATACTACCACTTCTGCAATGAAAATGCTTCTCTGTTTAATCAAAGCTGTCCAATAGTTCTGAGATTCACTATATTAACAATAGTTCATTCCCTACACACCTATGCATATTGTTTACAAAAGGTAAAGAGGATCATCTCTTCTAGTCTTTGAGTTTAGTGTGTCAGCTGTCATAGAAAACCTTTGTGCGAATATTTTCTTTATGAAATTTGAGAACCAGGAGTTAGAAACCTCAGAATTATCCTAGGAAATCTTTTTACCATTCATATACTTCAGTAGATGATTGGGAGGATATGCTATGGACAGCAAACTTATACCTGCTTCAATGGGTCAATGAAGACCCTACATTGTTGGCATCAGGTCTCAGGAGAGACAGGTGATTTCATCTGTCTCACACTCTATTATGCCCACATTACCTACTCATATTAGAAGCCAAAGAACTGGGATTTGGTTGTCTTCAAATTGAGTAAGATCAGCAACCCTGTCTTTCTGAAGTTTTATGGTTTCTCTAGACAAATTCCCTATTCTATTTGGTTTTCTAAATCTCTCCTCCTGGCCCAGCCTGAGTTAGGAATCTGGAATCTTTAGTCAGGTAGTGCTTAGTACAAGTGATATGCAAACTAAATGTTTTAGTACTTAGAAAAAAAGCCAGGCTTCAAGCAACATCATGACAACCCATCTCCCATATTTATGAAAATCTTAAGCCAGTTAAAGCTTCCCACAGGAAATCTTGGGAAACTTTTGCCCTTTAAACAGAGGTGGGGGAGGTCAGACTCAGAAAATTCACATACTTACTCTGTCACTTAACTGTGGAGACTAATCACAAAATTATACTAAATATATTGTAACTAGCTATTGTCTTAAGAGTGGAGAGGATTGGTGTTATGGTGTGAACATGAAGCATCCCCCAAAGCTCCTATTAATGCAGGAATATTCAGAGGTAAAATGATTTGGTTATAAGAGCCATAATCTAGTCAGTACCTACTTGTTGGGATGGCCTGAAGGGGTGGTAACTGTAGGCAGGTAGGACGTGGCTGGAGGAGGTAAGTCATGAGGGTTGCCGAGGAAGGGTGTATCTTCCCTGTGGTCCTTTTTTCTTCCCTCTCTCTGCTTCCATACCCTTCCCTGAACTGAACAGCCTTCCTCCTGTGGGCCCTTCCCCCATGATGTTCTGCCAGATCTTGGGCCCACAGCAATGGAATCTATGGACTGAGACCTCTGAAACCATGAGCCCCAAATAAACTTTCTCTCCAAGTTATTTTTTGTAAGGTACTTGGGTCACAGAGAGACCAAAAAGCTGACTTTAAAAAGCTGACTAGAACCCCCACTTTCAACTTACTTGGACTTTTTAATCTGAGGCCACATAAACACAGTCTGGGTTTTTGAACAATCCCCTGTATCTCAAGGCCTGCAAAAGTAAATAAAGCATCAAATATACAGCTCTGAACAAGAGCATCCTGGCACCCAGAAATGTACTTTATTTGAAGTTTATTGGTTTTATGCACCGCCACCTTTCTGAACCAGCCTTAGTTTTGTTGTTGGTTGGCTTTTGTTTGTTTGTTTGTTCTCCTGCCTGCCAGACTGAAGCACTAGGTAATGGGACTGTGAAGTCCCAATGGCCTGGAAACCCCCACCTGGATGTCTCACTTTCTAATCACTCTTTCACCAGCTTCTGTAAAGTGACTGGCAGGTCTTGTACCCCATCTCATTTCTCTCCCTCCTAGATAAACTATATAGTTCTGAACACCAAAAATGGCAGAACCCTTTCTCTTCTAAATCAATCTTCATTTTTATAACCTTCTCTACATTCTTGAGGTTGTTAGAAAATGCCTCTTTCTATCAGAGGTTTACTATTAACAGTCAAGGTCTTGCCAGGCTCTTTGAACATGGACTCTTTGTTCCCTAATTCAGGAGGGGAGCACCTGCCCTCTGAGCTAGGGAGAGTGGCCTTCAGATTCAGCCCTGGTCCAGTGGCACAGATCATTTACATTGTGAAGAGACTGGAATTAGCAGGGTTTATGTATCTTCATTGCTATGCAGAACTCCCAAGCTAGAGATATATGAAGCTGACAGCAGCACAGAGGAAACAGTTGTTCTCTCAGTTTTTCTTCCCTTCCTCTCCTCCCTTTGGCCTCTATCCCAAGTACTCAGGAAAAGTGAAAGGAAAAAGGAGTTCTCCATGTTGGTCTTCTGGGGATGACCAAAGGTACCAGTATAGAAATGTCAAATTGGTATGACACGTGACTCATTCTTTTATAGTCAGGCAGTTCATAAATCAGCTATAAAAAAATGCATACAGTGAGGAAGTGTTATACTACCAAGCATTTATCATGAATGAGACAATTACTAGCAGCTCCAGCAATGGCATTCAGAGTTCCCCATATATATGCTGCAAATGCTGCAGTGGTCTGTAGTTCCTGGTTGCTTCATCTTGGTGAACCACAGGAGATAGCTGTGACATACGGACCTTTCTCTTCTAGTGCCATAGTTAGGGATGCTTGTCGAAAGCTTGGGTATTGTTTTCTTGAACATTCTTTATCCTCTATGCCTTTATAATTCCATCGTTTCTTTAAATATTTGAAAGCTTATGAGCTTACCTTCTACAGGCAAAATCTATTCATCCCTGTAAGTCTTTTCAGAAGTAAGATTAGTTTAAGTGAATGGGTAATATAAAATGTGCCACTAATTTTATGCAGTGTTATATTTAGAAATATAGGCGGACTCTCCAAATTGTACTAATTTGCATTAAAATGAGAAATGGGCCTTTGTTTAAAGAGTTTTTATGCTCTTTCCACAGAAAATCTTTGGTGCTTATTTAAATAGTTAAGTTGAAAAACCTTTAGAGATTCCTCCTAATATCACCAAAAGGTTTTAACAACATTTTAAATAAAAGCACCCTAAAACCTTTCCCAAACTGTCAATGCAGTTCCCAAGGCTTAACCCCATATTGTGCTCTTTTATTCATTTTTTAAATCCTGATATTGGAGGGTTAAAGAAGATGCATTTTTTAAATTGAATTACACAACAAACCTATCGATGTTTTAAAGTTCGGACTCTCATAAAAATGGGACTCATGAGACAACAAAAAAATAAAACATTGTGACAGGTGTCACAGAGGAAATCTTAGCTTTATACCCAAAGTTTGGAAATAGCATCTTTCTAAAATCATAAGTGCAGAAATAACACGTTAGAAAGGAAAGGAACAAATAGTAGGGTTTATTTGCAATGTTTTACTGCCAGCAGTGAAGCAGAAACAAAATATCTACATTAGAAGTGTGCTGTTCTTAGCCAGTGGTGCCTCCAGCCCCAAGGCCTTCAGGCTTAGTGATTCCAGAAGACTCTGTAGATTTTCCCACTGGCTGGCTAAATCTGACGCTAGCAAGAGTATCCTTCAGCATGCACAGTTCTCATTGAAATGCATATCCTATTACAATGGAACAGCAAGTTTCTAGATCTTGACTAGGCTGGCATTTTGCTTCTAAGAAAAACAGAACAAAACAGTCCACAAAGGGGCCATTGATGTTAAACTGGCTCTAGCTAAAATCACAAGCAGCTTGTTAGGAGCCAAGCAGATGATCTGCCTTGGTTTCTTGAGCATGTGTCAGCACTGATCTATAAAAGACATGGGGCCAAAAGGGAGGGGAGGAGACAAATGGCAGCCCCTCTTATCTGTGATCCCCTATTTACAAGACGATCTCCTATGTCAACCCTGCTCTTGCCTTGAGAAAAATTAAACTACTCTGCAGGATTTTGATTTTTAAATTAATCTTCAAATTTTCAACCTCATTGCATAACATATCAAATAACATTTTCTGTAGCTTTTTTTTTTTTTTTGCTATTTGCCAAGCATTCAGGTTGAACTAGCATTTATTGAGCACTGTTATTTGCTAGCAGTTTCGCAAACATTATCTTGTGTCATCAGCCAATAAAACTATAAAATAGGTACTCATATTCCTGCTGTGTAGATGAAATATAAAATTTCAACAAGATTAAATGGCTCGCCCAAAGTTCACTGCTAGTAAACGATTGGATCAGGGTGGATCTCTTGTTCCAAAGGCCATGTTCCATGTCCTTTCATCCACTAACAACCCCTTGAGGTCAGTGTACCAGAACATATTGAGCTGCATCAGCAATACTTGAGTCCCACCAGTACTGCAGGTTGTAAACCATCCAGAATTTTTTAAAGATTTTTTTCCCCTGAGCTTCTGCGGATTTCTCATGCTGTCACAGAAAACATGAAAAGGCCACAGATTAGAATTCCAGCTGTGGACTGGCCATTTATGGGACCTTGCACAAGTACTTATCGTTTATGCACTTCATTGCTGACACCTTCAAAAATGGGGATAATAATTGTGACAAGGTGTCATTTCCTATTGCCTTCATCTCTGCTGTTTCATTCTCAGGCCTGGTGTAGAGAGGGCTTGCAATATACATGTCCATGTTAGGCTGAGTAAGTTCCTAGAAACAATATTTGAACAGAATTTGAACACAAATTTCCTATTTAATAGTATTAAAATTGCTACTAAAAATTTTAGATATGTGATGAATTACATAAATGTCAATTTTATCAATGATTGAATTATATCAATGTTGTGATATTGTTAGACAAAGAGTTACTACTGGAGAAAACTAGATAAAGGACATAGAGAATCTCTTTGTATTATTTCTTACAACTGCATATGAGTTTATAATCCTCTCAAAGTTTCTTTCAAAAATTTAGATGTGAGGGGGCTAGAGTTGTGGCTCAGTGGTAGAGCACTTGCCTGGCATGTGTGAGGCCCTGGGTTCGATCCTCAGCACCTCATATAAATAAATAAATAAAATTTAGATGTGATATTGCTCTTTTGATTATGCTAAAAATAATTTGTAGAACTAAATACTATTCAGGTATAAAACAATTTTAAAATACACATTTAGCAAAAATAAACATATTTTAAATACTGTTTTCATATGGCACACTAATATAAGATCAGGTTTTTAAAAGAGAAATTAAAAAAAATGATCAGTATAAATATCTACCAAACTACTAAAAGCTGTATCATAATCCTAAAAATAATTCATGCCTTTGATCTCAATATTTCAATTTTTTGTAAACCAATTATAATCAAACATTACACACGCACACACACACACACACACACACATTCCTGAAAAATTTATATAGCACAAATAGGATCAATCCACATTCATTTGCAAGTGCAACAAAATGAAAAGATAAACAAGTGATACATTAAAACTGTACAAAATCTTATTGATAGTATAATTAGAACTTTTGAGTAGAAAAGTGAGCATATGAAAATAAATTCCAAGAAATTAAGGAAAAAAATTGAAAGAAAATGAATAAGACTTGCTGATTCAGTCAGAAAGTAGTACACTCAGCTAATTCCTGGGCCCACATGGACATAGATTCTTTAAATAACAAAGTGCTCAAACTGTTTTTCAGGAAAAGCCTCCAGAACCCACTCAAGGACGGTTTGGAACTAGCTTTTCAAGAATGCACCAAGAAGTCACCTGACCAGTAACATCAAAAATTCAGAATCCCTCCTAGAATGTAATAATGTGCCCTCCACAAGAAGAAGCATGCAACTTGTGAAGAGGCATTTCTGATTGTGCAAAAGAACTTTAGAACTCTCCCTTCCTGCAATCCAATCTACAGTTTCTCTACTCTGCCTTCCCAGAAATTCCCTCACTGCCAATCAATCAGGGAGGCCAGTGTGAGCCTTTTTGCAGCTCCTGGCCTTAATGTCAGTCAATTTCACAGTAAGTTTCTTCCTTTTTACAAAAATGGTGTCATGATATTGGCTTCTGTACTTGTTGGACAGGGAACCCTTGTTCAGTATCAGCAGTGGCAACCAGCACTGAGGTCCCCTCCAGGGGAGAGAGAAAAAAATAGAACAAATGAACCAACAGGCCAGGCTTTTCTTACAGGAAAACAAATTTACACAAAATTATCCTCATATAATCCTCACCACAGCCCCATTCCATAGACACTACGACTCATGCACCCATCTCACAGATGAGACATCAAGAGGTCAAGAAGCTATCCAAGGTTAACCAGTAGGAAGTGACTTCACTGAGATTCAAACCCACGCAGTCTGATTTCAGAGCCTGCACCGACAGTGGAGCCAATGAAATTAGGTAAAGACAGTTCACTTGTCTTGTAGATTCTTCTCTTAAGTATTTGAAAAGCTTAAAGCCTCTCCTACAACTCACATAAGGATGGTGCATTGTGATTTAAACTAGAATCTATCAGATGAAGGTGAAATTTCCAATAGGAAGAGGAAGCACACATACAATTAAGGACCCTGTGTCTCCCAAATCAATAAGAATTGATTGAAAAATAAGCAATTGTCCTTTATCTGTTACAGTCAACTGCAGTCCCCCTTTTACTAAATGGTAATGAGAAATGTAGATTGAGCTCAATGGTTTCTCAGAAAATAGACACATCTCCAATGTGGACGGTAATGATGAAAATTCAGGAAACCTGCTTTATTTGAACGTTGATAGTCTCTGCAGAGATAAGTCAAATAAGATCTTTCCAGAAGGGAGGGAAGGACAAATTTCTGATTCCTTACAGTCACTGGCTGGTTCCTTCTGCCTGGATCCTAAAGGAGAAGGAGAAGAAGGTTAAGTTGACAATAAAGACCTCTACCTCTCCCAGGGAGCCTTGCACAGGTCCTTGCCCTGTAGGTGCAGCATAAACACTTGCTTTCCTTAGATTTCTTCTTTCAGGGTCGTCCTTTCCTCCATCTCTTTGGGAATCACCCTTTACTCACATTGAAACCCAAAGGTTCCCAGGCCTCCTTACTGCTGCTCACAGGAAATTTCCTGACAAAGTGAATAGTCCTAAACTATAACTGACTCATGAATATTTATCATTCCCTCATTCAAATTGGACTTTCCAGTCATTCAGTTGGTCAGTCAACACGCATTTATTGAATGTATTCTGCCAGCTACAATATGATGCTATTATACAAATAAGAATGTTATGACCCACAGGGGAGAAAATGCAGCCAAAGTCTTCAAAACTCTGGAATGTGAGAACCATCAAAAATAAGCAACTGTTCATTCTTTCTCCCTCTTCAGGATAGTTTGAATGGCTCCCTACCTCTGTTTTGCTCAGTCTGCATTATTCTTTATGTAGACTCATCTTCTCTGCTTTTCCATGTCGATGTGGGTCCCCAAAACTATTTCAGGTTCTCAGTGGAAAATAATCTGCTTTCCCAAGAGGGTCGAGTGTCTATTTCACCCAATAAACAGGGTGAGGAGAGTAGAATTATTTGGTAAGAAGCAGGGCCAAGGGCCTCGCGTGAATGGGATTGGTGGTGGGCCAAGCTATGAAAGAAGACTCACACTTGTAATAAACCTCCACAGAACAAAAACCTCGGGGTAGGGGGGGTCCATAAAAAACTCGCACAAGAATGTTCATAGCAACTTTACTCATAATAAGCAAAACCTGGAATTATGCCAGTTTTTATCAATTTGATGAAAATATTCTGTTGTATCCATGCAAAGGAACATTATTCAGCAATTAAACAGAATGAATGAATGATAAATATAACAACATGGGTGAGTCTTGAAAATGTGCTGGATGAGAGGGACCCTACAGAATATTATCTAATTTGTGATTTTAATTATATCAAGTTTTAAAAGAGGGAAATCTGGTTTACACGGTGGGTGGTGGGGACAGCGGGTACTAAGAAAGAAGGATAAGGGATCTGTAGAGTGATGATAATGTTCTATAGCATAAGAAGGAGTTGAATTATACAGGTTTGTGCATTTGTCTAAACCCATTCAATGGCATACTTAATATTTGAACATGTCATAGTTCTTTTAACCCAAAAATAAACTATAAATAAATATTATACTCTAAATAATAATATGCAAGCTGATGTGCTTTGGAATGTGGTATATTTATGTCTATATTATACTTTGCCATACTAAAAAATGATAAAATGGATCAACAGATAGATGAAGAAAGAAAATAGATAATACAAATTATAGAGTTCATGTGGTTTATGAGTGTCTAGAATACAATTCTTTCAAGTTGTTGGGTTTGAAGATCTTGAGGACTGAGTGTAATGGTGCATCTAACACATTCATCTTAATGCCTGACCAATAGTAATGGGAAAAGTAGTAATAGTCATACTAAAATCTAAAAACAATAAAAGAGAGCATTTAATGAGTGTTTACCTTGTAGCAGACCCAGAAATGAATCATCGTATATAGTTCTGATGACAACTCTATGGAGTGAGACACACAGGTACTGCTCAACTTATGATGGGGTTATGTCCCAATGAACCCATCATAAGTAGAAAATACTATAATTAAAATGCGTTTGATACACCCATCTTGCCAAACATCATAGCTCAGCAACACAATGCACTGGAGAGCATCTATTGCCCCCTTCATGACCTCATGGCTGACTTGGAACTACGGCTCTCTGTCATTGCTTGGCATAGAGGAGAACATCATAGAGCGGGCCACACTTAAGGACATGAAAAGAGACAAAAGTCAAAATTGTGCTTATTCAAAACAAAAGTACTGCAACACGAGGGAGATATAATTTCATACTTAATAAACATCTGAAAATTATTTACTATAGGAATCAGAAGAAAATGTTACTTTTCCATCACTGTAAAATATAGCTGGGCCTCAGAAGAGATTTGAATTGCAAATGCTGAAAATCAAAGCAGTTGATCTCTCTGGTTTTCCCTGTGTGCAAGAGCATGAACTTCTTTCTGCTTCTCTCTTTATGTCTATTTCATTCATTCTCTTTTCTGCTCTATGAAATTTAAGCTTAATGAAAATTAAACTAAATGAAAAGGAAACAATGGGCTAAGAGAATGGCATTAAAGATAATCAAATAACCAAGGTAGAAATCAAACATAAAAAAGCAACCTCAAATTTATGAAGTTAGGGGAAAAAAGAAAATCTTTGAAGGAACTTGACACGTAATGAAATAAGACAATGAAGATCAAACCTATTAATTATATATGTTCCCAAAAGGGAAAGTGTGAATGATTGGAATAGAAGCAGAAATCAAGAGATGAAGAATGCATTCCATCACTAGTTTAAAAAATGATTGAATATACTTATCAAAAGTGTCAAGATCACACTGTCACACTGTTGCAAATTGGAGGATACTAGGAGGCATAAGAACTAAATGCACTGGATTCTGGAAGAGAAAAAAAGCACTATTGGAATAATTGGTGAAACCCAAAGAAAGTCAGTAATGATTCTGTACTAATGTTAATTTCTAAATTTTCATAAATGTGTTGTGGTTATATTAGATGCTAACATTAGGTAAAGCTGGACAAAGATGATAGAGAAATTCTCTGAACTACCTTTTCATCCCCTTCTTAAATTTATATGGCTTAAATTTTTTAAAAAAATTAAATAATTTAACGGATAATGGGAAACAATATTGGTCAAACTATTGCTTTTGTTTGTTTGTTTCTTGGTATTGGAGATTGAACTCAGGGATGCCTTAAAACGGAGCTATATCCCCCAATCATTTCTTATTTTTTAATTTCAGACAGGGCCTTGCTAAGTTGCTGATGCTGGCCATGAATTTGCAATCTTCTTGCCTCAGCCTCCCAAGTTACTGAGATTACAGGTGTGTGCTATCACGCCCAGCTGGTCAAATTATATTGTCCTAACGTGTTCATATTGAATGTGCAACAATGAATCTCACCATTATTTGTAATCATAATGAACCAATAAAAATATGAAAAAAGATAAACTATGGCATTAATGTCTAAATTTCTTCATTTACAAAATTGAGATACTCCTCTTGTTTCACAGGTTGAATGTAATAATAGTTGTTGAAGGTAAATTATAGTGCCTGGAATGTAGTATGCTCTCAGTAAATAATGGTAATTATCAAAAGAAACTGAACAGTCAAATCAAAGGAATTTATTTGTTATTGGAAAATTACTTAAAGAATCCCACATTTGCATACATTCAAGTAAAATTTTAACTTACTTAATGAAAAAGACAAGAATAAAGTCCAATAACCATCTGGAAAAAATAAGGCAGCTAGCTCTAAAGACCAACTGACAAAACATTAAAACACAACTGCTAAAAAAGCTAATAGTAATTCCAGAAAAAGTGATGTGAAAACCATTCTTGTGGGGCTGGGGTTATAGCTCAGTGGTAGAGTTCTTGCCTTGCACATGTGAGGCACTGAGTTCGATTCTCCGCACCACATAAAAATAAATACAATAAATAAAACAAAGATATAAAAAACAATTCTTGTGAGAAATTTTAAAAACTTCTTTTTAAAAAAAGTCTTTTAAATCTAAAGTAGATGTTTAAAAAGTAAATGAAAACATAACGTGTAATATAGCTTTTTTTTTTCTTGGTTGTTGTTACTAGAAATTGAATCCAGGTGTGATTTACCACTGTGCTACATCCCCTGAACTTTTTATTATTTTATTATTATTATTTTTGAGACAGGGTCTTACTAAGTTGCATAGGCCTGGCTAAGTTGTTGAGGCTGGCCTTGAATTTTTGCTCCTCCTCTATCTTCCCAGTCACTGGGATTAATGATATGTACCACTATATCTGGCAAATAACAGTTTTAAAAGCACTTGGATACTCTAGGTTTTTGCAAGATCTTATAATCTTTCACATTCAAAAAAAATTAACTGATATTATATATACATAACATACACTATGTATATACACATGTGTTTATGTGTATACCTGTACATACATGTATTTAAATGCATACATATAAGAGTGTGGATTTATAAAAGACTCCCTTTTCTGAATTGTACATAAGATATTTAATGATAAAATTAAAATGTCAAGTTATAAAATAAAAGAAACTCATGTGTTACAGAATCAAAAGTATAATTACAGACTTAAAAATAGTGAAATGAGATAATTACATATAAACTTGTATATACAATTCTATCAAAAATTCTATCAAAGTTATAATCAGAAATAAATGTATGATCCATAGATTTTTAATTGGATAAATGAATTTAAAAATTATAGTACTGATTTAAGAAATTATTAAATCATTTTTTAAATTTTATAAAGATCAAGTTTAAAAAATAATATTTGAAGAGAGTACATTAATAATTCTATAAAAAGTTAAATAAATTCAAGCATTTATTTTTGGAGAAAATGGAACATAAATATGCAAAAATATAAATATATAAAATATATATGTTTGTATAATATATATTAAAATAGAAGTTAAGAAAATAGAAGATTCTGTATGAGTGTAAAAGTAGGAACATCTTGATAGAATACTTGGATTAATGGGATGCTGTATTATCTAAAAAAAAATAAAATTAAAAAGGAAAAAATATTAAGACTAATTACCACAGGGAACTCATTTGAAATTTTACCCGAAAACTACCTTTAAAAGTAGTTTACCTACAAAGTATATAGGCTTTCAAAAATAGTTCACTCTTATGGTATGGAAACTTCTTAAATTTTTATAAGCTAACAAACCCTAAGGCCTAAACTAGACAGAAAGAGTACAAAAACAAATCTCACTTATTAAACTTATTAATTAAACTTATTAATATGAATACTTCAAACTGAATTCATTAGTACAAAAGAATTAGCCACCATGACTAAGGAGGGATTATCCAAAGAATTCAGGCATAGGATTGGGAAATCTTTTAATATAATTATTCAAAAAAATAGACCTAATAAGAAAAAAGATAAATAATTTAATGTAATCATTCAGATGTTTCTAAAGTATTCAATAGCATTTATTAGTCATTATTTAAATGTTTTAAATACCTTAGAAAATTAAAAATAAAGAATTTTCAACACGAAAGACTTAGATAGACAATTCAATAATTCAAGGTGCCGACAAAAAGAGGGGTATGAGTACTGGAAAGAAATTTTTTCATTATTATCAACAAAGGAAAATATATGTATTTATACAGAAAAATGCACTAAAATATATTATACAGTTCTGAGGATTAATTAAGTACCATAAAGTGACCAGATACAAGATAAATATACATTCATATTTGTTTTTCAGACAAACTATCAACAAGAGCATAGCAACAAAACTGGAAAAACTTTAATTAAAATCTTGAGATTTCAACATGAAGAAAATATAAAATTGCCTTGAGAAATGTAAAAACAATTTGTATGAGAAGATTAGATATTGCAAATACTTTAATTCATACTTCTATTAATTGGGCTCTTTTCACCCTGGTCTAATCCTACCATGATAACATATCAGACATACATAGGAGAGACCTCTGGGAGTATCCCAGCTAAGGGAGGTGCTTGGGGTCATGGGAAAGTGATTGCTCTCAGAGGTTTAAAGTATGGAGTTAGCCACCACACCATATTTCTCAAAGTGAAGATCACAGCAACTTACTAGGGACTATACAGGAAAATGTAGTATAGCCTTTCCAAAGATGTGTTTCACATACTGTTTGACAATATTAATGTGGAGGGCTATAGAGAGCTGTCTTGATTAGGAAAATACCATACTTTGATTCTGACAGTAGGGTCCTGAGGAGCTAACATTAAATATATTGGGGAAAAGGAAATCAAACTTTTCTGAGATTCAGTATGGTCCTACTGACTCAAAAATAAGTCACAGAAAGTTTAAGAAGAGTGGCACAATATAGCAGGAGTTTGAATCTAGGAAGCAAAAAAATGTCCAGTGAGGAATTCAATTTGACGTATTTGGATACGGAAGCATTTTAAGACACAAATGTCTAATATTCCCTTTTAAATGCTTGGTTACATAATGCTGTATTGTTAATATCTATATCCCCTGTCCTTACACCTAGCCTTCAAAAAACTTCTATCTCACCATCTGCCAGGAGCCATTGATGAAATGTGCATGAACCAAACAAATCAACATGGAAGCCATTGGGTGGAAAGTCTGGTATCTGGGAACTCCCTGCGTCACTCCTGCTGGTGTGAGACTGCCCACCACATGTGACTTTCTACTCAGCTGTGTCAGGCTCAGTACTGCACTGGAGATGGGATGACCACTGGAGCCACATAGACACACAGCCTCTCAGAGATGGGTGTGGCTTGCCAAGAAGCCAATCAGCCTGTTAACTGCAAGACACCATGAAGCAAGACTTCTCCCAATGCCTTATCCCTGCCTTTGATGAACTCCCCCTCAAATAAAGAACCAGAGCATTTTTTGTTGTTGGGTTCTAGCTCCTTAGTGGACTAAAGGACCTATCAGGAGCTCCCCTTTTGAATCTAATTTTTGGCTCTGGCTCTTCTTTCTTTATTAATTATTTCAGACTTCCTTGGTGGGGTGCTGGCTACCCCATGATAATCATCATCTAAACTTTCAATTAAAATGTACTACAAAGAAATGTTTTTGAGTAAGCAGTACTGATGAAAATGAAGAGACATCTTTGTTCCACAGTGTGGAAAAGTGAGAACCCCTGAGAAAAGAGAAACCATTGAGAGAGAGACAGACAGACAGACAGAGAGGGGGGGGAGAGAAGAAGAAGAAGAAGAAGAAGAAGAAGAAGAAGAACAACAACAACAACAACAACAACAACAACAACAACAACAAATTTGAATAGATGAAAATAAGCTATCCAGTACTATATAATTCTTGAGGAGCCCTTAAGTGAAAGATCTGAGGTTGCAGAATTATGAAAAAATAAAATATAATAAAATATATTCAAAATAAGTTGGATTTTTCACATATTTCTTTGGTTTTATCCTCATTTTCATAGACTCAAGTTCACTTCCCTTTACTATTAAGCTTGGTAGGAATTTCTGTCACATCCTGAAATAGATCAGTAGAGCTATGTATACAAAATCATGCAATGATGGCTGGATGTCCAAAGCAATTCTTGCTTACAGCCTGTCTGAATGTCTTAATATATTCTCAAAGCCATCTGGTCAATTTGGAGTGCAGAAAAACAAGTAAGGCAAGAAGATTTCGACAGTGCATGGCCAGCTCAACTGAGATTGCTCAAAGAACAATCTCCGCCTGGGGAAAGGCTGAGAGTACTTACGTTCCTTAAGGAAAGTCACCTTTGAATGAAGGTGATTGCATCACCCTAGCCTATGACCAACACTCAGATTAGATGAAGGGCTCTTGCTCTGGCACTAGACTCCCTGTGAACTTTGTGATGTAATTCTGATTTTCATGGCAGCTTGCCTCCTGTAAGTGAAAGTGTCATCTACTGACATGAAACTAATAGTCCTCTCTACTGTCATATGTCTCATTGTATACGAATAAGCTTAAATTCGGTTAGTGTCCTGTGATTTCACACCATTCCCAAAAGACTGATCTCCACTCAATGCAACAACAAATTTAAGCTTTTGGGCCTGGAATAGGAAGAGCTACAACAATATTAGTTGTGATTAAAAACCTTACTTGTGAATGATATATCCCACTGCCATATGCATTCTTTCACATAAAGAGACTCCTCTAACATCAGCCTGAATTTGAAGGCTGAAAGGGAAAATGTGACCACTAGAGGAAAGATTGAGATATATTTGAAACAATTTCCTTTCTTCTTTCCATCATAGCCTCAGAAACTTACCTTGGCTGTGCACTTCTCTTAGTATATCTCACCAATTTCCTATCCTGACTGGATTCCATCCTTGACGTAGAGCAATAGTTGTCAAACTGTGGTCCCAGATTTTAGCATCAGCATGGCTTTGGATTTGTTAGAAATGAGATAATTCTTGAGATAATTCTCCACTTCAGACCTAATGAATCCGGAGCTCTGGAGACAAGGCCCAGCAACCTGTGCTTTCACAAACCCCTTGATGAACTGAAAGCAAGCTAGAGCACAGGAAGTTGTGATGGCCTTTAGATTTTTTTCATGAACTTCACTAATCACAAGGTGGCATGAGCACTACTCCTTCCACCATATTAGAGTGAACTTGCCCTCCCTAAGGTATTTTGCAAACATAGGGTCATTAACTTAAACTTATTTGTCTCTTTATGTCATTTGTCACCATTAACAAACCAAATTATAGGCTCCAATGGGAGACAAAAAAAAGTCAATTGCTACTGTCTGGTCTTAAACTGAGTAAGCACTGTAATAAACAATAATACAGACACCCAAAGGATCCCTGCAGCTCAAAGCATATCAAAAATCTACCTAGAAGATGAAATGGGGATTTCTCATCTTGAGAGAAGTGTATTTAAAAGGCCACTGAACAAAAACTCCAGAGAATTGCATCAATTTTACCTTCTCTCTTTCAGTTTTATCACCCTCATTTCCCTAGCACCATAAGTCGAACAGAAAATTACTGTGAAAATAACAATATTTTCCAAAACAAATCAAGCATAGGCTCTTGGTTCCTAAAAATCTTTAACTTATGACTTGTCAAATGTACTTTAAATAAGTGGTTCAATGCCTGAACTGTTATGAGGTATTGAACAGTAGAATGAAGAAATTTCACAAAAGAAAGTACAGATTTAGCTTTATTCTTTGCATCTTACTAAAGGTGTCACAGGGAGCAAGAATCAACTTCCATAGGTCCTAGCTACTTCATATATCTTATATATATATACATATATATATATATATGTACATATATATATATATATATATATATATATAGAGAGAGAGAGAGAGAGAGAGAGAATTCTTTCAGTTGCAAATAGGAAAGCTGAGTCAAACTGTCAGACTGGCATGAAGATAAAAAAAAAGATATTGGTGTGTATGTAGTTATTTGAGGACTTACCTACCTACAAATATGGGAGAAAACTGAATTCAGTGCTTCAACAATTCTTTAGGAGGTGACCCATCTGCACTGAGTCAGCTTCCTTCGCTATGTCTCCATCCTCCTGAAGGCTGCTTCATAAGGAGCACTTCTAGGCTTCCATCTTCCCCATTTTGACTGCACCATAAAGAAAGATTGCTTTCCCAAGAGTGTTAATGAAAGTTCCAGAGTAGAATATCATTGGCTCTAACCATGCCACATGACTCCCACTCAATCATAGTGGCCAGTGGGAGAAAAGCTCTTTGACCAGGCTTGGGATCAATGCTCACCCTTGGGGATAGGGACTGGGTCAGCTCCACTTGTTCTTAGCAGCGACAGGACAAGGGTAAGACAAGGAAGGCTCCTAAGGGACAATCCTTAAGAAGACACTCCCTGCACTTACACAACGTGAGCACCTCCTTAAATTTTGCACTCCTGTCACCTCACTTGTTTACTCTAGCCCCAGCAGCCCTGCTATAGACAAGTGTGAACAGTTTTCCTAAAAGAAAATCAAGGCGCTACTTACTAACAGAAAAGGAATGGATGATGGAGTGACCAAAAATGTAGCAGATGTCTGCTATGAGATTACTTACAAAAGCCCTGGACAACCCCCGCACACACACACAAAAAAAGTGAAAGCAGAGAACTAGACTAGTTGACAGCTCAAGGTCCTTCCCGTCTCTAAGACATATAGTTCCAGGATCTGTTCTCTCTCAGCACTACATGAATGGCAGAAAGAAAGTAAATTAAATAAAGTGCTTTGGAAGGAAGGAAGGAAGGAAGGAAGGAAGGAAGGAAGGAAGGAAGGAAGGAAGGAAGGAAGGAAGGAAGGAAGGAAGGAAGGAAGGAAAAAATTAGCAAACACCTAAAGATGTTAACCTGTGGACTACTTTACACATATAATATGTATCTTCAAACATTTCTATTCATATGGAAATTCATTAACTTCCTTAACTGGTAGTCAAGAATGTAACAAGTATAGTCTGACCATTGGAAGACCCTTGGTCAAAAAATGGGGTAATAAACAATCTAACTCCAACATAAAGCAGATATGTAATTAAATGTTATAATTAGCATGAGCATTATAAAGTAATAATGAAGCTGGTTTCAAAGGCACAAACAGAGAGTGTCCAGGGATAACTGGAACACATTACAGTGTTAATCACCTTTCTCTTACTGTAACAAATACCTGAGATAAATTGAGTTACAAAGACAGAAGGTTTATTTTGGTTCCCAGTGTGGAGGTTTCAGTCCATGGTCAGTTGACCTGTTGCTTTTAGGCCTATGGTGAGGCAGCACATCTTGGTGGGGGTGAGTGACAAAGGAAGCTGTTCACCTCATGGATGCTAGAATGTAAAAGAGACAGAGAGGGGAAGGGGCCAAGGTCACAGTATCCCCTTCAAGGGTACACCCTCAGTGACCTAACTTTCCCCCACTTGGTCCCTCCACTTAAAGGTTCCACCCCCTCCCAACAGTGTCTCACTCAGTGTGTGATCAAGCTTTTAACACCTGGGTCTCTGGGGACCATTTCAGATCACTCCTGTCAGAGAGTTACATAAAATGTTATGAGAGCACAGAGTGAGGGGGTTAAAAGTAGGCTCTAAAGCTTAGGAAAGGTCATTTTATTCAAAGAACATTTTAACCAACCATTTTCCTTGTCAAAGCAATGCTCCACCAATGAATAGTGTCTGCGAAGATGGGGAAAATATTTGATACCCAAAAAAGCAATCAGGTGGAAAAAGATAAAAGAATATGTATGGTGTGTGTTAACATGAGTTAATGAAGTCGGCAGAAATACGAGGAGGATGGAGGGTAAGATGGACATTACAGCAGGTTAGAGTCAGATTGGGGGAGTAATAAATGTGGCAGGATTTTTCACCTTGTTATAGAAACAATAAGGAACCCTAAAGAGTGACTGTTACTCTTACCATGGTGGGACTAGGGTCTTAAGCAAGCCATCCTAGGAGAAGCCTCCATTCCACCAGACAAATGCAATCAAACAGAAGTGATAAAATGTAAATTTACTGCCCTGACATTCATAGGGTCTAAAAACTTACTATGAATGGCTGAAATATTGGGGAGGAAAAATACCACTGAATTTCAGTAATTGTATGCTTGACATTCTATTTTAGCCACAGACTCCACCCTTCCCAGTTGCCTTACATGGAATAATTACTCACATTTAACTGAAAACTGTGAAGCCATTTGTGCTTGAGAGAATTCTCAAAACAGATAATTATTGATTTATCATCAGGTTATTTTTAAGCTTTTCTGTGGATAAAACACTGTTTTCTTTTATCTGCTACAGGTAAAAAAAAAAAAAATCCAGAATGCTTTCTTCATGAGAAAGTGTGTAAAATATTAGAAGACAGCAATAAAGAAATATACATTTGTGAAATTTATTTCACTGCTGAATTTGCTATTCTCTGTGATACACAGGAAAACACTGGGAGGGAAAAAATGGAAGAAAAAGAGGTAGGAAGAAAAAAAAATGAGAAGAGATCAGAAGAGATGGAAAACGAAAGAATGGAGAAATAAATCTAAAAGCAAATTCAATACCTTGGAAATCTAAATTGGCTAGATTGTATTTGCAGATTAAAAAAAGGTCTCTCTACACAGATGGAGTTTGGATGGTCCCAAATACAGAATATTTGTACCACCATATCCCCATACAACTTGTAAAAATAGGAAAAGGCTGAGCATAAATTGAGACAGGTGGGAGTGGAAAGCAATCCTGTCCCCCAGATTGAGGGATAGAGGGAAAGCAAGTTGTTTATCTAGGATTTCCAATCTAAGAAAAATAAAAAGGTGTCAGCCCCACAGAGCAGTGGATGGATACAGAGAGTAACTGGTCAAGGAAACAAACATATGTCATCAAAAAGACCCCGTGAGCTTGGGGAACCTGCATCTGTATATCAAAGAAACTACCAGGGCAGCCCCGCGGGCCCACAGCATGAGTATTAGGAGCTGCAGAAGCATCCCTGGTGCTCAGAGAGGACTGCAGAGAGGACTGCAGAGATTCCTCTGCCGCAGCAGGCACTGCCCCCCTGGTGGTGCTCCCAGGAGCCCATGCTACCCAGGCCAGGGGCAGCTGGTGGACAGGATGCTCCCAGGCCTTTGGGGTCAGGAAGAGGGTGGATTCCTCTGGTTCGTTCACGCTCTGACGCTTCAGTTGAAATGGCCATAAAGAAAGCCTTCTACTGCCCTGAAATAGCTATTGAGTTCTCGACTCTGCTCAACATTTTTCTTTCCCCAGCCATCTGACGATTGTTTGGTTTGGGATACTGGCTGCCAGCCATTTTCCTTGTCAAAGCACTGCTCCGAGAAAGCGCCACACTATAAATCTTCTTGGGTGGGCCCCAGGACTGTTGCCTACGCAGGCTGAGTTGCCTCCCTCGACAAAGGCCATTCTCAAGTGGTATGAGGACAGTCAATGAGGACTGGGAGTAAGGAGCCAGGCTTAGAAAAGAATCTTACAGCTGGGTCACTAAACGTCAAGGAGCAACGAAACTTCAGCAACTTGATCCCTGTAGGAGTGGATGAAGTGATTTGCCCAGGGTGACACAATTGCAAAAGTCTGATATTAAAACTCAGGACCGGTGTCAAACTGTAAGGGGCCAGTATGTTTTGGGAAAGGACATGATTTGGGGCATCAGGGTGGGCCACCTAACAGCTGTGTGGTTTGATCAAGCCACTCACCTCTCTCCACTCTTAGCATTGCAATTTCCAGGTCTCAAAAACACAAGTGTTCCCTTTGTAGATTTCCAAGGCCATTTCCGCTTGCAAATTCCAGGAGGTCCTCTGGAGAGCAAGTACCCCTCAGACTTTTCCCAGGCCCCGCCTCTCATAGACACACACTTTCATCTGGGTATTTTCAAATAGAGTCCCTTGCTTGATTTTTTTTTGTTGGACTGGGTTAGAGCACAGGCATGTGACATTTGCTCAGTGGATCATGGGGAACCATGAACTTTGTACACTTTTAAAGGGAGGTCAACAGGGACCTCCTTCCCGAGAAAACGGGCCTCTGCGAGCCTCCTCAGTTTATTCTGAAGCTGAAGAGCGTGAATGACCTCCAGCCTCTGGCGGGTGAAGTTGTTGTAGGGTTTGCCCAATGGCATTGAACTCCTCTGCTGTATTTCTGGGTAGGTAAACTTAGTGCGCTCCCTTATTAAAAAGAGCGGTGGGATGTTTGTCTTAAACCTTGGGTGTATATTTACTAACTATTGCTTCTTTTATTTCTACCTCTTACCCACCTGCTTCTAATAATACTACCCCTAGGGCTACAACTCATCAGATGATAGTAATTAGCAGCGAATTTGACTGAAATGAAAAACAAGTTTGCACATGGAAAGAGCTAAGAAAAGTGCCCTGACATTCATGAATACAGTATAAAATCATTGTTATCTATTATGCGTACTGTGCCACAGCCTAGAGGGCTGGCTGTATTCTAAAGAGAAAGCAAATGGTATGTGTTTTTAAAGAGAAATGGGCTGTGTGATCAAAGAAAGTCTCCTGGGCATGTAGGAATGTCAGTGGAGCTAGGATTCTGAATCAAAGGCTTTTGTAGGGAAATGTGAATTATTTCTTCCTGGCTAGAAGGTGGCCAAAGGGCACCAACCAGTTCACTGAATGAGTCAAGTTCACAGACAGAGGAAATGAGCCAGAAAGGGAGGACCAAGATAACCCAAGGGATTTAGGAAAAGAAAATAGGCCCATATCCTAGACTCAGTGAGAGAGTTAAGACACAATGAATGAAAGCTAAGAGGTCAAGGCAATAAAGACTATCTTGGCTGAAATTCAAGAATCTAAGCCTAAATATCAGCACGGCTGTCCCACACAGATGTGTGGGTTGAGCACTGCACAACTTTACAGAGCACCTTTATAGAGTAACATTCATACTGTAGTCATGGATTTATTTATAATAGCGATTTTTCTGGTAGATGGCAGTAAAGTGTCATGAGGAAGGGACACTTTTTTCTAATCTGCTTAAGACATGGTACATGCTCGTGGCAGCTCTTGCTATTAGAAAAGAGAAGAGGACTCCTGTCCTAATTAGCAATTAACAACTTTGCCACAGTCAATATTTCAATAAGCACAGAAAGAAACATTCAAGGAAATGCAAATTGTATCAAGGAGGAGTAATTTTTATTTATCATCTGATAAAGATGTAAATGACTGTTACTACTTTAATGTTGGTGAGAGTGTAAGAAAACAGGAACTCTCTTAAAGTGTGGCAGGAATATAAATTAGCATAACCTTTTTGTAAGGCACTTGAGCTGCGTATATCATAATTAGAAAAGTGCATACTATTTGACCTATCTTTTAGACTTGAGGATTTGCAAGAAACCCTTGCAGTGGTGAACTTACACACACACACACACACACACACACACACACATATCAAATATATATCAGGATGTTCTTCACTGTATTTTTTTTTTAATAGTGAAGAATTTAGAAACCCTCACATAGCTTGTTTACCAAAGAGAGGTTCAATCAGTTTTGGCCTAGGCACACCAAAGTGCACATACCATCCCATGAAATAGAGAAGGAGGTTGTCCCACAGTATGCTAAAACGAAAGACATTAAAGAAATAGTAACACGAAACTTTTAAACACATTGCATAGAAATTTGTATGGTGTGTTCATTTGAAGAGAGAAAGAGGTGGAAGGAAGGAGTGAGAGAAGGTAGAGATGAAAACAGGGAAGAAAGGAAGGAGAAAGTAAAGAAAGATAGAGCTTCGTATGTACAAACAAAAAGGCTGAAAGGAAAAATTAAATGCTACGAGAAAATTTTCCTGAGAAGTGGGGGTATAGGAGGATTTTTTTATTGGTACTGGGGATTGAATCCAGGGAGTTTAAACACTGAGCCACATCTCCAGTCATTTTTTTGTATTTTATTTAGACACAGGTCTCCCTTATCTCTAAGTACATATCAGGATGTTCTGCACTGTATTGTTTTTAATAGTGAAAAAACTAGAAACCCTCACATAGCTGAGTTGCTGAGGCTGACTTTGAACTCAAGATCCTCCTGCTTTAGCCTCCCAAGCCACTGGGATTATAGGAGTGCTACCATGCCTGGCAGGAGGCTTTCATTTGTATGCTTTATATTTTACTTTTTGGGTCTTTCACAGTATAATGTGGTAATTTTCCTAATAAGTGCATTTGCTGTTGCCTTTTCAGGAAGTTGTCTCACACCAGACATTTGCAACTCCTCTACTTGGACCCTTTAAGATATTACCTCCTCTGCCATGAGACCTGGTCACTGGGATTGCTGGAAGCCTGGATGCTGATCAGGAAAACACAAAGAGTGGCAACCTAGAACATGGGGAGGAAGGGCAGCCAGACAGGAGTCTTAGGAAAAGAGCCACACTGCAGAGGAGACCCCCACACACCCAGCTCTAGCTTACCACCACCATCAACCAAAGCTTTGTCATTTATTCAGCGTGAACAACAGGAGGAGTTTTTATTATAAAGTTAGAAAAATGACTGTCAGCAACAAGGCCATGAGCTATTCCAGATATACAGGGGAACTAGAAATGCATTGTACATACTTCCTACATTCGTGCATAAACAAAAATCCAAGAATCCAGCCTGCTCTCTGAAGACACCAGCCAAGCGCCAGCCCAACTCTGCCCGGCACCAGGAGGATTTATTTGTTTCATGGACGCCACCCTAAATGCAAGTGCTGCCTCGGGAAACCCAGGCCAGTCTTTCAAGAGAAGGCTAGGGCCAAAGAAGAGAGCTGGGGTCTCTGGAGCCCAGGAAGGAGGTTACCATCCTTTTATAGTGCCATATAGAGCCACCCCGGAGGCAGAGGCAGAAGGACAAATCAGTACTATAGATCCCCCCCCCATATTTATCTAAAAGTTGTGCTGCTTTTCATCTAGGATATTATTGTACTAATTTTGTTTGTAAAAAATCACACCTTAAAATATTATTTATTTTGGTTCCTGAGTTTGGAGCACTCCTTTACATTTTGTGCCCTTCGCAAAGGTCTCACCTGCTTCGTCTCTTCCTACCTTGCTAGCAAATGTCTCTTTAATAGCTCTCCATGTGTGAAGGAAAGTGACCTGAGATTTGCTTTTACTGTACCAGGTAGTGGTGTGGTGATGGGTATCTTTCCTCTGTACTAGAAACTTCTTGGTTGGCTTGCCTAACCTCATCTGACCTCATGTACCACTATCTATCCAGAAGAACTACGAAAATCGCCATGACAGATTGGCTCAGGTCAGTCCACTAGAGCCGACCTGGTGGCTGGGAGACGGTGAGCGTCCACAGGATCAGAGACACATTTGCGGTAAAGTCAACGGAACTTAATCCTTGAACAACTCATTCACATGTGTGGGCCGCAACGTGTGCCCTTGCTGAAGACTTAGCAGTGGAGTGATAATTCTGTAGTGTTTTTTAAAGAGCAGGCCCTGTTTGTATAACCTTCAGCTCCCTCAAAGCTTGTACCCTCAGTGTGCTGTGTCCGTAGCCATCCTTCTGCAAACATTTGGGTTGACAAACCCAGTAATTTGCAGAGACTATCTACTTTCCTTACTCCTTGTGGCGACAAGTGTCACTGGATTCTGGAATTACTCCTAGTACCCTCTGCCCTTCAAGCACTACAGGCGTTCAGTGGCTGCTGCTCCTCACGTGCCTCAACATCCAGGATAGGATGTTCCCAAACTACCCCCACTCCTCTCTGTATGCAGTTCCCTTCCATTATTCAAGTGTCCTTGTTGAGACCATCGAAGGAGATTCTGCTCCATCCTTGGACCCTGACTGATACATCATAGAAGATAAATTACTTTCAAAAGTTTAACAAATACAAAATGTTAGGGAACAGTTAAAATAAATAACAACACGGATGAGTTAGGCTTATATAGAAAGTACTAAGAAAACATCTGTCACAACAGAATGTTATTTGTGAGCCCTTTTACTGCGTGTTCCGTTTATGAGCTGACATTCCCCACTTGGAGGCCTCTCCTTAGCTACAACTGTGTTTTCATTATGGTTTTGAATTTAATCATGAACATTCGCTGTGGAATGAAATCTCGCCATGCCAAATCTGCAGTTATCCCTCATTTAATTTACCCTTCAAAAAATGCTACAAAAAAAATTTTTAGGAAGTATTAACATATATATGTTAGACCAATAAATATCTACCATTCGAATGCTATCATGCCATCATGCCATTTTTAAAATTTTTTAAAATTTATTTTAATTAGTTATACATGACAGTAGAATGCATTTATGCACTTTGATATATCATATCATGTCAGTTTTAGCTGTTATATTTAACACCTTAATCATCAGTCATATTTGAGAGCAGGAATATTAATAAATTATGGATGGAACTTGATTAAAACACTTAATATTTATAACTGATCCTTCAAAAAAATTGACTAAATATTCTCGAAAGTGTTTTCTGATATTATTGATCTCTCAATACTAGATACACAAACAAGAAAAGAAAACCCCAAACTCAAACAAGGTAGAATTGACTAAATTCTTAGTTTAACTTATACAGATTTCTTTTCAGTAGTGTATTTACTTTTGAGTTCAGAATTTGCTATTTGATAAAAATGTCAATATTTGGATATTAATATTTCTCTATTTTAATGATTTTTATTGAGTTATCATAAATTTGTGTTTAAGCATTTTGGAATTTTTTTCTCGTCTCTGAGTATGGTCTATGAAGAGTCCTGGATGTGTATTATATTTATATTTTACAAATTATGCATATGAAATTATACAATTCTACACTAGGGACCTTTCCTTTTCCACTTGCCTAGCTGGTGAGTTTGGACAATTAAAATGTATTGCCAAGAGACTGTCGATACACGTAAAATGCATGCGACAGGCTCCAGGCAAAGTTGGTGCTGGAGAGTCTCAGCTGTCACTATTTTTGTTGGCACAATTCATTCATTCACCAGACCAGAGACAAATTAGCACCCATGTTAATGAGCTTAAGCTTCAGGTTTTCTCTTACACTCAAACCTGACAGTGTGAACACTCAGGGTTGTAGCATGTTCTAGGAGGCAGGGAAAGCCAGACTATAGGAGGAAGCATTTCTGGGAAATCGCTTCTTTTCAGTTGTTTACAAGGATGTCAGAAGCAAGGGGCACATGTCTCTGAGCCTCTGATAATTTGCTATGGTTTCTTTCTTTAATTTAAATAAACACACATTTACTTGGAATTACAAATTATTTTTTTCATAAAAAGAGCCCATTGGACAACATAAATTTCAGATGGAGAAAGACCTAAGAAAATTTCTCAAATATTGAGTCAAGTTTTTAGTTGATGGGACAGAGGAAGGGTCTTGACTCCGAGAAATAATGACTTAGAAGACTTCATCTTCATTCAACAATGAAAATACATTTGATAGCAAAAGAAACCTGATTCAAGAGACTTCAACTTCTCAGAAAAGTATTATCGGTGTTAAGAAGAACATCAGCTGGAGCCAGGGAGTAGCCTAAGTATCAGTCCTATAAGCCACAATTCACAACTGCAATGACCACCAAGAAAAAATGAGAATTTTTGTCAAAATATTTCTAAGAAACACACTTCTTAATACGATCAATCAACAAATATATGAGAAAAATTCAACATCACTAGAAAAACAAAGAAATCCAAATTAAAACTACACTGAGATTTCATTTTATTCCACTCAAAATGGCAATTCTCAAGAATACAAGTAACAATAAATGTTGATGAGGATGTGGGGAAAAAAAGGTACACTCCTACATTGCTAATGGGACTGCAAATTGGTGCAGCCACTCTGGAAAGCAGTATGGAGATTCCTCAGAAAACTTGGAATGGTCCCACCATTTGACCCAGTTATTCCACTTCTTGATATATACCCAAAGGACTTTAATCAGCATATTATAGTAATGCAGCCACATCAGTGTTCCTAGCAGCTCAATTCACAATAGTTAAGCTACAGAATCAACCTAGGTGCCCTTCAACAGAAGAATGGATAAAGAAAATGTGGTACATATACACAATGGAATCTTACTCAGCAATAAAGAAGAATGAACGTATGGCATTTGCAGGTAAATGCATGAAACTGGAGACTACCATGCTAAGTGAAATAAGCTAATCCCAAAACACCAAAGGCAGGGGTGTGGAGAAGGGGACGGGAATTGGAAAGGCAGTAGAATGAATTGTACATAACTTTTCTATGTTCATATATGACCAGTGTAACTCCACATCATGTATGACCACAGAATAAGAAGGGTATGTCAGAATATATTCTACTGTCATGCATAACTAAAAAGAACAAATAAAATGTATTTTTTTTAAAAAAGAAACATACTTATTCACTTATGATTCATTTTTTCCATCACATTCAGATAATGATAGCACTGGAATTTGATGGCATTTTACAATCTCTAATTTCACAAATGAATCTGAGGCAAAGAAGGGTAACATGATGTTCTTGAAGATCCAACAAATACAATAAAAATTTCAAGTCATTTTCTTGTTTTACTTCCTTATTTTGGACACATATTTAATAAAGGCAGCCATTCCATCCACTTTGTAAAATATTGTAAATTTGACAAAACTTTCAGTTAGTCATTTCTTCTGTGCTCAGCTTCTGCAATATTGATTTCTTTGTGTTACTTTATCCTCAGCTTCTAAAAATTAATTGTGAGGAAAATGATTTTTGTTTATTTCCAAATAAATAGTCAAGCATATGCATGTACTTCAAAAATAATGAACATATGTGTTTAAATTAAAATGAGATGCAGGGGGAGTCCATGGAAATATATACACTAGCAACCATTGTAAGGTCTATCTCCTTACGTTTGCCAAACTTTGAAGTCTGGGCAAGCATCCCATTGCTGTGCCCGCTGGAAATCCTGCATGTAGCTGATTCATGGGACAACGCCAAGTCATCCACCAACAGAGGGATGAGATTAGGTTCTGAGTAACACAAATACCATGATCCTATCAATATGATCTAGCTACAATCCTTTTGTTTATATGTCTAGAAAATGATTAATACTGAATTTCAGATATGAAAGAGGAGGGAGATGACAATAAAACAAAAAGAAGCTATTAGGAAGAGGAGTAGGAAGTCCAAGACTTGTTAATTAATCACCTGCACAAACAAGACATTGTTTCCGAATGTTCCTGCCGGTTTTCCATTTTAAATGTGTATTTTCAAATAATTATCCTTTGATGAGATGGGGATATACCCCGAAAATTCAGAAGGCATCCTCTCTGATGCTTTTGAAGACATGGCTCCTTTCCTAATTTAGAAGAGGCACGAGAAGGAAGAGACTGCTTTTAAATGTGCTACAATTGGAAGCAAAATAAATTTGAGCATGTACTTGATACTAAGTTAAATCCTTTCTTTGCTTTTTGAAAAGTGAAAGAAATTGAAAAACCTACATATAAATAGATTTGTCTATATTTCATTTCTACTTGGAGATCTGCAATGGGCTGTTATTTTAGCACCATAGTTTTCTGCCTTGTATTTTTCATTAACAATGATTAACCATTGCATGCTCAAGTATATGTTGCAGCAGAAACATATCATCCCAAATTTGGTGAAGGAAAGGAACCACCATCTTGTCATGTCCATGTATTCTGTGGCTCAAGAATTTAAGCAGGATGTAGTGGAATAATCTCTCTCCTCCATGATGCCTGGGGCCCCAATTGGAAAGACAAGTGGCTTCAGGTGCCCAAAACAGCTAGGGTTAATATCATGGGGAGGCATCTTCACTGGCATGCCTGGTGCCTGCATTGGAAGGACTCAAAGGCTGGACTTAGATGGGACTTCCGACTACACTGTTCACAGGAAACCTGTCCATGAGGCATGGGCTGAAAATCTTCACAGTACTGAAGAATCAGGGCAGCTGCATTTTACTTGGTTCTCAGGACTCTCGAAGTAAGTGTTTCATCAAATAAAGCCTTTCATGAACTTCTCTTAGAAGATACATACCATTCTTTCTGCTGTGCTTCATTGCTTGAAGCACGACAGTCCACTTAGATTCAAAGGGAGTGGACATGGACATTGCTCCATAGCGAGGTAAATGTCTAAGAATTTGGAGCCATGTTCTAAAATTGCCGTCATTATATACTCTTAAATATCAATAAAGAAAGAAACTATTTAATAAGCATATATCATGTACCATGCACCATTAGGAGCTTTAAACATAACTTTATTTATGCTTTACTACAGATCTATGAAGAAATGATCATCTCTGTTTCACAAGTAAAGCACCAATAGCTCAGGGGTTATGAAACTTACTGAAGCACACATAGCATTATGCAAAACTCTGGTCTATTTGATTCTATGTTTTGCTCCTTTATTGAGATTGCTCTGTTTACACATCTATTTTTTAACAAAAATGTTTTCCTAATGAAATAGGCTCTTTTCATTAATTAATATTGAGAATAGAGGTTTTGTTTTTGTTCATAAGCAACCAAAAATTCTTCTAATACAAAAAATAAGTTCAATGCATGTAAGATGCTAATTAATAAAAAAAAAAAGCTTTATCCATTTCCTATTGTGTTATAACAGATTACCATAAATTTGGTGGCTTAAAACATTAAATTTATTACTTTATAGTTTTTGAGGTCAGAAATCCAAAAATGGGTCTCATGAGGCTAAAATCAAGGAGTGGGCATGTGTGTATTCCTCCTGGAGGCCCAGGGGTGTGGCAGGGGTTCTTTTTGTTGGCCTTGTTTAGCTCCTGGAGCTGATGCTTCCAGCTGCCAAGCCAGCAGCCACATCACTTGAACTTCTGCTCCTGTCCTCACATTTTCTCTGATGCTGATTCTCCACTCTCCCTCCTTCCTGATAAGGTCCCTTGTGATTACATAACTTCATATGGATAATCCAGTATATTCTCTCAATCTTAAAACTTTTTTTTTCTTTCTTGCAATACTGGGGATTGAACCCAAGTTCCACCACTGAACTATACCTCAGCCCTTTTTTAATCTATTTTGAGACAGGCTTTCACTAAATTGCCCAGGCTGGCCTTGAACTTGTGATCCTCCCACCTCAGCTTCCTGAGTACCTGTGATTACAAGGTGTGCCCCACTGTACCTGGCTCCAAGATGCTTAATCACATCTGCAAAAATCCCTTTTGCCACATAAGGTAACCCATTCACAGGTTCTGAGGATTAGCAACTGGATGTCTTTGAGAGGCCTGATTCTACCTACCACAAAGACTATTATACAATTGTAGCACCTGTGCAAACATCATCTATGTTCTCCCAATTTAAACAGTCTCCATATTCTATCATCTATTCACACAAATGTGCATGTTTACCAATTATCAGGCTGTTAATTATGACATTTCCTCTCTTATATCCAAATTAACCATCTCATCAAGCTTACTAAGGCACCCACTCACCCAGTCCCTGAGGCTGCAGACAGCATCTCTTGCTCCACACTGTGGGGAACAGTGTGATGTGCTTTGCAGAAGTCACCCCATTCCTTAACCCCCCAAATCTTTGCCAACCAAGCACATCAAAAACAGTGCTATTACATAAAATTGGCTGTGCCCGAACCAATTTTCCAATTCACAGAGTTCAACCCAGATTTCAGGAAGTGCATTGACACCTTGCTCCACAGTGTTGAGCACGTCTGATTACTCCCCAAAGACAGGCAGGAAATTCGAGCTTTCAAGCAGAGTGTGGCCTCTAAACAAGACAGGTGTGTCTTTGCCCTCTCTCCAGGCTTACCTCCTTCTCCTGTCAGGTGGCGTTTTTCACTGTCCCCACCTCCCATCTTCAGCTCCAAGAAGAATAAAATTTGATAAAAAGTCAAAAGGTTGAACACAGAAGTCCCCATTTTCATGTAGATGTTCTCATTTGTTCGAGCTTAGCATTTAACCATGGGCCATGACTGGAATTTATTAACTTGCTAAAATTGATGCTCTGAGGTCTTCTGCCATCGTATGGTGACTGTTTGCTTAATTATCCATATCTAAAGAGTGGTTTTGGCTGATTTGTGATTCTTGCAGTTTTCTAGGACTGTGCAGCCCTCTATTCAGTAATAGCACAGGTCATCGAGTACCTACTGGAAAGTGTCCTCCAGAAGTACCTAGAGGCCCCACCTGTGTAAGCCTGATGCGTTCTACACTCACAGAAAATGTGGTCGATGGTGCAAAACCAAGAATCCACTGTGGGTGGGCAGTGAAGGGCTCAGAAATGCCGACAAATGCCAAAGAGAAGCTGGGTAATTTTATTCCAATTATACTCTTAGTGCCATGATGTCACAGCATAAATTTGTACTTTTGCATGCAGCTCATGCTGGTGTGATGACAGCTCTTAAAATATTGAGTGATTGTGGGCCCGTCAGCATAAAATTATTCTAACATGGTGCCTTTATTAGTGCTTCAATAAATGCCATTCTTCTTGTGTTCTGAGGTGGCATTTGCAAATGAGCTAATTTCTCTGCAGTAAAATAATTGTGTTGCATTTATTTTGTGGGGGAAAAAAACAGTGCTATTACATAAAGGGGGCTCTTTTTCCATCAAAACCACATACGCCGTAGTTAGTCAAGTTTAAAAAAGAATGCATTAACTAAATGACTAGGTAATTATTTAAATGAACTCGCTGCTTTAAAAAGCTGTGGATGGGATAAACACCTTAAAAAATCCCTTGTTATTACAAAAAAAGATGTGGCAAATTAGTCACAGGGGTATCCATGCTGCAAGTCAGGGGGGAAGGTGTTTGCCAATTGGTGACAGACATTTTAAGGGTTTAATATGGGTCTCTTGACTTCACTCCATTCTGGTTTCATTCTCCAGAAATGGTGGCATAGGAAACAGGGAGAAAGGTTATCTGAATTTTGCTCCATGTATTTTGCAGCCTGCATCTTTTGGCCTAGAACTCTAGAATCCTCCTAGTTGTCGCCTGGTCAGAGTCTCACCAGGGCAAGCTGGTCCCTTCTGTATGTATATTGCTGAAGGACATTGACCCCAATAAACAAGTGGTGAATTGCACACCCATGAGGTCCCCTGTAAGTCATGCACCAATCCCTCTCCTCATAAATTAGAAGACTGCATCAAGATTAAGAAACATCAGCAGGCTGCCCAAAGTGTTTATAAGGTACTCCAAAGCTATATTCAACTTACAAAAATAAAAAGAAGGGAGGGAAGAAAAGGAGAAAGAGAGGAAAATCAGTAAGAAAAAAAGAAAATGTAAAATGTGGGGGGGGGGCGGAGGGGGGAATAGAGAAAAATAATCCTGAGAGGGTACTCTGAGAGAATCTGCCAGGACTGAGAAATTGGAAATTGTGTTTTATGATAAAAGCCAAACAAATCCCATTGTAAGAATAAACTATGAAATTTATTCAGGCTTATACTTCCTAAATGAAATAATGAGGTTCTTCCTCACTTCCTCAAGGCTGTGCATATCTCCAAGATTTTTCCTCCTTTCTTTTATATCATGTTTATTATTTGTTTTTTTATTTTATTTTTGCAATACTGGGAATTAAACCCAGGGACTTATGCAAGCTAGGCAAGCGCTCTACTACTGAGCTACATCCCCAGCCCTGTTACCTTCCTTAGATATTATCCCGTCTTTGGCAAGACCTGCCAGAAAATATACACATAAACAAAAAAAAGCATAAAAGGTTGTTTAGCTTTTAATCTTTTTCAAGAAAAGCAATAAATTATTAAAAAATCAAAATGATAATTAAATAACATTAGATATCTGCCAGGTACCCAAGTGCAGGGAGGTGGCAGACGGATCGCCTTGTTTGCCCATCCCTCCCAGCTTATGCCTTAGTTAGTGCTGAGCTGTGCTGAGATTTCTGGAGCCCTAAAAAACACTTTCCTTATACCTTCACTTTGAAACCAGTTAAGAGGTCAGACTCAAATCAAAATGTCAGCTTTTCAACTAATTTGAAAAGTGTGGCTCAACATGAGCTTTCAGTAGATTCCCTAATACCTTACCCTGAGTCGTACCTAACCACCAGAAGAAAACCACAGGACTCCCTGGTAGGGGCAGGTGAGGGCGGAGAGATTAGTGGGCTGAAAGATCTGAGGGAGTAAGAACCTGAGCTCAACACATTCAGTTCCATCTGTAAATACACCAAGAGGCAAAAAGCCCCTTTCATCCCTGGGGAGGCACAGATGAAGGGTTGGGAGAAGACAAGAGTGTTCATCCTGGAATCCAACAATTCTCCCTTCCTGGAGAAATCAAATCCTTTTTATGGAAGCCTAAGAAGTCGAAAATATATCATCCAGTGAAATGTTCCCATTTTAAAAACAGGACAACTGAGATCTATGAAACTGAGATCTTTGTTTTGCCCAAGCATGTATGGTCAGCAAAAAGAGACTCAGTCTCTGATCTGGGTTCCTGACTCTAAGGACTATGCTATTTTCTTCTACAGGGTGTTGTATTTTTAAAAGCAGAAATAATGTTTATAGGGCAATGGAACTAGGAAGTCAAGCCTTTGAAAGACAGAAAAATTTATTTACTTTTAAATACCTACATTTAAGGTAAGTTGTAAGCTTAACAAACTCTAGATAAATAATCTAAAAACTGTTAGTCCAATTCCTACAAACCAGAATGCTGCTTATATAATCACTGTAAGCAGAACTTAACTTTTGTCTGAAGTGGTGGCTCTCAATCAGGGTTGATTTTGCCTCCCAGGGGACATTTGGCAATGTCAGGAGCCAGGCTTCCTCCACAAGAAAGAATTATCTGGCCAGAAATATCAGCAGTTCTAAGACTCAGAAACTCTAATGTACAGAAAGTAGGTGGATAATAACAAGGTATGATTGGAAGGCAGGAAAAATCTTTAAGCCACTCTCCAATGGTTAGACAGGCCTTAAGTTCCACAGTTGGAAGATCCCTAATGTTTTTAGAAGTCTGTATCTGAAATAAATTCCATCTGGAAAAACAGCAATCAGATATTGCTTTTAATGTGATAGCTGAGAAAAAAAATGAGATATTGAAAAATATAAGGGGAGCAGGAAGGAAGACGCCCTGGCAGACCAGAATAGGAGCTGCTATGGTCCTCCACGGATCAGCACATAGGTTCATCCCACCAGGAGCTGGAGGGACAAGGGGGAAATGGGAGAAGTGCCTGCTTCCCTACTTTGTTCAGAGCTCACCTTAAAGCAATGAAAACAAGAACAACTAAAAAATAATAATATTTATTTAAGAAGTTTCCAGAGACATAAAGCAACACTTAGCCTAGTGTTAGGAAGCAGAGCATAAGGCTTTGGAATCTGGTAGCTCTAGTTTGAATTTCAGGATCGCCCTTTTCTATACTGATAGATATTAGGAACATTCAAGTCCCTGGACTCAAGTTTCCTCATCTCTAAATGTACCGTAACAACCCTAACTGAATCAGATTATCAAGCAGATGGGTTGAGATATGTTGAGTCCCTGGCACATAGCAAAGGCTCAGCAATTATTACTCTAGCTTCTATGGCTCTGATAAGACCAATCATAGAATAGTGACTGGAACATCTGATAATACAAGCATACTAGTAGCCTTAAATTCTCCATGAAATCAGAGGAGTTCTAAATAAATGGAAAAAAATGGGTGCTCCCTAGATCAGTCAGACTTAAAACACGAACTCATCATGTGGTTTCTGTGCATGATTTTTCTCAAAGGTACCTGAAACAGGAGAGTAGCATTGCAAATATCACCAATAGACACAACTAGATGATCTCCAAAGTGGAAACTCTACTTAATGGTTTGTTAATTATGTTGCTAGATTAGAGTAAATACATTTTCCAGATAAAAGACAGTGTTACTGGATTCTAGACTGATATACCTTAATCCAGGCCAATGATTCAAACATTAATCCTGGGTATAGATTTGCCCAATCCTCTCTATGTAAATTTGGGTGGGAGGTGACAGAGGGTAGAGGAACTTGCGACTATAGGAATATAGGTACTTTATACTCCAGGCATAGTCCAACTTACTCAGTAGGCTTAAAGCACATCATTTCTTTCACTGTGTTTCATTTTTCTTTGTTGTAATTAAAAGAGTAAAACCTAATGAAGTTGTCATACGGATTAATGAGAAGACCCTTTTGAGGAATATAAATGTTATATACATTTTTAATCTGTTTTTGACATGTCTCAATATAAGCATTAGACCATGAGAAAGTTTCTGGCTTTTCCTGGGCCTCAATTTCATGTTAAATGAAAGAAGTTGACAAAAATAATTCTGAGGCCCTGTGATCCAGAAGCCTAAAGCCTCCTCTAGGAGCCTGTCAGAAATACAGCACCCAGACCTTAAAATCAGAATCTTTCCCAAAATCCCAAGGCAAATCTATGCAGTTTCAGTTTGGGGAAGCACTTTACTAAGGTCCATTGGACCTTCTTGACTGTACAAATCCATGGTTTGCTATGGAAAAAGAGAAAATGGGAAGGCAAACTTTAGCCAGTATAAACCATATTCTACTTCTCCTTTGGCCCTCACCCCTAAGAGTTCCTTAATCCTTTATCTGATATTCTCCTTAGGGTTTAGGATTCAACAGAGGCTGAGTCTGCAGAAAAATCCATAAGTGCTGTTCTTTTTAGTCTTCTGAGTTCAAACCTATATATGTATGGTGGTTAATTTGGGGTATCAACTTGACCAAACTCAGGGATGCCTGCAGAACTAGTAAAGCATCACTTCTGGTCATGTCTGTGAAGGTGTTTCACAGGGAAGGTCCACCTTCAAGGGGAGTGAATACCATCCAGTCAGCTGGAGGCCCAGCTCCAAGAGAGAAATGGCCAAAGGGCAAAACTCTCTCTGGATCTTCCCTCTTGAGCCAGGATGGCACTCTCTCCTGCTGATGCACTTGATCCTGAGACTCCAGGTTCTTCACCTTTTGGACTTAGGACTCATACCACAGCCCTACAGGGGCTCTCAAGTTCTGAGCCTTAGACTAGGAACTGTACTGTCACTCTCCCTGGATCTTGGACTAGAGGCTATACTGTAATGCTCCCTGATTCTGAGGTTTCTGGCTTCTTGTACTGAGCCATGCTACCAATTTCTCTGGCTCTCCATCTTGCAGATGCCCTATTTTGTAGCTTTTCAGCTCCTGTGATGATGTGAGCCAACCCCCTTGCAATCCTTTCTTTGATATATATAGACTATTGATTCTGTTTCTCTGAAGAATCCTGATTCATATAGTGTTCTGGTAAAATGTTCTATCCAGTCTGCTCAATATTCAAAAACCGAGAGAGGTGACAGAGTGCAGGTGTTCCCAGTGCTGCCCAGAGTCTCAGTGCCCTGTTTGAATTCCAGTTCTCCCATTGATGAAATAGATGGTTTGGCATCAGTCTCTGTATTTCAGAGTCCTCAAATGGGAAAAAAAAAAGATCCTTAACTCTCTTAATTTAAATAAATAATTAAGTAAGTTATTATTTGTCAAATCCTTTGGCCAGAGCCTGGTCTATTATAGATAAACTTTTCTTCAATAAAATCCATCAACATTTGTAAGAATTGTTTCAATTTTCCTATTTTGCCTCTAACAGTAGAAAAACCAAGTTCAGCCAATAGTCTCTTATAGTAATATTTTTGATCAAAGCACAAAACTGTTATAATCAGCATCCAGAATAAATGCATTGGACTGCTATTAATTTCTTCTTCAGCTATAATAAATGTAATATATATATATATATATATATATACACACACACATACATATATATATATATACATATATACACATACATATAGTACAAACAGTTTACAATAACAAATACTCTATGTACACTTACTTAGTATGCACAAGAACCTTATGAGATAAATATGATGAGTATCCCCATGTTATAGATGAGAAAACTGAGGTTTTAAGTGATTTACTTAAGGTCATAAAACTACAAGGAAAGTAGGGTTTTGAAATGAGAGTCTTCTTGAGAATATATATTCTTAAATACTATACTTAGAGCACACTGTAGATACTAAATTCTGTATTATGCTCTTTCTCTCAAAGGAACTTTATCCTTTCTAATATTGATGTTGTATTATATCTTAAATTTATCTTAAATGGCACATTCCTCAGGAGCAATTTCTTTATTTTGTACACAGCCAACTGAGACCAATGTGAACAGTTAATCATTTACTACATTTTTTGTGGTAATAATAATGACATGTTACCAAATTCTAATAGCATCACAGAAAATGAACCAATGTCGAAAGCATCTTTTCTCTCTGAATTGACCTTGAATGTGACTGTTGCATTCATGTTGAAATCTTTATGTTTATATTAGGTTTGTAAAAAAAAAAAAAAGTTTGGAAATCTACTTGGATAAATTATTCCCAAACTTAGTAAACAACCCTTTTATGCTTCTTGGAGAATATCAAAGCCAGTCTCCAATCTTTACTATCCTAGAGAGAAAGGGAAGTATAACAAAACGACACACAGGGCCTCTAAAGTTATATTGGAGATGTTTCTGATCTTGTTATTCATACTCTGTCATAGGCAAACAGCTTAAAAACAGGCAAGGGAGCATTCAGGCTTCTTGCAAACACAGGTGGGTAGAGCCTCCGTCAACGCTGACTGCAAATCACAAGCTGGGGAGAAGGAGGGAAGTGGATGTTCAGGGCACAGGAGCAAGAGGACCCTAGCGGCCACCTGGACACAGCAGTATGGAGAATAGTCCAACTCTGATGAGATTTACTGCCCTATCTCTGGCCTGGAGATCCCAAATCCCAGTACCAGCTGCTTTCTCTCTGATGTGTCACCCCTCTGAACACATACAGCACTTTTAATCTGAACCCCTACTGTCTTAACCAGAGACAAATGATCCTGTCCATTATCTCCTTCTGAGGGAGGCAGGAGAGCTTATTTCAAATACAACCTAAAGACAAACTTTACATATTAGTTTTAGCCTTGCCACTTGCTACCTGTGTGACGCTGAGAAGCTCCCTAACCCTTTTCAAGACCCTATTTCCCCATTGGTAGAAGAAGGAAAATAATAGTTTCCCAATCCTTGGGTTATTGTGGGCTGATTCCAGGTAATGTGCGTGCATAAAGTGCTAAGAGAAGTAGAAGTACCTACAGTGTGCTAAGCACTGGATAAACATTAACTATTTTCGTGAAAAGTCTTTTCTGCCTAATTAGGTTGTACATTCCTCCTCTTATACTCCCTTCTACCTACGCAGCAGCATAGTCATAGCAGAGAAATTTGCATAAAATAGGGGCTCAAAGAATTTTAGAAAGATGCATTGACATATTTTTTTTTCATGCTTTGTTCTCAGACTCATGATTTGCAGATAACTGTCAGAGATCCAGGGGCCAGCTGTATTTCAACCAACTTCAGAACTTTGTAAAACTACAAATTTCTACCTCCTCCCTCAAAGGTTCCTAAAAGGAGACCCAGGAAAATGTCCTAAAACAAAACCAGCAAACAACCAAACAAATTCCCTATGTTCTTGAACCCTACTTGGGCTGCCCTTCTCAGCTGGGTCTTATCCTTTCTGTTATTATATAACCAAATGCTGACTGGTAGCCTAACACAGGAAAGTAATGACTGTGAAGACTGGAGATAATAGGGGCTGGGGAGGTCATGGAAAGTCAGAAGACCAGGAAATAGAAATCTGCATCCGGGCAGTGATACCTAAAGCACTCTCACAATGCACTCCTCTTGTTAAAATTGGTCCTGACAATCACACTTGGTGAAGAGTGGGTCAATGATCACTAGATCTTAAAGAGTGTGTTGCTTTGCCAGGTAATAGCAGGGGCCCTCCCCCACCCAATCCTGACTGCATGCCAAACACAAAAACAGAACTTCTGGGCAAAGTTCCCAGGTATAACTGCCTCTGACTCTCTTTTCCAATTCTGTCTCTGGCTTCTGCTGTATCCTCATTCCCCAAAGGCTGAAGGATCTTTGAACTTGCAAAATGAAACCAAATACAGTTCTTTACCCTTCATCTGGGCATAAAAATTTCAAACAATGCCTCATACCCCATGTCTGATAGAACCCGTCTCAATTCCCAATCCCTGACAAGCCTAGCTATTCCTTTGCAAGAGTGAACAACTAAGGGGGAAAAAATGTACAAGGCATATAAAAAAGATATAGGAGTTCAAAGGAAAAGGAATGCCTTGAGAATTCAGAGCAAATGTCTTTCTATAAAATAATAAATTTACTGCAAGGAATAGGAAAGTGCCTTAGAACTTCTGTCTATTATGTGATTGCAGCAGGATGACTCCTTTTGACACAGGACCTGTTTCTATGAAACTATATCAGGCACGGAGGTAAAAAGCATAAATAACATGGCTAACAAAATTAATGGAGATTGACTAACAAGTTAATCGTCTTAAAAACTGAAATTAATAAGGAAGTAGAAAAATTCTAGAAATTTTCTCCAAATTCAGAGAAAGTCAATAAGGAAACTTAAAAAAGATTATAGAAAGCTAAGAGACATGAGAAGCAAATGTAGGACATTTGATGAAGCTGAAATGGAGTCCAAGAAAAATAATATATAGAGATAGCACTGAAGCAATGATTGAAAAAAAAAACAGAAGAAAGTTTTTTATACCTAAAAAAAAGACAGTTTGAAGACTTCAATTTTGCCAAAAAGAAAATTCAATTAAAAAAATACCTGGACAAATGTCAACACAATTTTTTAAAATTTTTCCATTGAAAATATCTCTCAAGCATTCAAACATGTGAGCACACAATTAGATGCACAGAAAAAGCCACTACATACAAACACGAGGCACATACAATGGATGGAAGTTCAGAAAAGCATTTGGATTCTCTGTAATATTTAATAATGGAGGAGAATGAGGCAAAGCTTACTAATTTTGAAAGGAAGAGTCTTCAACTCAAGGCAAGTTTACAGTTGGGCCTAAAGGAAACAAAGGGACATAAGTATGTAAGAAATCAGGCAATATATCAGTATGCATTGTTACAGAAAAAAATTACTTGAAGATTCCTTGCAGTTGCCAATGATGAATTAAAATAAGCCTATTTGATTCACAATTTAACAGAACTAACCCTACTAAACCTAATAAAAGTCCCAGATACTGTATTTTGGATTTTTTCTTTTCCCCTTCCTTCCTTTTATTCTTTTTAAGTTTCTTAAATTCTTTCCTTTTTTCCTTCTTTTTTTAGAGTACTGTTTCCATGAACCCTAACTTTAGCTCAGAATCCCAAAATCTCTAAATTTTAATGATAACAAAATTATCCTAATTAAAATAAGTGCTTATCATTTGTGAGAGACATTATATTCTGTCTGATGTAGAAAAAAATAAAGTGTTTTTACCCCTCTCACAGTCCACTTTCCATTCTCAATACAATACTTTATCTCTGGTCACCAGGGGATAGTAGTGGATACCCAATGGGTGTTCTATAATCTAATTAATTTCTGATTCCATCTACCTGGAGACAGTGGCAGACCTCACAGGTTGATGACTCAGTTCCATAAAACTGCCCCTTTTTCAGATGCCAACTGCAAGCTGGGCCTCCAGAAGTTCTGTCCAGCTATGAATTGGGGATTCTCATGACCCCCTCCTTGGGTAAGATTAACTTCTTCAAGCTGCTCACAGAACTCAGAGACCCATTTTCTTTATGGTTTTTTTTTCAGTTTATTTGGGGCATATTATAAAGAACACAGTAAACAGTCAGATGGAACAGAGGCATAGGGAGAAGATGGGTGGGGAGCTGAGAGCTTCCATTACCTCTCACGGTGCCACACCCACCCTTTCAGCACCTCCAGGTGTTCATCCGTCTGGGAGTTCTTCAATTGCTTTTCTTTTGAGTTTTTGTGGAGAATTCATTACATAGATATGATTGGTTACATCATTGGCTATTAGTGATCAACTCAAACTTCATCCCCTTTCCTCCCCAGAGATCATTTGGTGGGGCTCTAATTTTCAGTCCTCTTAATCATATGCTTGGTTCCTCTGGCAACCAGTCTTCATCCTAAGGCTAATCAGGAACCTACCAAGGATCACCTCATTAGAACAAAAGTTGCACCTAACACTGAGAAAATCAAAAATCCCTAGATCCCTTTGTCATGGAGCAAATATTTAAAATGAATGGCATGCAGAAAATGTTATCCCAAAATATGGCACCTCAGCAATGGAGAAAACTGCAGAAGTAGGAGGACCTTTCTGACCTTCATCTGCACCCCCCAATCCTAAAGTGAGTCATATAAACTAGAATTCCCCTCACTCCTTCTTCTCTGAAACAGGTTAAAAGACCTGGGAAGGTCACTCTCTGACCTTCTCCTTCTCTTATCTCCCAAAGATACTCATGCAACAGATGTCGTTCTCATACCCAGAAATAAAATATCACACATAGATGCCAAGAAGAATATAAACAAACAGACCTTGCTAGATTTATTACCATTAGATCACATCATTTTGCTCTTTAATCATATACAGTTTCCCCATTTATTTGACCCTTTCTTCAATGATGAAGGCTCCCATATCATGTAAAACTTATGTTAAATAAATGTCCTTAATTTTTTCTTATTAATATCTTCCTGATATGGGAGACTGAATCATGAATCTCATAATGTTTTTGTCACTCTGTGAGCTTCAAGTCTCATCTGCCTCAGGTTGGGTGTTACAAAATGCCCAGGAATTGCAACCACCATGAATACAAATAAATATGTGTGCCAGAGATGATATGAGGAAAAAGGAACACTTTTACAATGTGGAGGGTATTATAAATGAGTACAATCACTCTAAAAATCAACATGGCAGTTTCATTAAAGACTAGGAATGGAACCACAGTATGACCCATAACTCCTTGGTATGTGTCCTAAAGAATTAAAATCAGCATACTATAATGATATACCCATGTTTATAGCAGATAATTCACAATACCCAAATCATCAAACAAGCCTAGATGTCCATCAAATGGATGATTGAGTAAAGAAAATGTGGTATGTTTACACAAAGGAGTTTTCTATGGCCATAAATAAGAATGAAATTATGTCATTTGCAGAAAAATTGATTTATCTTGAGAGCATTATGTTAAGCAAACAAATCCAAACTTAGAAAGTCAATGGTTGTATGTTTTCTCTCATATGTGGATGTTAGATAGTAAAAAGGCAGGTAAAAAGGTAGTAGGGAAGAATCTCATGAAAATTGAAGGAACATCAATAGAATAGAAGAAGGGACTAGGGGAGGTGAAAGGGAGGTACTGGGGAATCAATTAAATGAATTGTATTTTTATATTGTGTGCATTTACAAATATCTATCAATTAATTCCACTATTACATATAATTATAATGCATGAAGAAGAAGAAGAAGAAGAAGAAGAGGAGGAGGAGGAGGAGGAGGAGGAGGAGGAGGAGGAGGAGGAGGAGGAGGAGGAGCTGCAGCCCAGGAATTGGCTGGGGATGTGATTCAGTGGTAGAGTACTGCTTGGCACGAGTATGACCCTGGGTTAAATCTCCAGCACCAGAAAAACAAAAACAAACAACAAAACATTCCCCCAAAACCAACCAAAAAAATGCCCGGGAATAGAATGGTAACTTGAAAACATGGAGTAGGCCCCATGGTTCATGTTGAGCCTCTGCCTGCCTTTAAAAGGCCACTCTTGACCAAGTTAACATAGAGCTATGAGACCTAAGGACTGTTTTGTTGCAGCTTTCATCTCTTTCTCTTTCTAGATGCCTAGACAAGCATCTTTTTATTATGCTTAGAGCTGAGAGTGTCTCATATATTTGAGATTTTTCTTTTAATAAAAAGAAAGTATCACTAGTGTTGTATCAATCTGGTTCCAGTCAGTAAGACAGAAAACACATCAGTTTTATTCATTTTTTTTTTGTTCTGATCGGTTATACATGACAGTAGAGTGCATTTTGACACATCGTCCATAAATGGAGTATAACTTCTCATTCTTCTGGTTGTACATGATGTAGAATTACACTGGTCATATAATCATATACCCACATAGGGTCATAATGTCCAACTCATTCTACTATCATTCCTACCCCCTAACTAAATGGTAACTGAAGGTGAGTAAGGTGTAGCTGGAGAAGGTAGGCATTGGCAACGTGGCTTTGGGGTATATATTTGCATGGTAAGTGAAGATCTCTCTCTCTCTCTGCCCCCTGATCATCATTTGAGCTGTTTCCCTCTACCATATCCTTCCCCTCCATTCACTCGCTTTGTCTAACCCAAAGTACCTCTGTTCTTCCCTAATACCCCCTCCACTTATTGTGAATTAGCAGCTGCATATCAAAGAAAACATTCAGCCTTTGGTTCTGGTTCGTTGGGATTGGCTTATGTCACTTAGCATGATATTCTTCAGCTCCATCCATTTACTGGCAAATGCCATAATTTCATTCTTCTTTAAGATTGTACATCAGTTATTTTGACAGAAAGAATTAAGGAATTGGAGGGAGGAAGGGGAAAAAAGTGGCACTAAATATCACAAAAGTAACAATTGCTAGGGATTGAATATTGGCTCCTCCTCACAAATTTTAAGACACTGGGCAAGTTACTTGGCCCTTTAAAGTGGCCCGATAATACGTCCAGATTTAACCATACCATAAAGTTTGAGAACACAGTAAGATTTCTCTTTCTTCTGACACCAACTACAAGTAGAGGTGTTTCTAAAGTCACCCTTGGTTTCATAATCTAATAGAAGCATGTTCTTATGGTTTGGATGTGAGACAATGCAAGAAGGTTCAGAGGAGTAATGATTGGGTTGTGAGACTCTTAACCCAATCAGTAATTAATCCCCTGATAGGGATTAACTGAAGGTAACTGAAGATGGGTACGGTGTGACTGGAGGAGCTGGGCATTGGGGGAGGTGGCTTTGAAGTGTATATTTGTATGGAAAGTGAAGACCTCTCTCTCTGCTTCCTGATCACCATGTGAGCTGCTTCCCTCAGCCACACTCTTCTGCCATGTTGTTTCTGTCTCATCTTACGTCCTGAGGAATGAAGCCGGCTGTCCATGGACCGAGACCATTGACACCATAAGGTCCCAAATAAACTGCTCCTCCTCTACAGTTTTTCTGGTAGGGTCTTTTAGTCACAGCAGCAAAAAAAAAAAAAAAAACAACAACAACAACAACAACAAAAAACCTGCCTAAAACATGTATAGAATTCACTGAAAGCTTTTATACTTATGGTTATGATTTATTTTAGGGAAATAATTCAGATTATCAGCCAAAGGAACACATGCATAGGACAGTCTATAAAGCCACCACAGTCCTTGGGACATGTTACTGCAGACAATATGCATGCAGTATTCAACCAAGGAAGATTGCTTGATCACCAGTGTTTAGAGTTTTTATTGGGACTTCATTATACAGATACAACTGATTGAAAGATTGATTCCTCAGTCTCAAGGTGAAAGGTTGCCCTCTATTCTAAAATTCCACCCTAAATTACATAGTTGGTCTTTCTGACATGGCCCGCCCCTACCCTAAGATCATTGAGTATGGCCATACCATCCTAAGATTCAATGTGGCCATCCTTTGGCCAAAGCAGACATTCCAATCTGGTATGATGTCTTCTTAAAGAAAAGGCTGTAACTCTCTTTGAACAAGACCAAATTCTTTACTCCACATGATACCTCCTAGGGAGAGTGATGACAGGTGTTGATGTGTCCTGAACAGTTCAAGTTTATTCCTGATATCATAAAGAAATAGCCTTAAAAATATAACACTTCTTTTTTTATCAAAAGTAGTCTAATTTGGAAAATAAACTATGAGTCATTCTTCTTATTGTATAGGAATGTTAAAAATACATATAAACTACCATAGCACAAGCATTGATTAAACTGGATGAACACTTGTAGCAAACTAGTGCACAAACTTGCTCATTTGGAGGTTGTATTAATCCACTTTGTCTCATCATCCCAGTTAGATTCATAGAATTGAAAAACAGTGGACTCAATGGGCTAAAAGAACAGATGCCAATAAATATTTAAAATGGTAACTAGTAAATCTCTTTTAGAATAAATAATATTTATATCCACCACACCAAACACTGGTTCCCCACTTCCACTTTACTAATAAAACTCTAATTGTATTCTGAATCCATGACCCTTCCATACCTAGGGGAAGCTGCTCTCATTTCCAGGTCAATGGATGAATCCTTACTACTTCAAGCTAGTGCTTTTCAAATTGAATCTCCTTTAGAATTACCCAGGGAGCACTTAAAACATCCTGCTATTCAGGCTCCATGCCCAGAGTTTATGACTTTCTTGGCCTGGGAGGGGCCTAAATTTTAGAAGCTTGGGAAAGCTCCCATGGGATTCTAATGCACACTAAGTGCTGAGACATTTGAGCTTTATATTCTCTGATGGTGATGATAGGAATGGGTGTGTGACAAAGCTGAAGGCCAAGGATATAGAGGTGTGAAGAATATCCTCCTTCCATTTCTAGAAGAGTTTCCTGCAAGGTCTCTTTGTACACATAGACTAGAATTAGTGATGTTGTAGCCTAATTGCTACATCTAAGGCTACAGCTTAGGATGAAACTGGTCCTCTGGACTTTAAAGCAGAAAAAAGAGAAGCTGGGTCCTTGATGACATTGTTGAACCACTGTATCAGCTAACGTGGAAGCTCCTCCATTCTTTCACAAACCGTTATATTCAAAACAATCCCTTAGTGAATTTAGTTTGCTGAGACCCACACACAGTCAGAACCCTCCTAACTTCTCATTGTCTTGTGTCTTAATTTGGACATGTGTGATTATTCTCTAATAACTGCACTAACAACAAAGACAGAACAACATGATGATAACCAAACATACATTTATTACCAAACATTTATTCCATATGAAAATATTCCTTGATTTTGACTTTTTTCCTAATTTTATCCCACACTACGGGGTATACTATTCAAAATCTCTTGGCTACTTCCAACATGTAGTAAGAATTGAGTCAATAAATAATTGGACCATAAACACTAAATGATACAGGAAATTATTAATATGTTTGCTTTCATTTGACAAATGAGGAACCTAAAACTCAGAACAGGAAGTATTCAAGGACACATATCTACTGATTCACAAAACGTGTACTACTAATCAGCTTTTCATCACTGTGACCAAAATACCTGATAAGAACAACTCAGAGAAGGAAAATTGTATCTTGGGCCATAGTTTCAGTACACAGTTTCAGTCCATGTTTGGCTGACTCCATTGCTCTGGGCCAAAGGCAAGTCACAGCATCATGGCACAAGGGCATGGTGGAGGAAAGCTTCTCAGCTTATGCCAGCCAGGAAACAAAGAGAAACAAAGATAGTGGAGAGGAAAGGATCTTAGGGAAGATGCACTTTTCTAGAGCACATCTCCAGTGACCCACCTTCTCCAACCATGCCACACCTGCCTACAGTTACCACACAGTCTATTCAAATGAGGATGGATGATTGATTATGTTATGGCTCTCATAATCTAATCATTGTCTCTGTACATTTCTGCAGTAACACAGGAGCTTGTGGGGGGGACACCTCATATCCAAACCATAACATGTACTAAAACTAAAGTCTACTGATGTGACTTCTTGGAATTTTTTCACTAACTACATGGATATAACTTGTTTCAGAACTTTGATAATTGTGCAGTTGTCCTGTGGGCTTAATTATCTACATGTGAATTCTGATATCACCACTTAGTAGTGGTGTATCCTGGTGATGGACACTTACCCTATTTCAGTGCCCTCATTTGTAAAATCAAAATAATATGTGTTTCACAAAGGTGTTGTGAGAGTTAAATAGGAGTAAAGGGCCTAGAATGGTGCTTGGCACTATTCTGTATTAGTATAGTATAGCATACTATAGCATAGCATAGTATAGTATAGTATAGTATTATAGCATTAGCCATGCTGTTGATAATTCTAGGGCTTATTTGTCCAACAAAACTGCATAATTGCAAATATTATAAAGAAGCTTTGTGTCCTATCTTCTTCAGCCTTTACTTTTCACTTAGTGGAGAAATCTTCATCTCCTAGAAATTTCAGGCGTTTTGCAGGAGTCCTTAGAGTCATATTTCCGCTTTTGCAGATTTCTTTAATTAAAAATATATATATATGTATGTATGTATATATATGTATATATTATATATATATATATATATATATATATATATATATATATATAGAGAGAGAGAGAGAGAGAGAGAGAGAGATAAGAAAAGGAAATGTGCACGGGCAAGTGATCGGTAGGGCACCTGGATCATAGTGAGTGCTCAATAACTGAGCTTCCTACATGGCTCCATCCATATTTTCCTTCATGGTACTTTGTAAGCCTTTTGGAGAACTCTCTCCCCACTTGTTTGATTCCTATTGAGCTTAAAGCTATGTAAGTGAAAGTCAGCCTCCTTCACGTGGAGCTGGGAATGCACAGGTCTGGTAATGACAACCAGGGCTCCTCCATGGAAAGATCATTTATCTGATTTAAGGCTCTAGATCATGAGGAAACCCTATGAATTAGCAATACCCCTGGCTGGTCAGCAGATAAAACTACTGACATCAACTAACACTTGGATTAATTGTGCATTTTCTCTCCACAAACATGCTTCTCTATCAGTTTTCCTCCAGTGTTCTAGAAATGGCCAATACCCATTGCAAGAATAAAAAGTATTACAAATATATTGGGCTAAGGAATAATAAAACATAACTGTAGAATACATACAAGTGATGGCTAATTAAAGCAGGTTGGACAGGAGGAGGGGAAGGCAGGCAGGGGCAGAATACTGCATACTAAAACTAAAAGTGGAAACAGAAACTGCACCAATTTAAGCAATGATACTAGGACCTCAGGAATGATCCCTGATCACAGGGGCCACCAGATCAGGGAGTGAATGAATCACCTCCACGGGCAGGTCCCTGCAAAGTGAGAGAACTTCTACAAATCCTTCTGTGGGCGGCTGCTCCTGCTCCTAGGAGTCTCCTTTCAGGCGGGCGTGTAATCATTTTGTAAATGCTCCTCAGTTCTCTCCAGCCCACTCTGCCCTTCACTGCTAATGCCTGGCTCTAGTGCTCAGCCGTGCTCTGAAGGCTTCATGATTCACTTACTCTCTTTTCATTTCTCTTTGAGCCTCATCCCCAGGGAGTTCTGCCCTGGGATGGACAGGGCTTTCTTGCTCATCATCTTGAAATATCGTTATGTCTCAGCAGGCAGGCTTCACCTTCAGTGGGCTGGGCTGACCTGATGTAGCTAAAATATAAAAATGCGCTCCGTGCACTTCATTCCTTTCTTCATGAGAAAGCAGTGACATCCACCAAAGATGCTTTTTGCATTGAAATCAGTCCTTCCACTCTGCTCTGCCAGTATAGAAAGGGCACTAAGCCCAGAGGCAGAGGGACTTGAGGTCCTTTACAAAATCCAACACTACTCCACCCTCTCACCGCAAAAAAGCCACAGAACCTTATCTATAAAACAGGGATAATTACACCTGTACCTTCTGGCAAATGTAAGGATTAAATAAGATGATGTTTATTACAAAATTTGATCAAGTTGTTAGCCTTCAATATACATAAACTAAGATAGATAGATAGATAGATAGATAGATAGATAGATAGATAGATAGAATTAAGACATTTTAGCCAACATGGAGGTCAATTTTGGTGCCTCAAAGAGAATCTTCCCCATCTGGCTATTCCTATTGAATCTTCCCAGTCCAGCTATTCTTGTTGGTAGCACCATCCCAGATGTTGTACTACGGAGGGTGTCTTGGCTTCGAATAGGCAAATCCTAGTCTCTCTCTCAGGAATGGGGAAGCAGAACACAGAAACCAATTCATTTAGTTATAGGAAACTGAGCTGGACAGTCATAAAAATATGTACACTGAAGCTGCTGTCGTGCACAACCATATAAGTAAGCAGGAACAGCGGCCGGTAGAAAGAGAAGAGGGGCAAAAAGAAACAGAAGAGCAGAAAGGAATGGTACATGCTAAAAAAGAGGGGAAAGAGGGGGGCCCATGAAATCCATCTCTAGAACTGAATCCATCATAAATGCACTAATATCTTAAGAGTCTTTAATATTGCAATCAAACAAACCCTACAACAGACATTAACACAAAGTCTGAATCACATACACAAGAGGAAAGAGAGAGGAAGAGAGAGAGACTGACTCATCCGTGGCCATATCAACATAGACCCAACTCTCTAGCCCTCTGGCTTTCCAAGACTGGTCTCACTTTGCCATGACAGATAGACATATCACTGTTGCCCTAGGGACCATGAGAGAAGAAATCAAATTGGGTGGTAAAGGAAAGTGGGCTATTTTGGGATTGAACCCAAAGAGCAAATATAGGAACCGTGATAAAAAGAAAAAAAGAAAAGAAAAGAAACCCACAGGCATTGCAATCTAAATGCATCACACATATCCTCCTGCTCACAATCATTGCTCTCCAAAGAACAGGCCTTGGGCTCAAAGCCTCAGCCTTTCACACAGAGGCAGACAAGTCTCAAGGGCTTGGGGGAAATACATCAATCAAGTCATTCTTTGGGAAATGTGAGGAACGTTAAGATGTTGGTGAGGCTGGTGGCCTGTTATTACCATCAGTGTTAATATGTGTTCTACAGAAGTTCTCAGATTAGCGGAATTTTAAAAAAATAGCACCATATTATTATGTATTATAATGAGAAAGGAAGCGTATGGGAGAAGCAATTTTTAGAAAGTAGGATGACAGAGAGATTAAATATTTTCCTTACAGGATGCCAAAAGGAGCAAAGTTTATCAGAAATCAGTAAAAGAGGGATGAGAAGGAAGTGAGGTGAGGGTCTCATGGATTTGGGGCTCTGCTGTTTACTTGCTGGTGACCATAAGCAAGATAATTTACTAACTGGCACCTTATTTCTTCATATGCTTATTTCTTCATATGAAGATAATAAAAATAATGAAATATTCCACAGGGTTGTTTCAGAAATAAGATGATAATTGTACCAAAACTGGCTCCTAGCCCACCCTTAGTAAATTTAGCTGTGATTTTTGTCTTTAGTTGAGCTTTCCCAGAAAGTGACAAGGAGACTAAGATTTGTGCGCAAGCAGTTTATTTGGGAGCACCAATGGGCAACTGCAGAAGTGAGACAGAAAGGTAAGGAAGCTGAGGCAAGGAGCATTTGTGAACACCGTGGGTAACTGTGGTTCAATTGTAACTGCCAACAGCTCCCCTGCTGGTGTCTCAGACAATGTGAAGGACAGATATTAAGAGGGCATTAGAGTCATATTGTTATCCCAGAAATGTCACTACAAGGCATGAGCCAACCTGCCTTCAGTTAACTCTGGCCACTGTTCTGCTAAGAGAACTGAAATAATAATAATAGTAATAATAATAATAATAATAATAATAATAATAAACTGTAGCTTTTAGGTTTAAAGTATGACTAATAAACATCCCAGTAGTTTCAATGAAGCACACACAATCAAGGGGAATAAAATTACTATATGAACTCCCAAGAGAAAATTAATAGCCCTTAACTTTCTAAATGCATACAAGCAAGGGCCTAGTCAATCTAATCTGAGGTGCCATGTGGCTTTTCCCCGGGCTTCAAGGACAATAGGAGTACCCTAACATTACAGACTCACATTTCACTGGACCTCCGTGTCCCCTCTCAAAGTTCTGTCTTACTGCACACCTTCTTATTCCTAGTGGTGGGGGGTATGGGTCTGTCAATTGTTTCTGAATTTATCATCTGTTAGTTGATAACTCAAGCCAGGTGCAGAGCCCCTCCCTTCTGACATGGTGGCCCTTTGCCACTGCATAGATGTTGATATCCCTCCCAAAGTTAATGTCTTTCAAGATCTCAAGTGTCTTTTCTCCAGGCTCCAGTGCAGCACTGTTCCCTAAACTGTCTCTACTGTGGAACTCTGCTGCCATGGAGAGTGCCCCTCTCCCTGCTCAGCTCTGACTTCACGTATGCAGAGACCTTGGGTCCCTAGATCCTCTAAGTTCCTGTTTCTGAGCAGCCCTGTCAGTATTTTGCCCACACAGTTTACCCACAGGGCTCAGGGACAAGCTAGTCAGGCACATAGACCCCTAGTGGACCTATGGTAGCCCCTGGCCCCACCTAGATTCAGTCCCGGGTTTCCTCCTCATTCCTATCACATGGCTTCTCACATCCTCAGCTCTAGCCACACTGGCCTCCTTGATATGTCTGGAAATTGTTACCTCCTCCCAGCTTCCGGGCCTTTATATTGGCTTTTGTTCTGGCCTAGAATGTTCTCCCCTATGAGTTTTGGAGAGCTGACCCCTTCTTGTTATTCAGAGCGCAGTATAAATGTCATCCTTATCATTGGTGCTAAATTGTCTCCTGTCAGCTCAGCATCAAGCCACCACTCCCATCGAAGGCTGGGAACTATGCTTCCTGGAATCTACTTTTCTTTATGATCCTGGATTAGGGTTTACCAGGAAGAGTCTGAGCAAGATTTGGAAGGAAGAGGTCGTTATTCCTGGGAGGTTAAGAGAGGCAGACTGTGTGACGTTTGTGGACACACTTCATAGTCCTACTCTGAGTAGCCTTGTGCTACTTCTTAAACTTTGTTTGAGCTTTTAGTTTTCCAAGCAAAAGTACACAGACTACTTTTCTGATTCCAGAAAAGAAGTTCTCAGGTCTTCACTCCATCTCCTCCTACATTCAGAAAAGCCCACATTCCTAGAATATTTACATGGGCTCTGTTTTCCTGCTTAGAACCAAGGCTACTACACCACTTATCTGAGGTAGCTCTCTATTCTCAATATCACCCTCTTTAATTCTCTCCTTGGCACTTCTCATAGACCTTTTTCTTGCTCATTTATTTCTCTGCTTTCTGTCCCCATTCCCACACCATAGAAACACAAACACAAACTTATATTATTTTGTTCAGTACCATATTCATGCATGGCTTATTATAAAGTCCTACCTTTGAATAGAAGTTCTAGTGGTTTCATCATTGTGAACCCGATAATATTCACTGATAGAGTACTATACACTGGCAATTTAAACTTCCTTTGCAAAGGAAGTATAGGTGCATTTATTAAGCACATACTATAGACATGCCAGGAATTATGCTAGGCTCTTTAACATCAATTATATCTTTTACTTGCCTATAAAATAAAATTTCTGCATCACATGTGCCTGGATTAATGTAGGATTCAATAAGCTGCTCAGCAAATTCAGACCAGATGTCTCTATCTTGAATTTCAAGATCTTACTTGGCCCTGGTCCTATTCTCTCTAGCCAGAACACAACAGCAGGCTCCTAGAAAGAAAAAATGAACTATTTAAGGATTTCCTGATGGGAGGAGAAGATCACAGTTTGATATAAACTCAAAGAGCAGCTCTGTGGTCAGTTCTGAATCAGATACTTGAGGTTAGAATTTGGGTCTATGCCAATACCTCATCATAAAGCCTAGACCATTGGCCATCTACCAATTAGAAGCAAGTCAAGAAGGAAACAACATAAAACACTACTGTGGTAACACACCTGAGAGAATTAATAAGCTTCATAATAAGCGTTTGATGATGACCTTTTGCATATTTCAATCACTGAATGCCAACCAGCTGTCCCACCATTCCAACTGTTCTGTTTCTGTTTCCTTCCGGTCACTTTCCAGGCCCCTTGCAGGGATGAGTAGTCATGACTGCTTCTCACCAGTAGACGGGAGTGAAAGTGATGCGTGCCACTTCTGGTCAAGACACTTTAGAATGAGTGTGAGAGCCCCGTGCGCCCTCTTCCTCTCTCATGTGGCCTCGGTAAACTTTGTTTCTGAGATGTCAGCAACACATGAGAGTCGGTCTTCTTCACCCTGGACCTGAATGTTTGCAGCAAAGCTCCCACTTAAGGATATACTGAATGAATGAAATTAAGTCTCCAAGATATGGGGATTAATTTCATGCTACAGCATATCCTAACGTGTTCTGACTAATATCAACTCCAGGATGTTCCCTCCAGGATGTGTGACTAAGTAACATTTCATGAGATTCTAGGCAATGATTTTGAAGGACACTGTACTCTTCTCTCAGGTACACAAAAGCATTCTGTATAGGTTGTATCCTTTCTGCATATAGCATTTCCATAATAAAAACTGGAATGATCATTTCCACATGAAAACTAAGGTGAAAAGAAGTCATTATCCACAGATAACCACAATTCATTGGAAAGGCTAAAAAGAAAAATCGATATGGACTTATTTCCAACATCAATCTTTTTTCATTCACAAAACAATTTCTTGGGCTTTTCTGAGCTAGCATACATTTCTAACCTCTTGTAAAGCCCCTTACCAGAATACCACAGTGCTAGGGGGGAAAAAAAGGATAATAGCTTCTGGGATATAAAACCTGAAGTAATTGTATTGTATGGCATGTCTGTGGCCTTAATGTAAATTATTTTTTTCTTTTGATTTCTTCCCACTCTGCTAATAGCATGCCCTCCAGAGTAATCAAGTTACCCAGCCAACTAAGCTCTTGCATTACTAAAAAGTATTACCCAAGAACAGCATGCAACCACTAAAGCTTTTCCCCCATCCTGTGAAAAATGTAACACTGGCTAAAAAGGGAAGGTATTCTTGGAACCAGTTTGGAGTTTGTTGGGATTTTTTCCTTCTCCTCAGCTTATACTAACAATTTGAAGATTGAATAAGAATCAAGAATTATAGACAATTTATTGGCAATGCAAACTATTCTACTTATTGCTACACTTCAGAATATGTATCAGATAATTAAATGGTCTAATAATTTACAAATTATATTTAATTTGAAAATACTTTAATATATAAATATAATTTAAAATATTATATAATAGTATAAAATATTTTAAAAGAAAATAAAATAGAATTTTTAAAATTAAATGAAATTATAAGAAAATATCTTTAATAATTATCATATTCCCTAAGTGAATTCTTTGGATTCATCTAAGAGAGAATAGATTCATCTAAGTGATAACAAAGAAGACTACTATCTTAAGAAATCATTAGAACTGGGGATACAGCTCAGTGCTAGAGTGTTTGCCTTGTATACATGAGGCCGTAGGTTCAATTCCCAGTACCACAAAAAAATTACTTATTATTTTTCAGTAGTTATATGCTCCATACAGCCCAACTGTATCTTCTTATTTTCTGACCTGGGCTTCATCTGCTATATCTAAACTCATGCTTGTCTTTTGAAAATGATGATTGTCAGGCAGTTTTTGTTTATTTGTTTTCCCTTTCTTTCTTTCTTTATTTTTTGTTTGCTCCCAAATTCATTGTTCTTCTTTCACTTTCTCTGCATTATTTTCAAACTCCCTTGATAAGAGATTTTTCCTAGATCCAACAAGTTAGTCTTGCTCACTTTTTACACTCATACTCACTTGCCGGCCTGCCCCCTCTCTCTCTCTCTCTGTATCTCTCTCTCTCTCTCCCCCTTCCTCCTTCCCTTTCTTCTTCACTCCTTCTCTATCTCCCAGCTCCTTTTTCTCCTCCTCATTTTGGAAGAGTTTTGGGAAGGAGTTGCATCTCTTGGAAAGTTCTAGGTATCATTGCAGAAGTTCCAGCCTTCACAATCCCCATATTATTTCATTGTAGCCTAAACTGAAAACTTAGTATTTCTTTTTATTTATCCTATTTTGGATGTGTTTTGCTTCAGATATTTGAGGATAGCTTTTTTATATCAACTCAGAGGGGATATTCTCAGCAATTCTAAGTATCAACTATTCACTCTTCAGTCTATTCCCTTATTTTGCTCCTTAAACATATGTTAAAATGTTTTACCTTATCCTCAATGACTCACACTCCATTTTGTAATTTTCATGTTTTAGTCTTTCTGATTTACACTTACAGAAATTTTGTTCAGATCTCTTACCAGTTCACTAATTTTCACTTCAGCCCTATCTAACACTCTGACTATACTATCCACTTATCCTCTGTGTGTTGATAATCATGAGTACCTTTTTCACTTTAGAAATTTCACTTGGTTCTACTTCCCATTTGCCTGATTCTCTTTTATGAGTTCTTATTCCTTCATTATACTTACCTTTTCTGTTCTTATTTCTTTCAAAAAATGAATACTTTGGAACATTTGATCCAAAAAATAAATAAATAAAAATTCCAGTGTCTTCAGAAGTTGGTAGTCAGGTTTTGTGTTATGTTATTTCTGCTGACACTTACTGATGATCACTTTTTTCCTCCCGTGTTTAGTGAAATTTGATATGATCATGCTCCTCAAAGGTATATCTATGAGAATTCTTTAATCTAGCATTAAAGTGCATCCCTCCAGGTACAAAGCATGTTTGTTTGTTTGCTTAATGGCCTTGACCTGAGAACACTGACAACCTAGAACTTATCTAAATTGTAAGTTTTCTGTAGCCTTATTGGTGAATGTGCTTTTTTGTTCAAATTTCTAAGGCATTGGTTTTCTTTTTAATTTTTCTTGTCAAAATCAAAACAGGCAAGTCTCCTTATGAAGGACAGATTTTTCTTTTCAAGATATCAAATAAGAGTGTTGACTTCAACACTTATAGAGGAAGAGCTGATCTGCTATCCAGTTTTCCTTGGATCAAAGACTTTTGACTACTGTTCCCCACATATAGACATTTAAAACCCCCAGCCTAGTTGATGAGTTCAGAAGATACCCTCAAGGCAAAAAACAAGCTTTGTTTTTCTCTTCCATTCCTTGTCACTGGTTCTGTGCTTCAGTTACTTCCTGTACCCTAACCTTAGTTCAGTCATAAACCCAAAACACATTTAAATACATTTTTTAAAGCATTGTATTTAACACTTTCATCATCCCTACTGTGGAATGCACTAATGCATAAGAGCTATTAATACAGATTAGAGGATAGAAAGAGAAAGAGTAGAGACAGATTACAAAATGCTTCTTTATGATGTTGTATATTTTTTCTTATGTATTTTGTAAACTTGGGAAAGAAAGTTAATGGCACTTTTGTAAAATAACTATATGATAGAGAAACATTTCAAAAATATTTAAGCAATCCTTTAACTTCTCAAAGCACTTGAATCTTTTAAGTGAGCTGAACTACCAGAAAGTTACATATTTGGTACATATTAGGGTTATCTCTAAGAGGATAATGTTTACCTTTAGCTTTTATCAAATTTCATCATACAGTCAAGCCATATGAAATGTAGTGTTTTATCAGTTATAAAAATGTGATTGAGGTCAGTTTTTATTACATCACTCACTGCCCTTGAGGAATTATGTAATAGCTTGAAGCCAGATTTGGAATCCATGGCAACAAGGTTTGAGCACATATGATGTATATAATTATGCCCTCCTTTTTATTTGTCCCTGGTATTTTATTTTATTTTTGTCATTTTCATTTTGGCTTGCTGTGTTATAAGCTGCCTCAAATCCTCAAAAAAAGGACAAATAATTTATTAAATTAATGTACATTGGGAAGAGGAGCATTCTGAATTTCAAAAATAAAATTTTTAAAGACACAATTAAGCTATGTATTAATGATTGAACACTTGTCCTTTAAGTCTCTGTAAGTCACAGAAAGTGACTAATAAACCCAAGAAAAATACATTGATAGGGTTTCTAATGAAAGATATATAATTCTGTACAGGTAAATGAAGAAATGCCATCTCCAAATTCATAGCCATTAAATTTGGATTCAGAAATAAAGTTATAGTTAACTTCCCCTTTTATGATAAAGTGAACCTATTTTTAGAAACAAAAGGCAGATCATCTATACCATTGCATTTATATTATGTATTATGTCATTCAATTTTGTATTAAGGTTTTATTTATTAAATAAAAGATTAAAAGCAAATGATAAAGACAAAATGTACATACTATAATGAACATTGATTAAATTCCTTGAAATTTTTTCATTTTCCTGATAAGCTTTGAGGTTGAACCTCAAGGAAGTTAACATCAATTAACACTGAGAAACATTATTCTCTTCTATAATAATTGGTTTTCTATGTCATGTGACCATTCAGAAAAATTTACACATAAAATAATGTGAATCTTTTCTCTGTTTGAATAGTAGCTTCACCACTCTACTCATGGGTGATTGTTGTGCTATTTCTTACCTTTCTTTGTCTCTATTTCCTCATCAATACATGGAAGAGCTTGAGAAGTAATACATTTATTATTTGTATAACATCAACTTAATTTTGATAGATTGTAGTCCCAGAATTGTTATTAACTATTGTAAGAATTAAACAAAATTTTTTCTATTAAAAAGAATCTCACTAAATATTTTATCGTTGAAATATTATTCTTCCTCTTTGTAAATTAACTTTTGATTGAAATAATTAGAAGTGAGTTAATTAACCATCTATTTTGGACTTTCTTCTGGGAGGGTGTTGAAAAGGCAGTATATATTATGGAAACAGTGTAAAGAAGAAAGTCAGTAGACTGGATTTCCAATTCTGAACTAGACTGAAATTTCAGCAAGTTATATAAATTTGATTGTGCCTTGAATTCTTCATATGTAAAACAGAAATTATCAATGTATATTTCTTCTACTTCACAGGAATACAGTAAAAGAATACATACAGTGTCTTTTGAAAATATGGTTCTGATTCTAACATGAAGAAAAGATAAATAGCATTCATTGCTAATTCTGCTAGGTGTCTCATCTGTATTATCTTATTCAATCTACATTGCAGCCCTATTAGGTAAATACTATTCTCCCCAACTTGCAGGTAAGTAAACAAAGGCTCAGACTTATAGTTATTAATAAGTGGTATAGGATTTCCAATTACATCTGTTGTAAATGACACACATTCACCATACCTGGTGAAGTTCTACATAAAGGAAAGGTACTGAATAGATGATGTTTGGGGCTTTATTTATTGCTAAATACAGAAGTCAATGCCTTAAGTCAATCAATAAATTATATTTGAGTTTCAACTCTATGACCTGTAAATCTTCTTGAAACTTAAATCTTTCAGTGACAGTTCACTAGGTTGACTTTAGTGAGAGAGGATTTTAGTTAACATGACAGTTTCTGGTTGTTTCTCTTAATTGCAGCTTTAAGGAAATGCAAGCCAGCTCATTGCTAACAAGAGCAGAGACTGAGTTATTTCTGTAACTGTCCCTAATGTAAACCAGTTTTTAGCAATGAAGTTCAGGGAGTCACACAAAGATTTTTAACATTGGAACACCACCATAGTTTCACATCTAGAAGCTGGCTTGTGAGAGCAAACAGAAAACCACATGTCAGAATGACCATTCCCCAAGTCTGAGGAGATCTCTCACCTCCACACCTCCACTGCTGTATCAAAAAAAAAAAAAAAAGCAACTCTGGAATAGGAAACATAAAAGGAAACTTAATTGTTGACAAGTGATAGAGTCCATAGCCTTGAAACTCCGTTTGAAGTAAATCCAATAGAGAAAGTGGTTGGCATCCACAGGAGAACCTAGGGAGTCCCCGTCTCCTCAGTCCTCTGCGGGAGCTCTTTGCTAAATCCTTCTAATAACATCAAGCCCGAATTTTTATTCATCCTATACAAGAGCTTGAAATCAATTCATTGTCAGGCAGCAGTGGTAGTATCTGTCCCTTATTTTCCTGGGAAAATGATGAATACCTGAAGATGTTGATAGCTTCTTTTTTTTTTAATGGCAAGATTTAATAAATACAATTTAATGTACATGGAGGAAGGAGGACGATGAATTCTGAAGCAGCCCAGCCCTGTCAGGAGCAACACCACTTCTAATCCCTCCCAAGCACACAACGTGATTGTATATCCTCATTAATGCTATAATTGGTATCTGGAATCTGTTCAAAAATGCCGATTGCCTTTGCAACAGAGGATTAAGGCTGAATTTGGAGTTCTTTATGGTCTGTAGATGCTTGTGAAATTCAAATATAAAAACTGTCAGTTAAACATCTCATGAAAAGCTGTACCTTATACTAATCCAAAGGAACATGAACAAGTGCTTGAGGGGATGAAAACCCACAATATGTTTCTGTAGCTAACCACTTACAAAAACATTAACATTCTGGGACAGGGTTGCTCACTGAGTTTCTAAAGTAACTTAGGAGCTATCAGGATTCAGTTCTCAACAGACTTCAACACAGTAGGGGGAAAATTGTCAGTCACAAGCCTCCAGTATTTATGAATTATTAATGTCGGCTTTCTGGGTATTTTTTTTTCAAGTTTTGCTTTTGTGTGCGTGTTCAGCTGAGTAATTCAATAGACTGATGGAGACATGAATAGATATGCTAACTAGCACCAGGGTTAACCTTTAAAGTTCGTTAAAGCTGTCAGCTTTCAATGAAATATTTTCACGTTCCTTTTTTTTTCTGTGAACTGGAATATAAACATTATTTGTACACTAGGATCAGAGGTGCTTGGGAGAAAAGGAGACTCCACCCTGACATTTTTTTAAAAACCAAGACACCACTAATGGATTCATCAAGAAAGGCATCTTTAAAAATAGTTCTCATTTATAAACCATGCCTCTGGAATATATTCACAGCCTACATTTATTGAAGCATTTTCAATCAAATAATAATAATAATAATAATAATAATAAAATGATGGCTTGTCCTTGTTGCTACAAAACCACTAGGAAAGAAAGGATAAGGGTGAGAGAAAGAAAACAAAGAGCCGAGGACAGTGTTCCTCAGTGTGTAAGCTGTGAATGTAACAAAAGCACAGCTTACACTCATGAAAAAGATGAAATGTAAAGCTGGTGACAGTCTTTTATCTAATCAGAAATTCTTTTAGGAAAACCAAGGAAATGGCAGGGCTCATAAATAAGCCAATTATAAAGTTTACAAAATCTTCAAGGATTTTTGTCTAAAAGCTTGCTAAAGAAGCCTCATGAAAATCTTTCTGCTTTGAAATCTTTCATTATTCTGTAACCAAGAAGTTCTCTAAATTTGACTGGTATAGATTCATCTGATGTAATATCATATACATGGGCAATTCTATTAATATTCCTAATGATGTGTGTGTGTGTGAGTGTGCGTGTGTGTGCATGTGCGTGTGTGTGCGTGTGTGCGCACGTGTGTGTGCGCGTGCATGGGCACACGCAACCTAAAGAATTAAACCCAAGGGGGCCTCCTCGGGTCACTAGCATTACAGACATGTGCCACTGTGCCAGGCATGATAGTCCATTTCTAAGTCCCCCTTTCATCTCAATCCCTATCAAAACAAGAAATGAGGAAATGTAAAATAAAATAGGAAGACTTGCTGCTTTCAATTCTTTAATTGCTTACCAGTCAGCAGTACTTCCATTATTATGGATACAGAAGAAGAAAGCTGCCTGTTCTACATGTGTAATAATAACTGATGTAATAAACTTATTATCTCGACCCTATTCTAAAAGGATCTCTTCTTTTTCTTTTTTTTTTCACCCCATTTCTTTGAGGTCAGCTAGAAAGAAATTTTTTCCTTGAGAAAAGTTGATATCTATTTTTTGAGGCTTTATAACTTTATAAAAGTGAAAGGAAAAAATTTGAAGTAAGAAAATTTGAATTGCTTGCCATCATCCTAATTCTTTTAGATATACTTCAACTTAACCCTTGAATCCCTTACCAGATTGTGTCAGACAGCTTTCCCTTGTTGTGACTAAACTACTTGACAAGAACAATTTAGAAGAGGTATTTAGTTTCAAAAGTCTCACTCCATGGTCGGTCGACAGTGTTGCTGTTGGCCTAAGGTAAAGAAAGCATAACATCATGGTGGAAGGGTAATATCAAGGTGGTAGAGAAAAGCTGCAAAATATAAACCCTAAAAGCATGCTCAGTGACCTACTTCCTCCAGCCCCACCTGCCTACAGTTATCACCCAATACAGCAGTCCTCTCAAATTATTAATCCACCAAATGGATTAGTCCACTGATTAGGTTACAGTTCTCATAATCCTATTATCTCATCTCCCAACACTCTTGCATTGTCTCACACATAAGCTTTCAGGAACACATCATATCCAAACCATAACACAGATCAAAAACAACTAACTCCACATCTAGTTTTTAATGTGATTTGTGTCCACCCATAGGTGCCCCAAATTAGAAGCCTCAAAAAACAGATATCAACTGTTCTCAATATTCACGCCGTTAGAACTCTTCTTTGCTCCCTTTTTCAGGTATGACAGAAAAAGACAGTTTTCTGAGTACATAGAATTTACTATTTATTCCCCTTCCTCTCCTTCAAACCCATATTCCTTTTTTCTTCTTTATTTTATGATATCTTTCTTATCATTTATAATATACTTACATATAGTAGAGACAGTATTTTAAATTATTAATGTGCTTTATTTGTTTTGCATTTTCAAGTCCATGTCCCAGAGCATCCATCTGCTTGAAGAGAAGTGTTGGAGAAAGAAAAATAAAAATAAAGACTGATGTAATATTCAGCATCTGACATTAAAAAATAGGATTTATTTAGCATAAAGTCAATAAGCTTAAGAGGCATCCTTTTTTTCTTTTCTTTTTTTTTTTTTTGAGAAAGAATTTCCCAAATGCTTTTATTTCCTCAGATGCTTTTATTTCCTCCTTTAGGATATCAATAGCAAATTTTGGAAGACCCATGCCCATTGAGTTCTTTTTAGTGTTAAGAAAATTCCATTTCTACCATAAACTGCAATGGTGGGAAATCCCTTATTACATTGTAGGAGAATAAAATATAGGTAAAGAAAACCAAAACCTCTTTTTTTTTGGGGGGGGGGAATTATTGGGAGCAGAAGCAGAAAAAAAACGAGAGTCAAGTGTTCAGTCTTGGTCCTCCTGATTTTCTTTTCCCAGAATTTTTCCCAGAGAGGGAATTTGTGCTATATAAACAAAGAACCACAATGAAAGGGGGCTTTTGCTCCTTCTTCCCTACTTGGGATTGAAGGAGACGTTGCTATGAAGGGGACCCCATAGCAACATAGTGCTCTTCCACCTATGAGAGCAAACCATATGGTTAAATAGAAGATGACCTAGGTCAGCCCTTCCCAGTCTCTTGCAATACCCAGGTGTAGACATCTGAGTTGAGAGGCAGCCAGACTCTTTCAGGACTGCTTTTCTGAGGCACACGAGCAGGTGGACTATGTAGCTTGGTCAGAGGACTGGATTGGAAGCATGATTGAGTACAAGGAGTCTGATACTAGTGAATACCTGAGAACTAGAAACAACAGGGACTTCTTCCACCAACAATCAGCTTCCTCATTTACCCCCGTGCTATCTTAGGAGGGAAAATAAGGGAAGATGGGACCTAAGCTCTTTCACCTAATGGGAGTTGAATACTACCTTAAGGAACAGATCAAGCTTTAAACAAAATTAAATATTTTATTACATTTTCCCTATATACTCTCCAAAAGAGTTCCAGCATTAGCTCTTTAGGTGATTCTTGTGTACATTAAGTTGAAGAACCATTACCCATATTTCTATCCATTCTTGCAAAAGTAAAGAATTAATTTATCATAAGAGAAGATATTCTCAGCGCTTTAGTTGGAAATTTCACCCTGGGATACTCCAATAAAAATCATATGCGATGTTTTCAGCAGTGCCCTTTCAAGAGACACACAAATATGCTACCTGAGGTTCTTCTAGAATGTTCTTTGCTCTCTGCTGATCACACGTTGACAGAAAGCAATTTATTGAAGGCAGGATGATGTTGAAATAGCATTATATTGTCAAAGGATCTGGCTTATTGATGAAGCATAATTCCGAAATTAGCCTTAGAATGTCTGGTGGAATTGATGGAAGAAATGGACTGAGCAAACTTTCCTTCATAAAGGTTGTCTCAGTTTGATCAGTTTGGTTTTTGTTAAGTGTAAGATGGGATCCAAGTTCAAGAGGATGCTCATTGCAGGGCTAGTTTATGTTATAGATCTAAACAGAAAATAGAAACTATGTTGTCTTTTGGGAGTCATTTAATAATAACTAAAAAAATACTATGTCATTTTGATAGGGCTAAGAAGTACACAGACTGAATGACTTAAGTAACAGAAATTTATTTTCTCACAATTTTGGAGACTAGAAGTCTGAGAACAAGGTGTTGTCAGGGTTGACCTCATCGGGGCCTCTCTCCACAGCATGTCTTCACATGATCTCCCCTCTGTGTACGTCTGTGTTCTAATCACTTCTTGTGTGAACACCAGTCATGCAGGATTAGGGCCCACCTATATGACCTCATTTTGCCTTAATTATCTCTTTAATTGCCCTATCTTCATATACAGTCACATTCTGAGGCACTGTGTGTTAGGACTTCAATATACCAATCTTGACAGGCCAGAGTTCAGCCCATAAACAAATGATTAAATGGGAAATCACACTGTTGATGCCAGAAAGAGGTTCTGGGATGACTGTGTTCCTCAAAATCACACCAATGAGATTCTACTTCTGAGGGAAAATGAAGAGTCTCTTTGTCCATTGGGATCATGAGTTGGTTCAATGTTCATTCCCATATGTGGGATGGGCTAGAGTCAGGTCAGCTGTGTATCAAGAACTGGTGTGGGGAAAGCAGGGCACAGAGTTGTGCATTTTCATGGCACAAAAACAGGAACTACTGAGTGTCCAAGTGGAGGATACCGTTAGGCTATTCTCCAGTCTCTAAGTCAGGTGCCTCGTCAGGCATATCTGCCTGGAGGAAACATCTTTTGTAAATTCACAGAAGATCACCATAGACACCACCAGTCCTTCTATACCATCTTATCAGGAGATTGGGTGACATTCTCTAAGCTGGCAAAAAATCTGAGGTCTGTTACACTTTCCCATAACCACTTTATCTTAGTCCTTGATCCTTTTTTACATTGTCTAGCATGCCTATTTTTATATTTTATGGATCCCACTTCCATAAACTTTGGTCCACTAATGGCACATAGAACTCAATCTTTGCCAATCTACTTAGGGTCCTTATGTCTAGAACTGTGTTCTGTGCTTCCAAAACCATAGGCTTGTTCTCCATCAAGTCTCTTAGGTTAGTCTTAGCACATCTCACACCCCATGATCTCCCTCAACAACTGGGACCTTTCTACTATGTGCATATTCCTGAAACCCTTTGGCTTGGGCTCTATTTGTGAGTATATTGTGGATACATTTTTTTTCGTATTGGAACAGAGTTTGATCCAAAAAAAAAAAAGAAAGAAAGAAAGAACTGATATGAATGATCTCAAATAAGTCATTGATTATAGTGGTTCCACCATAAGTAACTGTGGAGCGGATGGACAGTCTGTGCAGTTGTCATAGTGCAGCCGGGGGGCAGTAGGGAAGGAAGCTGGTGAGGATGAGAACAAGGACAAATGAACTTGTGAGAGTAAATGGGAACTTGGGTCACCATTTTACCACTTCCAACCGCAATGCCATGGCCAATCTGCATGAAAAGTTCTGCCCTTCATCACAGAGCTGCATCCAAAGCCCAAGATCCAAAGAACTGGGCAAGCAGGCCTGGTGGCAGGTGGAGACGGATGGGTGTGGGAGTTGCCCCACAGGAACAAAGTGAGTTGGCATAGCAGTGACCACGTGCATAAGCTGTTACCTTGTCTGGCAACTCACACCAACCATCCAAAAGTAACAAAATGGCTTTGGTTTTGCTTTGGCTTTCCAAATCTTGTGTGAATTTGTCTAGTGGCCAACTTTAATTGGAAACTAAACAGGAAAAAGTATTCTGGAAAATGTACTTCCAGTTAACTATACTGGCACAGGATAAACTTTCAGACTTGTAAATCAAAATGTATTCACTGGCTTATAAAGCTGTTGTCCACTTTTTAAACTATACTACACTGAAGTTCATGTTAAGACTTCCCTATGGAAGATATACTCCAAATAAAATTAAGCTATATAAGCCTTGGCTAATTATTATATGTAAGCTAATGTCTTCAGCAGGAAAGAATTGTGGAAAGATTACATTGAAAGATACACATCTAGTCCAGCACAGTGGGACGTGCCCATGACCCCAGCAACTCAGGAGGCTGTGACAAGAGGATCCCAAGTTTAAGGCCAGCTTAGCAAATTTGCAAGACCCTCAGAAGCTTAGTAGAACACTGTCTCAAAATCAACAATAAAAAAGGCTGAGGATGTAGCTAAGTGGCAAAGCACCCTTGGGTTCCATTCCCCATACCAAAATAAAACAAAACAAAAATTTAAAAAAATAACAGAAGAAAGAAAGGAATACATCTTTTAGCCTAAATTTCACATATTTTGCACTTTTGCCATAGTTTGTACAATGATTTTGAAATGAATTATTGCTTAAACATCCAATTTCCCCCCTAGTTCTGCAGGACACAAGCCCTCGGTCCCACCCACAAGGCTCCTGGCAACACTCACTTGGGCTTTCCATCATTTTTATTTTTACTCAGAGCTTTAGGAAACTAAAAAGGTAAAATAAAAGCTGTTTCTGCCTATAAATTTGAATACTATTGGGCCATTAAAAAGAATGAAATCCTGTCATTTGCTACAGCACAGAGAGAACTGAAGTTATAGTACAGTAAATGAAACAAACCAAGCAAATAAACACAAGTTCCACATGATCTCACTCATATGTGAAATCTTATAAAAGTTGAGAGTTGCCAGGCATGGTGGCATGCCTGTCATCCCAGCAACTCTGAAGACTGAGCAAAAGGAACACAAGTTCAAAGCCAGCCTCAGCAACTTCGAAAGGCTCTAGGCAACTTAGCAAGATCCTGTCTCAAAATAAAGACTAAAAAGGTCTGGGCATGTGGCTCAGTGGGTGAAGTACCCTGGGTTCAATTCTCAGTACAAAAAAAAAATTGTTGAAAGTAGAATGATAGTTACAGAGTCTAGGACCGTAGGAAGGAGCATAAGGGGAAATTGATCAGTGCGGACTATGTTAGTTACATAAGAGCAAGAAGTCCTGTTGTGCTATTACACCATAGGGTGACTATAGATAACAATAGCGTATTATACATTTCAAAAAACTAGAAGAAATGATTCTAAAAATTTTCATCATAAAGAAATGATGCTTGGGAGATGAATGTTTAACCTGATTAAACATTGTGCAATGCATACATGTATTGAAAACCATTAAGATGTTCAATTTTTACATTTTTATGTACCAGTTAAAAATAAATTTGATTAAGAAAAGCTGTTTCCACATTAATTTGTCACCAACAGTGGAGTTTCCTAATATGTAACATGAATGTCCAATTATAGGAGATGGTCTAAATACATTTTAATTCACTGATATAATACAGAACTATTCTGCTATTATAACTGACATTGGAAGAAAGCATATTTAATTACTCAATACCATGTTAATTAAAAGAAAGCATGTTACATAAGAAGATTGTCTCATTTTTTGAATCCATAGCCCATATATATGACAGAATTGTCCACATGCAGATAAGTCAACTCTAGGCACTTGGCTATAGATTTGTTGCTGGCAGCCAGGATTCATAAGAAGAAGAGACACTAAGTATATGATGCGAACTAACTTAGAAACTTGGTTTGTCTTTTATCCTTCAACGCTATTTGGCTTTAGAAACTTCAAAAGCTGCAAGACGCATAAAGTTTATCTGGATTATCTTGTCATTTGGAGCACTCACGTGTCTGCTTCAATATGCCTTAGAATCACATTGCCAAATGAGAGCAATACTTGTGCTTCTCACATCGCTTCTTTCCCAGGATTCCAAAGCATTGGCAAAATGTTAGTTTTGCCTCCCATTGCTTCTCCAAAGAAACTCAGGATAAAGCCTGGGACAATTTGACTCATAAAACTTATCACTTAATCAAAAAATAAACAGTCAAGGGCATGCTTCTCAAATAGACACATTATAATTCCTCGTCCACTCTCCCAAGAGATATATCTCACAGAGCTATAAAAGAAATATGGAAATTAATAAAAACTCCACCTTTCATCTAAAGAGTACATGTATATTAGAATAATAAGTACATGTCTCTGGAAAATTACCAAACATCTTGGCTTCCTCAGGAGTATACTATACCTTTCTTTCTTTCTTTCCTTCTGTATCTTTGTGCGGGACTTTCAACTTTTAAAAGCAAATAACAATATCTTATTATTAAAATTAGTAACAGAAATGCAACCAACGATAACAATTTCCTTAAATATTAGTCTATGGTTATTCTGATGTTCATTTACATGAGTTTTATTGGTTCCTGGGTGGGAGATACTCTTTTGAGTCCCCATCTTCCATCTACCAGCATGAAGCTTCTACATAGTGTACAAATAGCCCAAGTTTATTGTTTTATCAGTGGCAGCAACTGAGATTTTCTCACCCTTACTCCACAATGTATTTAAACTTTTTTTCTTGAATTTTGACATTATGACTAGGCCACACAAGTTTCATAAGTATAAATTTATCTGCATCCAAATCCAGGATATTTTGAAAACGAGGATCATTTTCATTTATATTAATATTTTAAAGGTATTTATTTGAAAACTGTTGCAATATATCTTTTTGTTTATTTTGGCTTCTATGAAAAAATTGCATGAAATATTTGTTTATTGATATGCAAAAATTTAAGATCCAGGGAATTTTTAAAAGCCAAGAGTAACTGTTTTCTGGACATGTTTAAGAGAACCACTCCATAATTTGGTGAAATAAATTATAATAGGAATCATATATACATGAATGAATATGGCTATATATTAATATTTTTAAGAGCTATAATTTTTTCACAGAAGGTGGGATTGGGGGGTTTTATTTTTATTCCACAATTCCACACATTTAACTTTGAAATAAATAGCTTGCTACATACCATAGTAATTGTAGATGGACAGGGGTCACCAGGAAACAATAAAACTGTCAACACAGACTAATGACAACTGAGCATAGGGTAGCAAATAGGACATGAGTGTTTTATGAGAAAGGGTCAGGAGGTTCAAGTTGCAGGGAAGAAAGATGGGTTTTGCCATCCAAACCAAACGCACTTTACAAGTTAATTAGGCTTCTAGAACTTGTTCCAGATGGTGGAGAAATAGCACAGGAGACAGATACGTGCCAGAGATCCAGGAGTTAGAGATGGGATAAAAGGCAAAGCAAAGCCTAGTGTTGAGGAGATCAGGGAGCCAGTAGATTGGAAACAAGAAAACAGAGATAGGGGACCCAGCACAATGAGATCAGAGAACAGCACAAGGCCAGAGGTGACAGGCAGAGAGATTCCTGGGGAAGAGACTATAGTCTCCAGGCAAGGCATACCAGCTCAGGCTGCATGGTCTTCACCAGCTCTTCACAGCCACCCAGTCCAGAGTAGACAACAACGAAACATCAGAACAAGATGTGGCACTGTGCACTAGGATTTCCCAGAGGTGTTGATTCAAATAGCTGGTGCCTGTGCACTGTTTAGGCATCTCAATCTGCTGACTCTTAAATATTTTACATTTTTCAAGGATTTCATGAGCTCTGTTAGTTATATATTATATAGCTCTCTCTCTCTCTCTCTCTCTCTCTCTCTCTCTCTCTCTCTCTCTCTCTCTCTCTGTGTGTGTGTGTGTGTGTGTGTGTGTGTGTTCCTGTCTGTCAATCCCTTGAGGAATTGGTTTCCCAGGACCTCCACAGGTACCAAAATTCTCAAATGCTCAGCCCTTTATTAAAATGGCATATAATTCCATATAAACCACACATATCCTCCTGTATTCATTAATGTATGTCTATATTGCTTATAACCCCTAATAGAATGTAAATGTTATGTAAATAGTTGTTATATCATAGGTTTCAGGAATAAAGACTAGATAAAAGTCTGTTAGTTTTCAGTACAGACACAATTTTTCTTCAAAAATTTTGTATCTATAGTTAGTTTAATCCTTGGATGGGGAACCCACAGATTTGGAGGGTCCAGTGTATTGACATAAACACACACACACACACACACACACACACACACCCCATACATACACACTGCAAAAATGTATTATATTAGTACATATCCTATATGCACTAAACTATAAATTATACCCGGTAGAGGCTGGAGATGTAGCTCAGTGGTAGAGCACTTGCCCAGTATGCACAAAGCCCTGGCTGGGTTCCATCCTCAGTACCACCAAATAAAAAAGAGTGATAACATAGCAAGTACTTCTTAAGAACATGCTTTGATGTGTCTCTACAGTGTGAAGCAAGGCTGGGGCCAGGGTAAGGTGTGAAGCATTTGTTTTAAAAACAAAATTTAAGAGAGCATCAAAAATCTCAGTGACCAAGGAAAATAACATATTCATACAATATTTCTAAGAGATTAACAATAATGTTTCTGTGATAGACGAAATATCAAAATAACCATAATCAACAAAATATTATGACTTTAAATAAAGGTAGATTCCCACAGGTGCCTCCATGACTCACCTAGCTCTCTCTTCCTGATCCTGGTCCTGTTGAATACTGATTACAGAGATTTATTTTGGTGTCTCCATAAATTTTCCACCTGAATGCCTAGTGTCTAATTCACTTCACCCTAGGGTGAGGAATTGGATTAAAGGATGGGGAGCTGCTTAGCAGAGCTCAGTCTTCCACGTCTCCCTGCCCGTGAAACCCCCAGACTTTATGCAAAGCTGCACCAGCTCTTGGGGAAGCCTTTATACAAATATCCTTAGGTGCCAGAGTCTCCTCCAAACTCCAATCTTTTTCCAGCAGAAGCAGTCAGATTGTGCTGATTTAATATTATCTGAGTTCATGTTCTGCCACCTGACCATAAATTCCAGGGCCCTGGGACCCCTTCGTCTTTACTCTCATTATATCACCAGTTGCTGATACACAGCATGCACCCAATAAATATTTTCTTCAATAAATAAGAAGCTCTTCCTAGGGTCATACTCAGAGGTGAACAAAATCAGTGATAAAGCAACCCCCCAAAACCAAAGAAAACATTAATGGCAGCTGATGAAATGAATTAATGATGTTGCCTAGACTGCAGTTTAAATAATTGGACTCAGAAGGATCCAAATGGCTTAAAATATAAATCAGCAAATATATATTTGACACATTTGTCTAGAGAAGGAGCTCCTCGCCTGAGGTCTGGTAGGAAAATGGCTTTGAAAGGACGAAAACCTTGAAATTGATTGCAAACTGTGCGTGCACGTTTTATAGGGGAGGGTAGGTAGAAGGCTCATGCATTTTTCAAAGTCTCCTTCAGAGTTGGTTAAAAATCATCGGCTCTGAGACCCATTATAAATAACAAAGCTCATCCCAGACTTGGCTCACTAAAACATTTCCTATTAAAATAAAAAAGAAGAAAAAACATTAATTATAGTGCATTCAACTTGAACCTGCACTGGACACAGTGATGAACACCTATAATCACTACTCGGGAGGTTGTGTGAAGAGGACCACAAGTTCAAGACCAGCCTGGGAAATTTAGTGGGATTCTGTCTCAAATTTTTAAAAAATAAAAGAAGAACTGAGTATGTAGTTCAGAGGAAGAGCACTTGACCAGCATGCATCATGTATGAGGCCCTACATGTATGAAGCTAAAAAAAAAAAAAAAAAAAATCTTGAATCTGGTGGTTTTTTCACCTATCAAGAGAACATTTTAGTGACTCCCATCCCATGTCACTGTTCTTTAAATTCTGCTACTTCTATTAAATCCAAAGTATATTTCTCTCTGTAAATATTCTAAAGTCAATTATACCACATGTGCTTGACAGTCTGGAACTTTACCAGGGATGAACAGAGAAATCACATGAAGAACCCTGATGTTAAAGCACTTCACCAATCTCCTTCACCTCTGGTCATTTTCCAACTTCACCTGCCCTTAGAGAACAACTGGGTGTGACCTCTGGCTGTACTTTCTTTGTGTATTATTCTTTTGCCCTTAACTGGCTCTCTAGTTGGTCTCCAAAGTTCCTACACACTTGGTCCTACAGGGGTTCACAAATACATAATACAATAATTCTGGGAATTAGTAGGAATCTCTGGATTATCTAAACAGTGGTTTACACACAGAACCTGGGGAATTAGAGAAACATCAATGGGTCACATTTTAATTCCTACCCTTACACCTTCCTCCTCCCACATACACACATAGAGAAGTATTGGTGTTCTATGTAAAATTTAAATTGGAAAAAAAAATATTTTCCATTAAAAGGGTACATTCCTTTTGCAGAGGAAAAGACAAAATATTAAAGCCATTCTGTTACCCAAAAATCTTCTCGTAGCAATGATAGAAATGCAAACCAAACAGTCACAAAGGAAATACAAAAGTCAAAAATTTACTGACTAATTAATGAAAACCATAGGATCCCCAGAAATTAATGACTTCAGGCAAGGCTGGATCCAGGACTCACACAGGATCCTTAATATTGGATCTCTCTCTATCTTGTGATTCAGCTCTCACTGTAATGGTTACAACCTCAGTCTGATTCTTCATGGTGTTACTGGTAGCTACACCAAGCCCCAGATAATTCGCTCTTATGTTTTAGCAGCCTCATCAAAGAGAGGATCTAATTGCTCAATGGTTCCTAATGAAGTCCTAAAATCTCATTACACTGTCCAGGTTTCTGTCCATTGTCTATTCTTGAGCCAACCCTTGTGAGCAGAGAGCATGGAACATGATGAGTGGCCAGACCTGAATAATATGCTGTACCTGGAACGAAGGCATTAGAAAAGACTCATCCAAACTATGAAGGATGGGAGTGAAAGGTAAGTATTTTCTCAGGAGAAAGTCAAGATGGAGTTAACAAAAGACAAGAACATGATGCTGGTATCTAAATAAATACATAAAAACTAGATCCCACTACAAATGGAAAGCTAAGCAGTATACCAAGGTCACGATCGTTCAGGAGTAACTGAAACTTATATTTGTTGACTTCCTGTCTAGGTGGGTATATGAGTTTACGAGCTGCCATATCAAAATATTACAGACTGGCTGTGTCTTAAACCAAATGTATTTTCTCACTGTTTTGGAAGCTAGAAGTCCAACATCAAGGTGTCATGAGGGCTGGGTTCTTCTGAGGCCTCTCTGCATGGCTTGTAGATAGCCATCTTCCCCTGTGAGTTCACCTGATCTTTCCTCTGTGTGTGTCTTTGTCCAGACTTCTTCTGTTTGTGAGGACACTAGTTGTTCTAGATAGAGGCCATCCATATGATCTCTGAAGGGCCCTATCTCCAAATACAGTCACATTCTGAGATACTAGAGTTAAGACTTCCATATATGAATTTACAAGTGATGCAATTCAGTCCCTACCAGTGGGTTTTGTTATACCAAGAAGGTTACCTGTGCTGGGCAGGGTGGCACATGCCTGTAAACCCAGTGGCTGGGAAAGTTGAGGCTGGAGGATCGAGAGTTCAAAGGCAGCCTCAGCATGTCAGTGAGGCCTTTAGCAACTCAGTGAGACCCTGTCTCTAAATAAAATATAAAAAGAGCTGGGGATGTGGCTTGGTGGTTAATCACCCCTGGTTTCAATCCCCAGCACCATCTCACCCCTCAAAAAATAGAATATGTAGCTTACAAAAGTGAACAACTGTAAACACAAAAAAAGAGAATATATATATACACAGATAAGGATATGAACTTCCATACTGCCCTGGTAATATATGCACAGAGCAGCATATACATGCCTTCTGGATACCTTACTGGGTTTATATGCACCAAAATGGATCCATTGCCTTTTTTCTCACAAATTTAACCAAGATTACATAAACCCTACTTACAATAATAAGTTTCCCAAGTAAACTACTTTACAAAGTAGTAAGTTCTCATATGCAATTTTTATCAAATAAGATAAATCTTTTATACCATTTATACAAATGTCAGTTTCAACATTATCTTTTTCACACTCCTTATGCACAGGGCAATAAGAAATGGAAAGTACAGAGATTAATTTAGGTAACAATTACCATAATTCACAATTGCATTAGCACCTATTAAGGTTCATTGTTCTGTGGAAATTTTAATGATACATTCCTGAGTGAATAAAAGCAGAAGATGATTGGAAATAAAATTGTTTCTATGTATGCTGACAGGACTGCTGAGTGTAATTATACATTTCGGAGGCGACCTGTTTGGAGTTTACTCCATAATTTTATGTAAATGTTAAATAACTTCATGTGTTCTTCCTCCCCGGTTAAATGCTAATTTGTGTTATTTCAACAAGGGGAGTACTGCAGGGTTATTAATGGACTTTTGCTGCCAATAAAACTGACTTCTGAAAAGTAGCTCCATACACTTCAAAATGATAAAGGTATCTTTAGTTTTTCTTCATTTTACACCTTATTAGTGAGCTGCCATGCTTTTAGTTATGGAAACAGCTCTTCATTCTTAACATTTGTAGCAAAAACCCAAGAAGTGAGAAATTGTTCTCCTAAATCAAATCAAGCTCATTCATAATGCTGGTTTGCATCAATTTCTGCAGTCCTGAAAGAAAACAGGTAGATAGATAGATAACCCGGGAACACATTCTTTGTGTTCAGATTTCTCCCTATTCCTAGAAGCTAAAATGGAACCAACAGGTAGAAGGAGTTCTTAAATATGTGTGAAACACAGGAAACCTCCCAACTTCCCAAACTCTCCATTAGCAGATGAGCAGGCAGTCTACAGAGACACTGTAGCCTGCTTTGTTTCTGCTGAAATGTTTACTCTTACTGACCCCAGACAAAATTCCCCCAGATCAACAAAGAACCCAAATAGGCAGAGATGAAGAGGAGAGGAAACGTAAAAGCCAACACATCCATTCAAGAAGCTAAAGAACAAAAAATGTCTCTTATAATTCATTATTATATTCCAAAATAAGGTAATCAAATATTCATTTTAAAAAAATATTTTCATATTGCAGGATACTTTGGAGATGAGATTGAAAAAGCAGTCAAGTCATTTGCTGTGGCCTCTGATATGCAGGAGGAATTATAGGACAGCAAGCTTTTGATGGAAACCCTTAGGGTCATCTCGTGAGAAGACACACCCAAATATGTGACAAATGGGGCCAGATTCATAAAGCCAGAGCATGTCAGAGCCAGCCCGGAATGCTGGCTTGGCTAAGCCCAGATCTGTTTTCTCCCTCTTCTGTACTTGGTCCAACCCAAGTGTGAATAGGCTGACATATACTTCCTGCTTTCTCATCTGAACTGTGGTGTGCAAAGAACACTGGCCATCAACTTAGACAGAGGTGAGTTTCAACTCTTCTGCTTACCTGTGATGCACTGGAAGTCAATTACTGATTTTTCTGAATCATACCACTCTGCAGCAAAGGTATAGGACTGATCATGATGAAATAGTGGTGAGACTGTGGTCAGCCTGAAAGGGACTGAAAATGTAGAATCAGGAAGATAATTTTTTTTTTTTACTCCTGTCTTTATCCTCTGAGGCTCCTCTGGAACATCTTGACCTTTCAGTCACAGAGGGAATGGATGGGATGGAGAATTTTTAAATGGATCAACATTTGTTCAAATTTTTAAAAAATAATTATCAGCAAAGCATTGTAAGAATTGCACTAACTGTCCCAACATTATGTGTAAACATAACTATGTTGTCTGATATGTGATAACATAAACTATGAATTTCTTTATTCATTTGCACCACTTTTAGTCTTAAAAATCTTGGGAGATCAATATGCTATACTTCACAATTACCTGGTGAAATCAATTACTTCTATGTCAGATAGCCATCAACATCTAAGGTATCTACTCTAACAGAGTGTTGATTTTTCTATTAGTATAAAAGTTTGCCCAGTCAAGTCTCATTTTGAGAAACATTTCCCACATGGAATGTCATTATGAATATCACCTTCAAATCACTATCAACAGTTCTCAAATGATTTTCTCCAATAAGCAAAGGTTTTATTCAAAAAAGAGCTTGTAATCTACTTGTCAGAAACCAAAAAAGTCATAATAATTGTCTATGATTGTCCAAATTTTCAAGGTTATTGCCTAAATCACATTTAAATTCTACTCGCATTTTACTTTCCTTTGTGAGATCCTATTTCTTCAATATGTCTTTGCCTTCTCTTTTCTTCTCTTTATTCCAAACGTGCTTATGCCTCCTGTTCTCCTAATGCAAAACATGTTTCATAGATAGTTTCCTCTATCTCAAGTTTTGCCAACTTTATCCCAGTTTCACAAACACATATACAGAGATGTCACATGTAGTGATAACATGGCCTAGAGTAAGATAAAACATAAGCCAATAGTGGATAAATTTTAAAACAAGGCACTATTTTGGTGATTCAGATAGCAGATGTCAACTCGGAATATATAGTGACACATATCAGGAGGCAACTGCTGCTGAGAATTTAGGAACTACAAATAACTATTGAATCATTTCCCAAACAACTCACCATGCTAAGGAAAAAAATCAAAAATAGAAGTACATTCAGTACTTCAATTTGTCTCCAAAGTTAGGGACATCGATTTTACTTATTTTTGTGCTCAAACACTCTTTTACCAATATGATTTGAGTCTGTGTTCATCACCATCAGAACTAAAAACACTCTTTGCATCATTATCTGTTTTCTTATTCAGTTTTATTTTCCAATAAAATATTTAAAATCTTTAAAATCTAACATAATTTTATTTTTTTAATTATCTGCCTTTCTCATTAGAATCAAAATTAATAACAGGAGGGACTGGCCCCATCTTGTTTATTGCTAGGTCTTCAAGACTAAAAGAGTCTCTGCCACGTAGTAGAGGCTTGATAACTTTTTAGAAAGAATAACTGAAGTTTTCATGATTTTTAGTGACAAAAGAGTTTTTTTGAGGATCACATATAGACATCTGGATCATCCATCTACAAAAGGAAGGGTTTTGGTTGACCAAGTAGTTCATGCCATAGAACAATTTCAGTGGCAATAATGGCTATATTGGGATTCAATTGTTATTCTAAGTAAAAGAGAGAACTTAAGGAAAGAAAATAATGAACTTGAGCCTTCAAATTTCTAGACAAAGTTCTGGGTATGCCATAAACACCCTAAAAATAATCTTTTTCTCCTATAAATATAAATCCAAGATTTCTGAAAAATGAACTCAAAATCTATTTTTTTTCCTGTGACTGAATTACAATAAAGATTGAATTCACAACCAGGCAGTGTTTCCTATGTTAAGGTTGGAACATTAATTAAGAAAGAGTGAGACTCTGAAAACTGGAATGAAACATGTGTACAAATTTTAGAGATGCTAAAGACCTCAAACCCCTAAGTTGCAGGAAATTTTTCAATTTATATGGGTAGACACCTAAGGAACATGTTTGGAAATGGATTCGCAACGGTCTGCCTCAGGATAAACAAAAATGAAAGCATTGGTGAGCGAGCTTCAAGCCAAGATTCCAAATTCAACATGTCCCCTTGAGTGGCTTAGTCAGTGGACTAACACATGGTGGGGCCCAGCAAAATGAAGGTGAAACGCCAGAACTCAATAGATACGTCACAGGAGATGTTCAAGGCTCAGGTAAATTGGAATGCTACAGCAGATTTATTACAGGAGAACTGCTTACCTACCTTCTAAATTATAGCCAACTCAGGTCCAAAAGACCCTTCACCAAGGCCATGAGAATTGCAATTGTGAAAGGGAGCCATAGAGTCTTAAAAGAGGTCTTCTGGGACAGTTCCCTGTAGGCCAGTAACAACAGTGACAACTGCTGCTGAAGACGAGGGCTCTCTGAATACAGATGATGGAATCCAGGGTGGGAAAGGATAAGCTGAACACAGAGAACTGAGGCAGTAAGCAGAGGTTTTCACCCACAGAGATCTTTATTGCTGGGTAATCTATCATATACCCTTAGAACTGATTTGATTAAGCAAAAACCATCTCAGTGTAGTGAATAAAAGTCTAACATCAATCACCACAATAGACATTTGCAGCCCCTAAACCAATTTCCAGACTAGAGCTTTTTTTTTTTTAAGCTTTTCTTCTTTCTTTCTTAATTTGCTATTTTTAGGTCCTAAGTCTGTTGGGGTTCTTTATTTGGGAATAATTGTAAACTCACAGCCAAATTCTGAGAAAAACAAGAATCCCACACCCTTTACCTAGATTCTTACATGTTTTAATATTTTGTCATATTTGCTTTCTCTCTCTCTCTCTATATATATATATATATACATATACATACATACATATATATATATAATTAATATTTGTTTTCTTTAACCTTTGAGAATAAGTTGCACACCACATGATCCTCCACCTCTAAGTATTTCTGAATATATTCCCAAGACAAAGATTTCCTTACACATCTACTTCTTTACAGACTGAAGTTATCAACTTCAACAAATTTAACATTAATACAGAAATTTTGTGTCATCTACTTCCTGCATTTCAATTCTGTCAATTTACCTAGTAATGTCTTTCATAAAAGCATTGTTCCCCCTGGAGTACTGGATCACAGACTGTAATCAGACATTCTGTCTCTATGGTCTCCTTTAATATTGAAAAGTCTCCAGTCACTTTTTGCCTTTTACAAAACAATATATATTTTCAGAATTATACTCACAGGCCATTAGTAGAGTACCTTTTGTCACCTTGAACTTCTTTCTAAAGTTTACCTGTATTTAAACTTGGAAGAGTTTTTAAATATGGGAGAGAGGAGAGGACATGAGAGTGTCATTTCTTGAGTGTTATAAATTCCTGGGAGATGGCATCAAAAATGGTGGAGCAGGTATCTCCAAGGACACATCAATCCACAGAAACATTGTTAAAAAAAATAAGGAAAAAATGGAAAGAATCAATTTTGTCAGAACTCTGGAAAATAGACAAAGGGAGTGTTATATCAACCAAGTGAAAGCTGAATCAAGTAAATAGTTACAAAGATGCTAAGACACCTCTGCAGCATTTTTATTCACCATTATCCCACCCACCTCCCGACTCTAGGTTGGTCTTAAAGAAGGCCACCCATGTTCCCATGTTGGACCACAGTCCTTGATTCCAGAGTAGAGAAGACTATGTTCTCAAAGAATCCTATGTGTCTGCTCTAACCTGTTCAGGGATTACCTCTGCTTCATCATCTCCCAACTCTCACACAGAACAGAAAAATGGTTCCAGCTACTCAGAGGCCATTCCTGGATTGGAGGTACAGTGGTGGGGAAGAATTAAGGGTGATTGTAAAGGAATATTGTGTGGTCAGGGATGTGGGGGAATATGAACTTTGCTGGTGCTCCAGGCTGAAATCGGTACCTCCTGCCTCCTGAAACCACCTGGGAAGCTCTCTTTGAAAGCAATTTTGCACAAACTTTCCATTAAAATCACTGCAGACAGAAGTTCCAGAGAACAACCCGAGAAAGCTGAAACCTGTTTTGTGGAAGCCGGTGGAGGAAGGTGCTCCCTCCATGATGCCTGGGACCCCCCAGATCCCCTCTCAGAGCCCTCCCCCATCTTTGCCTCTTCATCCCTGGTCTCCACTATCTCATACAACCCAGATCCCATCAGGTCGTTTTCTTTCTCCTCACCAAAGGATGTCTTTCTGCTGCCAGACCTCAATCTTTAACAGTCTGTTTCTCACCCCAAACGATGTGATGTTTCCCTTTCATCTCCAAAGCACATTCAGATGCTGGATCACATTACCTGACTAATACCTCACTTGGTCTTTACCTCAATGTCCATACTTGATTTCATTCTTTTCAGGATCTCACTCTCCCACTTAAGAAGCCTGCTCATTTATTGGACAATCATCTGCAACCCCCACCCTATCTACTCCACCTCAGGCAATCTCCACTTAACTATGACTCACTTTCCTCAGTTCCAGTCCCAATGCACCCTGTCCTAGAGTGCTTCTCTCCAGAGAGTCCTGGTTGACTCCTGGCCTCCCTCCAGTCCCAGGCAAGGCTCTTACCTGCCCATGTCTTGCAGAGACATGTCCTTCCCCTTTCTTCTGTTCCATTTTCTGCAAAAGCTCATTTCTTGACTCACCAAAGACCTCTTCATGGGCAAGTAAATATGTAGAAGCTTTTGGATGCCCTCTGCTGTGATGTCCAGGAGAAATTCGTAAGAGTCATAAAACTTGGACTGCCTGGACATTTGGACAAATACTGCTCTGGGTGTGTCTGTGAGGGTGCTTTGGGATGTGATTAACATTCAAATTTGTAGAAAAGAAAAGCAGATTGCAGTTCCCAATGTAACTGGGTGGCTCTCATCCAACAGTTGAAGGCCAGAATACAACAAAAATAGATCCACCTGTAAATACGGAGGGAATTTCCTCCTGCCCAATTGCTTTGAGCTGAGAATATTCTTTTCCAGTCCTCAGTCTTGAACTAAAAATATCTGTCAGCTTTTATAATGGAACTTTATACCCTTAGCTCTCCTGAATTTCAGGCGTTCAGAAACCTCCTGAACCGCACATTGGCTCTCCTAGGTTTCTGGCTTGTCAACTGCAAATCTTGGGACTTTTCATCCTCCCTAATTATGTAACCCAATTCCCTGTAATAAATCTACCTCTCAATCTCCTTCTCTTTCTCCTTCCCCACCCGCTGCATGTGTGAGCGCACATACACACACACACACACACACACACACACACACACACACACACACTATTGGTTCTGTTTCTCTGGAGAACTCTGATTAATACAGATGAATAAACTGAATCTTGCAGACTCACCCAAACTGAAGGTGTCTGGGTAATTTCACAAGTATCATGGTCATGAAAATCAAAGAAATACATACTGAAAAATTGGTCCAGATTGAAATAAACTATAGAGACATGACAACTTCCAAATGTAACATGTGCTTCTGAATTGGACATTTTGCTGGGACACTTTTAAAGACATGTACAACCTGAACGACATCTGAGGATTAGATGGTAGCAATGCTTCAGCATTGATTTCCTGGTACTAATAGATGTACTGGGTTATGAAGAGAATGTTCCTGTTTGTAGGTAACACACACTAAACTTTTGATGGTAATGAGGCGTCAGGTAGAAAACTTACTCTCAAATGTTTCAAGAAAAGCAGTTCATCCCTCTCCTTCCTTCCTTTGCACCCAACTTTCCTTTTCCATCCCCCTTTCCTTCCTAATATCAGGTTAAAAATGTATGTACACTACTTCTATTTCTTTATTTATGAATCTTGTCACCAAGTATGCTTTCCTTTTGTAAGAAATGACCTTACTGACCTTCAAAAACAGTGTTAAATGTAGTGCTTTCCACTAACTTTCCTAACCTGCCCATCTTTATGTCATCTTTTCATACCTATTAATTGAGCACTGTGATGATTCTATACCATCATGGTTTAGCTATGTTTAGCTAGGACATAATTTTCCCTTTTTTCTAAACTCTAATTCTTAGAAGGTAGCTTTACGCTCACCTCGCTCATGTGAGACCCTGGGTTCAATCCTCAGCACCACATAAAATAAATAGGTGAAATAAAGGTATTAACATATTTTTTTTAAAAAAAGCTTATTATTGTTCCTAGTTTTTGAGTGTCTAAAGTAAAGTATTAATTTCACTTTTATCTTAAAACATCTTTTGCCTGGGCACCCAGTTTAGTATTGACAGTTATTTTTCATCTTCAAACTTCCACTTGATGCTGTTGAACTATGAATTCTCGTGTACATTTTCTTGTTTGGAAGGTTATCTGTATTTTTCCTCTAGCTGTTTTTGACATCTTCTCTTTGTCTTTGCTATTTTAAAGTTTCTCTGTGATGAACCTGACTCTAGATTTCTTGACACTTATATCTGAATTTATGTCTTTAACCATTTCTGGAAAGTGCTCTTCAAATTTTGTGTTTCCTCCTTTCTCACCTTCTCTCTCTGATGGACCCTTCTTACCTTCAGCCCTTTCATGTTCTTTATCTCCCTCTGTATTCTCTGTGACTTCTGTTCTAGCTCCCAGTTCAGTTTTTTTTTTCTGTGCTCATCTGTTGTTCACATAAATCCTTGAGAATTTTTTTAATAATATATTTTCATTTGAAAAAACAGTACACTGTTCCATTCAACATGTGTGTGTGTTATAGTATCATTGTTTAACTTTGTAGTTACTTTTTAAAAAATTCATGAACATCTAGAACCAGGCATGATGGTGCCCATCTGTTATCCCAGCGGCTAGAAAGGCTGAGGCAGGAGGATTTTGAGTTCAAAGCCAGCCTCAGCAGAAAGTGAGGTGCTAAGCAATTCAGTGAGACCCTGTCCCTAATTAAATACAAAAGAGGGATGGGGATATGGCTCAGTGGTCGAGGGCCCCTGTGTTCAATCCCTGGTACCAATATATATATATATATATATATATGAACATCTAATTAGAGTTATTTTAATACTCTGTACTGATGTATTTAGTATCAAATGTTCTTTTTTATTTGCAAATGTTCTCCTTTGGTTGCTTATTTGGGTTTGTTTTGATAATTTTCAGTTGTAAGTCTATATGTGCTTTATTGACATTAATCTGTGGGTTGTATCTTTTTTTTCTGATGGGAACCAGAGAAGAATTTCTAAGTTGGTCTCTTTCCCCTTTCAGAGTTTTTGGCTTTATAAAGGCAATTATGGGTCAGATTTACTACTTTATCATTAGCCTGAGGCTTAATTCACCTTATCTAATGTTATTAGTATTTTCCCTTAAGAAAACCCACCTTTTATTTGCCCTTCACTGCTCTGGGTTCAGCACACAGATTTTTGCCTCTGTTTATTTATAGGTGCTTAGAGATTTCTTTTATTTCCTGGAAGCCCAGCAATGAATCCAAAAGTATATTTAATGCAGAATCCAGTTGACTTCTAGCTGAAAAGCCCTTGAGGGTACTTGCTTCACCATATTTGAATTTGAAGCCTGGAAATCCTCTCTCTCTTCAGTCTATGAATATCATTACTAAGGTGCTGCATGGCCGCACCTTATAGAGGCTCTGACTCCGGACTGCTGGAGCTCCTTATGGTGTCAGTGCTCTGACTCCATCTCTACCGCATCATCTCTTTTGTTTCCTCTCATTTTGGAGTCTTGCAGCACACTCATGATTAAAGCTCCTATCGAAAAAGTCCAATCTGCTCCATCCAGAGTCATCTGGAAAAAGCATAGATTCCCCAGTCGAATGGCTTAGGCCTCCAGTACCATAATTCTTTAATGTCTATCTACAAAGTTCTCTTTTTAATCGGTATTTATGCAACCCAGTAGGAAATAATACAGAGTATATTCAGTCCCAGCCTGACTCTATACTCAAAAATCACTGTTCGTTTTGGAAGATTTGGACTTATTTCTGAGTTAGCCCTAGAGGACCCAATTCCTCCTACACTTTCAAAGATGATCTGCCCCTGCTGCTCTCTTAAATCTGACTTTCATCTTGACCTTTCCAATACACTAGTTTGTCTAAATCTTAATTATGAGAGTATCCAAGTTCTTTACATCCTTGAGTGTCCTGTCCCTCAACAAAATCAGTGAGTGTAGCTTTTTAATTGACTGTTAATGACACCACTTGTCCAATCACACTGAGGATCCTTAGGAGGGTGATAATTCTTCCATAAATAAGTGAATCTAAACTCATTTCCAGTACTACACTTCCTCCCCAGGGTGGCATTAAAACTGGGCAACACATGTGCCATATCATTTGAATATCTTTAGGCCAAATGGATTAATGAGGAATGTATCAACATAAGTGTAATAATAAGATGCCACAGGTGTAGATTAATTATCCAATAGTGTATTTATTTATCCCTACTAAGACATTTATAGATATCACAGTAAACTAAGGTATACATTTTAAAAAGAAATACATAAGACTCAGAGTAATTTTGTATAAATAAATTATCTAAAATGAGAAATTAAACCTTAAAATTTTACTGAGCTATTGTTACAATATATTTTTAAATGAACACAAAACTAACATGCCAATGAACTTTTCTCTTTAAGAGTAAAATTGGATGCACAAAAAATTAATTTACAATATTTTTAACAATTCATAAGCATTATTCAAATATTTTCAAGTTTTTTACATTTTGTAAAACCAAAATTCCTACTCAAAAGGATTATATATAACTTGAGACTTTTACTGTAGCATCTTATTCATGAAAAGCATTTTAGTGAGGAATGGGACCCACAAATTTGGTAACTTTCTAAGCAGGATTAAAAGGCTTCCTTGTGATGATGTTTAAATATAAACATTTTTTACATCAGCTATGAAAACACAAAAATGCAACTGAAACCCATAAAAACCTGTGATAATTTTATTTTGCCTAGAAATTAAATTTACTTAGTAATAGTCTTTTAGAAATATTTTTTTTCTTTCTTCCTTTTCCTCCTAAAACTCTTGGTGTTAAATTTTTAAAATTGCGACACAAATTTTAAATGTTCTTATTCCCCCATCAGTTAATAGACAGGTAGAACATAGGACAATTATAAAATCCAACTTCTTAGAAAAGTCCAGGATTCATGTAATTTTTATTTGTCTCCCATAAACAATGCCATATTCACAATAGCAAAGTTTTACATTAGACTCCCCTACCTTTCCATTTAGCTATGTACATTAACTTTTCTTTGTAGACACAATAATAACATTATGCTTATTTGTCTTCATTATAAAATAGAAAAATATAAAGTGAAAGTTAACATCTATGTCCACTGACCTAAGCCTCTCCTGAATTCCACTTGTTAGGTGTTGAGGCAATTCTTAATTTTTCTCATGACTGCTTGTCAGGTGTTTCTATGAACATATAATATACTTTAATATAAATGGGATAGTACACAAATATTACTCTTTAGCTTGCTTGTATTAACTTATCACTATGTATTAGACATAAAGATTCAACTATTCTTCCTCTGGTTGAATAATATTCCACTATATAAATATGGCCTAGTGCATTTAATTGGGCCCCTTTACGCAAGTCACATGAATGCCTAAAGAGGCATCCAGGTAGAGCTTAGTAGGAAGGACAAAATAGGAAGAACAGGCCTAGCCTAAAGGCACTTAAATCCAAACAAACCCAAAAGTAAACAAACAAACAAAAAAACTTGTCTGAACAAATAAAAAAATATTCTGATAATTATGTTTGGAAGAAATTTTCCCACCTATAAAATTCAGGTTTCGAAGCAAAGACATAGTCTATGATTGTGAGTGGTCAGTGAGAAACAGTGTACCTCTTAAAGATGTCTATTTCCTTTTCAGATGGCTAAAGAGTTCCAAAGGGGTTCTGGGGAAAATTAGGGAGAATTAGAAATAAAATAGAATGTACAAGGGGATGACATAATATACAGAGAGAATGCACACTTTGGGGTCAGACTGATCTTGCTTTGAATCCCTGCTGAGTAATGATGGGTGATTTATTTAACCATGCTGAGCTTCACTCTCCTCATCTGTGAAATGGGAATACTCAGACCCACCTCACACTATTGTGAGAGGTCTAATAACTAAAATGTATTAATTTTAGTTATTAGACCTAAATAACTAAAATTATTTAGTTATTTAGGTTAAATCAAGAAATGCGTTTAGAACTTTGGGCATAGTCTCTAATTTAATCCCCAATACAAATCTCTTTTTTTAAAAGTTAAACTGAGGTTTAATAAGGTTAAGTAACTTTCCCAGGGTCACACATCTAGTAAGAGAAGTAGTGGGATTAGAATCAGAGTCATCTGTTTTTCTTAAACTTTAGAATGACATTGATTGAGATATTATTCATATACCATGAAATTCATCATCTTAAAATGTGGGTTTAGCATATTTAAAAGATTGTGCAGTCATCACTATCCTCTATATTCTAAACATTTCCATCACTCTAAAATAAGCCCTATCCTGTTAGCAGCCACTCCCAATTCACCCCACCCTCCAACCTCTCATAGTCACTAATCTACTTTCTGTCTCTATAGATATCCTTATTCAGGATATCTTTTATATACAATTATGTGACCTTTTCTGTCTGGCTTCTTAAAGTCAGCATATTTTCCCCATTCATCCCTGTTGAAGGGTATACCAGTACTTCATTTCTTTTAGTAGCCAAAGAATATTCCATTGTATGGATACACTATATCTTGATTATCCATTGATCTGTTCATGAGTGCCTGAATTACTACCATCTTTTGGCTATTACAGACAGCACGATTGTGAATATGCTTGTGCAAGTTTTGTATGAACCCAAGTTTTCTATTTCCTTTGGAATATACCTTACAGTGAAATTGCTGGGTTATATAATACTGTAGTTTGGATCTAGAATGTCTCCCAGAGGCCCATGTGTTAAGGAGTTGGCCCAGCACATGGCACTGTTGTGAGACTGAGGAACCTTAAGAGGTGGGGCCTAAGAGGATATCATAGGTCATTGGGGGCATGCCTTCAAAGGGCATTATGCAACCCTGCTCTCTTCCTCTTTCTCTTGTTAGCCAATGTGGGATAAACAGATTGTTCCACCACCCACTTCCTGCCATGATGTGCTACTTTGCCACAAACTCAAAAGCAAATGGGTCCAACTGAACATGGACTGAAATGTCGAAAGCAGTGAGCCAAAATAAACCTCTCCTCTTTTAAGTTGGTTATCACAGGTATTTCATTACAGTAACAGAAAGCTGACTAACACATTGTAATACTGTTTAAATTTTTTGAGGAACCTACAAACTATGTTCCATGGTAAGTACAATGTTTCACATTTGTTCCACATCCTCCTCCTTAACAAGCTTGTAGTTTTCTGTTTTTTTGTTTGTTTGTTTTTGTTTGTTTGTTTGTTTGTACCAGGGATTGAAACCAGGGGTGCTTAACCACTGATATTACCAGCACATTTTTAAATTATTTTTTACTTTGAGACAGGATTTCATTAATTTGCTCAGAATCTCACAAAGTTGCTGAGGTTGGCAACTTGCCTCAGCCTTTCAAGCTCTGGGATTACAGGTGTGCACCACCACACCCATCTTTATGTTCTTTTTTATTTTTAATTATTATGACAGGAAATCAAGTGGGTGGGAACTGGTATCTCAGTGTGGCTCTGATAAAGACTAATAATATTAAGGATCTTTTAATGTGCTTGTTGACAATTTGTATAACTTCCTTGGAGAATGTCCATTCAAATATTTTGCCCATTTTGTAATTGGGTTTCGTGTTCTTATCCTTCCGTTGACTGTTTTCACTATTGTCCCTTATAGGATAGGGGATTTACAAGTATTTTCTCACCTTCTTTTGTCTTTTTCACTCCTTAATGGTGTTGTCTGATGCAGAAGAGACTTTACTTTTGTTGAAGTCCAACTGATCTATTTTTTCCTCTGATTTCTTCTACTTTTTGGAGTCATCTACTTTCATAGCTCTTCCTCTCACACTACCCAGTTGCTTCTAAGCGAGATTCGTTATGCAAAGTCCCTGCCACAGCATCTGACACATCATAGAATTTCAATAAATTTTAGTCCCTACTTCTGTACTCAGGAAGCCAGGGAGAGAAAGAGCTTGGATGAGACAAATGGCTAGACTCAAATAAAGAGAAATGTCCAAAACCTATAGGAGGATGGGAAAAGGGAATAAGATTACAGCATCAAATGACTGGGACAGCTGCTTAGACAGAGGGTCAAAGGACACTCAGTTGTTGTTTTCTAGACAGGACACCTGGCAGGAAGCAGTTAAGAGCAAGAGAAGGCAACCTGTGGCACAGGTTGGGACATTCAGGTGAAATTATGTACAGGTCAATTAGAAGTAGAAGGCTCTATCAAATGGAATAAGGATATTTATTTATGAATTTGAATTTGAAAATGAATTTCAAAGCTTTTAAGCCAAACAAATAATGTTATATTCTCAAATCTTGAATAAAGTCGCAATATTCCCTGTCTTTGAAACTTGCCCTGTTTTCCCACTGCTCTTAAAACAGAACCAGGCTTGTAACTTCACGTCTGCCAATCACACGTACCGTGGAAAATCTGAAAGTGAACAGGCATCACATTACCTGGCACCTATGGGTCATATGTGTGGCAGAACTTCCTAGGGTGGCTGTGGGGGATTCTGGCTTTTGAGCTCTTTTGCATTTGATGTCAAGTGGAGGCAGCAGCAGGAGCAGCAACTTTGTGAGATGATACTGAGGCATGCATGCTTAGGCATTTCTTCTGACTGCAGTGTTCTACCTTGACCAACATCTAACCTTCTACACACATATATAGTGATGGAATATTGTTCTGTTTGCATATCTGTTTCTACCGTTCAACTTGAAAACAGTGTTTCTCAAGTGCAGGTGGTTTTGCCCCAATCCCTGGGAACATTTGGCAATATCTATAGATACTTGGGGCTATTATTAGAAGGGAGTGTGCTATTGACTTCCACTGATAGTTGTTAGGGATATTGCTGCACTTCCTACAAGGTACAAGACATGCCTCCACTATGGTATTATCTGAATTGAAACATTCAAGTCTGAGAATAAGGACCACTACTCTAGGGTACTTGAGGACAGAAATCAGGACTTGTTCCTCCCTATATATCCAGCATGGTGTCTGGCTCAAGAGGGAATTTGGTAAATCACTGGAGAAAGGATGGACAGGCACTAAGGCACTGCTTTCCTTAGTGAGTATCATCCTTTAGGGTGGTGGAAAGAACACACTCCTTTTCATCCAATTGTTGTTTCACTCACAGGACTTTTTTCCTATCCTAACCTGTTAAATATTAGTGACCCTGAGGATTCTCCCCTTGTCCCTTTTCTTTTCTCTTGTGTCCTTTTTTCCTACTCTTCTGGGGTCTTCTTGTGCTCACAGAACTCTTAAATAACCTCTCCAATTGCATTAATCATGTTTATATATACAGCAAAAGATCCTAAAATCTTATTTTCAGCTTAGATGTCTCTCGAGAGCTTCAGAATTGCCTGTCCACGTGTGGATGTTCACAGGTCCTTCCAATGCAGAGCCCACTACCCACACTGCACAGATAAGCAGAGTACACACAGGGGACCCCCTTCCCTATTCCCTGTTTCAGCACTGATGCCTAGAGTAGATGCCCAGTTTCCTCTCTGCCTCTCAACACAATTTTCAATCCTTATCCTGTGTTGTGAATTCCACTTCTTCAATATTCTGAATAGGTGGTGAATCTATATCTGCTCTCCAACTTTACCCTTAGGAAGGCATTTCTTACCTGGATCCTTTTCAGTCTCTTAACCGGCCTTCTTGTCTCCAACACTGCTCTTTCCATTCCCTTCACCTGCTTGATCTTTCTATAACCGACAGTTGTCATAGCCTCCTCTACCTTAAAATCCCCAGGCTTATCTATCTGAATAAGAATCCAAATGTTCTGCTGTTAAAACACCAGAACACTTGTGGGTTTTGCCTCTGCTTCTCTCTCTATCCACCTGTGTGATCTTCCTCAGGAACTTCTCTCCCTGCCTCTTTACACATGCTACTCCGTGTCTTTGAGCCTCTCCCGTCAAGCTCACCTTGCTGTGATGGGCAGAGGGATCTCCTCCCTAGTTATGGTGGTCAGGTGTATCAGCATGGCTCAACCTTAGTGTCTGGTTTGTCAATCACTATTCTAGGTGTTGCTGCGAAGGTGTTTTGTAGTTGTGATCAACATTGACACTCAGTTGACTTTCAATAAGGGATATTAGGGATAGATAGATCTCTATCCCTAATAATCTGGTTGGGACCTCATTCGAGCATTTGGAATGTTTTAGGAGCAAAACTGAAGCTTCCACAGAAAGATAAACTCACTACCCACTCCCTCTTATCATGGACCTCAGCATCACCCTTGCTAGACGGTTACCAGATCACCCTCTCTTATGACCCACCCTCCAGAGCTTAGATTTACCTAGCTAGGCCCCACAATTGCATACATCTTAGCCCACCTAACTTCCCTAGAAGTTCATAATCTCACAGGGCTTTCCCCTGCATCCTAGAAAGAACCAGGCCCTTACTAGGGCTAAGGAAGACTCGCTTCAAAAGGGTCTGAGGTTTTTGGAAAGCTAGGCGTGCTAGACACAAAGGTTACTTGTTTGGTTTAACCCCCTCTGTCTACTGCTGTGGTGCTAAGGTACAGGGACACTATGGAAAATAAGAGATCGTGTGCTGCTTCTTAGAAAGTTCAATTTGTTTAGAATCTGGGGAATTAAGAAAAACAATGAGAAAAAAAGAAAACTTGGGGGGGTGGGGTCATGATTTCTCAGGGATCACTAAGGCAAAGATTTGCAGGTCCCATCAACCAAAAAATCCACCACTCCAGCAATAGTTGTGGAGAAGCACGTGGCAAACAGAGGTGTTCGTTTCTCCTCAAGATTCTGAAACAGAAAATTTTTAGCAGCAGCTCAGACGAAGAAGCTCTGGCCTTATGTAAGGCTTGGGGAGGAGCATATGGCAGTATGTTGAAACTCACGATGGAAAATTTTCCCAATTGAGTTTAAGTGAACATGTTGTATATTCCAGAAAGCTGGCATAGAATAACTGGCATACAGGCAAATCCACAGACAAGATGATTTTTCCCTTCATGCTTTTTCCTCTGTGCTACTTCCTCCACATAATAACACCAACTCTCTGCTCTGATCCATTGCTGGCTAAAAGTAAGAGGGAAATATTGCTTCTATTTATGATGTCCCTTGGCTATGGGGATCACATATGAGTGATATTTCTATGGCTCTGATGCTCTGATCCATCATCTTATGAGTCAGGCTGACTTTTTGACTCTTCAGAACCTGGGACACATCAGAGCTCTGGGTTGGATGAGTCTACCCTGAGACGGATGTAGTGGCTGCCGCCCCTCTGACAAGATGGCGCAGCCTGCAGTTACTGGGTGAAACTAGGTCTCCCAACAGAATGGCAAATGGTGGAGGAAGGTATTTTAGAATTAAAGTTTCTTTGATTTTGATTTATAAGGAAAAAGGGACTTCCATTTTTATTTCCTTTTTAGACTCTAATTTCTTCAAAGACTTTAACACAGGGAGAGATATTATCCATTATTTATATTTGGAGAATCAATAGTGCATTATTTACGTCCACTTCATAATCTTGGGTGAGCTGTTCTGACTAAAGTACATGGGTATAGTTTGAGATAAGAATTCAACGGAAAATTCACCTTGGCCTTTGAAACAATTTAACGTCCTTTGATGATCCTTCTGGGGTAAGGGCTGAAGTGCACAGCTCATGGGTGCCAGAAAAGAATCCTCAGAGTTCTGTCCGGTGCTGGGCACTGTTCCTTCTCACTGTTCTTTTGCTTCCTGTTTGCCATTCCATTCTGTTCTCCTCAAGGCAAGTGGAATGAAATTTCAACATAACACCCCATGCATACTTACCTTCCCACTATACTTAGAACCAAATCCAGCTTCTTTACCCATCCCTCACAACTCCAGTGTGCCCTTGCCTACACTGCAGTCCTATGTCCTGTCACTTGCTCTCAGCCACTTCCTGTCACTAGGCCTCAGCCACATGGATTGCCTCCGTCAGCTCAGGATGCCATAACAAAACACTACAGACTTCAAGGATGAAACCTCAGAAATTTATTATCTCACAGTTCTAGAAGCTGGAAATCCAAGATCAAGGTGGCAGCAGTGCTGGCTTCTCCTGAGCCTGTCTCCTTGACGGGCCGATGGCTGCTTTCCTTCCATGTCCTCATGAGTCCCTTCTCTGTGCACATGTCCTTACTGTCTCTTCTTGTGGGGACAACAGTTAGAACCCACTACCATTTGGACCTGGTTGGAGTGTGTCCCTCAGTGCTTCAGTGAGGTTTCAGAAGGTGGAAACATAACCCAGCTGTGGGGTTTAGAGGCAGGGCCTGTGGGAGGTGATTACGATTAGATAAGACCATCAGGGTGGAGCACCCAGGCTAAAATCCTGGTGGTTTTATAAGAAGAGTGAAAGACCAAAAGGAATGCACACACCTGCATGCATACTGCCTGACTCTTGCCATCTGATACCCCATGCCACCCCAGGACTCTGCCCCCACAAAGCCATCCCCAGAGCCCCACCCAATGGGGGCTGCCCAATCTTGAGCCTGGAACCTCCAGAATCATGAGCTAAAATAAACCTCTGTTCTAGTCAGTTTTTTCATTGCTGTGACTAAAAGACCTAACCAGAACAACTCTAAGGGAGGAAACGTTCACTAAGGGCTCGCGGTTTCAGAAGTCTTAGTCCATAGAAGGCCAGTTCCATTCCTCAGGGCTTGAGTTGAGGCTGAACATCATGGTGGAAGAGTGTGGCAGAGGGAAGCAACTCACATGGTGATCAGGAAGCAGAAGAGAGAGAGAGAGAGAGAGAGAGAGAGAGAGAGAGAGAAATGTGTCCACTTACCAGATACAAATATATATCCCAAAGCCACACTCCAAATGCCCACCTCTTCCAGCCACACTTCCCCACCTTCAATTACCATTTAATTAATCCCTATCAGGGGATTAATTAACTGATTGGATTAAGAGTCTCACAACCCAATCATTTTTCCTCTGAACCTTCTTTCAATTTCTCACACATGAACATTTAGGGGACACCTCACATCCAAACCATAACAACCTCTTTTTCTTAAAACTTGTCCCTAGTCTATGGTTTGGGTAAATTAGCAACAGAAAAAGGGTTAATATAGAACCTCATCCTTATGACCTCATATAACCTTAACTATCTCTTTAAAGGCTCTATTTCCAAACACAGTTGCATTGATGGCTAAGGATAAAATACATGAAATATGGGAAGACATAATTCAGTTCATAACATTGGTCTTTCTGCCCCTGGACCTTTGTCCATACTCTGCTTGGAGGACCCTTTCCAGAGGGTGGTATGCTCAGCATTCTCTTGTCATTCAGCAGCCAGCTCAATGTCATCTCTTTGGCAAGACCATCTGGCCACTGATGGTCACGCACCATCACTTCATTTGGATTCCCCCTGGCATTGTCACCTCCTGCTATAGATCATATATCTGTGTGTGCTTGTTGTCTACCTTCCTCCATAAATATCAAAATTTTGTGAGAGCAGAGGCCTTTTCTGCCAGGCCCACTGCTGGTCACTGATATGTTATTTACCATGTTCCTAGTGGCACATAGTAGATGCCTAATAAACCTTGATTCAGTGAACACAACAAAATTGCCTTCAGAGTTAAACTGGTAAATCATTTCGTAATGAAGTAAGGTAGACATCTTTCCAAACTGAAAAATAAACCATAATTGGTGCCTAAGGAAAATCTTCCTCTGATCAGAGTATAGCTCCAGGCCAAGTTATAAAGCAGTAAGACGTTGAAAGACTGATAATTCTCTTGTTGCAGTGCCTTCCAAACCAAGGGAGATGGTTTACAGCACCATCCAGAAGGCATGCTCGAGTAGCTCAGTAACGGAGTGCTTCTTTAGCATGCATGAGACTTGGTTCAATCCCCAGCACTGAACCAAAAAGAAAAAGAAAGAAAATGCATGCCTATGCCGGAGTGCCCGTCCTCTCACCAATACCACATGGGACCAAATTCAGAAATATTTACCAATTTTATCAGTAAAATGGTAACTTATTTTAATTTTCATTTCTTTGACAGTAAGATCAACTATCTTTTTTTCACTTGCTAATGTACCCAATCATGTTTTTTCCTTGCCACCTCACCTTTTCCTTTATTTAATATTTTCTTATAGTATTAAGTACTTTCTCATTCACCTTTTACTTACTGATTTGTAAGCATACTTTGAACCTAAAATAAAATGCCTTATTTATCAAATATGTGTGTATTTTCTTAATCCACGAATTGTGCTGTTACAGAGTTAACTCACAGATAGACTTGCTTTAGTACCCCCCCCAAAAATATCTGAGTTTTGCTATCAAAATCCCAAATGAAATCCATCTGTATGTTCATTAATAGGGACAGGTTATATAAAGGATAACATTTCTATACATTAAACACAAAATAGCTAGGAAAAAAAAGATCATAGTAAATCTGCTTGTCTAAAATACATTAATTTAAAAATTAAATTGAAGAATAACATGTATAATTTAACTATTTGTGTCTTTTAAAAGAATATCATCTATGTGTGCAAAGTACCTGGAAAAGAAAGCTAACAGTGCTAATTGTGATAATAATAGAAGGGGAGGCGGGTAAAAAAAAAATAGATTTTATGTTTGAGTTGAAAGGTAAATCCTCCTTAAAGGTTCAAAGGGTATGGGGTTGTTGTTTTATGTTTATTTTTTAACACTCTATTTTTTTAAAAAAAAGTTTTAGACACTCAGCAAAATCGATAAGAAGGGACAGAGATTTCCCATATGCCTCCTCCCCCCACACATGCACAGTCTCCCTCATTATGAACTTTCCTCACCAGAGTGGTGCATTGGTTATAACTGATTATTACACATCTTAATCCCTCAAAGCCTGTCATTTTCATTAAGGTCCACCTTGGTGTTGTACATTCTGAGTTTAGACAAATGTATAATGCATGGATTTACCACTGTCGTATGACACAGAGCAAGTTCACTGCCCTAAAAATCCTTTGTGCTCTGCCCATTCATCCCCCATTTCTCCAAACCCACTGGCAACCACTGAACTTTTGCCATCTTCAGGGTTTTTTCTTTTCCAGAATGTCATATAGTAGAAATCATGCAGTATTGTTTCATAATTCAGGTCTTTAAGAAGCAATCTCTTTCTCTCATCCCTTCAGCTTTCTGTGGATACTCAACTGAGCAGCTGCCCAGTTTCCTCCATTACCCATTTCCTTAAAAAAAAAAAAAAATATTTAATTCTTCTTCAAAATCTTCCAGAATTGATCTTGACTCGTCAAGAGGTATTATTTTTTGCATCCATCCCCTCCCTTGCCACACATTAAGCCTAGCTGTGAAAGAGAGAGGGTATTAAGGCTTGTCACTCTGTCTACTGTATTATGCCACTAAAGGCACATTACAAGAACTCCACCTGCATTCAAGCAATTTCACACAAAGCAACGGCTCAGTGTGAACTGAGTGTGTGCAGCCTGGTGTCCTTGGGATTCTTGCCAGAGTTGAAGGGGTTTCCACTGGAGTTAGCTGTTCTCATAGTATTTAGTATTCATGACAACTGCTTTTTGGTCGCCCCATGTCAGCATTCCAGGTGTGTATCCCCAGAAAAGTAGGCATTATCGCATCCTGGGCACACTCCCCATACCCAGGTTCTGTGCTCAAGCCACTAAACCATGCTGCTTTCTAAGAGCAGCACAGCAAACTAGATGCCTCCTCACATGGAACATGCAGGGAGATGAATGGGACACCAACGTGGAATGAAGTGGTCCCCCTACCAGAAATTACACCAATGAATACACTTGAGGTGCAATCATGGAATCTTGCAACAGTGAAAAGATAAAGGGACACGAATTTGGCTGTGTTTTTATATGTCAAGGGCAGCCTCTATACTCCCCCTCCCCCCACTGCTTTTTTCTTTCTTTTTCATTTCCAATGACCAGAATAGGAAAATGGAACTTTTATTACCACTCCATTAACTTTTGAGCTACCCATGGTGTGGGCATTGAAATTTGAGCAGCTTTGGCATAGCTATTCATCAACCCATTTCTGACACTTCCAAATCTACTGTGATTCGAGAGCCACTGAAGATGGATTTTCCTGGCCTCCACACTGCAACCAGACTTCCAGATAGCCAAGAGAAGGCCACCTGTCTCTGGTCTCACATCCCCATCACCAGGAGTAATGAGAGGGCTCAGAATGCTCCTAGCAAGATGCCCACAGCTCATCATCCCACGGTTCTCCTAGCACACTCCTCCATATCTGCAAGAACTACTATGTGAACCTCTTTTTGCCCTGTTCTCTGAAGAATGTCAGTCTCCAAAAGAAGCCTGGGACTCTCCACCAATTTCACCTTCCTGGACTCTTGTCTTCAGCTATCCTGATATTCTCTTTTTTCTCATCCACTTTACAACCCACCCCCGATACCCATCGCTCCTGAATTTTGTGCTCAGTCATCAGCTCCTCAAAAGTTTTCTTTCACTTCTTGCTCTAAATGGACACTCTCCTCTCAGGAAACCACTTGCTTTTCACTCAGCAGTCTGAAGTGGAGCTGTGTGAGAGGTTTTTGCAATACCAGGCTAGAAGAAGGGGCAGGTGTCCTTGTTTCCTACTACAGTCACTTAACTGTCCTCCCTCTCACCACAAGAACCACAAAAACCAAGTACTCACGTTTGAGTATCAAGTCATCCGTCTTTATCAATCACTAATCCAACTTGCCGCTGTCACCTACTGGCTCACAGGTCACTCCCCTAATTGTTTGAAGACTTTGGCTCCTGACTGACTGCCCTTCTCTGACATATTGGTGACTTCACTATCCACACATACAATCCTTCAAAACTCTCGGTGCTTTGATGCTTTCTCCTCCAACTCTGACTTCCTATACTCTGCCTCAGCCCTTCATGAAGTCCAAAGGTCACATTCTAGATTTTTCATTACCAGTGAGTGTAAGCCATGCACAATCACAATTTCAAGCATTCCATCTTTCCAGCCCAACTCTGAGAAGCAACGACTCCATTCAGAGTTACTAGCCATTTTGTTGTAGAATTTTTTGGGGTTCCCTGGCTTTGCTTCCTTATCTAGCTCAGATGTGATGGTCCTTACATATATTCTTAACAGTCTTCCTCATTGCTTTCACCTAGAAAATCTCCAAGCCAGGTTAAGTCAAGTTAGCTTACCCGGTGCACCACCCAAGATGGTCATGGCTGGAGAAAGCCAAATGTCCTAGCTGATCCTAACTTCATGACCACTATCCATGAGAACTAGGTATAGTTCTGCCCTTCAATCACACAACATTTCCATAATCCTCTCAGTTCCCTCATATCCTAAATTGGTAGCTTTCAAACTTGAGACTATCACAGAATCTTCCAGAGGACATGTAAAAAACTCAGATTGCTGGGTTGAAGTTTCTGAATCAGTTTACAGTGCAGCCTAAGAAACTGCATTTTTAACAAATTTCCAGGTGATGCTGATGCTGCTGGTATGGACATCAACTTGGAGAACCTCAGCTCTGCATGAATGTCTCATGACTTTCTCCTCAAGCCTCCAACACACATTGCCCATCCTTACTCTCAGCTGATAATTTTGCTTGCACAAATGCATTCACTGACACACATGCACACACACATAATCTGAAGGGATTTGTTTTCAAGGCTTCTAACACCAAACCTCCATTCTTATTGGGAACAGTGCCTATGAGCTCTTCCCTCCCTCCTACTATTACAAGTAAACTCTTCAGGCTCCTCTCCAATGCCAACTCTGCACACCTCTGGTAGATTTCATCTCCCCTTCTTGCTAAATCTGACTCTTGACATCTTCCCTTTCCCAATGTTGTCCCCACATCAAGAATCCATCCTTTCTGGATCAAACTCAGCAGCATCAAGCATCTTGAAGGGAACCCCTTGTTACCCCACATTTTCCTTCAGTTTAGATCTGATGGCTCCTCAGAGCCATTATACCCTTGCATGTTTTCTTTACAATCTTAACAGGAGCATTCCATGAAATTTGGTCTCCTCCGTTTTCTTCAAATTCACCAGGCACACTGCTACCTCATGGCCTTTGACTTGATACTATCTCTCTCTGGAAGATTTTATAAGGCTAATTTGATCATCTTCAGGACCTTAATCAAATGCTGTTTTCTCAATAACACTTTCTCTGACCAACCCGTTAAAACATGCAACACTCTTCTCCACTGACCAGCAAGCAGCCCCACCCCTCTGTCCCCACTGACTACAGGTCTTCTCTTCTATCCTTTATTACTCATGATCTGAAATTCAATCTCAGCTAATAATTGACAGATAATAAGTGACATTGGGAATTCAATTAATAATAGGATTTAGATAATAATTGACATTAGGAAAAACTAGTCTCTTTCAGAAGAACCATTGAGAATTCTCTTTGCCCACATATAGTTTAAGGCTTTCCTAAACAAAAGATACCTTAGATATTCCTTTATCCTTTCTGTTTCTACGTTTTGTAATAAATTTTAAGACCAACTCAATCCTTCATGGCTCTGTCCTGAGTGATATTCACATATCTTGGATCTGGGAATCCAGTACATTTCTCCTGAAGCTACTTTAAATGTAGCTTAATTCTTTGTATTCCCCCTGCAGTCCTGAGCTTGGGACCCACGGCCTGACACATGCTAGGCAGGTGCTCTACCACTGAGCTACATCCCAGTCCTGTAGCTTAATTATTATCATTCTATGTAGTTAGGGTTCATTTAAAACCAGGATCTCGGAGACCTGCCTCAGTCTCCTTTTCTGTCTGCTCATCCATCTCTATTTAAAATCCTACTTGGATAAGGCAGGGAAGAAGAGGAAACAGACTAAAAAATGTGGCAAGTCCCTGTCCTAAAAGAATCACCCTGTCACTGGAATTCAAGAGGTGCTCCAGTGCTCTTAAGAAACCCAGCACTGGCTGCAAGCAAATTCCCTGCAACATCAAATCCCCTGCCACACGGTGAAACAAAGGGGAATGAGTTGAGCTGAATTCAGCAGAAAACATATGTTATATAGTGCCCAGGAAAGAAAATAATCAGTCAAAGTGACAAGACCAATGGATCAGCCTTAAGATTGAAGGACATGCAATTTCTCTTCTGCACCTTGCCCAGATAAAGGAGAGGTCATATAAAAATCCTGGCAATTAAAAAATGATGATTAAAACATTTGTGGAATTTCCCTGTAACTAGAACTCCATCACTTTGACTTAGAGAGACAGTAACTTAATACCATTAAGAAAAAAATAAAATCTCTCTGTTTAAAGAATTAACAATTAGATAGATTTTAAATATCCTTGTTTCTCTACTTGAATGATTTAAAAAATAATAATAAATAAATGCTGACTGGAACTTTACAGGCTGCACGTGCCCCAGGCAGAATGATCCGGCTTGGTTAAATCATTACAGAGTCCATCACTGGTGTGTCATGTCATTAAAGGTGTCAAGAAGAGAAAAAAGTTGTCTTTTTCTTGGTGCTAGCCAAGGGGTTAGAAGGTGTTCAAAACTAAAATGATGAACTTACAGATCAGAATGTACAGCAGAGCATTTTGCCCTTTCAGTTTGCTTGTGTTAAAATAAAATAGAAGCACAGAATTAAAGAAAGAGGAGGAGAAAATTCAAAGGCAATTTGATGGGAAGATAAAATTCTCCCATCTGGTAAGGTTTGGGAAGGTGCTACATTACAAGTACCCACTTGTCAGGGGCATTTAGTTTTCCAATACCTTCCTCTCAAGAAGCATGCATTTCCTAGATAGGAGAATGACCTGATTCTCCCAAGGTAGCAAATTCTCAACTGAGGCTCTGTTGCTGCCATTAATAGGAAAATTGCTATTTTATTGTTGTGCCAAATGAGCTCTGGGCTAATCAAAGTCTCTTGGGAAAGGCTGAAAAATACAAAGCACTCATACCCTAGAGCAAGGCTCTGAGCTGCTTTGAACTGCATTTACAACCTTAATATAGTCCATGAGATTTCACAATCCACATGGGAAACCAAATCTTCTTTCTAATGGAATATTTACTGGGTTCATCATAACAAAAGGAGAACAACTTTTGGTGAGCATATTCTTCCATTTATTGGGCTCATTAGAATCACACATAAGAGGTCTCACAGTGATTTTTTTTTAATGTTGCTCAGGATAAAACATAATTTTCATCATAAGCAAGATAAATAGGGTATAATTCTTGCCTAGTGCTGTCCAGATGCTCAGTTAAGAGGAGGAAAATGTGCACAAATGCCTCCTCCTGCCTCTTTAGACATTGACCCACCTCAATTTGCCAACTAGCATGCGGTATGCAGGGTCCCCATCTTGTAGCTCAGAGAAGCATTGTGTTATGCCAAAAGAAATGATACAGCAAAGAAACTGAGATCCCAAAGCAAGTGAAAAACATTCAGGAGATGGTGCTGCTGGCCCTTGAGCCTTGACAGCACAGAGGATAAAGACAAGCAGTGCTTAGATTCCAACAGGCCATGGGAATCCAATTTACCATATTTCACAGATAGGAGGGTTTAGAACGCCACCCACTTCAAGGCACTCTCTTTTATCTAATGATCTGTGTGTTGCAACCCTTGCCTCATGGTGAAAAAAAAAGTAACAGAACCATCATTTTATTACAGGCAGATCATCTTCCTTGGTCCTTTGTTTAGGTGACAGGTGTGTCTGTGTAGCACTGAGCACTCCTCGGCCTCCAACTGCCTGCCACCTCTTCTCCCAGGGGATAAGAAAGCTGTCGTCACTTCCACACTAATAATAGAAAAATTAGCACAACTGCCTTCTGATCTTTCAAAAGGCTTCAATATTTTGAAAAACAAAAAACAAAACCTTCTTGACTAGGGGGGGGGGGGCCCGGGGAGAACAATTAGATGGAAGCTAATCACATCTGAAAGTAATTGCCTAATATCTGTGTGTAACAAGTACTGGTGCTTTAGTTTTCCCCTGAAATTAAAAATGAAAACAAAACTTTTGCTCTCTCATTTTTGTCTTATTGATTATGAGGAAACTGAAGCACCAATAGTACACTCAAAAACTTCTCTTCTTTTCATGCCTGTCTCACCATGCTGTTATTTATTTCTTCCTTGAGCATCAACTCTTACCTGTTGATGCTGTTTTAAAAAAAAGAATATTTATACGTATGAACATTAAAGTAATACCTAAGGAGTTTGCAGAAAAATAACTTCTAATTTTTTGTGCTTATTTTTTATTGGTTCTTCTTAGTTACAAATAACAGAATCCATTTTGACATAATTACACAAGCAAGGAATATGTCTTTTTCCAATTCAGACCCCACTACTTCTCCTTCCCCTTCTCTCTCCCCAGATCCTGTTCTCCTCCCTCTATGATCTTTCTGCCATTTATCCATAATTATTTTTTCTAACTAATTTCTGTGGATGTACACAATGGTGAGATTTACTATGGTATATTCATATAATAACATCTAAATTTTAAGAGCACCTATGGTTCACGTTCCACATCAGTACAGCTTGTTGGTTCACACAAATTCTTGTCCCCTAATAGTAAGATATAAGATTGTTATAAAAATATAATCCTGGCATCCTTTGAAATTTACATAATTTTCCTTTTCAGATCATTTCAATGTGTCTATATATAGATTACCTTATTTGACCTTCATTATAGCCTTGTAAGTTAGAAGAGCTACAGTGTGCTAATATCCCTATAATATGAGGAGAGAGAGAGGAGTCTAAAATCTCAAGAGGCCTATATACATGGAATGGAATTATAGCCCCAGAGCTGAAATATTGCATGGGAAATTCATGGAAATAAGGCTACTCAATCATTCATTGAGTTTAAGAGACTGTAATAACCCTCATGTGGTGCTGAAACCTTAAACCTCCAAAATGTTCTCAATCCTTCAGGCCAGCACATTTACCCAAAGCAACTGTGTGTTTTCTGAGCCATGGAAGGACAGACTGAACCAACTGAATTAGAATCCTACATGATCCGATTAGCTGGCCTGGGTGCTGCTTGGTTGCCCTGGGATGTCCAGCTGACTCGAGAACTCCACCTTCCCTGGCAGGAGGACAGGTGGACGGATTGTAAAAAATCATTACACGATAATCTTAACGAAAGCATAGAAAAGCTCCAAATATTCCCATTTCGTTTGCCTCTCAAACGTTGTTATAAAGTCAATTAAGGGAATAAAAATAATAATAAACCAAAAAGCTGTTTTTCCAACTACCAGGAACATCCAGATGGCTTTTCCTGGATCAATGTGGGTTCTCTAGCCCAGGGTTTAAGAAGCAAGGCAGGTATGAGGTCATTTACTTCCAGCCTGTGAGTCTTTTTGATAAAAGAAGCTCTTTGCAAGAAGCATTTCCCTCTTGTCCTTATAAATCAAATAAATAAAAATAAAAATTTCTGCCAAGCCATATGCTTCTGTTCCTATCCTTCAACTGGCCTAAAATAAAAAAGATTACCCTTCTGTGTTCATTTTCCTCTCCCTCTACTTGGGGTATGGAGAGGCAGGGAAAGGAGCTAGAGAAAGAGAAAGAGAGAAATCAAACAACTGTCTAAACAAATCAATCCAACATTTCCAAGGGCTTTTGACCTGCAGCAATGTCAATCTCAGGGTGGTTTTTTCCCCCCTTTTCTTTCTTTGAATCAACATAACCTATGATTCTGATCACTCCAATATGTCAGTGCCTGCTGAGGGCATATTTTATTGTTCATAAAGCCCCAGACGATAATGAAAAATAAGCAAGAAAACGATAAATTCATCAAAGTTGCGAGAATATTCGAGGAAAAAAGGAATTTCCCGAGGTAACTGTCCTTGACCTGGCTCTTTAATCGAGTGAAATTTCATCACTTTATCTAATATCATGCTTCATGCTTCAGGCTCCCAGCAATCCTATTTTAGTGCGGTCTAATGGGCAGCTGACACATCCACTCAGCACCAAACTGTATAATATGTGCTGACATACTGTGTGGTGAGCTGCCCTGCAGGGGCTGTTTATTTGGGCCTTGCCTGGGAGAGAAAAAAAAAAAAAGTCAGTCTGAAAAGGTTCTTCGTCATTTCAGGCTCGGCTTTCCAGGCCTTGGTAGACTTTGCATTTTAAGAGGTCTGTGGGCCCTGGAGGAGAGGCAGTCACTGATTTGGGTGGCTGTGCCTATCTGACTTTAGGTGAAAGGTTGGGAAAGCCCCGGTTATGGTTGTCTGAAATCTGAATCTAGATAGTGTAATGGAGAGTGTCACTCTAACTGCTGTGCAGGCAGCTCTCTCAGAACCCCTGATTCAATTTGATATTCTGAGGTTAACGTACTGTATTGGGCCTGAAAATAGGAATGCGCACGAAAAGCTTTTATACTTATTCAGTTCAGTAAGCATGGCAAACTCATCAACAGCTATTTGTACACTGTGGGCATGGTGGGACTTACTTTGATGTTCTGATTTATGCTTGCTTTTTCCCCCCAGTATTACTTTGGAGTTGAAATGCACTTAAGCCAAGTTGACTTTTGACAAATAGCTGAAGATATTATCATAAATAAAGCCCCCTCACACACACACACACACACACATACACACAAACCCCACAGTCTTTGACTCTAAATTTTCAACACAAACTTCTAATTGTTCTAAAAATGTAAAGGAGACTAAAAAGACATGATAACTATATGAATTATGTGACCCTGGACTAAATTCAGTGGTAGAGAATGAAAAATATTATCAAGGATATTATTAGGACGACTGAGAAAACCTGGACTCGACATTAGAGAAACATTAGTATTGTATCAATGTTAGATTCCATGAATTTAGCAACTTGCTCTGGTTATGTAAGAAAATGTGTTTTCTTAGACAATTCAAAGTGAATTAAAGGTATTAAAGGGTACAGGAGCATGATGCATACAAATTACTCTCAAAAGGTTCAGAAAAATTTAATTAGAGAAAGAAGGAATGATAAAGGATATGTGGCAAAATGTTAAAAGTTCGTGAATCATCCTAGCAATACAAATAATTCTTGTCCAGAGGCAGTAAATAAATTCTGTGGAGGCGGGTTCTGTGGGTCTTCTCTCCCCCACTTCAGAAGAAGGCAGTTTTGCATCCACTTGAAAATTCACTTCAGTATTACTGGTCTGTAAATGAGCCCTTGAACAGATTATAGCACTCGCCTGTCTCCCTCATTAATGAGATAAAATCTTTAACACATGTTGAAAAGGAGATTGATGAATTTGACCAAAGTCTAAGGGCTACATGGGAGTTCCCTTAACCATTTCTGTGGCACTTCTGTAAGTTTGAAATTACTGCAGAATAAAAATTTTCTAAAATAACTGTAAACAGAAAATAACAGTGGATAGGAACTGGTATAAGAATGAACACATGCACATATTAATTAGAAATGGACCTTATAGGAGCTGAAGTGCTCAGTCCCAAATCATGGCAATGAAAGGTTAAGCAAATGATGGTTAGTCTACAACTACCAGGACTCTGATCATAATGAAGTTCTGTTATTTGTGACCTCATTAGAACCCCCAAATTTATTTATTTATTTAGACCACCCCATATCTAAAAAACTGAATTGCTCCCTATTTTCTGTGAACTCCAATTTCCCTTAATTAGATTTCCCCCCTGCTTCACCTCACATCCTTATATATAAGATACTGAAGTACAACAGCTTTACAGCTCAAAAAAAATTAAAATTTAATTTCAAATGGAGTAAGATATTTATATTGTGGAAAGCAAAATGTCACACTGGGACTTTCCTAGTGACCCTCATGGTCCATCCCTGAAGGGGGTCGTTTGTCATAAAATTCTGGCAATATTTAGGGAAGAGTAACTTTCTGGAGGTGACAATAAAGCAGCAGAGACCTCAGTCAATCACTAGTTGAAAGCAGGGTATTTTATCACTGATGAAAAAAGGACATCGTTCTGTCTTTTAAATGCTAACATCCAAAACACAAGCATTCTCCATTTTAAACAGGAGTACTTAAGTGTGATCGGTAAACATTCCTTCAAAGGTGACGTCCTAAGGCAACTGGTACCCATAGTAGTATCATAGTAGCCAGAGTGATAATGGCCCTTAGATTAAATTGAGCCTTTAGAGAGTGCCACACATTCTGTACAAAATATCACATTATCCCCCTTAATCATCACAATTCTCTGAACTGGATATCATTAACCCCATTGTACAGAACAGTAAAATGAGGGTCATGGAGGCTTAATGACTTGTCCAAAGAGGCCCAGCGCTACTGACAGATTTCATATCAAATTAAGTTTGATTCCAAATCCTTAATATTTGACTTCCACACTAAAAAAACCTCTAGAACATTCACATGATAAAAATAAGCTTAGTAATTGCTTTATTAGAAGCTTATCAAAGAAAACAAATTACAAATTAAGTGTTTACAATATGGTACTGTCCGTGTTGAGGCGTCATGTGATCAACTGTCTGGTGTAGCACCCTGCCAATGAAATTACTAGTTTAAATAAAGCAAGTAGACTATTTAGAGAAAAAAAATGCAAAGCAGGGTTATTTCTGTAGATTATCTAAAGTTACTAAGAAAAGGAAAAAAAGAAGGAACTACTCTTTAATTTTCCATTTTGAAGATTTTAGAACTCCACTTGGCAAGACCCATACTTTCTAAGACTATAAAACAAAACTCACTGCCAAATTATGATAAATTTTAAAATGCAAGCTTTAAGTGTTGTTTTAGCAATGGTAATAAACTATATCAACATTTTCTCTACCAAATACAATAATTTTTCTAAAGGAAAAAAATATAATTTATAATGATTTTTGCTAGTCAAATCATAGTTTTAAGTATTCGGGGTCTGATGTTTTAAATTAATTGATTATATCTTGCACATTAAATCTATTCCCCATTTTCTGTGAACTCCAATTTCCCTTCATCATTGGAAAATACAAAGTCTCATTAATGAGGCTTTGAAAAGGTCTGAAAGAACATTAGTAGAATAAAATGGTGACCTTGGGTAGTATTTCATTTATCCTCTGACAGTTCTTCACTCGCCTAACATTTATTGAATTCAGTTAAGATTTATTGAATGTGGGTTGATACTTGCTCTCAAGAAGCTTAGAATTAAAGGGTAAGGTACACATGAACAGTGAGCTCTAACAGAGGGCAAGATGAAAGTACGCGGTCGAGAATATAGTGAACAAAAACTACTTTCCTCTTGGAATCAGTTTCTCTCTCACTTCTGCTATTTCTGTCCATTACATGGCTCCACCTGTCTCTCCACAGAACACACTTACCACCTAGACTCACCAATTAGAGAATCCAAACTTCCCCAAAACAGGAAGACACAAATCCAGACAATCCAAATTCTAGGATGCCTCCATGTAGTGCTGTAAAAAAGAATTTGTCTCCTTTGGAGATTGAGAGCCTAAAGTACTCTGTAAATCTGGGGCTTCTGAGAAGCACTTTCCTACCATACATGAGTGGAGGTTTACTGAAGACTGAAATCAACATGGAGAAAATCAGAGCCAAGAAATGTAATGAGAGACAGATGCCTTGAGGACATTAGCCCTGTACTAGGAGTACTGAATTTTAAATTACATGAGCCAGTAAATACCTCTTTTCTTTACCCTAATTTTTTCCTTTCATTGAAAACTGAATTGTCTCTCTAACACCATGATGATCCCCAAATGGAGTTGGATTAGAGTGTAAAACTTTTCCATCTCTTAACATTATATTAATGAATTCCATGTGCTCTTATAGGAAAGAACAATTACCTTCAGCTGGGGATACACCCTGGGTTTCATGAAGGGAGCGAAATTCGAAGTGAGCTAGAATTTCCAAAACTGTAAGTGTAAGGATATTTAGGATGAAGAATAAACATGAGCAAAGACAAAGAAATATGAAAGCACCAGGTGCATTTGTACATTGGTACAGAAATATAATAATGCACACAGAAGAGCAGAAGTCCAGTCTGGAAAGGTATTTGGGAAGAACTTGATCAAAGAGCTTGAATGTTTTCCAGGTGGTCCAAAGTTTATTATGTAAGCAAATGAAAATCATCAAAAGTTTGGGAAGAGAAAAAAAATTCATTATTTTCCATTTTTTAGGGAAAATAACCCTCCTAAAACTCTGAAAAAGAAATAACTAAATTGGAAAAGATTGGAACAGAAGGCAACCCAGGACTTGGTGAGACATGTTAAGGACATAAACCAAAAACGTGCCCAGGGGTAGGGATAAAAAGAGACATTCTAGAAATAAAATCACAGGGCAAGGTGACTAATGTTTAACCTTTTGAATAGCAATATCTTGCAGTAAGGAATTTTTTTAAAAGAAACCATGATCCGATAAAGTTTTGATGAAACCGTCTCCAATGGTTCAAAACAAGATCTTTCAGACAAAGTGGAAGTAACCTTTGAGAAATGCTTAGAAATGATCCAAAACAGGCAGATGTACTACGCTCACTCTAGTATCAGGAAGTGAAAGAATTTTACTTCTAAGTTTTGACTTTATAACACATTTTAAACTGCAGACAAATGAGCTGGCATAATGATAGAGTCACAAAATGAATTGCAAGTTGAATGTTAAATGATGCTTGCTTCCTTTGGGTTTTCATGTGGTCGGGCTTCATCTCAGGACAGGAACCAAATGTGGATGCAAACTGGCTTCAGTTCCTTCCTTTCTCTTCTCTTTTCTTCCTTCCTTTCTTTTTCTTTTCTCAATCTTCCTTCTTACTCCCCATTACAATTAAATTTTTAGCTGGATTTAGGAAAACTTTCTTTTTATACTGGAAATAAATCAGTGTGCTATTTAGAAACACCAAAAGAAAAATTTTAAAAGCTTCCCATGGCTTTAGAAGTCAGTGAACTTTTAAATTTTAATGCAAAAGATATTTATTGAACACTTAACCATGTGGCAGGTCTGGTGCCCAGGGAGCAAGTAGACTCTTTCATCCAAAGTAGCCATCTTCTCTGAAAATGGCTCAGAGTCTTGAGAGAGCCACGATTTTTCTAATTAAATAGTTAGAAAAATTCTCTTTCAGCAAGACTAGACTTTTAATCGTAATATGAAAATTTAGGATGATTTCTCTTTCCTAGATTGATTATATTTTCATTTGGATTTAAATACGGAGTGTGAGACATTCGAGAAAATTCCATAATAATTTTCCTCGGGGATACAAATGTTGATTTCAAGATGTCATTCCCAGGTTGGGTGGGGGGCAAGGACTTCATAGCAGGTTTTAACCCTCAGGTACATATTGATTATTAGTTATTCGTGTTTATTTAGATACTGAACAACAAACTGTAGTATTCAGTACTGAGTGTGAAATGTCATGTGTTTCTGTCAGAGGAGGATAACAAAGTTCATGGCAGGAATGACAGCCTTTGAAGACGAAGGGAAGGCAAAGGGGGGAGGCAAAAAAGAAAATTGAGTTGTCAATGGCAGAAATCAGATGGCAAAAATCATCTATCATCCAAAGTGTCCTCATAAATGTTTTTATAACTGTGCCTAAGTTCATTAAAAAAGAAATTAGAGGGCTGGGGTTGTAGCTCAGCAGTAGAACACTCACCTTCCACGTGTGAGACCCTGAGTTTGACCCCCAGCACCACATAAAAATAAATAAACACAATAAAGATATTGTGTCCATGTATAACTAAAAAAAAATTAAAAAGAAATTAGAATGAACTGTTTCTTAATGTACACCATCTTTTTCAGTAAATTCCACGTGCTATTATTAATACCCTAAAGAATAATCTAGGGGTTTAAATTATGCTCAGATAAGGGGTTTTTTTATCTTCAGATGAAAAGAGAAAAGAAAGTGCTTTTCTGTGACCATCTCCAAATCCTCTCAAAACACACATACACACAAAGTAGGAAGTTGGGACACAAGTCAAGAGAAAAATTTCATTTGATAACCTAAAAGTAAGTATATAGGCTAAGGGCAAAAAGGGCCTTAAAGAGACCAATCTTAGAAAGTGGTTCTGAGAAAAATGAACAAGGTTTTCCTACACACAAAGTTAACTCATCAAGTTGCCCAGATTCACAAACAAGTTAAAACTCCTAAAAATAATTTTCAATAAAATATAATTTCCAATATCACACAGAACAATGCATTCATTAAAAATGAAGGATACATTCCATTCAATCAACCCTGGCTTTTCAGATCTTAGAGTATGTTCTTATAATTTCCTTTTTAAATCTGATAACAAACTATCTGACAAAAGCAAGCAAGAAAGAGAAATCCATACCATGTATTTAGCTTTCATTTTCATTAGCAAAACAGACATGGAATGGATGTGCATTCACCACATCTGCTTAACCTTGAAGATTCAGTATTTTGTTCACTCTCCTTCTGGAAGTTTTAAATGGCAAAAACATTCCTGGTTTCATTTGCAGTCTGAAGGAGTAATTCAATGATAACAGTGACATTTGAAATATTTGTGGTTTTGTGCAGCATTTCCTTCGAGAATTATAAATAAGCCAAAAAAACATTGAATAATGCAAAGAGGTCCTTCCTTAAGGACCACGGAGGAAAATAAGATCCAGGGAAAAAGTCATTTATTTTGGCAGTGTAGCCTTGTTCATAGTGGAACTCATATTACCCAGACACTTTTTGGCCAATTAATTCATTAATAATAAATTTAATTAAACATCAATGAATCGCCACCTAGGTCTCCATTTCTGAGCTAATAACCTTTGCCTAGCAATGGCAAAATTCAAATTTTTCTTTTAATTTAGGCTTGCTTAGGTTCTATGTATTCACAGAATACAAAATGAGTATTAAATGACTTTGTACATATTTATTTTTTAATGTCCCTGCTGTTAACCAACATTTCAGCATGGGATTTGGGGGGTGACATGTGATGTTATAGTTTAAAGGGTTATTTTTAACTACACCAAATCTAAATCCACTCATGTTATAAATAGGAATATTTTTAAGGTGTGCCCCAGTGTTAGTTGATCTCCCGAACTTTATGTTTTTAGATAGGAAACATTTATTTTATGAATTAACCAGACCACCAACCACAATGTAAAAATGCTTGAAAAGAGACTTCATAAAAATACCAACCTTAAGTTATTCCTTTTATTTCTTGCTAAATGAAATAAACAAAGAAAAAGGAAATTTCCCTGAAGCCAAAATGTAGAAAGCAAAAGACTTCACAAATCCAAAAGAAATGACATACAATTAAAATATAATACTGGATTTTAAATTACAATCTTCACTAAAGGTGGTTCTAAAAATTAATGCGCTCCACCTAAGTGGAAGAGGGAGAATTCCAACACAGTTCTAGGTATACAGTAGGTGCTCACTAAATCACTATTAATTACTAGAAAAAAAAACAGTAAAAAAAAATGTGCTTTCCTAGAGTACAAGCTGAGTCAAGGTGTTCTCTCCATTGAGAGAATATGATGTTCCAAAGGGTATAACATGAAAGGGCGAGAAAGTTGGAAGACAGGAGTGAGAGAGACCCTAGAGTTGACAAAGATAGGAAGAGCAGGTTCTTATTCCCCACTCCCTCAAAAAAGGTCCCAGGATGTAGTTTCTCCTGTGGTTTTAATGAAGGAGCTGAGGTACACCCTTTCTGTAGTGCACCCAGTGGATATCATTCAATGGACTCTCACCATATCACTTTCTAACTTTTTGAGAGAAATGATATTTTCTTCACAATGTGGAGAAAAGTCAGGAAAGGATCTAAGACCTCCCTAATCAATTGGTTCTCATGGTTTTAGGAAGGAGATGGATAAGAAAGAGATTGCTTTCAGTTTTGAGGAATTATTGAATCAATGGGTTTCTTCACCTCCCCAGATCCTCCTCAATATTCAAAAGAAAATAAAACGGAAGAAGTAGCAGGACCATTTGAGGCCTCTTTCACTGTTCCTTATTTTCACTTGACTGGCACCTTACAGTGTCCAGACAGATATTATTGTTCCATGTATGTTTTAAGTATACATAAAGAGGTATAATCTGAGGAGACAAAGGTATAGAGAAGGGAAATGATTACTGTTCTGGACAACACAGAAGATTTCAGGTGGCACTCATAAAAATCAAGTGCTTTTTTTTTTTTTTGCCAAGGCTATTCAAGCAGATAGACATTCCATGCCCATTGGTTGAACACTATGCCAGCCACCAGAGTTTCCCTATCGTAAAGCATCACCATTAAAAAGGAATTATCCTACTTACAAAAGAAGGCTGTGTGTATTTAACTTGAAAACAAGATTTGACAAGGTGACCATCTGTTTTCTCTTTCACACTTAATTACAAAAGAATGGTACTTACAGCCAATAAAAATACCCAGGGAGGAATTGGGATTATGATGTATTCATTTGCTCTGCAAAATGCAAACCTAACACTTGCTCATATGGCCACATTGAAGAGCAGTAGAATTAGCGCCACTGCAACTGGTCCTTCACCACAGTCCCTCGGCGCAAAGCCAATCAACCTGCAAAAAGGGACAGGACAGTGGGAGAGTATTGAAAGGGACCCAAATCATTGGTGCAGGAGGAATGCTCCGATAGACACCTTACTTCACTAACTTGTGTTGGAACCATCTGCTCCCCAGGCCAAGTTTCTATCATTAGATTTTGCTTGTTATTTGTTTTTTTTTTTTCCTTTTTAAATAAAATATGCTCAAATCTAAGAATGGAGAAACAGCTCCTAATAATGGGAAACACATTAGACTGGAAATCTAGGTGCCACACCCAGGTAAGTCACTTCTTACCCACATGGCCCTAAGTAACCCATGTAATATCTCTGATTCTGAGTTTTTTCAACTGTAAAATGAAGATAGTAATACCAAATCTCCTTCCCTTACAGAATGACTAGGAAAGTTTTATAAGGTAAAGCATAAAATTGATAGTAAAATGTAAAGTATTTTACAAGTGTAAAGTATTAATAACAACACCAATAAAAATAAGGTCACAGTAGAACATCAGAGACATCTGTACATCCTGTATAAATCTACCTTGCAGAGGGATGATAATTTTTTAGCTGCTCCCTTTTTGTTTAAGCAGAGATCTGATGACTGGCTTCCAAAAGACTATGAAAACAGCCAAATTGTCCCAGAGAAATAATCACTTCAGAATATTTGACTTGTGAAGTTATAACTTTTGCAAAAGCGATAAATGAACTGTGTGTTCTTTAGTTCTTTGGTATTTTCCTGAGAATGATGACCTTCATTCTAGTATTGCTCTGTGAGAGCCACCAGTGACATGTGCTTATTTAATATTAAATTAATTAAAATTAAATAAATTTTTTTTGTGCTGCACTGTCATACTAACCTCAAGTAACTTAACTAGTGGCCCCAATGGCTTGTGGCTACCACCATGGACAGTGCACAGAGAGATTATCTCTATCTCAACTTGAGAATGTCATGTTCAGAGAGACAAGCCAGAAAGTCAAGAGTTATATGTTTTGTTTTGTTTTTTTCTCAGATGTAGCAGCTAGAGAGGAAAAAGAAAAGAAAAGTGGGGGCAGGGAGAAATCTCATGAAAACTGAAGGAAGTTCAGGAGAGTAGAAGAAAGAGATGGGGAATGGAGGAAAGGAGGGAAAGAGTAAATACTGGGGTGTGATGTTGGCCAAATTATATTGTAATGTTGTGTGCATCATCATGCACAACTATGATGCATCCGTTTAAAAAATACGGAGAGAAAAGAGAACAATTCCATCACAGTAGGCACTATTAGTGGTAAGAAAGTCAGGCTCTTCTGGGATGGGGGTGGGGAGGGAAAGATAGCATGTGCTTTCCAATTCAGGCTTTGATCCAGCTCTGCCTTTTACTTGGGCGAATGACTTTACCTCCCTAGGACTCAATTTTCTTCATCAATAAAATGGGGCCAATAATAATAATAATAATACCGATGCATAGGGTAACTATGAGGAAGAAGTAAAATAATAATAGCTAGCATGTTCTATGCACTCAATAAATGTTATTTATTACTATATTTCATCAAGTCTAAGAGGCAGAACTTTTCACATTTTAACATATCTCAAACTCATATGTAATTTCTAATCAGTGCCAAAAGAAACTTGGCAGAGGAGGAAGTTGTGACATAGAAGTCAGAGCCGGCACATGTGCAAATTTAGCATGTGTGGAGAAGGTTATAGATTCATCTGAGTCTCACCTAAGCTGAGATACAAGCCTTGTTAGCATGGCATGTAGTTGAACCTTATTTTAAATTTGGATCCTAATTGTCATTTAAAATGTCTTTGAAGAGAATATATTAAAATTTAATGTAGAAACAAATGATTATTGTCTTTGCAGAATATTGTCATGCTCTACACAGTTTCATTAAAAGGCAGTGGAAATTGCCAAATCTCTTGGAACAGTCATGAGTTTCTCAGAACTAAGAAGATTTGATGATGCCTACTTTTAAAAACTTTAATTGATACATAATTGCACACATTTATGGGGTACAGTATGACACTGTGGATACAATGTTTAAGGAGGAGATCAGGGTAATTGGTGTATGCATCACCAATAATATCTATCATTTCTTTATGTTGAGAACATTCAAAATCCTCTCTACTAGCTATTTTGGAATACACAATTATCAACCGTATTTATCCTACTGTACTATAGAATATTTGAAGTTGGAATATAGATATTTGAATGCAGTTATCCAACTGCATTCCTGTAACTGTTAAACAATTCTTGTCCTTGAATCCCCAAATATAATCACTCTGATTTCATCATCCATCTATCAAAAGAAATCCACGATTGACACTTAAGAATTGTTTGATGTCCATGAATAGGTAATTCAATTAAAAGGAAAAAATATAAGGGTGATTTTAACCACTTAGGAACTGTTCAGGAGCCTGAATTTCTGCAGTATGCCTTGAAAGTAGTCTTGATCTCCTGCAGAATTCATTAAAAATTTTAGTAGAATTATTTCAATATGCTAAAGAAGAGCAGATGATAAAACAGGTCCTGAGGAACCATGCTACAGAGAGCTCCATATAGACTCAGGAGATCCAAAAAAACGTTAGGCCCAAACCAAATTTAAGTCCTGAAGAATGTACAACTATCGGGAGAAAACAAAGCTGTGTAACTATATAGGTGCTTCATTTTTCAGAAAAGCTGTTATTAAGTCCATGATGCGGCTAGCAATTTATACAGTCTAGTGTCTAGGAAATGTGGGATTATCAACAAGAAGGACGTATGTGACAGGAGACAAACATGAATCACCAAATCTCCTAACCTTACCAAGGAGGATGGAATTTATTTTGTGTTTTTCCCCCTTTGTTCAGTTTCATTGTTGTAAATATATTCCATCATGTCTGATAACTTAGTTAAAAGCACATAATTAGCAGCCACTAGGAAAAAAAAAAACACCTTCCAATTAGCTAATTAAAATGCCTTCTTATCATCTAATCTAGGCTTTTTATTTTCTACTTACTGAAATGATTTCTTAAAACTTGTTTTCATAGACTTCTGTGTATCCACAAAAAGAAAAATATTAGCAAAAATGTCATTAAGGTACTATAAAAATTCCTCTCATTAAAGATCCCAAAAGGCCTTTTGAAGCTCATCATGCAAATGTCATACCTGCATACTCTGGATAACATTGGCAAGGAGTGGAGAGACTCCCTTGTGAGTCAGCTTAAAACAGCTTCAGAACTGGGGTGAGTGGGTGGCTCTGCAAGTACAGAGGAAGCAGGGTCTGTCTCCTCCAAGATAGCTGGAGGTCTCCCAGTCAAGAAATACCATTGCCCACCCCCTGTCCTGTAAGCCAGGGGACATCCAAGGTTCTCTCCCAGAAGCCATTCTACCATCTGGCAAATCAGTTTTCCGACACATTTACCAAAATAATATCACTGGGTTTGGGGTTTTTATTTTTATGAATTTTAAAGGTATTCTTATTCATTGTAAATTCAGGAAAATAAGAACAAAATGTAAATTGAAAAGTGTCACAGCATTTCATCATTGTTGGCAATTTGATATTATTCCCTCCTATCTTTTTTGTGCATTAATAAAGCTAATATTGCTCATGAACTATTAGTTATTATTTTCACTTGATATTTCACAAAGCCAAAAAAATATTCTACTAAAAATTTTAATGAATTTAGCAGGAATCACTTTTATACACAAACATATTTGATTTTTGTGTTTTTCCACATCGTTTTATTGAAAGATAATATATATGGTATCTTAAATATAACTTGAAAAAGTGTACCATTATTCACTGTGGAATTTTCTTCCAAAGGGCCAACCACCAGTTGGCCAGTATTGATACTGGTACTTCCTTGATATTTCCAGAAAACACCAGAACACAGAGTCCTTCTTCAAATTTCTTCTTGGCTTATTCTTTTAAATATCAAGATATTATGGTTAGTGGTCAAATTTACGCCCCTCAATTCTATTTCTGCCTTTCAGCACAGTGACTTTTCCTTTCAATGCTCAATCATAGTGAACTTTTTTTTTAAAGAAAAAAGAAAATGGCAATTAAACACAACACATGGAATAACAACAATGGGCATAACACAATTGAAGTGGTAACAATATAAATAACCCAGACAAGTTTGCACAAGCTGAGGCAATGACAACACTGTCATTGCTGTCTCCTGAGAAATTATTCAATGCCTTGATAATAAGATGCATCTTGATTTGAATTTGTGAAAAGAAAATGCTATCTTCAAAATCAATGAGCATCATTTTATAAGGAAATATAAAGGACGTGATGAATTAATACCACGGGGATCCAATCAAAAAACCCCGGACTGCAGAAAACTACAGTTCAAACAAGCCAGTTGCTTCATCAAATAAATTTTAAGGGAGCAGAAATAAAAAATAAATTAAAAGTGACTTTTAAGACGTTTTGAAATATATCAGTCTCAATGCACTGTGATATTCATGCTTGAAAATTTGAGTAGTGATAAAATATTTAATTATTATTAAATTTCGGGTGTAGTAGTGATATGGTAGTTATTTTTTTTAAAAGAGTCCTTAACTTTTAGGGTTATGTGTTGGAATGTTTATAGAGCAGAAGACACAAAATCTGAAAATTGCCTCAAAATAATGCTGGAGGGTAGAAGTACATGGAGGTGTGGTGAACAGGCTTTAGAAAGGCCCCCAGTGAACCTCCTGGTACATGATCCCCTCCCCTCAATGTGGGCTGGACCTAGTGAATTTTTTCTAAGGACCAGAATATGTCAAGGATGCCACTTTTGTGACACGGTGACATCCCTTCTCTCTCACTGTCTCTTGTTCTCTTTCTGGGTGGCAACCTGATGAAGCAAGCTGCCATGATGAGAGATGCTCTGTGGAGTTGCCCAGATGGAAAGAGACAGGATGGGCAACAGCTCGTGAGGAGCTGAGTGCTGTTGACAACCACTTGAGTAAGCTACGAGATGAATCCTGCCCATGTGAGCCCTGAGATGACGGCAGCCTTGTAAGAGACCCAGAACCAGAGCACTCAGGTGAGCCCAATGCAGAGACCAAATCCACAGAAACTGTGAGAGAACACAAGCATGCTGTTTCAAGCGGCCACATTTTAGAATAATTCATATTTTTTCATAATTTCATAATAATAATGAAATTATATAAATTCATAATTATTTATAAATTTTTTCCAATAAATAGCAGTACAGATGAGACAAGACTGGCCATAGTTTGATGGCTCTTTGGGCTGGATTCCAAGTCCATGGGGGTTCATTTACTATCACTTTGTATTGTATGAAATTCTTCCATGATAAAGAGTTCTTAAAAAGGAACCAGTGAACTACGGTAACAACAATTCACTACCCCTCCTGTCCTCCACCATTCAATGGGAGTACTTATTTTCTATATGGATAAAGGTCATCTATATCTTCTGTTTTGGTGTGATTCTGTCTCTGGTGTGCTGAGAGGGCTCCATAAGTCAGGAAATACTTATTGAGTATCTATTAAGTACTAATGAGGAAATGACCTGATGCACAAATTTAAGAGGGAAAAAAAAAAACACTAAGAGAAAAGACCCTTCAAAGGTTGCTTTTATATCCAATTTGGGGAATGGCAAGAGAACAAATTAAGATGAACCGAAGTGACGATTAAAAGGACGTGCATAAAAAGAAACAGGAGGGAGTTTTGGCACTAGGCTAAGAAAACATAGATGAGGGCAAATTTGTTAGTTCATTTTCCAGGCTGTGGATTCCTTGGTGTTTCTGTTTTCATTTAGTTTTGTTTTGTTCAATCTTCTTGAATTTTGGCTATTTCGCTAGTTTTTAAACCTCTACTGGCAGAGCAAGAGAAGAAAAAAAAAATGTAATGAAGTAATCAGATATTTCTCCTTGTCAACACATGTAGAAAATGTTAGAGATCATGGAAACAAACAGAAAAAATTAAACATTGAGTTAATTAACGCAGAGTGAATATTGAGTGGGGATTTGGGTTCCTAGTGAGCATGCAGCTTGCCGGTACATTATAGGTCTAAGTTTATAAGGTCACAGCTCGATAAAATTTAACAAGTGTTTTAGGAGAGATATAAAATGTTTTTTATCAAACCCACACGTAATTTTCTTATCTTCTTTTGACAGGGATAATTTTAAATTAGCTATTTGCCACTTTGTTCTCACAAAACGATTATAGGATGTGACTCACTGAGGCCTAAATTAAGTGAAAGTGCTAGAAAGAAATCTGCTAAGCATTGGCTGGGGAGGATTACTAAGAGTTCGTCCATGGGAGAAGGTTATTGTGATCCAGTCCACAGAGGGAGAAACCATATAAGTAGCTCAATAGGCAGGCTCAGAGTGCTACCCACCTGGGCCTGAATTCAGGCTTTGCCACCTGCTGAGGGTACATGCTCAGGAAAGTGCTTTAAATGCCCCAGGCTTCAGTGTACTTATCCGACAAGAGTCTGATGATTATGCAGTTAACATCCACATTTGTTAAGGATCAAAAGTGACATGACACACATCAGTGACCTAGCACAGGGCTAAATCACTTCATAAAGAAGAGCCACTGTCCCTCTCTCCTATGATTGTTGTTATTACCAAAACCAACAGTAGATGATACCATACCCCAAGCTGCCTGAACCCCACTCAGGATGTATCAGTGTGATGATGGTAGAGTCCAACACACCTCCCACTCTTTTTCAATGGACATTTTAACGTTAAAATGGGAAGTAAGTTTAGGAGGATGTGTTTATGCACAGAATTTGCTTTTTTGTGATACTGCAGTACAACATACTAGAATCCTTGTATCCTCCTCACCCACTGGAGGCAATTTTGCCCTACAGTGGTCCTCAGGGGAACATTTGGCAATCTGATACAACTGGAGCATTGTGATGGTCCTGACGACAGTGGTGCTGCTAGGATCTAGTGGTAGAGAACGGGGAGGCTATTCAACCTCCTAAAATGCACAGGACTTTCCCCCAAAACAAAGAGTTTTCCAACCCAAAATGGCAACAGTGCCAAGATTGAGAAACTCTTCCCTGGCAAAAGCCAAGAACAGAAATTCTCCTTTTAATTGGCTTTTAAAGGTTTTTGGCCAGCATCTAACAATAACCCAAACTGCTTTTAAACTCTTGCGCTTTCATTGGATGGACCTACTCATGATTCTTTAATCAGTCTGAGCAAGATTTCAGAGGGCCTCTTCCCGATGCTCTTCACTAAAACACACTTGACTTTGAAGAGAAAGAGGGAAAGGGTGGGTTTGCCAAGAGTAAACCAAAGCCTCAGATGACTCTTCAGTGCTATGACCTGAAATATTGACATACACTATACAGATCACACATGTGTAGCACATAAATCACATGATGCGCCACTTTAAAAACTTCCTCATCCCTAGAGCTTGCGGTCCACCTAGTACAACCCTACTGAAAGCTAAGGATGCATTGGAGAAGGGAGAAATTGAGCTCTGCTGCTATCTCTTCAGTAGCTCTCATCTTCCAACCAATCCTCCTTTCCACTGCAATCAAAACACTTCTTACAGTCTCTGTGGATGTTTCTACACTGAAAACCAACAGGAGAACACCACCACCAGCAGCTACCACAGGTCTCACAACACCTATTATTTGAAGAGTCTGAAACCAGAAACCTTATTTTTTTTCCACACTGAAAATATTTGAATGGGCTGTCAAAAAGCCTCTCAGAAATGCACCCGTCCAACAGCAACAAACCCTGTGCAAACAAATCAAGTGGTGCAGAAATCCTTTGCACGAGATGATAGGAGAGGCCTGCGTGCTGACACTGTGGGCGAGCCAAGTTTTCATGTACTTGGATGGCTGACCTCCAACTTCTGACATATTCATTATATTCCAGCATGTCGGCTGCAGATTGCATTGAAGTGATGACAGCTACAAGACAGCCAACGAGGAATATGGCCATTCTGGCAACAGGTGGCCTTTCACTTGTACTGGGAAAGTTAATCTAGTTTATCATCAAAGTATATTATGTTCAAGGAGTGTCATGTTTTGAGAGCTCTAGTGACAGATCAAATAGAGAGCGCATTCTTCCGTGGAACCTGACATTTGGGGGAGACCAACCCTTTCAAACCACTTCATTGTTTATGCTTGATTCAGACCTGTTAAGCTGCTCAGTTGCTTCAAAGGTTTACATTCCAGGCTCCAAATGATGGTTTGTGTCCTCCATCAAAGACTGATGGAAGTATCCATAATCTCACTTTCAACAGTCAACTAGCTCTATTGCAAGGAATTTTCAATGGTTGTAATTTGTCAGCAGAAAAATATATCGAAGAAAAAGCCAGCATCTAAAGTATGCTCCTGTTCGTACAAACTATCACATTCCCCAACGAATTTTTAAATTAGAGATATTCGGATCAACTCTGCATACCTCCATTCAAAATAAGTTTTTTTTAAATAGTCTATGAGATTCAATCATATTCAAGGAACAATGGGGGAAAATGACCCCTGGCTGTTACTGACTTCTCTTTGGGTTTAACCTTGGATTTTGGCAAGAAATCCCTCTCCAATCTCTCTTACATTCTCCTAAAGCCTGAGATAAATGACACTAGATGGTAATATTTATTCAATCATCTCATTGCATGGCTGCCTTCCAAGTTGGAAGGTTATGTTTTGCTGCACTTTGGACTTCATTTGAAGAACTCTTAATACTTCTAAAACATAGAGAGGCAAACAAAACGCCCATTTGCTTTGGAGAAAATCATTTTCATTTCCTTAAAAGTTTTCTAGCCTATTGGCTCACTCTTTATAGTCTTGGTGGAAGAGGGATGGAGTAATGTTGTTGATATTTTCATTCCTGTGTGAACACCTTTTTGCCTAGCGACAGTCCAAGACCTTGAATCTCTAAAAACATATCTATCTTTCTAATGCACAACCACTTTTCTGTAGTTGAAAGGATGACAACAGTCCCCCAAACACAGAAAGAAGGCCACCTATTCACGATACTTCTCTTCAGTTCTTGGGCTTTGTTGGAGAATCTAAGAGTAGATATCAGGAGACTCTTCCCAGGTACTGATGATTCTGAAGCATTAACCTTCCACACAGCAATCTGTCAAGAGCCTCTTTGGGTGCTGGTCAAGTTGAAATTCTTCAGGCCCACAATCTCAGATCATGCGGTTACTGAACACTTCAGAGAAAAAACAATATTGACACATGCAAGGATATGAGGGTGACATGGGTTAATATTGTTCTGTAACTGCTTCATTCACTTTTTGCTTAAAATACATTCTGAGCACTTTGTTTCATATACAGATTGTTTTCATAGGAATTAGTATATGCAAGACATTATTCTCAGTACTTTCTCTACATATTAAGATATTTTTTAATTAATGTATTTATTTTAATTAGGTATATATGACAGCAGAATGTATTTTGATTCATTGTACACAATTGCAGCACAACTTTTCATTTCTCTGGTTGTACATGATATAGCAGTCATACACGTACCTAGGGTAATGATGCCCATCTCATTCCCCCATCATTCCTGCGCCCATGTCTCTTTCCTACAATTTCCCTACCTTTTGCCACGTCAAACCTCCTCCATTTTTCCCATGCCTCCCCCACATTATGGATCAGCCTCCACTTATAAGAGAGAACATTCAGGCTTTGGTTTTTGGGAATTACTTCACTTAGCATGATATTTTCCAACTCCATCCACTTACCTGAAAATGCCATAATTTTATTCTCTTTTAGTGCTGAGTAATATTCCATTGTGTACATATACCACAGTTTCTTAATTCATTCATCTACTGAAGGATAATTAGTTTGCTTCCACAATTTAGCTCCTGTGAATTGAGCTGCTATAAACATTGATGTGGCTGCATTACTATAGTATGCCAATTTTAAGTCCTTTGGGTATAAACCAAGGACTAGAATAACTGGATTCTGTTCCAAATTTTCTGCGGAATCTTTATATAGCTTTCCATATTGGTTGCACCAATTTGTAGTCCCACCAGCAATGTATGAGTGTTCTTTTCCTCCCACATCCTCACCAACATTTATTGTTTTCTGTATTCTTAATAGCTGTCATTCTGACTGGCATGAGATGAAATCTCAGAATAGTTTTGATTTTCATTTCTCCAATTACTAAAGATGTTGAACACTTTTTCATATGTTGATCGAATGTATATCTTCTTCTGAGAAATGTCTGTTTAACACCTTAGCCCATTTATTGATTGGGTTGTTTGTTTGGGGTTTTGTTATTGTTGTTGTTTGTTTGTTTGGGGAGTTTTTTTGGTGTTAACATCCTGAAGATTGTGCTCTATCTGTGTGTGTGGCAAAGTTTATTAAAATATTATCCTCATAAAAATCCTACGGAGTATATCCTGTCATTATACCCTTTTTATAAATGAGAAAAATGAGATACAAGAAGTTATCTGACTTCCCATATAGAACTAGTAAGTGGCAGGCTAGGTTTGAACATAGTTTTACCTGAGTCCATGATACTAATGTTATACTATCTGCACAATAGCACACTAACAATGTTAATGATATCTAAAACTCAATGACCCTGGCTGGTCACTGTTCCTGATATAATTAATGCTTACTGCAACCAAGATAAAATTATCATACCCATTATACACATCAGAAAACTGAGGCTTAGGAAGGCTGGATCACTTGTTTAGAAATTCACAGCCAGCACTGATGGAGCATAGGCTGGATATTGTAAAGGAATAAAATGGAAAATTATTCCTTTCTGAAGTTTTAATAGTTTTTATAGTTCTATAATTTTTTATTTTAAAAAATTGGCCTAGAAACATTGGGAAATTTTTGGAAGTATTGTCTTTACTATCCCTAGAAATGAAAAGTAAAGCTGAAATTCTGGTTTTCTGCCTATCCTCAGACTTTAAAAGTCTTCTCCCCAAAGAACTTCGAGATTAACTCCATTAAGTTAATAAGACTCTGAATCTTAATAATATCCAGAGCTAATTCACTTATGTTAGAAAACTCAAAAAATTGAAGACTTTCACAAAGATAAAATTACACTGCCTTTAAGAATTCCAATGTTGATAACTCTGTTTTTTTTAACATTAGAAATGTAAGATGTGGGCTTTAGAAAATGTCATAGCAAGAAATAAATCATATTAGCAAATGTCATTGTTTTATCAGGAAGAATACAAAGCTTCCAGGAAAAAAAAATAACACAAATTTAAAAAACAAAATAACACATTAAGTTTCAAGACCACACATATGCTGGAATGTAATGCAGTCATTTAAAATTATATTTATGCTGGGTGCAGTGGTACACATCTGTAATCCCAGCAACTCGGGAGGCTGAGGCAGGAGGACTGAAAGTTCAAGGACAGCTTTAGCAACTTAAAGAGGTCCTAGGAAATTTAGTGAGACCCTGTTTCCAAATAAAACATAAAAAGGGCTAGGGATGTAGCTCGGTGGTAAATTGCCCCTGCATTAAATTCTTAGTATCCCCCAAAATAAATATATTAATTAGGATTTTTATGGCTCGAGGTAATATTCATTTATGTTATAAGGAAAGTAGCATATAGGCCTACATAGTGAATATAATTAAAATCTCACCAAAAAATCTATTCATTTAGTAATTTACATGCATAGATATTTCAAGTAGGAAATGTATCATATGTTAACAAAGGATACTCTTGGATGTTAGGATTACAAGTGATGTTTACTTTCTACTTTTTACTTTTTGTATTTTGCAAATTTCCTGCAATATAGTACATTACTTTCATAGTCAGGAAAAACTAAAGTAATTATGAAACTATTGAATAACAATCTCACTCTGCATAGGTTCTTCTCTTGGGCATTGTTCCTTTGCAGTCCAGGGCCCAGTCATCCTAGGGACAGGTTTATAAACTGGACTGAACCCACTCAGAGCATTGTTTAATGGGGAAACCACACAGCATAAAGGAACAACAAAAATCTTTGTCCAAAGAGCCAGGGAAACAAATGAAGTCAATCCATTAACAAAGTACATACATTTATAGGAACACAATAATTTCTACACTATGGGGATGTGGAGCAAAGTCTTCAGTCTGGAAGATCAGAAGCAGAAGAGAATTGCTGAAAGCAGAGTTAAGTTCAGAAAGTACTAGGCTTCACAGGAAGCCACAATTTCCCTTCATGGATCACTGGCCCATTTCTGAGATAGTTACAATGACTTAAAGCGAGCATGAAAGGCTGCACCTGCTCATTTCTTGTTTCCCAACACAACCAAGTGAGCCAGTTACAGAACAGAGAAGTATAAACCTTTGACACCTAGAAGAGGATTGCTCAAGAAGACACTTTTTTTCTGTCATGTCACTAAAATTCAGGACAACTCCAGCACCCCACAAAACACTCAGACACTTAGGTCTGACCCAGAACAGGACTGGCAGGCCAAATGGCCACAGCTACTTTCAGAAGGCTAAATAAACACAGAATTTGGGAAAATTTAAGAAAAGAAAATCTTGAGAAACTCAGAGATTCTACGAAATAAATCACTCATATAAATTATCCAAATTACAGGGAATCATGAGAAGTTCCTGGAGAGTTGAAATTAGCATAGTTCAAGGGAATTCCTGATCAAGAACCAGGCGAGACGTAATGATTATCCCACCTGCAAGGATAACCAAAGACATTGAGCTTGTCCTGATACAGCTGCAAGTGCTCAGAAACACTGCTGGTGATACTTCACGTCTATAAAGTCTTTTCCTTTCTAACCAACTATCTTCCTTTTAGTGATTCTTTAGCTTTCTTTTGTTACTCAGTTATTTCCTGCATATGTTCTGGTTAAAGTATATGGGCTATTGATGATCAGTATTTTGAATTTGATAGTGATTTTATGCTCCAGGATATGGACAGATTTTATAAATGTTATATTCATGTCTAAAAAAAAATATGATCTGCAGGAATCTACACATTTTCATTCGTTAAACTTATTCAGTGGGCCATTCAAATCTTTTATACTCCACTGGTTTTTTTTGTTTTGTTTTGTTTTGTTTTTTGGGAAGGGGGGTGGCTTGATCAATTCATTAGTGAGAAACGTAGGTTACAACCTGTTGTGGTTTGCATGTGAGGTGTCTCCCAAAAGCTCACATGTGAGACAATGCAAGAAGTTTCAGAGAAGAAATGGTTGGGTGGTGAAAGCCTTAACCCCAATCAGTGAATTAATCCCATGATAGGGATTAACTGAATGGTGACTGAAGGCTGGTAAGGTGTGGCTAGAGGAGGTGGGACTTGAGGGCATGAAGTTCATTCAGGATCTGCCACAAGAAGGAGGTATATATTTGGGAGTCTCTCTCTCTGCTCTCTGATCATCATGTGAGCTGCTTACCTCTGCCACACTCTTCAGCCATGATTTCTGCTTTGCCTTGAGCTCAAGGAATGGAGTTTGCTCTCCCTGGATTGAGACCTCTGAAACCATGAGCCCCCAAATAAATGTTTCGTCCTCTACAATTATGCTGGTCAGGTCTTTTAGTCACAGCAGTGAAAAAGCTAACTAAATACAATCCCTACTAGGACTATTAAATCACCCTCTCCTCCTTGAAATAATATCATTTTTCTTTCAGTATTCTATGTCCAACTTCCAAATTTCTTACCCATATGTGTTCCTTCTGTGGTTTCCTCCATGTCAGTTACTGTCGACTCTTATTTTCCCAGTTCTCAAATGAGAAAGCAGGGGGGTTTCTTCCTTCTTTTTATCTCACACCAAATCCCATACATTCCATGTTGAAATCTACTCAGAATCTGATTCCTTCTTCTCACCTCTAGTGGTCTAAGCCACTGTCATCCTTCGTCTGGACTATTTCTTTAGCATGCTTCTTTCCTTGCCCTCTGAACAGTCCAAACCCTACATGAAGCCCAAGTGAGATTTTTTAAAATACAAGTCACATCATGTTATCCCTTTGCCCCCAGGCCTCCCATTTCACTCCAAAAAAATATCCAGAATTGCTAGAGTGGCCATCAAGACTCACAGGATCTGACCCACAACTCCCCTTCTGATATCATTTCTCACCTCTTTCTTCACCACACACTCCACTCCCATGACACTGGCCTCCTCGCTGTTCCATGAACACATTTAGCACAATTAGAATAAAAGACAGCAGGAATTTTTCTCAGTTTTGTTCATCAATGCATTCCCTGAACCTAGTTCATGGTTTGACACAGAATATCCTTCAATTAGTATTAAATAAGTGAATAAGTAAAATTTGGGAATCTCTACTATAAGCAAATGTGAGTTAGAATTCTTGGAAAATTATAGGATAGGCTTTTGAGCCTCCTTCTTGTGGCAGATCCTGAATGAACTTCAACAACAAGGAGGCCCTAATTCTACCACAACAAGAAGTTAATCCATGATTCCCACAGCCTCCAAAGCTGTACCTGACCCAGGGATATCCATGTGAAAAAGAATGAAATTGAGCCCTTATCTCACACCATATGCAAAACTCAATTCAAAATGGTTTGAAGATTTAAACTCAGACCTGAAACAATAAAACTACTCGAAGAAAACAGAGTAAAAACTACACAATATTTGGTGTGGGCAATGATTTATTTTATTTTATTTTAGATTTGACCCCAAAAGCACAGGCAACAAAAGGAAAGATATACAAATGGGATTACATCAAATAAGAAACATTTGTGCATCAAAAGAATTAATTAAAAGAGTGAAAAGACAACCTACTAATTTGGAGAATATATTTGCAAGCCATACATCTGATAAAGAATTCATGTAACTCTATAGAAAAAAAAACAAATAATCTAATCAAGATGCATGAAAAAATGCTCAGCAGCCCTAATCATATGGAACCTTCCAAATTAAGACCACAATGAGATATCACCTCACACTTGATAGAATGGCGATTATTAAAAAGACAAAAGTCAACACATGTTAGCAAGGATGTGAAGAAAAGAAAAATCTTGTACACTCTTGGTAGAAATATAAACTAGTACCACCATTAGAAAAATAATATGGAGGTTCCTTGGAAAGCTAAAAATAAAATTACTATATAATCCAGCAATCCCATTTCTGGGTATTTACCAGAAAGATTTGAAATTAGTATGTTGAAGAAATGTCTGTACTCCCATTTTCATTGCAGCATTATTCACAGTAGCCAAGTTGTGGAACCTACCTAAGTGTCCATCAGGGATAAAGAAAAGTTGCAATTCACACACAATAGAATACTATTCAGTCCATACAAAGGAAAACATCTGTCATTTGCAAAACATGAATGGAATTGGAGAACATTACGATAAGTAAAATGAGCCAAACACAGAGAGACAAATACTGCATATTTTCTCTTACATGTGGAATCTAAAAGAATTAAACTCACAGAAGCAGATAGTAGAATATTAGCTACCAGAGACTATAAGTGGGATAGGAGGAATATGGAGATGACGATCAAAGAGTGCAACACCTTAGTTATTAAAGAGGAATAAGTCTGAATGTTTTTAGCTCAATTGCACATTATGCTAAATATTGCTAATAATCAGGTATTATGCATTTAAATTTTGCTAAAAGAATAAATTTATTTAAACTTCTCCAAAAATCGTATTTCTTTCTTTCTTTCTTTTTTTCTTTTTTTTTTAGTGACAGATATTGAACCAGTACCTCATGCATACTAAGCATACCCACTACCACTGAGCTACATCCCAAATCAAAATCACATTTCTTAAAAAATGTTTGTTTCCTTGGTGTCTCTCTCTCTCTCTCTCTCTCTCTCTCTCTCTCTCTCTCTCTCTCTCTCTCTCTCCTTCCTCTTCCAACATGGTTGCTCAACATGTTTTTAGTACATATTCTGAGAACTGATGAATAGGAGGCAATGAATCTGATTAAAGAGCCTGTGAATACTATGCAGCATGTACATCTACCACCACTACAGACAGTTCAAGTCCAAGTTCTGCAAATCATAGGAAATCTGGTGAGGAGAAGAATGCAGAGAAACATTTATCTGTTATGAAATATGTTCATAGGCTAAAAACTAATCATACATCTTTTTTTTAAATCTGCTTTTCCTAAATATCAAGAACAGGTGCTATTCATACAATTTTGAAATCCTGACAATTCAGAAATAGAAAAACAAAAATTTGTTTAAAAAAAGAATAAATTTTCTAATGTTCTCATAAAAAATTAAATATTTGAGGTGATGGACATATGAATTAGCTTTAATGATTCCATATTGTATTTGAAAATCACAATGCTACTTTCACTTTTTTCTTTCTTTATTTTTACTTATTTTATTTACTTATTTGTTTATTTGTTTGTTTGTTTATGCAGTACTTTGGATTGAACCTACAGAGTTCTACCACTGAGCAACATCCCTACACTTTTATTGTTTATTTTGAGACACGTTCTCACTAAGTTGCTGCTGGCCTCAAACTTGCAAACCTCCTGCCTCAGCCTCCCAAGTGTTTGGGATTACAGATGTGTACCATCATGTCCAGCCCTACTGCCACTTTGTACCTCATAAATATGTACAACTATAGTTTGCCAGTATGTTAAGTAATAAAAAAATTAAAATAAATTGGCCATGTGATCTTAAAGAAGCTATTTTTAAAAATAATTTTTCCAGCATCACAAAATTTTAAAAATAAATAAATTCTGGTGAAATGAGAAGTTAATAGAGATCCCTTTATCCCTAAAGATGAAATCTATTTTTTCTGGATTAAATATAGGTATGCTGGCTGACTTTGAGCTAATATTCTGTGATGTTGTCTTTTAATGTTTCTTTCTACTCAGACTTCCCAAATCCTTACGTTTTAAATGTCATATGTAAACAATACACACCCAATTTGGTATTTTTCATGTAATCAGAAAAGTCATTGACAAATTTTAACTTTCAGGTTTGGACCATTTTCATTTATTTATTGTCTTGTTTGTGTTCATTTCTGATTTTGTTCCTTATGTATGTGATGCTTTTTTGGACTGTCTTTTCCTGGTTCTTTAAAGAAGTTTATTGACCAAGTGTCATGCCCCTCTAGATGATATTCTTTCTGGCTGCTTTTAAGATTGTTCCTTTGAAGTTGATGTCTTTCTGTTTTTACCTACTTCACTATGAAGTATAGTGGTGTGGATTGTTAGTTATAATCATTTTAAAGTTACTTACCTTAAAGCACCACTTTGTTAATTTTATTCCCTCAAATTCTTGAAGGTTTCTAATTCAGGTGTTTGTTAAATCTGCTAATTTTTGGTTTGGGTGAGTTCTTTCCTTGTATGTGTTATAGTTTTGGAGTATACATTCATGTTCAGCTGGAATTTTTAAGTAGAATAATTCAGGAGATGGGTTGATGTTATGTTCCCTCTACAAACATTTTATGCTTACTTTTGTTAGGCCATCAAGAGATATTATCACACAGACCAATTTTTAACTGAAATTCTTGCTGGCAGGTTACTAACCATTTAAGTAGTGTAATAAACCTATGTGAAGAGATACTCCCAATTATGAAACCTCACTTTTTCTCCCTCCCAGAATCCAACTTTAAAAGACAGATATGAATTTTCTTGCCTTTCCCTGGCCTGATGGTGGTTTGGTGATTTGGTGTTCCTTTCTTTATGTCTGTCTATTCCCTTAAGATGGCTCTCATTTGGGTACTTCCTGTTAGGCTCCTAGATGTGGAAATTTGGGGTGAAGTCAGTTTCTCTTTCAATTCCTCTTCTTCCATAGACTACATTCTGCTCCTATTTTCTTCTGAGAGGTCATTAGAATACAGGCCCATAGTTCCAAACCCAGAGCCCCACATCCATCCCAAAGCAGACAAAATTAATTGACCACACTCAATTTCGTGTTCTCAGTTTTCTCTTCCTCTTTGGTCCCTAGAGTTTCTTTAACTTTCCTGAGTGTTCAACTTTTCATTTAGAAATGTGTTTTGTGATTTTTTTTGTCCAGCAGTTCCAGCTGTTTAATCACCCCAAATTTTGTTGTTATTTCTATCTCATCTAATTTGCCAGAAATTGAAATCCCAGTCAACTATCTCTAAAACCTAGTATTTTATATTTGCTGCTCAAGTTCAAGCATCCTTTCACATGGAATTTCCTTTCGATACTCTTAGAGATGTCCTCATTCCTTTTGGTTGGAGTCGGTACTGTCCACTTCTGCCTTGATTTGGATCTATGCCTGGTTGAGATATTTTTCTGGCTCTTCTGAACCAATCTTCTTTTCCTCTTGTTATTTTTCATACGTATCAACTATTAACATGAACTTAAGGATCTCTCCACCTGTCCTTTTTATCTTTCATATACAGCTTCCCCAATATATCTCCAGTATGTCTAATTTGGTCTCAGGGGATTCATTCAAATCAACATGCTCAGTAAAAATGAGCTTAGTCATTTAGTTGTATATCCTTGTCCAATCAATTTCATGACACTTGCTTAGATTCCAATAACTTCTCTGATTTCTATATCTCCATGAAGATGGCCTGCCATCATTATTATTATTCACCAAGACTTTATGTGCTACAAACTCTGATTTAAAGAAGCCACAAGCCTGATGTGGTGCCGCATGCCTATAATCCCAGCTACTCAGGAGGCTTAGGCCAGAGAATCACAAGTTTGAGGCCAACCTGAACAATTTACAAGACTCTGTCTTAAGAAAGAGGGGTCAGGTTCTGGGGTAGTAGCTCAGTGGTAGAGCAGCCCTGAGTTCCATCCCTTGTACATAAAGAAACCAGAGATCATATATTGAGGATCAGTGCTCTGACTGTGGGATAATCTTCTTATATATGTGTGGAATTCCCTTGAAGAATCACCAAACTAGAAAAACATTCTGGAACCTCTTAGAGCTTGGTAGAATGTGAGGTGACTTGGACAGGACACACTGCATTGACTGTCCATGTAGGAAAGCTCTGGGCCATGCATTCCTTCCATGAGTTCCACATAGCCACCCACTGGGGGAGACTCAGTGGCATACACGTTGCCTTCCTCCAGTCCACATCCGAAGCAGTCAGGGTGTTTTCCTCAGATATAATCTCTAGGATGGTATGTCTCCAAGTTCTCTCTCTTTATCAAAGTATATATCAAAATTGGATTAAAAGTTTGGTAATTAAGGAGGCTGGGGTATAGCTCAGTGGTGGAGCGCTTGCCTCGAATATGTAAGGTGCTGGGTTCAACCCTCAGCACCACATGAAAATAAATAAATAAATAAATAAATAAAGATATTGTGTCCATCTACAACTAAAATAAAATATTTTAAAACAAGTTTGATAATTATGTAGTATTCTTTGTGACACTAGTATGATCTGACTTTTCATTTAATTGATGTTCACATAAAATTATTATTTGAATTTATGAATTTCCCTTGTATATCTTTCTATTACCACACAACATTGATGATCACTAAATATTTGTTAAGCTTTCAAATTAAAACCTAGGAATGATTTCCTTTCCTACTCTCTTGATTTATTCACCAGATTTCCCAAAAGTTAAACTAATTGTTAAAAAGAACTATGCAGAATTATGTACTTTTACTACAAGTGTGCATGTACATAAAGCAATTCTGAAGTAATCAAATAGTAATTCTTTTTATTTCCAAAACAAAATTTTAATTTGCTATTACATAAACTGATTCATATCTTGAAATTACCCATAGTTGTAATCTTTTGAAAAATATATAACACAATGCCTATTAGTTTGTTAGCAGTTTAGAAAATGTATTCAATAAAGAAATCATGTAATTTAATTTATTTCTTAAATTCAAAGCATTTCAATATTAAACAGCCATATTAGCTAATTTTCAATTAAAAGAATGCACTTTTAATTAAATAAAAAGAAATTAAGTTTTATCAGCATGTTCTGTTAAAGACTAACATAATACACAAATAGAAAGGCAAGGTAAAGGGAATAAATACAATATTTATTAACCAATGTTTTAATGAAGCAAATATTTGTTGGATTATTTTTAATAATAATACCCAAAAAAGACTTAATATAGATTTTAAAAAGTAAATAAAAGTGAAAAGATAAAAAGACTCTGTGCTTGTAGATCTTCTTTCTAAAGAAATATTTTTTAACCCCTGGAATGCTTTTTTTTTTTTGTAGTTGTAAATGGACAATATGCCTTTACTTTGTTTATTTTTATGTGATGCTGAGGATGGATGGAACCCAGTGCCTCAAACATGTGAGGCAAGTACTCTGCCACTGAGCTACAGCCCAAGCCCATGGGATGCAATTTTATCTTAATTTCAGGAAAACTACACATCAAGATGTTCTTAGCAGTCTTATTTACAATTATTTAATTAACTATAACCTAAGTACTAGCTATGGTTTGGAACACTTAGCAAATTATTTAACATGGATGAAATGATGATATAATTTGAAAATAAGATTGTTATATTCTAAAATAAAATACTTATAATCAACAAAGTTCCTCAATACTCAAGGAATCTGTCTTCAAACTTACCAGGTTAGAATAGCATTCTTGACCCTTCTCTGGCTTAGTAAAATGATCAGTGATTGGGGCAGGATACCTTCATGGTCCATTAGTGTAGTGGAGCTTTGTTCTACATATTGCTAGCTTTGTTCTTACCATATGATCAAAGTCAAGAGTATTAGTTCACACTGAATAAGGAAAAAAAAATATTAACAGAGAAAAGAAAAATTCTCAAGACCAGAAGAAAAGTTATTAAAAATTAAAGAAATTCACAGTAGAGTTCAGAATTCAAACCTCTTCTCCCTTTTCATCATCTCACCCCTCCAGCTTTCTGCAGACCTCATACAAATCAGTAAAGTTGGAGACACTTTAACACCCAATGAGCAGATAGACGGTAAAATTGGCAAAGGACAAAAAAATGCTCTGGATATTGTTATCTCTGTATTGATGAGTTGCCTGGACACTGGAGATGGGAAGGGAATGCATTGAAGGCAGGAGGTGGGGGTTCCTATAAAGAGTTCAGTTTTGGCTTGTGGAAAACAAAAAAGAAAACGGGCAAACATCAAAGAAGAAGGAAAGCACAGGGATTTGTTGCATGTTTCCAAGTTGTTGCTTTCAGGTGACCTTTGCATTTTGATATTAAGACTGATGATTAAGCTGGATGCGGTGGCACACACCTGTAATCCCAGCGGCTCCAGAGGCTAAGGCAGGAGAATTGAGAGTTCAAAGCCAGCCTCGGCAAAAGCAAAGTGCTCAGCAACTCAGTGAGATCCTGTCTCTAAATAAAATACAAAATAGGACTGGGGATGTGGCTCAGTGGTCGGGGGCCCCTGAGTTCAATCCCTGGTACCCTCCCCCCTAAAAAAGACTGATGATTAAATTGAATTGAGGCCAGCAGTTTATTGTCCCTTGGGTGGTAAAGGTAACTCAGAAATTCCTTTGGAATCCATGAATAATAAAAAAATCAGAATTTCTGTGAAATTCAATTTTGGAATTTTAAGAATCTCTTTCTCCCATCCTCTCTCCCCATCTAATGCTTTGATAGTGAGGTCTCTTGTGTTAAACAAGGTAACTTGATTAGGGTGTCATACTTGGTCCACCAACCCCGCTTTGTCCTGTCCTGACTCATCTACCTAATTACCCTCTTCCAGAGAGATGCTAATGACATCACCATGTTATTGATGCTCCTGGCCTGTGAAGAAAGAGATTCCTTTCTCCATGGCAACTATGGAGGGGCACATCCTCAGAGATGGGTAAGGACATCCAGGGATAAGGACTCCAATGCCTGAGTGTTACGAAGTCTATGTCCATGGTTGATGGACAAATCTATAGCAACTACAGTAGATTCAACATTTCTAAATTCCTTCTTATAACCCCTCCTGTTATGGTTTGGAACTAGAAATGTCCTACTAGTACATACTGAACTTAGTTTGTACTTGAAAGACTCGTGGTTTGAAAGCATGATCCTTGATGCAAAAAGTTTCAGAGGTTGTCTTTTAGACAATGATGAGAGGTGTAACCTCATCAGTAGATTAATTCGCTTGATGGATTAACAAATGGACTACTGGGTGGTAACTATAGGCAAGTGGAGCGTGGCTGGAGGAAATAGGTCATTGCCCATAGCTCCTTGAACATGACCTCTCTTCCTGTCTCCCTCTCTCCCTCTGCTTCCTGGCCACCATGAGTAGGAAACTTTCTTCCACACTGCCTCTTTGTCATGACGTTCTACCTCACCTCAGGCCCAAAGCAATGGAGTCACCCAACCATGGACTGACCTTTTAAATAGTAAACCTTAAATAATCTTTTCTCCTCTAAGTTGTTCTTGTTGAGTGTTTTGGTCACAGTGATGAAAAGCTGACTAACACAGAGTAGCTATATATAATCCTGAAGGACATAAAAGGTTGGGAAGTACATGAATTACATGTACCAACAAAGTCAAACTTCACAGTATGTTCAATGACCTCATGTTTGAATTAAATAGCAAAATATGTTCACTTATAAGAATGTTTTGTCTTCTCACATGATAGAAGAATTTTTAGACACACCTTTCCTGAATCAAAGCACAATACGTTTTATTTTCTTTTGTGAAATTTCAGGCTACTCAATTTCATGGTCACTGCCACTAAAGAAATACTGAGACAGGTTATAGGCCCGGCAAGCCTTAATAAAATATGTATATAGTCAGCCCTCCATATCCATGGGCTCCACATCCATGGACTCAACCAATTTGGATTGCAAATATTTGAGGGCAGGGGGGACTTAGTATGTACTGAACATGCACAGATTTTTTTTCTTTTCGTTATTCCCTAAACAATACAGTATAACAACTATTTACATAGCATTTACATGGTATTAGGTACTACAAGTCATTTAAAAATAATTTAAGTAACTGAGAGGATGTGCATGGGTTCTATGAAAATCCTATGCCATTTTATATAAGGGATTTGAGCATCCATGGATGGTATCAGTGGCAGGATAAGGAAGGGCAGTCCTGGAAGCAATGCCCTCACTGAGTGACAATCATACAACTTCGCTGGTTTGTATAGCTAAATGGTCAATTGTGCCATATTCCCTTAATTCCTCCCGAGTTAATGAAAGTTAGGGAATAGAAACAAAGCAACAGAATCCAATGTGAATTTCCAGTAAGTGAATTGCCACCTTCTCCCCTTATTTCCTCACTTAAACCAGAAAATGAGCATAAAATGAATGGGACAGAATCAGGGAGGAGGCTTTGCAGAACTTTTTTTCTTCTTATTTTTTAAGCAGAACTTTCTGTATAACATAATGAGCAAAAAGACAAATAAAAAAAATTAATTTGGATCAGACAATATGGTTCTGTTATATCTACATGTTATTTTTAAATCTTTTCCCTGGACAGGGAGCATTGGAAGAAAATACACCCAGAAAACAATATGTTTGCGTTTTATAACTCTGGATGGTCCTTTTTATCTTATTTTCACAACTCTGTTTATTCCAAATTCCCTAGGCTAAGCAAGTATTACTCAAAACTTTTGATATATATATATATATATATATATATGTTTAATAAGTACTTTTTTGATATATATATATATATATATAAATTTAATAAGTACTTTTTAAGGAACCAGCGTGGGAAGTGATTTGAGTGGACTTTAAAATGGGTGCTTTAAAAATGTTGTTTTCTTTCCTAATAAAGAATGTGATTTTCATCTCAATGTCATACATTTATTCTAAGAAAATGAGAGGAACATGGTCTCTTGGAATGAATGTCTTTACAGTTGAAGCTTGGTACCTTGCTCTACCGAGGCCCAGTGTTAGAAAACGCCCAGCACCCCTGGACCACTGCCTCTCTTTTATGACATGCTATAGACCCACTTCCCTGGAAGCCAAGAAAAAAGTGGGAATTAACATGCTCCCATCAGTTTGGCCATGATGTCAGCTCTATTCCTTCATTCTGAAAACTTCAGGAGATGAAAAGGGATGGCTTTCCAATTATTTTAAGTCATTTTGTGTAATCTTTAACAAAATGTCAAAATAGAAAGTATTAGTGTAATATCCCAGAAGTCATTTTTATGTGGAGTAGTAGAGGGAACATTATACAATTAAATAGATATTGAAAGACTAAATACAATTGTCCCTCATTATTGACAGGAGATTGGTTCCAGGACCCCACAGAGAGCAAAATCTGTGGATGCTCAGGTCTCTTATATAAAATGGCATATTACTTGCTTATGACCTTCATAACCTAAACACATCATCCTGTATACTTCAGATCATCTCTAGATGACTTACAATCCCTAATACAATGTAAATGCCATGGAAGTTGGCATTACAATGTATTATTTAAGAAATAATGGTAAAGAGGGGGACATCCATACATGTTAAGTACAGTCATAATTTTTTCAGATGTTTTTAATTTGTAGTTCATTGTATCCTCAGATGTGGAACTCATGGATATGAAAGATCAACAGTACACAAACGAGCAATGGACAGACCATACATAAAAACAGAACTTTGATCCACAACCTGCAGCAACCTGTTTAGGAAACCAACATTTATGATAAGCAGCTTGGGAAGCCAGTCATTAAGACTTGTGGAAATCAGGCCACTATTTCTAGAAACAATCCAGAAAGCTGATCAGTAACTTCTATGGCAATCAGCCCCGAATGGCCAGGACTTTGTTAACAACTGACACTTTTTTTTTGCCCCCAACTTAGGGCTAACCAGAAAAAGTCAAAGATGCACCCTAACCAGTCACATAGAATGTCCTACTTGTAATTAACATGCCTACAGCTTCCCCATGCCAGCAGTCCCCAATCAAGGCAGAAATTCTTACCCTTATTAAGCTTTCCCACTCCCCCAAGTGCCTTTGATTCTCTGCCAAAATTTAAGTGCAAATGGCAAGTGGCTGACTCTCACTATAGCAAGCTGTGAATATTCTGCTTTTAGTTGGTCTTCATTTGCTTCCACACTATGGAAAAATTGGGAAAATGCATGACCAACTTATGGAAGAATCCATAAAAGCCAAAGGAGCTTAGAAATTACAAAATGTATGTCATGAAACTTACACCTAAATATGACATACAAGGTAATAAACCCACCTAAACTTTACAAAGCACTCCTGGGAGAATCACTACAGCAGCTCTTTTTAAATGTACATTCTCACATGTTCAAGCAATTTTAGTACTGTATGCCATCAATAAATTTCTAATAAGCATTCCCAAAATATACTTATTTATACATGTTGTGCACATAGTAAATTTGTAAGATTTAAAAGACGATACAAAGTGAAAGAAAATTCCTTACATACATTCTGTGTATCATGATGACTTCATACATCAGGAGCTAATACCTTTGTTTTTGTTGTAAGTTTGCAAGTTCAAAAGCCTTCTTCATGATTTTTATACTTTACGTATATTATGGTTTAGAGATAAGAAGCCCCTCAAAATCTTCTGTATAAATGCAGGGATATTCATAGGTAGAATGATTGAATTATAAGAGCTGTAATCTAATCAGTTCATCCTCATTTTAAAGGATTGACTGATAACTATAGGCAGGTAGGGCATGACTAGAGGAGATGGTCACTAAGGATACACCCTGAAAGGGTCATGGGATCCCTTGTCCCAGCTTTCTCTCTCTCCTTCCTGACCCCACCATGACCTGAGCTGCTTTTCTCTTTCGGGCCCATGCACCAAGATCTGCTGCCTCATCTTTGGATCCAGGGCAATGGAGACAACCATCTGTGGACTAAGACCTCTGAAACCATGAGCTCTAAATAAACTTCTCCTCTAAGTTGTTCTTGTAAGGTGTTTTGGTCCGAGGGACAAAAAAAAAAAAAAAAAAAAAAGTAGCTAAAACAATGTCCAAGAATTAAATAATCTGTCATTCTTTTTATCTCTTTAGTGGCTGTTCATGGACTTAAATTAGGGATGGGTAAAATGTCAGCTCCTCCATTTCCTTGATGTTTGCCTGTTCTTACATCATCACTTTAATCATATTTTCAGTGGAATCTTTGCAAGAATCTTTTTAGTTCACTTGCTATCTAAAAGTTTAGATGTAAACACATAATATCATCCTGTAAAACCACTTAAAAAGTTGGCTGTAAAAAGTGTCAGAGTGTTGAAAGTAAACAAATGGTAAACCTTCTATCAACAAAGCTTTTTTATTTTTATTTTTTCTTTCTTTCTTTTCTTTCTTTCTTTCTTTTTTTTTTTTTTTTTTTTGTGTGTGTGTATGTGTCTTGTTTGGGGATGGAATCCAGGGACTGATTCACATTAGGCAGGTGCTCTACCTCTGAGCTACACCCCCAGCCCCAGCATTGACTCTTTTGTGAAACACTCTGAAATAAAAGATACTAGGGTTAACCAATAAATTAAATAATAGCAAACAATTTATTTTTTATTTTAGGTAATATATTACTGGAATTAAAAGATTGGTAAATAGAAGCTCTACTATTTTTCTCCTGCATCTCCACAGAACTTTCTGTGGAGACATGCTTTGGAAACTACACAATCTACCATGTTTCCCTGAGTTTACTAATGAACCAGTTCTTCTTTTTTCTTTTCGCTTTTCCTTTTATTTTTTCCTTTTTTTCCCCTTTCTTCACCAAGTAAAGGTGAAAATGAAATGAGATGCACAGTGAGCCTACATTTTCTTAGTTTAAATTCATATTAGAGACAAGATCTTGCAAAACCCTTTTCAACTACTGGCCAAAGCTTTGGGCAGCAGGGTCAACCTGAAGATGGAAATCATAGAGCACACATGTTCAAATATTTGTTACCCCAGTGTCCCTGCTTTTCTTCTTTGAAAACTGGCAGCTCCGGGGTTCTATGCATTTAGAGATTTAGATCATGTTAAATCAGCCCAATTGTAAACACATTAGCTGCTTTTTATATTACCCAAGAGGAGACATGTCAACTAGATGTGCTGATATATCTAAGTTCAAATTTTCCAGTTGCTTATATTTCAGGAACCACACTTGCAATGTTCTTCATTACTCATTAGTGATTTAAACTTCCCTTCTTTCTTTCTCTGGGTAATGACAGAATTCAAACATTAGTATTGCAGACATTCTAGAGACATTCATGTTAGGCCCATCTCTATGGATTACTGAACTTTTAAAAACTTTCATCTTTTACTTCCCTGATATATTTGTAAAAGTCCCATCATCATTATCTCCCTCTGCTAACAAACTCCATTTGCTTTTTGGCTATTATCTTTTCCTTGTCAGTCATAACTAATGGGAAAGAATCTTGTTTAATTTTTTCCCCATCTATTCTATTCCTGTCATGCTTTTATTTCCCCTACATATAGATCTTAAAATAAGTCAAAGAAATCAGTTCATTAAAAAATTATTTGAATGCTTCTCACAGCACACAGGCTTTCATTTGGGTGTCACTTTAGATTCTTCATCTCATTCTTATTCTCCCAATTGGATCTTTCCCCTAGCACAGAACACAAGGTAACTCTTTAAAATGATCTTTCTGAAAGTCTGATACCCAATGTTATGATCTGTAAAACCAATTTGTATGACAGTCAGCTTTGAGTTAGCCATGGTAACTGGGGAAATATTGGCCTGTTATAATTAATTGAAAGCTCTCAAAAGGAGCCAGAATTCACGTAGGGCACAGCTCTTTACCCTCCACCAACCCCGCTTTAATATCCACATACATATGTGCATTCAGAGGTATCTTCCTAAACTTGTTCATGGGTTTTCCAGGAGGCATGCTAATAAACGTTAAATTAATTGAAAAGGGAGGATCAGAAGCAATAGCCAAAAAAAAAGGCAGTATGGCCACTGACACAAACTCTTAGAAGAAATTACTTCCAAGAAGGAATGTGTGATTATCGAGGAGGAGAGAAGATAAAGGGGGAAGTTCAATTTCTACTGGATTCCCTTCTTTATCAATTTAGTGTTACAGAAAGGATGTATTTTCTTTCCTTTATTTTTGTATATGTAGTGGGGCAGGAACTGGGAATGAGCCCAGTGGTGCTCTACCACTGAGCTACACTCCAACCCTTTTCATTTGGAGGAGGAGTGAAACTATATATTGTTTCTTATTGGCACAGCATTATAGTTATACGTAATAGTGGGATTCATTATGCCATATTCATACATGCACATGACATAATTTGATCAATCTCATTCCCCAGGACTTCCCCTTTCCCTCTTCTCCTCTCTCCCCAGTCCTCTGGCTCTGCTCTTTCCCCCTTTTTTATTTTATTTTTTTTATTTTGTGACAGTGCCTCACTAAATTTCTCAGGCTGGCCTCGAACTTTCAATCCTTCTGCCTCAACCTTCCAAGTAGCTGGGATTACAAGCGTGCACCATCATTGCCAGCTAGAAAGTATGTATAATTTAAAATAATATAAAGAAAAAAGAAAAAGCCATATGAAAAATCTGTTAAAGTGTTAATTACCTTTATAACAATTATGTTAGAATATATTCAAATCATTAGCTATTTCCAATAAAGAATATACTTCTGTGTGACTACACACAATCCACATTAAGGGATTAGGACCCATGGGACAGCAAGGCATTGCAAGTAGCTCAGGTAGATGACAGTGGAGCTGGGATTGGAAATAGGAAAAGGAAAGCTAAAATAACCAAAATGAATCTGTGCCAAATTTGTGGGCCTTGGACATTTTGTGAAGTTCCAAGTCTCTAAGTGGCTTGACATTTGCCACCAACTATGCTTCTTCATTGTCATCCAAAATAGATGTCATTTCCTGGACTGCCTTCCCTGCATCAAAGGAGACAGGTATTTGTAGCAAGCCTCAGGTATGTGCTAATGCTGGTGTTCATGAGCCTCTGCACATTCATGGAATTAAAGTTGGAATGCTCCTAGTTCCCTTGTTAATCTTTTATGGACAATTGGTATAATCACCAATATCACAGAAGAAATTTTATTTTATGATCCCCCTAAATATGATTTTTCTTTCTTGGGAAAATTTTACAAAGTAAATTTGAGTGGAGGAAACAATAGGGAAGGAGGAGAGGCACTCTCCTGTTGATAACTAATTTTTTGGTAAACATTCTTAATCTTATTTAGACATAGTTCACAGATGAAATTTTTTGCACATATATATTTCTATAAAATAACAAGAATTGGGGCTGGGGATGTGGCTCAAGTGGTAGCGCGCTCACCTGGCATGTGTGCTGCCCGGGTTTGATCCTCAGCACCACATACAAACAAAGATGTTGTGTCCTCTGAAAACTAAAAAAAAAAATTAAAAAATTCTCTCTCTCTCTCTCTCTCTCTCTCTCTCTCTCTCTCTCTCTCTCTCTCTCTCTCTCTCTCACACACACACACACACACACACACACACACACACACACATACACACACACACACACACTCTCTCTCTCTCTCTCTCTCTCTCTCTCTCTCTTAAAAAAAAAAAAGAATGAAGCCCAATCAAAGAGGGAAATATCTCCTGCTTCACTTAAAAAAATTTCCAGCAATTCTGTAAATTCATTTTTAAAATGACATCTTTATTTTGATTGAGTGACAAATAACATCTTACAAATTAAAGCAGAGATTTGTATATATGCTCCCAGGATTAAACTGTTCAGGATAAAACATTTGAAAAGGAAAAAAAAATATGTATGTATATATACATACCTCAGCCCCTTGCTGCTTACTAATCCTGTGGTTAAGCTTGCCAGAGATGCCCCTTAACGTTCTCAGGTAACAGAGGGGAAGTGACACAGAGGAACCATCTGAAAAGCTGAGGAGAAAAGCGCGGGGCTACCCTGAGGGATAAAAAACAGAAACTGGAGCAACGTCATCCTAGCCACAGTTGAGGAAGACACTCAGAGGATTAGCACAGGATTGAAAGCAAAAGTGACAGGAAGGACTGGGAGGTAGCAATACATAATGGTGGTTAGAGTTGAGACCACTCGAGGAGTAAAAATAACTGCAATGGAGTCCTGAGCACCAAGTTAAAAATAGCCATGGCAGGGGCAGGTGTGTGCCTTCATTCCCTCTCTTGATAAATAAGGCAACATACACCACACCAAGCATTTCATTTAATCCTTACAAATAGACAAGTTTAATAGCCCCATTTTAAAGATAAGAAAAATAAAACCAGAGAAGTCTAATAGCCATAACTAGCTGGTTGATAAGGACAAACTCAGGAAAGACCCCCTTCTATAACATCTGTTTTTCCCTCCCTGCCTCTTGACAATACCTGAGGCAGATTCTTTAGTTTTCCAGTCTTTCTTAGGCATTAAAAGAGTATCATTTTCACTTGTTAAATCCAATCCACTCTATTCCCCTACTTGGGAGGCTGAGGGCAAGAAGATGGCAAGTTTGAGGACAACTTAGCAAGCAACTTAGCAAGACCTTGTCTAAAAGTGAAAAGAGCCAGGGATGTAACTCAGTGGTAGAGCTGGGTTAACCTCAAGGACCACCACCTCCACAACAAAAAGTGAAAAGGAATCCAATCCAATCCAAACTTCAATGTCCCAATCTCTCAATCAATTAAGAACTCCCTATTCTCCCCCTAATTTGTATCCTCCCTGATTTGAACCCTCAAGTTCACAGACCATGAGTAAAGCGGTGAGTTGGCATGGTCTCTTTTTGAACTCTGCTTAATCCAAGTACCCACTTACGCATTCTGATGATTTTGTTTTCTCCAAGGTTAAGAGCAGTAGGTAGATGCAATTTCAGGTTGATGTCTTTTACTTCACCTCAGTGCCTCTCCTCCCACCCCCACCCTCCATGGAATCTCTTCCTGTTAGGATCCTATGATTCCAGCAAACATCCTTCCAGGTAGTTCCAACAGAACCTACTCCAATCTGTTGCTGCTTCAGGGAACTTGGCCTTCAGGAAGCACTATAAATGTTTTTTTTCTAGCAAACAATTGAAGTTCAGGTCTCTCCCAGATGTAGCCAATGTACCCTTAAAGTATGGTCTGAGACAGAGGCTGGCATGCAGATCAGGATCTTTGGGTCATGATCCCAGGCAAGGGAGAGAGAAACAGCAGGATACAATCAGGTATGCTTTAGGAAGCTGGCCCCAATGAGGGACAGAGTGGTTATCCTGTTAGGACTATGAACCTTTATAAACAGTCTCAGAATTGGAGTGGATAGGTGGAGGAGGGATCTGAAGAAAAAAGATAAAAGCATTTGTCTGTTACCTCCCATCCCTGGTTGGCAAAATGAGGCCCCTCTGGTTTTCACTCCCCCCGATTCCCAAATCAAGAATAAATTAATCCATTGTCATTCTATCAGAGAAACTCCAGACCAGGAAGACAAAGCTATGCCATGTGGGCCTAAGGCCAGGTCCTGTCTTCTCATTGTATCAGTAGGTGACAGCTGCAGGAACTGTAGTAACAGGGAGGTGGCCAGGCAATTTTAACATGATATGCAGCAAGCACCTGGCACACTTTTTCTACTGCCCTTGTTCCTTTCCTAGCTGTTAAAGGATAATTGCTAAGTGTTTGCCTTGCATGCCCAAGGCCCAGGTTCCATCCTCAGCATGACCAAAAAAAAAAAGAAGATAATTTCTTTTAAAAATATGTAAAATTCATGTTTCTCAAGCAAAGATAAGATGAACTTACGTCATGCATCGAGGTTATCTTAAATTCATGGATTAATGAGGGAACCATTACGATGTTAGTCCCAGTTCAAAGGAGAATACAAAGAACAGACACATATTTCTGTCCTTGGAAATAGCGAAATGAAAAGACATTTGCATAATAGATATAAAACTGGTTCATTTGGAAGAAAAAAAGAGAGGAATCAATTGCATTTCCATTAGACAAAATTCACTTGCATCTCTGTTGATAGAAATAATTTGCATTACTATCAGTTTTCTCAATTGACAGAGTTGTAAATTAACTCATAAAAAATGGAAAGTGCAGATCCTAGAGAATTATAAAACCTGGAGACCATTATGGACGATGTCTACCTTTTCCATTAGAAAAGACCCAGTTATCTTTTTGTCCACTTTGAAGTCTTTCACAGTTTTTCCTGACAAGGTCATCATGAAGACTCTAGTATTTATTTTCCTATATGCCCATCAGACATTATTCCAGGAATTCACTTGTGAGTTCACCCAAACAACTAAAGGGCAAAACGTTAGTCGAGGGTCAATAAACTATGACAGGTCAAATCTGCAAAGTGTGCTTTTAAGAAAAAATTTTACTGGCATACAGCTACAGTTACGTACTGTGACTCCTTTCATTCTGCCTCAGCAGAACTGAGCAGTTGCAACACAGATCCTGTGGCCTGCAATACCTAAAATATTTACTATCTGGCTCTTCACGGAAAAAGTTTGCTTAGTTCTGCTCTGGGTCATCAAGCAAACAGCAAGATTGTGAAATGCTGGTTTTCCTTTACATCAGATGGCTCCTGTCTGTAACAATAGTTTTCCAGGAATTGGGGCCAAAAATGAAGTGCAGGAGCAATGCCTGGGCATATTCTAATCCTGCTCATACTTTTCATAGAACCCTTGTCCTCTCTACTATCTCAACTAACTTTCTCTGTATAGAATGGAGCTGGGCAATTCAGGAAAAGAGTCAAAAGGCTAATTTGACCACTTCCTGATCAAGTCTACAAAGAAATGGCTAGTGACTCTCCTTGCACAGTAGCACTCATTATCTTCAGTTTATTAGCCTGAATTGAAATTCCAAGATCACAAGAAAGGCCACATGTTACTTCCTATCCCATAACTATCCAAAGGCAAAGTCGCTGATAAACTATTAGAGAGATAAGATTTGAAATCCAAATCTAACCTAGTTCTAAGTTTGTCCAGCTCTCAGAATGGGCACGAGTCACAAGTTTAGGGTCCTTAGGGACCCATCTCAGGCTAAAGTCACCTACTTTCAAAACCATCTTGCTGCTATTTTTAAAGATGTTGGATGTGGCAAGAGCACTAGGGTGAGAAAAAATGTTTTGGGTGGAATACTTGATACCTCTTGCTGCTTCCCGCTATTCAGATGGAGGAGGAGACATGGGTCGGCTTCCACACCAGCCTGGCAGAAGAAACAGACGTCTGTCTCAGGACGGTATCTCATACTCTCAATAGCAGCCAGGAGTGCTTTCTGATCCAAAAGAAAAAAAAAATGTGCCTCAGCTAAGAAATGTGAGATTAAAATTCAACCATATTGAAATTAATCTTTAAGTTTCATTCTTTTCTTTTCTTTTTTAAGCACTGATCAACAACAACAAAATCTTTGCATTTCTAAAGTACCAGGAAAGGAGTTTCTATCTAAGACTGGCCTGGAAAAATCCAGTTAGCAAAAGGCCAGGGGAGAATTGAGCCATCAAAGTACAACATCTTTGCAATCATTCATCTTATACTTTCATCTCAATACACTGAAAAGTCACATAATTATTCTGGTTTCTATGACTGTAACAGAATAAGAAACTCAGGTTTTGAGGGGATTATCTTATTTTATGGCCTTTGATCTTTAATCTGAGCATCAAGATGGTTTCTTGGGCTGATATATGAAGATCTTTACTGTAAAAGTATTTTCTTTGGTTCTTTTCATTCATGAAGGTCAAAAGTCACATATGAAGCAATCCTGATGTTATCTTGGCCCACTCTTGAGACATTGTTAAACAAAATAGTCAGTGGATACCAAATAGAATATGATGTGTACCGAATACTGGAAAAAAAAAAAGCAAAACTCTGGGGCTCAAATTTGAATTCAAATCATGGCCCTGCCATTTACTAGTTGTGTGATTTGGCACAAATTGATTCATGTCTTTGAACTTAAGTTTTCTCACATATGAGTTAAGGATAATGATTACTTCTGAATTTTGGTGAGATTTAAATATGAAAATTAAGAGACTCTTAGCATGAATCCTGATGCCTTACTGCATTCAGCGGTTACCACGTTCATGAGAAATTTTATGGATTTTGATATTGTCATTAAACAAAGACACACTCCATTACACAGTTAATTTCTCCTTGTTCTATCCCATCCCCCTATCTCGGATGCACTTACACTTCTCTTTAGTTTAGCTGACAACTTCTTGACCAAGCAGGAAAAAAAGGGAAGTCAAACTAGCAATAACTAACCTAAATAACAAAACCCATCTCTGTGGTTAGTTAGGTCTGATTCAACAATTAGCCTGTAAGTTTTAATACCAGAGGGCACCTCAAGAGATGAGTAACACAGATGAAGAGAGTGAGTAATGACTGAGAAAACAAATGCTAAGCTTTATAAACTGAAGCACTCTTGTTGTGTAACACCACCACAGCTGCTTTCCTAGAGGGCAGTGTCAGAGCAAAGCTTTTGGGTTTCTTAAATTCAAAAGAAAAAAGGATCTTAACAGCATGATCATAAAATTTAAAAATGTTTAAAAATACTCTGAACATCCACAAGCAGTTATAAAAAGATGTTGGCTATTTATTTCAGCTTAGATGAATTTTTCCAAAAAGAAAAGTTATAGTTTAAATAAATAAAAAATATCAGTATTGGTGGGGTATGGCTTTATATATTGATATTTAAGCTCTTCAGTGGATTAGAAATAAAAACTACATGGCCACTGAAGATGTGTTTTTCTGCATCTTTCCAAAGCAAATAATTTTACAAATTACTTTAGAAGTGGAATTTGCTGGGTGCCAAGAATGTCCTTGTATATAACCCAAATAAGACATAATCTGCCCAATATAAACAACACCAAAGAGGTCTTCTTTCAACTGCATCCATGATTTTATGATAGTTTTCTTAGTTATTGCACTGGAAAGTCTCTATTAACATTACCAAATAACTCTAGTCCAAGAAAAAGTTAAGATAATCCAATGCCCAGGAAACTTGCTCACAATGATCTGGTTCAATCAGTAGTGTGAGGGCCAAGTAGACCAGAAGGAGTAAGAGGATACTTCCTGTTGCTTTCCACTTGGCATCTGCCCGAGCGGGTTTTCTGCCATTTATAGCTGTCATAGTAGAAGACTTCCCAATTTCATCCCACGCAGTGTAGCGTGTGTCAAAGGGTAAAATTATTTTCTCACCAATGGTGCTACCTTAATAACAAAGATAAACAAGTACTCTTTCCAAGTTAAGAGAGGTAAGAAGTCTTTGCTGGCTCAAGCCCATAACCTGTTACTCACTCTTTCCTAAACACTCATCATCTTTAGAACACATATTTCGAGTGAATGTAAATTTATATAATAATGTTTGAATTTCAGTAGTGATTACTTCCAGTTGAAAATAAAATTCCCCAAGCATAAAACCACTAAATTTGAGCTATAACTGTATCCTACACTCTTAGAAGAATGCCTGGCTCACAGAAGGCATTCAGTAAATATTTGCAGAACTGATGACTGTCCACAAAAAAATAGAATTAAAACCAGGAGAACAGGAGTAAGATCACCCATGGAAGGTGCAGAGAAGGGGAAAAGAAGAGAATACAGGCAGGTAAATGAAAGAGGACCTTAAAAGTAATCATGGAAAACAAAAATATTTAACAGAGGAAAAAGAAGGAGGAGGAGGAAGAGGAACATACAAATAGAAAATGATCAGGAAAAGCCAAAGAAACTTCTCAAAAGCATTTTTTAAATACTGGCCTTTCTTTGTGTTCTTAAAAAAATAAATACACTTATTTTTAACTTCAATTTTCATTCTGATCCTTCTATAAAAAATTCATGTATTTGTAATTTGACTCCATAAATAAAACAGGTAGAAAATTAAAAGTAATTGCTATGAAAACATTTTCTTTCATACTGAGAGAGAGGATAGAGAGATAAAAATACGAAATGTTTAGATCATCCTTGATAGTATCAATTTAATTTTTATAGAAATTGGCCTGAATAAGTGAGTTCCAGTAGCAGTGCAGAAGCTACCTCCCTTGTATGATGAGCCTTGGGTCACACACCATCCCTCACATACTCAGTTGGTTGAATCAGGAAAAAATCTACCCAGATTCAAGGGAAAGAGAATTGGGCTCAGCTTCTTGATAAGGGAATAGAAGGTCTCATTGCCAAAGATCAGGGAAGATGAAGCCTTAAGAGGAATTTGAAGTCATAAAGGATCTGCCCTCATGCATGGATTAATGCTTTTTTGTGTGAAAATGTGTTCAATATTATGGGAGTTGAACCCCCTTTTTTCTTTAATTTTTTATTCTTTTAATATTTTTTTTTAGTTGTTGAGAGACCTTTATTTTATTTATTTATACACGGTGCTGAGAATCGAATCCAGGGCCTCATACATGCTAGGCAAGTGCTCTACCATGGAGCCACAAACCCAGCCCCCCACTTTCCTCTTTTTCACACCTATTCACTTGCCTTCCATCCTCTGACATGAGTTGAAACAACACAAAGCACCTGCCAAAAGCTGAGCAGATAGTGGCACTACATTCTTAGACTTTGGAGAACCATGAGCCAAAATAAACCTCTTTTCTTTATCAATTACCCAGTCGAAGTGCTCTCTTGTAGCAATTTAAAATGGAGAATGATGATACTTCATTCCATAGTTGTGATAGCCAACTTGCTGTTACTGTGACAGGATGCCTTATAAAAACAACTTACAGGAGGAAACAGTTATTCTGAGTTGTGTTTTTAGAGGTTTAGTCAATGGTAGGCCATCTGCATAGTTTCTGGACCTGGGTGAGGCAGACATCATAGCAGAAGGGTATGGCAGATCAAAGCCCTTACTCAAGAAGAGTGGGAGGAGGGGTCAGTGATAAGAAATACCCTTCAAAGGCATACCCCCAGTGACCTATTTCCTCCAACTTGGGCCCACCTCCTAATAGC